>NC_139454.1:17627641-18256256 GCF_963924565.1 Ascidiella aspersa | reverse complement strand
AAAAGCACGCTTTGAAATTGACCCGCGTCTTAAGTGGAGGCAAATTTCTTTCGTTTGTTGTTTGTAGCGATAATTATCTCAAAAGCGCAAGTCCTATATCTAACGGTATGCTCTAGGCAAGCGTCGACGGCTTGCTTCAAAATATCTCTTTTGTGAGTAAAAGGTGGCTCTGAAAAGAGCCGTTTTTTGTGTTTGCCACGGCCGTATTGGGGAGGCGTGCGGCTCATCATTGGGGGGGGCTTACTTTTTAGTGGCAGCCTTTTTGGCAGCTGGCTTCTTGGCCTGCTTCTTTGCTGCTGGCTTCTTTGCCTTGACCGCCTTTTTGGGCGACGGCTTTTTGGCCGTCGTCGATTTCTTTGCCGGCGCTTTTTTGGCAGCCGGCTTTTTGGGCGACTTCTTTGCGGCGGGTTTTTTCGCGGCGGCGGCGGCGGCCTTTTTGGCGGTGGTCTTCTTAGCCGAGGCGGAAGCTGGCTTTTTAGCCGCGACGGCTTTCTTGGCTGCCGGCTTTTTGGCGGCAACTGGCTTCTTTTTGGCCTCTTTTTTGACCGGCTTCTTGTCGGTCTTGGCGAGCTTGAAAGAGCCCGAAGCACCAGTTCCCTTGACCTGCACGAGCTGCCCACTTTTGATAAGGCGCCTGATGCAGGTTTTCAAGGGTACGTTGAAGTTGTCGCTGACCTTGTAGTTGTCCTTGACGTACTTGACAATCTTCTGTCGGGACGAGCCGTTTCTTTCTTTAAGCTGTGTAATGGCGGCGGTGACCATCACCTGGTAGGTGGGATGAGTCGCCTGGGTCGGCGATGCCTTCTTGGCTTTCGGCTTGCTGCTATCTCCTGCGCCTCCTGACATTTTGACGATTTCTTTCCTACTTCTCTTCGACGAACGAATCAACAATAAAGGATTTATGACGACACAGCACACGCTGGCCATTTGTACGTGGTTTGCGTACCAAAGCGAAATCGGTGAAATGCCGAAAAGGTTTGCTGCCGACTGCTTGCACTTTGGTGTGCTTTTGATTTTAGCAAGAGGCTCGCTTGCCTGGCTGCCCGACCGAGGTGGCGCTTCAAATTTTGTCTACCAGCGCCTGAGGTCCTGTAGCGCGCACCCGTCGACTATCAAGTCGCTGAGTAGGACACACCGTCGTCAGCAACGCTCGAAACGTTCGGCTTTAGCTGAACGACTGCCCTTTTCGAGGTGTTCAGTTGCCAAAACGCCAACGCGCGATCGATTTGGGCCTCCCAAGACTACCCGGTGATATTGCTTTCGAGGCTGGGTCACACCGAGACCGTGTACCCGAAAAATCAAAGCCCTGCGATTTGTCGCCTAAGCACAGGCAGTCAGCCAAGGGACCGCCTTTAGAACAGTTTTTGCTGCTGTTCGAGCCCGGCAACAAGCCCTTAACTGAGACTGCCGAAACTGAACCACCGAAAAGAAACAAAACTCATTCTCAATAATGTGTTTGCCTGCCTGCCTGTTGGCAAATTGCAAAATCAGCTTTTCTGTTTTTTCCTAATTGACTAACGTAACGTGCTGCCCGCCTAGCTAAGGCTGTCTCGGGGCCGCACAACACCAACTGTTTCTTTTCGTTTTCCACCGACCGACCGCCTGCCTCCTTCGCCGGTCCGACCCGTTGTTTCTGCTAGCCTCTCCATCCTACCCTACCCTACCTACATTTCTCAACAAGTGCCAGAACGTCATTGTTTTTTTGTTTTGTTTTTTTTGAAATATAATTTTAGTTAGAAAATAGTTTAGCACTTGAAAGCTTTCGGGCCCAACTTTTCTCAGTTTGGGCTCGATTCCACCTATTTCGAACTTACAGTAAATCAATCGCTCGTTGACTAATGTGGGAATGAAAAGAGCAACAATACGATTAGCAAAACACACAAAATGCAGCCTTTTGCAAAGCGATCGGGTTTGTCTCTTTCAAAGTTATGGGTGGCTCTGAAAAGAGCCGTTTTTTGGTTCAGCTGACAAGCAAACCGAAATTTACTTGGAGCTGGTGTATTTGGTGACGGCCTTGGTGCCCTCGGAAACGGCGTGCTTGGCCAACTCGCCAGGCAAAAGCAGACGAACAGCGGTCTGGATTTCCCGACTGCTGATTGTTGAGCGCTTGTTGTAGTGGGCAAGGCGCGAGCTCTCGCTGGCAATACGCTCGAAGATGTCGTTCACGAACGAGTTCATGATGCTCATCGCCTTGCTCGATATGCCGGTGTCAGGGTGGACCTGCTTCAGCACCTTGTAAATGTAGATGCTGAAAGATTCCTTGCGCTTGTGTCGGCGCTTCTTTTTGTTATCGCTGGTGTTGTGCTTCTTGACAGCCTTTTTGGTGCCTTTGCTTGCAGCCATTTTGACAGGAGGTTCTTCAGTGCTTTCGACGACGAAGAGTGTGGCGTGTTTTTCCACTCTCGTCGGTTATAGATCGGAAGAGATGCAAATGACGGCTCGACGCTTTCGCCAATGGAGCAGTGCGAGAGTGCGCGGAAAAAACGATTGGGTGTTACTGCGCGCGCTTTTCAACCGTCGGGCGGTTTTTCGACAGGCGTGGGGATTATAAAAGGCGTTTCAAACCGCCCGCCTTCATTCTTTCGATTTCACTCGAGAAACAAATACAATCGCAAAAAATGTCTGGACGTGGTAAAGGTGGTGGTAAAGCAAAGGCAAAGCCGAAGAGCCGTTCCTCGAGAGCTGGCCTGCAGTTCCCAGTCGGTCGTGTGCACAGACTGATGCGCAACGGCAACTACTCGGAGCGTGTTGGTGCCGGTGCCCCCGTGTACCTGGCAGCCGTGCTCGAGTACCTGAGCGCCGAAGTGCTCGAGTTGGCTGGCAACGCAGCCCGTGACAACAAGAAGACCAGAATCATCCCCCGTCACTTGCAGTTGGCCATTCGCAACGACGAGGAGCTCAACAAGCTGCTCGGCGGTGTAACCATCGCTCAGGGAGGTGTGCTGCCCAATATCCAGGCCGTGCTTCTTCCCAAGAAGACCTCAAAGAAAGTTTAAAGCAACAACTGCTTCACACCAAAAAACGGCTCTTTTCAGAGCCACCCTACAGTTTGAAAGAGAACCATTTGGCTTGCTTAAACTTACTGCTAGTTATAGTACCTGCCTCTACCTTGAAATGTACCCCCCTAGTTCGTTAGTGAGCAGGATTTTACTTGGCAAATAACAAACCTTCGAGCGACGACCGAAAAACTCGCTAAAAGGACGCATGTGTCAAACCGAGATGCTGGCTTACTTGCCAGGGCATAAAGTATTTCGAGGGCCGTTAACGCCAAAAGCCAAAAGGCAACCCCAATCTGCCACTCTGGCATCATTTCGGACCAGACGGCCTAGTAGATCCCCCTACGCGTCCGCGTGATACCACCCGTTGCGAGTCGGGTCGGTGGCTTACGCTTAGCAGTCGAACGCTTTACCGGAGTTTAAAATCTCTTTTCAAAACAATAGGTGGCTCTGAAAAGAGCCGTTGTGTTGTTGATGTTCGGCGTTTGCACGGACTTAAGCACGTTCGCCACGGATTCGGCGGGCGAGCTGGATGTCCTTGGGCATGATGGTGACACGCTTGGCGTGGATGGCGCACAAGTTGGTGTCCTCGAAGAGTCCTACCAAGTAGGCTTCGCTAGCCTCTTGCAGAGCCATGACAGCGCTGCTCTGGAATCGCAGGTCGGTCTTGAAATCTTGGGCGATCTCGCGCACCAAACGCTGGAAGGGCAGCTTGCGGATGAGAAGCTCAGTGGACTTCTGGTAACGACGGATCTCACGGAGAGCGACTGTTCCGGGTCGGTAACGATGGGGCTTCTTGACTCCTCCGGTGGCCGGTGCGCTCTTGCGAGCGGCCTTGGTGGCCAGCTGCTTGCGAGGCGCTTTGCCTCCGGTCGACTTACGGGCGGTTTGCTTTGTACGTGCCATTTCTCTTGACAATTTTTCGATCGACTAGATATCGTTAGAAATGATTTGCAACGCTTTCGACCGACCTTATATACCCGAAAGTACGTTAGCTGATTGGCCAAGGAAAAAAAACATTCTCTCGTCCAATAATCGTTCTTCTCGCCGGCCGAGAGATTTGCGCCTTTCGGCATAATGTGACATGAGACTTATCAGGCCTTTCGAGCCTCGTTCTTTTTCGCCAAAATGCCTTCTAACCGTACTGGACTAAACGACTGGGGCAGCAAGACACACACACACACACACATAGCTTTAGCATTTAACAAAATATCTCTTTTAGCATTTTTGGGTGGCCCTGAAAAGGGCCGGTGATGTTTTTTAGGTTTCGGACATTTTATCCTCCGAATCCGTAGAGGGTACGTCCCTGACGCTTGAGGGCGTAAACGACGTCGAGGGCAGTGACGGTCTTTCGTTTGGCGTGCTCGGTGTAGGTGACGGCGTCACGGATCACATTCTCGAGGAAAACCTTGAGAACGCCTCGAGTCTCCTCGTAAATGAGACCGGAGATACGCTTGACACCACCACGACGGGCCAGACGCCTGATTGCGGGCTTGGTGATTCCCTGGATGTTATCACGCAACACCTTTCTGTGCCTTTTGGCGCCTCCCTTTCCCAATCCTTTTCCTCCTTTGCCGCGTCCTGACATGTTTCTAGCTTTGTCGAGTTAAAAATTCGAACTGTGAAATCTCTCTCTTAGCACCGCCTTTTATACGCTGTGTACTCTCGCGTTTGACGTCACCACGTTCGGGCGCTATTGGATACCGGTGGCAAGCGTAAAAGCACGCTTTGAAATTGACCCGCGTCTTAAGTGGAGGCAAATTTCTTTCGTTTGTTGTTTGTAGCGATAATTATCTCAAAAGCGCAAGTCCTATATCTAACGGTATGCTCTAGGCAAGCGTCGACGGCTTGCTTCAAAATATCTCTTTTGTGAGTAAAAGGTGGCTCTGAAAAGAGCCGTTTTTTGTGTTTGCCACGGCCGTATTGGGGAGGCGTGCGGCTCATCATTGGGGGGGGCTTACTTTTTAGTGGCAGCCTTTTTGGCAGCTGGCTTCTTGGCCTGCTTCTTTGCTGCTGGCTTCTTTGCCTTGACCGCCTTTTTGGGCGACGGCTTTTTGGCCGTCGTCGATTTCTTTGCCGGCGCTTTTTTGGCAGCCGGCTTTTTGGGCGACTTCTTTGCGGCGGGTTTTTTCGCGGCGGCGGCGGCGGCCTTTTTGGCGGTGGTCTTCTTAGCCGAGGCGGAAGCTGGCTTTTTAGCCGCGACGGCTTTCTTGGCTGCCGGCTTTTTGGCGGCAACTGGCTTCTTTTTGGCCTCTTTTTTGACCGGCTTCTTGTCGGTCTTGGCGAGCTTGAAAGAGCCCGAAGCACCAGTTCCCTTGACCTGCACGAGCTGCCCACTTTTGATAAGGCGCCTGATGCAGGTTTTCAAGGGTACGTTGAAGTTGTCGCTGACCTTGTAGTTGTCCTTGACGTACTTGACAATCTTCTGTCGGGACGAGCCGTTTCTTTCTTTAAGCTGTGTAATGGCGGCGGTGACCATCACCTGGTAGGTGGGATGAGTCGCCTGGGTCGGCGATGCCTTCTTGGCTTTCGGCTTGCTGCTATCTCCTGCGCCTCCTGACATTTTGACGATTTCTTTCCTACTTCTCTTCGACGAACGAATCAACAATAAAGGATTTATGACGACACAGCACACGCTGGCCATTTGTACGTGGTTTGCGTACCAAAGCGAAATCGGTGAAATGCCGAAAAGGTTTGCTGCCGACTGCTTGCACTTTGGTGTGCTTTTGATTTTAGCAAGAGGCTCGCTTGCCTGGCTGCCCGACCGAGGTGGCGCTTCAAATTTTGTCTACCAGCGCCTGAGGTCCTGTAGCGCGCACCCGTCGACTATCAAGTCGCTGAGTAGGACACACCGTCGTCAGCAACGCTCGAAACGTTCGGCTTTAGCTGAACGACTGCCCTTTTCGAGGTGTTCAGTTGCCAAAACGCCAACGCGCGATCGATTTGGGCCTCCCAAGACTACCCGGTGATATTGCTTTCGAGGCTGGGTCACACCGAGACCGTGTACCCGAAAAATCAAAGCCCTGCGATTTGTCGCCTAAGCACAGGCAGTCAGCCAAGGGACCGCCTTTAGAACAGTTTTTGCTGCTGTTCGAGCCCGGCAACAAGCCCTTAACTGAGACTGCCGAAACTGAACCACCGAAAAGAAACAAAACTCATTCTCAATAATGTGTTTGCCTGCCTGCCTGTTGGCAAATTGCAAAATCAGCTTTTCTGTTTTTTCCTAATTGACTAACGTAACGTGCTGCCCGCCTAGCTAAGGCTGTCTCGGGGCCGCACAACACCAACTGTTTCTTTTCGTTTTCCACCGACCGACCGCCTGCCTCCTTCGCCGGTCCGACCCGTTGTTTCTGCTAGCCTCTCCATCCTACCCTACCCTACCTACATTTCTCAACAAGTGCCAGAACGTCATTGTTTTTTTGTTTTGTTTTTTTTGAAATATAATTTTAGTTAGAAAATAGTTTAGCACTTGAAAGCTTTCGGGCCCAACTTTTCTCAGTTTGGGCTCGATTCCACCTATTTCGAACTTACAGTAAATCAATCGCTCGTTGACTAATGTGGGAATGAAAAGAGCAACAATACGATTAGCAAAACACACAAAATGCAGCCTTTTGCAAAGCGATCGGGTTTGTCTCTTTCAAAGTTATGGGTGGCTCTGAAAAGAGCCGTTTTTTGGTTCAGCTGACAAGCAAACCGAAATTTACTTGGAGCTGGTGTATTTGGTGACGGCCTTGGTGCCCTCGGAAACGGCGTGCTTGGCCAACTCGCCAGGCAAAAGCAGACGAACAGCGGTCTGGATTTCCCGACTGCTGATTGTTGAGCGCTTGTTGTAGTGGGCAAGGCGCGAGCTCTCGCTGGCAATACGCTCGAAGATGTCGTTCACGAACGAGTTCATGATGCTCATCGCCTTGCTCGATATGCCGGTGTCAGGGTGGACCTGCTTCAGCACCTTGTAAATGTAGATGCTGAAAGATTCCTTGCGCTTGTGTCGGCGCTTCTTTTTGTTATCGCTGGTGTTGTGCTTCTTGACAGCCTTTTTGGTGCCTTTGCTTGCAGCCATTTTGACAGGAGGTTCTTCAGTGCTTTCGACGACGAAGAGTGTGGCGTGTTTTTCCACTCTCGTCGGTTATAGATCGGAAGAGATGCAAATGACGGCTCGACGCTTTCGCCAATGGAGCAGTGCGAGAGTGCGCGGAAAAAACGATTGGGTGTTACTGCGCGCGCTTTTCAACCGTCGGGCGGTTTTTCGACAGGCGTGGGGATTATAAAAGGCGTTTCAAACCGCCCGCCTTCATTCTTTCGATTTCACTCGAGAAACAAATACAATCGCAAAAAATGTCTGGACGTGGTAAAGGTGGTGGTAAAGCAAAGGCAAAGCCGAAGAGCCGTTCCTCGAGAGCTGGCCTGCAGTTCCCAGTCGGTCGTGTGCACAGACTGATGCGCAACGGCAACTACTCGGAGCGTGTTGGTGCCGGTGCCCCCGTGTACCTGGCAGCCGTGCTCGAGTACCTGAGCGCCGAAGTGCTCGAGTTGGCTGGCAACGCAGCCCGTGACAACAAGAAGACCAGAATCATCCCCCGTCACTTGCAGTTGGCCATTCGCAACGACGAGGAGCTCAACAAGCTGCTCGGCGGTGTAACCATCGCTCAGGGAGGTGTGCTGCCCAATATCCAGGCCGTGCTTCTTCCCAAGAAGACCTCAAAGAAAGTTTAAAGCAACAACTGCTTCACACCAAAAAACGGCTCTTTTCAGAGCCACCCTACAGTTTGAAAGAGAACCATTTGGCTTGCTTAAACTTACTGCTAGTTATAGTACCTGCCTCTACCTTGAAATGTACCCCCCTAGTTCGTTAGTGAGCAGGATTTTACTTGGCAAATAACAAACCTTCGAGCGACGACCGAAAAACTCGCTAAAAGGACGCATGTGTCAAACCGAGATGCTGGCTTACTTGCCAGGGCATAAAGTATTTCGAGGGCCGTTAACGCCAAAAGCCAAAAGGCAACCCCAATCTGCCACTCTGGCATCATTTCGGACCAGACGGCCTAGTAGATCCCCCTACGCGTCCGCGTGATACCACCCGTTGCGAGTCGGGTCGGTGGCTTACGCTTAGCAGTCGAACGCTTTACCGGAGTTTAAAATCTCTTTTCAAAACAATAGGTGGCTCTGAAAAGAGCCGTTGTGTTGTTGATGTTCGGCGTTTGCACGGACTTAAGCACGTTCGCCACGGATTCGGCGGGCGAGCTGGATGTCCTTGGGCATGATGGTGACACGCTTGGCGTGGATGGCGCACAAGTTGGTGTCCTCGAAGAGTCCTACCAAGTAGGCTTCGCTAGCCTCTTGCAGAGCCATGACAGCGCTGCTCTGGAATCGCAGGTCGGTCTTGAAATCTTGGGCGATCTCGCGCACCAAACGCTGGAAGGGCAGCTTGCGGATGAGAAGCTCAGTGGACTTCTGGTAACGACGGATCTCACGGAGAGCGACTGTTCCGGGTCGGTAACGATGGGGCTTCTTGACTCCTCCGGTGGCCGGTGCGCTCTTGCGAGCGGCCTTGGTGGCCAGCTGCTTGCGAGGCGCTTTGCCTCCGGTCGACTTACGGGCGGTTTGCTTTGTACGTGCCATTTCTCTTGACAATTTTTCGATCGACTAGATATCGTTAGAAATGATTTGCAACGCTTTCGACCGACCTTATATACCCGAAAGTACGTTAGCTGATTGGCCAAGGAAAAAAAACATTCTCTCGTCCAATAATCGTTCTTCTCGCCGGCCGAGAGATTTGCGCCTTTCGGCATAATGTGACATGAGACTTATCAGGCCTTTCGAGCCTCGTTCTTTTTCGCCAAAATGCCTTCTAACCGTACTGGACTAAACGACTGGGGCAGCAAGACACACACACACACACACATAGCTTTAGCATTTAACAAAATATCTCTTTTAGCATTTTTGGGTGGCCCTGAAAAGGGCCGGTGATGTTTTTTAGGTTTCGGACATTTTATCCTCCGAATCCGTAGAGGGTACGTCCCTGACGCTTGAGGGCGTAAACGACGTCGAGGGCAGTGACGGTCTTTCGTTTGGCGTGCTCGGTGTAGGTGACGGCGTCACGGATCACATTCTCGAGGAAAACCTTGAGAACGCCTCGAGTCTCCTCGTAAATGAGACCGGAGATACGCTTGACACCACCACGACGGGCCAGACGCCTGATTGCGGGCTTGGTGATTCCCTGGATGTTATCACGCAACACCTTTCTGTGCCTTTTGGCGCCTCCCTTTCCCAATCCTTTTCCTCCTTTGCCGCGTCCTGACATGTTTCTAGCTTTGTCGAGTTAAAAATTCGAACTGTGAAATCTCTCTCTTAGCACCGCCTTTTATACGCTGTGTACTCTCGCGTTTGACGTCACCACGTTCGGGCGCTATTGGATACCGGTGGCAAGCGTAAAAGCACGCTTTGAAATTGACCCGCGTCTTAAGTGGAGGCAAATTTCTTTCGTTTGTTGTTTGTAGCGATAATTATCTCAAAAGCGCAAGTCCTATATCTAACGGTATGCTCTAGGCAAGCGTCGACGGCTTGCTTCAAAATATCTCTTTTGTGAGTAAAAGGTGGCTCTGAAAAGAGCCGTTTTTTGTGTTTGCCACGGCCGTATTGGGGAGGCGTGCGGCTCATCATTGGGGGGGGCTTACTTTTTAGTGGCAGCCTTTTTGGCAGCTGGCTTCTTGGCCTGCTTCTTTGCTGCTGGCTTCTTTGCCTTGACCGCCTTTTTGGGCGACGGCTTTTTGGCCGTCGTCGATTTCTTTGCCGGCGCTTTTTTGGCAGCCGGCTTTTTGGGCGACTTCTTTGCGGCGGGTTTTTTCGCGGCGGCGGCGGCGGCCTTTTTGGCGGTGGTCTTCTTAGCCGAGGCGGAAGCTGGCTTTTTAGCCGCGACGGCTTTCTTGGCTGCCGGCTTTTTGGCGGCAACTGGCTTCTTTTTGGCCTCTTTTTTGACCGGCTTCTTGTCGGTCTTGGCGAGCTTGAAAGAGCCCGAAGCACCAGTTCCCTTGACCTGCACGAGCTGCCCACTTTTGATAAGGCGCCTGATGCAGGTTTTCAAGGGTACGTTGAAGTTGTCGCTGACCTTGTAGTTGTCCTTGACGTACTTGACAATCTTCTGTCGGGACGAGCCGTTTCTTTCTTTAAGCTGTGTAATGGCGGCGGTGACCATCACCTGGTAGGTGGGATGAGTCGCCTGGGTCGGCGATGCCTTCTTGGCTTTCGGCTTGCTGCTATCTCCTGCGCCTCCTGACATTTTGACGATTTCTTTCCTACTTCTCTTCGACGAACGAATCAACAATAAAGGATTTATGACGACACAGCACACGCTGGCCATTTGTACGTGGTTTGCGTACCAAAGCGAAATCGGTGAAATGCCGAAAAGGTTTGCTGCCGACTGCTTGCACTTTGGTGTGCTTTTGATTTTAGCAAGAGGCTCGCTTGCCTGGCTGCCCGACCGAGGTGGCGCTTCAAATTTTGTCTACCAGCGCCTGAGGTCCTGTAGCGCGCACCCGTCGACTATCAAGTCGCTGAGTAGGACACACCGTCGTCAGCAACGCTCGAAACGTTCGGCTTTAGCTGAACGACTGCCCTTTTCGAGGTGTTCAGTTGCCAAAACGCCAACGCGCGATCGATTTGGGCCTCCCAAGACTACCCGGTGATATTGCTTTCGAGGCTGGGTCACACCGAGACCGTGTACCCGAAAAATCAAAGCCCTGCGATTTGTCGCCTAAGCACAGGCAGTCAGCCAAGGGACCGCCTTTAGAACAGTTTTTGCTGCTGTTCGAGCCCGGCAACAAGCCCTTAACTGAGACTGCCGAAACTGAACCACCGAAAAGAAACAAAACTCATTCTCAATAATGTGTTTGCCTGCCTGCCTGTTGGCAAATTGCAAAATCAGCTTTTCTGTTTTTTCCTAATTGACTAACGTAACGTGCTGCCCGCCTAGCTAAGGCTGTCTCGGGGCCGCACAACACCAACTGTTTCTTTTCGTTTTCCACCGACCGACCGCCTGCCTCCTTCGCCGGTCCGACCCGTTGTTTCTGCTAGCCTCTCCATCCTACCCTACCCTACCCTACCCTACCCTACCCTACCCTACCCTACCTACATTTCTCAACAAGTGGCAGAACGTCATTTGTGAGCCATAGTATATATATTGAAATTTCGCTTGTAATGGAAACAATATACCGTTGTTTTCATTGGTCATTTGTGTTGAAATATTCGGAGTCGTTTAGCCCACAACCAACTCCTGTCTTTCTCTTGTTACTCCTGCTTTTCTCTTTAATGATGACATGATAGTCTGGAAGTCCTAATTCAAGCTGTCGGCATTTTTGCTCGCTTGCTCGTAGTTTTTTCCTATAACCATAAGCTTTCATGAAGTCATAAAAATTCTTTGAGAAGAGTAATATAATTTTATAACAGTGTTTGCGTTAACTGGGAAATGCCACGACACCTTGCTTGGTGTTGGTGTACCGCGGTTTAGCAGTGAGGTTTTTCACTTAAACTTTCAAAAGATGTCGTCTAAATAGTAGTTTTCTCAAAAAGTTTAAAATGTATAGTTTTGGGTTTTCGTATAACCCAAGCTTTTACGGTTGTGTCTAAATTCATATACAACCCAAATTATTTGATATTAAAAACTGTTTTTTCCCTAACATTTTGGGTATTCAAGTTTGGGTTAGCCCAGAACCCAAATTTCTTTTGGAAACTACCCAAATAGTTTGGGTAGAAAACCCCAATCTATTTGGGTTTCTAAATATAATACCCAAATTTTACGTTTCAAGTACCCAATTTTTTTTACAGTGTAAGTAAGGCATGGTAAGGTATTGTTGGCAATAAATTACAAGTGGTGAGTACGATGATAAATCATAAGAAATGAGGATGATGGGCAAATTCCGCTAGACGACGTTAAGGAGCAAAATGAAGGAAAAAGGACAAGAGTGCAGTGGCCACTAAGAGGCGCTATATTACAGAAAATTTGACCAGGGCTTCGCCGTCTTAAGATTTCGCCGCGGGGTTTTTTAAGCCAATGGAATGGTTTCCACCACTAGAGGCATTGCGTGAGTCAGATGAACAGTTGCTAGCGCCTATCTTTTCCAATGGTTATTCGTTGAAGCTAATTATTCGTTTTAAGTTAACTTTAATTAATATCTATAATCATTTTTTATTCGCAATTTCTTCAAATACTGGTAGCGAGAATTTGTTAAACATGTACTGTTACATACAACTTTAATTTTGTACTTAAAATAGGGTTTCGGTTAAAACCAGGAAGCATTTGCATCAACTTTAAATTATAAATAAAATGTAATTAGAATATTTAAGGTCAGCTAGTTCCAAACAAAGCTGAAATAAGCATTTTTATGCGGGAATAATGTAGTTTTTTGTGGTACTGCTGTTTTTCAACCTATAACTTTGCATTTTGCAAGTTGTTTCATTCACACTTTTTAACAGACATTTTTAATTCAAAAATATATCTTCTGTGTGGTATTCTAAACGACATTGTATTGCTTGTGCACTTGAAATTTTCACCAGATATTTCTTTCGTACTCAACATTAATTTAACACCTTTTAATACAAGATACCTCACATCTTAGGAAAATATTCGAGTGATCCACATCCTTTTAAAACAACTAACTATTTGTACTGTTATACTGTTATATTGTTTTGAAATAGGTGTAATTTTGTAAATGTTATCTTATTATAGCCTTTTTTACAAGTGACCCCATGTAGTTTTACAAAAGTTGAATAAATATAGCCCTACAGCAGACACTATCATACAAGCTTGTGCATTTGGCTGAAAAATCAGGCACTTGCTGAATTCCAAAGAATATTTTAGCTACAGAACTGAAATCTTACATCTTGACAAAGAAACCGTATATTTGTGGTAGAACGCCAGGACAATGAAAGAAGTTTGTCAGTTTCCAATGTTACAAACAAGTCACAACTACAATGAATCTTATCATTCTTCAAACAGTAGTCAAATCTCTAGAATAATATTGTACTGATTTTAATATGAAATTTAGTAGAATGTTTTTTACTTGTGGTTTTGCAAGCATCAATTTAATTCGCAGCGTTTAGATCAACTGTATAATTTTGTTTTATTTAGTATCTTACAAAAAATAAATGCATATTATGAAGTTTAATAAAACAAGCAAAACTGTTGACTTTTTGTTAGGTGTGAACTGTAGTATATGACATCAAGAACATGATTAAAAGTGTTTTTTTAATGCAGGCTTGTTTGAATCTTCCCTCGTACAAATTATATTTCCAGATTAGTCTGTTTTGATTCCAAACCTATATAAAAGGTATAAATATTTTTTATAAGATAATGATTATTATTTATTTCAACTAATTTTAAACACTGTTAAAGAATCCCACAACTTAATAAAAACTGCATATAACAAACTAATTCAATCTGCGAGCACTAAAGGTAGAAAATAAACTTTTACCTGTTACTTCACTTGGAAAGCAGCATCTGCTTACCCCAAAAACATACCACAGACACCTTGCCAACCAAATTCTCGTGAAAGATTTTCTGAGTGTGACAACAAGCTAAAATCGTGAACTAACTTAAATAACAATCCAGTCTTCAATTCGGGGAATGGTAAAGGGGTAAATTACAACAATTTATGGCCAGGACAGTTTGATGACTGGAAAAAGCAATATTCACATACTTGTCTTTGCGATAAAAAAAAGGTCTGATAGTGACTACAGGGATAAACTTCCCAGTTAAACCGGTCAAAATATCGCAAACGGCCCTAATAACTGAATTATCAACCAAATAGTGCCAGTCTCAGACCTACCGCCATTGTAAAAAACTGCGACTTCATCTGTGTCAGACCTTGCTAGAAGGTATTAGTCAGCATCCGCTGTAACAAACAGTTACAGGGACGGCAGGCAGGCTGTTGTAGGGCCTTTGTGTGTACTACTCCTATCTCTTGTTGTGTAAATCGCTGTAAATCGTACTCTTCGCCCTAAGCGAAAGAGCGCCTCCTAACGTGTAGTTTGACTGCATAGTGCCACATCATTCGAACCTCTTGCGCCTATTAACTCGTGTACCACCAAGTGTTTTAACTTGGTCTAAATAAACGCTATCGTCTAACCCTTTGGAGCCTTCTAGTGGCTACCCTGTGTGTGTATTATTAGTGTCTTAGTGTCTTAGTGTTAGCTTTTTCGTACCTAAGTGCGCCGGGTGACGTCACAGGGACTCCTCCGCTGTACTTAAGAGAATTTTTCGCCTTCCCGTTTTCCATTTTGTAGCGAAGCTCCTGGCATTTTTTTGGCCTCTTTAGCTCCATCTAATGGAGATCACTGATTTTGTACTTTGCATATTTTTTCGCCACATCCTTTTTCGCACAAGTGACGTCACGCACACGTCACCCCCTGTACGGCAAACTTTTTCCGCCATTTCTCTTGAACTAAAAACACTTAACATATAGACGCTAGGCGTCTTCCCCGCAAACGACATTTTTTTCGCATTTTCCCCGCCTATATTCTTTGCTTCTTTCGCCGATACTGAAACAACTAAAAAATAAACCACGACACACTCGCCAGCTCCAACTCGTATCGCTTCCGCGCCCCTTTGTTTCCTTCCTTCCTTCTACTCCTACCGTGAGTACAGGGACACTCACTATAGCACGATCTCTCAGGCCCTTCTGTCCCCTCTTTCTCTCTAAAATCATCGCTCGCCCGTTAACATACCACAAACGAAAAGAATGGACCACCACAGCCCCTTAAAAGCAACAGGACCGGACTACAGGATACAGCGGACGCTTAACGTCCAAATACAGGATATCGAATACTTCAACATAATATTCTTAAACTGTTCGACATGGACAATGCCCTAACCTTACAACCCCAACATTATCGGAGCCCGTACAGTCAATCGGAGACTCAAAATCTTTCAATTAACATTCAAAACGAACCAACACCGCCAAAAATATAATAAAGAGAAACTCCACATCGAACTGGAAAACGGTAAAATGGACAAACTTCCATCCCATCAAATTATTAAATTGCTGTCTTCAGAACCAGACAAACCCCTCCTCAAAGTTTCCCTCTTCCCAGTTCCGCTCGAGTGGACAGAGGACCATCTAAAAGACATTGCAAATAAACTGCAATGGGGAAAAATAAAGAAAACCTTCTTCTGTACTCATAAAAGCCGGCCAGAGATCTACAATGGTTACGTAAATATCTTCCTGGACGCAGCCAACCCAAGCAACATCAAACCAGAAATTACCGTAGCGAATCAACGCATCCAAACCGTTAAACCAGGCGAATCTTTCGGCCCAATATGCAGAAACTGCGGCGAGCGCGGCCACTGGGCCAACAACTGCCCGGCAGACAAAGTATGTCGCTTCTGCTTCCGACCCGGGCACTTCATGAAAGAGTGCCCGGAAGCCTCATCCATCGAGAAACAAATAAACAGATCAGAAGAAGAAGACCCCCTCAATCTACGCCAGGAAAATGAATTCCCCCACCTACACAAGAAGAACTCAACCCCAAAAAATCGTTTTAACCCAGGTGGAACAATAGATATATCAAAAATCATACAAAACCATGAAAACCAAATTACTTTGAATAAACGGATAGACATAAGCCCACAGCAGGAAGCGGAAAAAAGAATACACAAGCTGCGACAATTCCAACAAAATCAAAAGAAAGGCGACGGCCAACCACCACCACCGCCACCACCACCTCCTCCACCTCCAGAACAAAACAGCGAAAAAGAACACATTTCAACAATTGAAGAACAACAAATGAACGACGACCCGGACGGTCATTTGTTTATTCACGAATCCGACGACTCCCTACAAACGCTCAAGGAACTGGACACAGCAATAGAAAAGGAAAACGAAAAACCGACTCAAGTAATCGAACAGAATCAACCGAAACCGAGCAATGAAGACAACCACAACGAGAGAATCCAATCAACCTCCGATCACTTCTTCTCCCTAACCCACCCCTCCTCCTCCTCCTCCTACTCCGCAAACTCAACCTCCTCCTCCTCCTCTTACCCATCCCACATCCTGATCCCCAACACACCTCCTCTCCCAATCGAACAGGCGAACGAAAAGAAAGAAAACGAAAACAACGATAACAAAACAGAAGAAGAACAACAACCAGGAAAAAACAGTCAAAAACGGTCTGCGGCACAATTATCGCCGCAGGACCAGGACCCGAAACGAAAGCTTATAAACCGCGAGCAGACCCCACTAAAAGGGTCGCAAAACCATAACAACCCGATAAACTTTGAAAGCGAACTTTTTTAAACCGTTTATTCTAACCTTATCGTTTTTCCTCTATCGACTTTTATCATGGAGCTAAAACTCTGCACACTTAACATTAACGGCATACAACACAAGCTAAACCAACTAGGAACCTTTATAAACAAACACAACATAAACATCATCGCCATACAGGAAACACATAAACTAAACGAACACGTCCTCAAAAATTGGCTTAAAAAAGAACATTTAAAATGTGAGCTTAACTCACAAACAGACCAACAGCAAAAACACTTCTGGCACGGAACCGCGATCATTTACAAAGAAAACTTAATGCAAAATTGGACAATTGAACACAACATAATAATACAAAACAGAATACAAGAAATCACAATAACAAAGAAAAACGACAACACCCAACGCCAAAAAATACACATAATTAATGTCTACCTCAAATCCGGTCAAGCAAATTCCCAAATAGTACAAAGAACACACGAAATAAATCAATTACATCATCACTTACAGCAACAAGAACGAAACAAAGACATTATCATATTAGGTGACTTTAATTTTGTTGAGAACGACAGCGATACAACCAATCCCAAAACAACAAACACAAAGGACAACAAACAATGGCAAGAAACTAAAAAAGCCTACAACTTATGTGACTCATTCCGACAAAAACACCCAAATTCAAAAGTATACACAAGAGTAACAGCAACGGTAGCAACACGCATTGACCGGATCTACAACAAAGCCACAAACAAACTCATAATTAACAAAGCACACCATATACCGCACACAATATCCGACCACACGCAAGCCCCATACATCACAATCCAAATAACAACAACAAAACAACACGGCAAAACCTTTTGGAAATTAAACAACGAAATCTTAAACGACCTAGAATACAAAACACATATAACAAAAACAATACAAAACATACAAACACAGAAAAACGAGTTCACCCATTTCACGGAATGGTGGGAACATCTGAAAAAGAAAATTAAAAAAGACACAATCACTTACGCAATCGAAACAAAGAAAAGAGAAAATAAAGAAGAAGATGATCTAAACGAACAACTAAAAACACTAAACACCAACTTAAACACAAACACAAAAAAAATAAACAAAGAATATCTCCATACTATCGAAAAACTGAAAACGATCGAACAACACAGAATAAACGGCGCAAAGGTGCGCGCAAGAATCAAACTAGAAACAGAAAATGAAAAACCAGACAGACAATTCTTACAACTCGAAAAAAAACAACAAGAAAAATCCACTATTAAACATATTAAAGACGAAACCGGAAAAATCATTAAAACAAGCGAAGGAATAAAGCAAGAAATTTTCACTTTTTATCATAAGCTCTGGGGACGCGAAGATAACCTAAACAAAACAGAACAAGGAATAATATTAAACACAGAAGGCCAAGAAACGCCAGACGACAACGAAGAATCACAATATATAACCCTCTCAGAACTAACGTCAACCATAAAGGATCTCAATCGAAACTCAACACCAGGAATAGACGGCTTAACTACCGAATTTTATATAACCTTCTGGGAACAACTAAAACACGACATACAAGAACTATACATGAACATCTACATGAATAAGAACATGTCTCAATCAATGAAAATAGCCATAACAAAACTACTGCCGAAGAAAGGACCCCAAAACTTACTGAAAAACTGGAGACCAATTTTCCTACTGACTACAGAATATAAACTACTAACCAAGATAATTACCAAGAAACTTAAAACCAGAATTAAAGACAAAATTAACACGGATCAAAAATGCGGCTTTAAAGGCAGAAGAATAGAGGAAATCCATTACAACATAAACGCAATAATACAATACGCAAAACAAAAATCTCAAGAACTAGCCATTATCACAACAGACTTCGAAAAAGCTTTCGATCACGTTAATCACGAACTAATATTTAAAACACTTAAATACTTCGGACTACCAAAAACGCTAATCAATTGGATCCAAATAATATACCACGATATAAAGAGCAAAATAGAAGTGAACGGACAAACCACGGAAGAAATCTTGATCAAGAGAGGACTAAGGCAAGGGTGTCCGTTAAGTATGATTCTCTACACCTGCATCGGAGAGATCTTGAATAAATTAATAAAAAAGAACAAAAAAATCACGAGCTTCAAATTGACAACCACAAAAATCCAAATACAACAATACGCGGATGACAATACCTTTTTTATAACGGATAAACAAAGCGCAACCGAACTCTTTAAAGAAATGAAGAAATACGAAGAAATTACTGGACAGAAACTAAACATGGCAAAAACACAAATCATAGCTTTCACACCATTCATAAAAAATCAACTCTCGGAACTATACCCAACCCACATGAAGGAAGAAATAAAAATTCTCGGAATTTGGTATAACGGAAAAAATGACGTCATGAAAATAAACTGGATAAAAGCAAAAAAAAAAATACAATCAATCCAACACCAGTACGCCACCCTAAACCTATCCATCTACGGAAAAACACAAATAATAAAGTCACTAATGATAGCCCAACTCTTACATATCGCCAGAATTATAAGGCCAACCAAACAAATAATTAAAGAAATAAACAAAATTCTCTACGACTATCTCTGGAACCCCAAAAAGATAGAACCAATGAAGAGGCTGAAACTAATCAATAAAAAGGAACAAGGAGGAATTAGGATGGTTGATCTGGAATCAAAAATAGCCGCGGCGCAACTAGAGCAAATAAAATTTTTATACAATACCACAAAAGCAACACAACCGTACCACGCATGGGCAATGTTTCAACTTGGAACCAAAGGCAAAAACATCATACCCCATTTATTCGGAAACCACTATCCCAAAGCATCACAGCCAAATGAAACATGGATGTACATCATTAAAAAATTCAACGAAATACAAGAAACAAATAAAGATTTTGACTGGAAAAACAACACAATGAGGGCAGTATATAACGAGCTGGTAGTCAAAAGAGCAATCAAGACCGAAATCACAATGGGACGAGACCAAATCAATTGGACGCATATACACTTGACAAATAAGGAGCACAAATTAATATTTAATAACATGGAACGTGAAACTTCCTATCTCACGGCACACAAGGCTTTCAAATGGGGAGATTTCCGGAAATCACGAGGTATAACGACAACGTCAAACGGACAGCAAAGAATAAACAGATGTAACTTCTGTCATGAAAACTCGGACAACATCTACCACTTGCTCAACGAATGTAAAATCACAAAACAAATCTACCATAAATTAAACAGTTTCACAACAAACGAATATCACCACACTTTTTTACCGGACAAATTTGCAACAATGTACAATCAAAGCCCAACACAATTCGAAAACAACACAACAAATCAAAAACTACTAATACTGACAAAATACAAAATAATAAGCGAAAAAAACAAACTCACAGCCGCAAACGAATATCTCGATGACCCGCAGAGCTTTACAAACAGCATAACATGGAAAATCAAAGTCAAATTTAAAAGACAAATGGACGCAACACCAAACAACAACACTTCAAAATTACAAAATCGACCCACCACCTCACAGACTTAGGTAGTCTAACGGTTAAAACGCCGGCTCGTAAAGCCGAAGATCCCGGGTTCGATTCCCCGCTCAACCAACAACAACCCATACTGTAATCTCAACGTAAACCATATATAAGATAAATGGCGAAACGGTTGCAAACACCGCCACAACAGTCAGAGGTCCTGGGTTCGATTCCCAACCAATGCAGACTCCTCAAGAGGAGCGTACGGCGCTAACCATGTAAACTCAAATGTCTAAACAGTACTCCAAATATATTCAGCATAACTGGCCATATTTAAGAGTTATGAGTTAAAACATAACCCAACTACAAACTACCTTCACTCCTAAATACATAACAAAATCCGAACACTAAAATCAGAGCGATAAAGCTCCTACCATTGCGTATATGCTCGAGCGTAGCAACAACGCTATCTACATACTACCTTCACATAAATGCACATATACAAGCCCGCTTTAACAGTAAAGCTGCCTACATACACCTTCACTAACACCTGGAATATTATATACGTGTTCCCATTGCCTGTAAGCCTATTAACGTTATTACCGCAAAACGGAAACGTTCACCTAGACAATATTCGCTTACCCGCCACACTAGGCCTGTTATAGTAACATTAAATGTATGTATATTGTATACCCACTAAATGTAAGTCTTATTTAGCCTCGCCCTATTCTATTTTATCATTTCGCCTCGCTGTTTAGCGCCAAATTATTACTCTACCTTCTCCACTTTACGTTGTATTTTATCTTGTTCGTTGTATATTCAGTTCCTTTCTTAACCAATAAATAACATAAAAAAGAAAAAAAATAAAAAAAAAATAATTGCCCCCGCCGCTAGCAAGGCCCTCATGAAGGGCGAAGCGCTAGCCAATTTTTGTCCTTTGTCGTTTTTTCACGCGCGCTCTCTAGCGCCTCAAAGTGACTCCTAAAGTCACTCTTTTTCCCGCCCTTTTTCTTTGTCGCCTTTCTTGTGTGTGTGCGCTCTCTAGCGCCTAAAAGTGACTAATAGAGCCACTTTTCTTTCCCGCCCTTTTTCTTATCACTTGTTGTGTGCGCTCTCTAGCGCCTCATAGTGACTCATAGTGAAGTCTCTATTCTTTTCTCTCTCTGCCATCTTTTGTCCACTATCGTACATGCCCTGTGGCATGTAAACAAAATACAACATGACATCTACCTTTGCCTTGACCAGATCGGTCAACATAACGGTACACTCACATATTGAATTTTTAATTGATGACTTTCTAAGCATCATCCAACAATATCAACCTTTAAAAAACCAAATCGACAACATCACAGGATGCCGGACTTTAAACCGTCATCAACAAATTTTTCAATTAACCTTCCTCACCGAAACTGATAAAAACGAGACAAAACAAATTCTACAAACGACACCAATTTTTGAATACCAAGGAGAAAAAATAACACTACAAGTAACGGAACCGCCACCACTCTTAAATAAAATCACACTGGTTCCCGTTCCTTGTGAATGGGAATTTGAACAAATGGAGGAAATTGTCAGACATAATAAATGGGGAATTTTAAGAAAAATAACACTGTGCACTCACAGAAACATACCTCACGTGAGAAACGGCTTCTATCATCTATTTATCGAAAAAATTCAAATACAAAACGTTCAAGATCAAATCATTGTAGCTGGACAACGAATACGCACCATCAAACCTGGACAAGAAAACACACGACCGAAATGCAACCGATGCGGCCTACCCGGACATTGGGCAAACAGATGCACTCTTCAACAATCACAAACAACACGAGCTACCACCAACCCTGACCCTGTCAACTTTCCAGACCTGACAACTGGCTCGACTCACGAAAGACTTGTCCATATTATAGGCGAACGACAACAAAACAATCTTCCAGGCCCATCGGGACTTATATCCCCCATCATAAAAAAAACAAACAAAGAAAAACCTCCACCCCTCCACCCTCGAAACAAGGAATCGTAAGCGATACAGCCAACGACGCTGACGATGAACTAACAAATAACGAAATCTTTTTGGAACTTACAAATATCGACTCCTCAGTCTTTATCGACCAAAAAAACGAAAATGCAAACCCCCTCAACCAACCAGATGAAGAAGAACATTCTCAACCTTCAACACAAAAAGAAAACGAAACAACAAACACTCAACCAACACCAAACAACACACCATCAACACCACACAAAGGAAGAAAACTGACACCCAAAGAAGAACAGGAAAGAAAGAAAGCCAAAATAGGAGACGCAAACAGAAGAATAGACTTACCTGGAGATCCTGATCTCCACAGCTGACTACCAAGGGGACTCACACTTTTCTCTCAAACCGCCTCTTGGTCCTGAATTAATTGCAGAATCTGAGTCTGAATCTGAAATAAAAATAACATCTTTAAACATACGAGGCATAAACAAAAAATTTTTTTTGAACAAAACAGGATACAATCTATAAAACTAACTGGAAAAACACAAAACAAAACAATAACCCTAATCAACTTGTACCTAAAATCCGGAAACCCTAGCACAAGGAAAAAACAACAAAACCTAATTGAAAGCAAAATAAAGAACCAAAATATAGAAAACCTAATCATACTAGGCGATTTTAATTTTATATATAATGATTTGGACACAATAAATAAACTCAGAACAACAAAAATGGATCAACAAAATTGGATACGAATTAAAAAGCTCTTTAAATTAATAGACACCTTCAGACACCAAAATAAAAATGAAAAAGAATTTTCCTTTGTCACAGCAAAATCTGCCACTAGAATAGATAGAATTTATGCGACACAATCTATAATAAACAAACAAAAAAACTCACATTACATACCCGTCACTTTTTCCGACCACTCAAAACCCCATTCCTCATCATCCAACTTGGTAAAGCACGCAGACAGGGAAAATCATTCTGGAAAATAAACAACTACTCATTGTTAGACGAAAAATATTACTGCGATTCGATAATAAAATTAATAAGAGAATATCAATTTGAAAATACCGAACCAAATAAACTTATATGGTGGGAAAATTTAAAAAAACGAATAAAAAATCATACAATAAAATATGCGCAATACAAAAATAATCAAAAACGAAAACTTGAAAAAACCCTAAAACAAAAACTAAAACTTCTAACAGAATCCCTAACCGCAAACGACCTAACCATAAATAAACAATATAAAGAAACAATTGAAAAACTCAAATCTATTGAAACGGAAAAACTAGAAGGACAAAAAATACGCTCTAGGATAAAACACATAGGAAATGGAGAAAAACCAAACAAAGAATTTTTCACATTAGAACAAAAAAACCAACTCAAAACAGGTATCTATCAATTAAAAAATGAAAACGGCCAAATTACGAACAACCCAAATCACATTGAAAAAATAATACATCAATTTTACACCAAATTATGGGGAACGGAAAATAAAATAGACCGCACCAAACAAAATCAAATTCTAGAAAAAATAGGAAATAAAAGCGCAAGCAAATCCCTTGACCAAAACATAGAACCTCCCTCTATCATAAATAAACAAGAAATAATTCTAGCCATAAGCTCTTTAAACAATAATTCATCCCCCGGCTCTGACGGACTTACTAGCGAATTTTACAAAAAATTTCAAAATTATCTAATGGACGACCTAATTGAATTATACGCGAACATTTATTTAAAAAAAGAAATGACAAATAATATGAAATTGGCTATAACAAAACTAATACCAAAAAAAGGCGACCTTAATTACATAAAAAACTGGAGACCCATTTCATTGCTAAACACTGATTAAAAAATTTTAAATAAAATTATTACCAATAGACTGAGGCCACAACTCGACGACAAAATTGACACATCACAAAAATGCGGCGTAACAAATAGGCAAATGCAAGAAATTCATTACAATATCAATTCGGCAATAGAACATAGTAAAGATAAAAATAACAAATTGGCACTCTTAGTAACAGACTTTGAAAAAGCATTCGACAAAGCGGACCACCACCTAATTCAACAAATTCTAAAAAAATTCAAAGTCGACCAATTTACAATAAAATGGGTCACCATACTCTACCGAAACATTAGCAGTAAAATTGAAATTAACGGCAAAAATTCAAACAATATAAGCATAAAACAAGGGGTCCGTCAGGGCTGTTCTCTATCAATGATTTTATATATTTGCCTTGGACAAGTGTTAGCTGAATTAATCCAAAACAATCCGGAATTCAAAGGTATCAAAATTAGAAAAAACACAATTAAAATGCAACAATACGCCGACAATAATACCTTTTTCATATCAGACCAAAATTCAATCAAACACCTTTTTATAGAACTTGACAATTATGAAAAAATTACAGGCCAAACATTAAACAAAAACAAAAACAAAATACTAACGCTTGTCCAAGATTTTAAATCGCTTTTACTTGCTAACTACAACCAATACTTTACCGAACAAATCAAAATACTAGGAATTATCTATAATGAAACAAATAATAATAACGCAATCAACTGGAACGCAGCAAAAGGCAAAATCACAAATATAATAAAACAATACGAACACCTAAATTTAACCATGTTTGGCAAAATAAATATCATAAATTCCCTAATTGTATCCAAAATAATACACCTAGCGCGAATAATTATCCCCGACAACACAACAATAAAATATTTACAACATGTCGCAAATCAATTTTTATGGACCCCACTCAAAATAGAACCCCTTAGCCGAACTAAACTACAATCTGACTACAAAGAAGGCGGACTTAAGATGATAAACATACGTAATAAAATAAATGCAGCCCAACTAGAAAGAATAAAATATATCAAAAATATTAGCGAAACAAACCAGATCTTTCATGACTGGATGCTTTACCAAATTGGATTTAAAATAAGAAGAATCAATAACAACCTCTTTAGTAATAACTACCCAAAACGCTTAGAACCCAACCCAAAATGGAAATATATATTAACACAATACGATAAACTTAACCTCCATGACCCAGAATTTGATTGGGAAAACTCCAAACTTAAAAATTTATACCAGACACTAAACCAAATTACAGCAACAAAAAACATTCATAAACTCACAGACTCCAACCAAAACATCAACTGGCTAGCCCTACTCTTCAAAACACCGAAAACAAAAGACCTATTCACAAACAACGAAAGACAAATTGCCTATCGTATATCCCAAGGTGCCTTCTGCTGGGGAGACTTTCAAAAACGCCATCCATCAAATCTATCAAAACAAAACAGGACAATTAATCAAACGTAATTGTAACTTCTGTCAATCCAACAAAAGATAACATCAAACATTTAATTTTAGATTGCGAAATAACTAAAAGTATAATTCAAAATTTAAATTTATTTACAACTCAAAACTTTAATCAAAGTTTCCTGCCAAACGAGGATGCACTCCTTTTTAATCAAAATTCATTAGGCTTCCAAAATAATTTCGTAAATTTAAAAATCCTCCAAATCATAAAAACAACAATAATTAAATTCAAAACTATTTTGGAAACTAGAAATGAATATGCTACGGATAAAAACCAATTTATAATTAATCTTACCGATGAAATCATATCCAAATTCCAAACCTTTACTTCGGACCTAAAAATAAAAATAGGATTAGAAAAACTAACAGAACTTTTAAACACAAATCTCATGGACCAAGAGACGGTTGGCGTTGCTGCGCTCCCCTCTCTGTAATTTTAACCTTATTATATATATCACTGTACGTACCTATTTACTTACTCTTACTCTTTTGCTCCACCTTACGGCACCGGTTTCGGCCGAAGATGTACTACAAAATTACCAATTACTTACTCTTACTCTTTTGCGCCACCTTACGGCACCGGTTTCGGCCGAAGATGTATTATACGAATGATGATCCAACCGCATGAGATTAAAAATAATCTACGTAGCACTGGACCCAATAAGGGTTCAGTTGCACACCTGAGTATAATATATAAGATAAAAAAAAAAAAAGGAAAAACTAGATGTTAGCCTTGTATACAAAGCCTGTTAACATAATTGCAAGGGGGGAGTTTCTTTCTTTGCTATGTTCAATTACCGATGATATATTGTAATGTATTTCTTGGAGTTGGCGATTGGGTAAGCCACATCTCTCTGTAAGCAGGAAATTTCGTTTTTTTATTTGTTTGTTAGTCTGTTAGCTATAGTTTTACTTTTATTGTATTTGGTGTTTAACAATGAAATCGGACGCCAGTTTTTAATTAGAGTAATGTCACCTTTTTGGGGATTTGTTTTGTGTGTGCGATTATCATTGTATTTGTTTTAGAAAAAAATATATGTTGTTGTAAGTCTCGTGCAGTGTGTGTTTTATTTAGGGCCAAAATATCGTATAATCTCGGGATTGGTTAGTACTTGGATGGGTGACGGAGTAGGAATACGAATTTTCGTAGGCACGATATGATTTTTTTAATTAATTTCAATGCTTACATTTTTAAATTGTGAGACCAACAAATGCTAACCGATTCTGCCTACAACCATACCAGGTTGAATGCACCCGATCTTGTCCGACCTCGGAAGTTAGGCAACCTCAGGATTGGATAGTACTTGGATGTGTGACCGCGTAGGAATACGAATTGTCGTTTGTAAAACATTAAACCTTAAAATGTTTTCATTTATAAACAGTTTAGACCAATAAATGTTAAACAATACTGTCTACGACCATACCAGGTTGAATGCATCCGATCTCGGAAGTTAGGCAATTTCGGGATTGGTTAGTACTTTGATGGGTGACCGCGTAGGAATACGAATTGTCGTAGGCAAAACATAATTTTTTCAATTTATATCAATGCTTACCTTTTTTAATTGTTAGACCAAAAAATGCTAACCAATTCTGCCTACAACCATACCAGGTTGAATTCACCCTAACTTGTCCGATTTCGGATGTTAGGCAATCTCGGGATTGGTTAGCACTTGGATGGGTGACCGCGTAGGAATACGAATTGTCGTAGGCAAAACATAATTTTTTCAATTTATATCAATGCTTACCTTTTTTAATTGTTAGACCAAAAAATGCTAACCAATTCTGTCTACAACCATACCAGGTTGAATGCACCCGATACCAGGTTGAGTGCACCCAATCTTGTCCGAACGAACTCGGAAGTTAAGCAACCACGGGATTGGTTAGTACTTGGATGGGTGACCGCATAGGAATACCAATTGTCGTAAGCAAAATATAATTCCTTGAAATTTTTACAATTTTAAACAGTTTAGACCAATAAATGTTGAACAATACTGTCGACGACCATTCAAGGTTGAATGCACCCGATCTCGTCCGATCTCGGAAGTTAGGCAATCTCAGGATTGGATAGTACTTGGATGTGCGACCGCCTATTAATACGAATTGTCGTAGGCAAAATATGATTCCTTTAAATTTCTACATTTTCAAACAGTTTAGACCAATAAATATTGAACAATACTCTCTACGACCATTCAAGGTTAAATGCACCCGATCTCGTCCGATCTCGGAAGTTAGGCAACCCCAGGATTGCATAGTACTTGTATATGTGACCGCCTACTAAAACGAATTGTCGTAGGCGAAATATGATTCCTTCAAATTTATACATGTTTAAACACTTTAGACCAATAAATGTTGAACAATACTGTCTACGAACATTCCAGGTTGAATGCACCCGATCTCGTCCGATCTTGGAAGTTAGGCAACCTCAGGATTGGATAGTGCTTGGGGGTGTGACCGCCTATTAATACGAATTGTCGTAGGCCAAATATGATTCCTTTAAATTTTTACATTTTTAAATAGTTTATACCAAAAAATGTTGAACAATAATGTCTACGACCATTCCAGGTTGAATGCACCCGATCTCGTAAGTTAAGCAACCTCGGGATTTGTTAGTACTTGGTTGGGTGACCGCCTAGGAATACGAATTGTCGTAGGCAACTATGATTTTTTAAATTAATTTAAATGTTTACTTTTTAAATAGTTTAGACAGAAAAATGTTAACCAATTCTGCCTGCAACCATACCAGGTTGAATAAACCCTATCTTGTCCGATCTCGGAAGTTAAGCAAACTCGGGATTGGTTGGTACTTGGATGAGTGACAGCCTAGGAATGCCAGTTGTCGTAGGCGAAATATGATTCCTTTAAATTTTTACATTTTTAAACAGTTTAGACCAATAAATGTTGAACAATACTGTTTACGACCATTCCAGGTTGAATGCACCCGATCTTGTCCGATCTCGGAAGTTAGGCAACCTCAGGATTGGATAGTACTTGGATGTGTGACCGCATAGGAATACGAATTGTCGTAGGCAAAATATGATTCTTTTAAATTTTTACATTTTTAAACAGTTTAGACCAATAAATATTCAGCAATACTGTCTACGACCATACCAGGTTGAATGCACCCGATCTCGTCCGATCTCGGAAGTTAGGCAATCTCGGGATTGGTTAGTACTTGGATGGGTGACCGCGTAGGAATACCAATTGTCGTAGGCGAAATATGATTCCTTCAAATTTATACATTTTTAAACACTTTAGACCAATAAATGTTGAACAATACTGTCTACGAACATTCCAGGTTGAATGCACCCGATCTCGTCCGATCTTGGAAGTTAGGCAACCTCAGGATTGGATAGTGCTTGGGGGTGTGACCGCCTATTAATACGAATTGTCGTAGGCCAAATATGATTCCTTTAAATTTTTACATTTTTAAATAGTTTATACCAAAAAATGTTGAACAATACTGTCTACGACCATTCCAGGTTGAATTCACCCGATCTCGAAAGTTAAGCAACCTCGGTATTGGTTAGTACTTGGTTGGGTGACCGCCTAGGAATACGAATTGTCGTAGGCAACTATGATTTTTTAAATTAATTTTAATGTTAACTTTTTAAATTGTTTATACCAAAAAATGCTAACAATTCTGCCTACAACCACAACAGGTTGAATGTAACCGATCTTGTCCGAACTCGTAAGTAAGGCAACCTCGGGATTCCTCGGGATTTGTTAGTACTTGGTTGGGTGACCGCCTAGGAATACGAATTGTCGTAGGCAACTATGATTTTTTAAATTAATTTAAATGTTTACTTTTTAAATAGTTTAGACAGAAAAATGTTAATCAATTCTGCCTGCAACCATACCAGGTTGAATAAACCCTATCTTGTCCGATCTCGGAAGTTAAGCAAACTCGGGATTGGTTGGTACTTGGATGAGTGACAGCCTAGGAATGCCAGTTGTCGTAGGCGAAATATGATTCCTTTAAATTTTTACATTTTTAAACAGTTTAGACCAATAAATGTTGAACAATACTGTTTACGACCATTCCAGGTTGAATGCACCCGATCTTGTCCGATCTCGGAAGTTAGGCAACCTCAGGATTGGATAGTACTTGGATGTGTGACCGCATAGGAATACGAATTGTCGTAGGCAAAATATGATTCTTTTAAATTTTTACATTTTTAAACAGTTTAGACCAACAAATATTCAGCAATACTGTCTACGACCATACCAGGTTTAATGCACCCGATCTCGTCCGATCTCGGAAGTTAGGCAATCTCGGGATTGGTTAGTACTTGGATGGGTGACCGCGTAGGAATACGAATTGTCGTAGGCAAAATATGATTCTTTTAAATTTTTACATTTTTAAACAGTTTAGACCAATAAATATTCAGCAATACTGTCTACGACCATAAAAGGTTGAATGCACCCGATCTCGGAAGTTAGGCAATCTCGGGATTGGTTAGTACTTGGATGGGTGACCGCGTTGGAATACGAATTGTCGTAGGCAAAATATGATTTTTTTAAATTATTTCAATGCTTACATTTTAAATTTGTTTAGATAAAAAAATGCTAACCAATTCTGCCTACAACCACAACAGGTTGAATGTAACCGATCTTGTCCGAACTCGTAAGTAAGGCAACCTCGGGATTCTTTGGGATTTGTTAGTACTTGGTTGGGTGACCGCCTAGGAATACGAATTGTCGTAGGCAACTATGATTTTTTAAATTAATTTAAATGTTTACTTTTTAAATAGTTTAGACAGAAAAATGTTAATCAATTCTGCCTGCAACCATACCAGGTTGAATAAACCCTATCTTGTCCGATCTCGGAAGTTAAGCAAACTCGGGATTGGTTGGTACTTGGATGAGTGACAGCCTAGGAATGCCAGTTGTCGTAGGCGAAATATGATTCCTTTAAATTTTTACATTTTTAAACAGTTTAGACCAATAAATGTTGAACAATACTGTTTACGACCATTCCAGGTTGAATGCACCCGATCTTGTCCGATCTCGGAAGTTAGGCAACCTCAGGATTGGATAGTACTTGGATGTGTGACCGCATAGGAATACGAATTGTCGTAGGCAAAATATGATTCTTTTAAATTTTTACATTTTTAAACAGTTTAGACCAACAAATATTCAGCAATACTGTCTACGACCATACCAGGTTTAATGCACCCGATCTCGTCCGATCTCGGAAGTTAGGCAATCTCGGGATTGGTTAGTACTTGGATGGGTGACCGCGTAGGAATACGAATTGTCGTAGGCAAAATATGATTCTTTTAAATTTTTACATTTTTAAACAGTTTAGACCAATACATATTCAGCAATACTGTCTACGACCATAAAAGGTTGAATGCACCCGATCTCGGAAGTTAGGCAATCTCGGGATTGGTTAGTACTTGGATGGGTGACCGCGTTGGAATACGAATTGTCGTAGGCAAAATATGATTTTTTTAAATTATTTCAATGCTTACATTTTAAATTTGTTTAGATAAAAAAATGCTAACCAATTCTGCCTACAACCATACCAGGTTGAATGCACCCGAGCTTGTCCGATCTCGGAAGTTTAGCAACCACGGGATTGATTAATACTTGGATGGGTGTTGCGCCGCACTGCGACCTGTGCAGTGGGGCCTAGCCCCTGACCACATACAGTTGCTCGGTGGGTCGCAACCTCGCGAGTTCTTGTTGCTTGCAAAGGTTTCTGGTCCGATATGCTACCTGTCATAACCAATCAAAAGTATATTGTTACAACGAATTAAAACGTTATCAAACAGCATTAGTGAACGTTATTTTCAAGTTAATGTGAGACAGACAGCCACCGCCTATTGCAGCGACTGTCGGCTAAGACTTCGCAAAAGACTTCTCTAGAAAAAATCCCAAAGCCGCTAAGAAACGACATGTATATAGCCAATACGTAGGAAGAAAAAGAACACGAAAGTTACGTCATATTTGGCCAATAAGACTGGCCGGCACTCTAAAACATGGCTAGGCATTACAGCGGCCATTCTAAGGCCAAATTGCAGCGGGAGTCAGACGCCAGCAAAACAAGTAGCTTGTGTTGCAGAACGTGAGAACACCGCCTGCAAGACTGACAGTTATAGATTACGAGATTAAAGGTTACATGTCAAGTTTGAAACAAGGCTAACTGACGCAGGAAAACACAGGAATTTTACACACAACAATACGGAAAACTTTACATCATCAAATATGATATTATGTAACTGAAGAACATATTTGGCAAACGAAAGCTGAAACGCGTTATCTAAAACCCTATTTATCACATCGTAAAATAACTTAATGAACTTTAAGATTTGGCTTATGGCAGTTATTCAATTTGGGTGTTAAAGTGTTAATAAACACGTAACAATGGCAATGGGTGGCCGCGTAGGAATACCTATTGTCGCAAGCAAAATATGATTTATTTAAATTTTTACATTTTTAAATAGTTTAGACCCAAAAATATTGAACAATACTGCCTACGAACATGCCAGGTTGAATGCACCCAATATCGTCGGATTTCGTAAGTTAAGCAAACTCGGGATTGTTTAGTACTTGAATGGGTGACCGCCAAGGAATAGCAATTGCCGTAAAAAAAATATGACTACTTTAAATTTTTAAATATAGTTTAGACCGAAAAATGCTAACCAATTCCCGCCCACAACCATACCAAGTTGAATGCACCCAATCTCGTCCGATGTCGGAAGTTAAGCAACTTCGGGGTTGGTTAGTGCTTGGATGGGTGACCGCCTACGAATACTAATTGCATTAGGCAAAATGTGATTCCTTTAAATTTTGATAATTTTATATAGTTTAGACCCAAAAACGTTGAACAATACTTTCTATGACCATACCAGGTTGAATACAACCGATCTCGTCCGATCTCGAAAGTTAAGCAACCTCGGGGTTGGTTAGTACTTGGATGGGTGACCGCCTAGGAATACCAATTGTCGTAGGCAAAATTTGATTTTTTTTAGATGTATACATTTTAAAAATGTTGACCAATTCTGCCTTCGACCATACCAGGTTGAATGCACCCAATCTCGTCCGATCTAGGAAGTTAAGCAACCTCGGGATTGGTTAGTACTTGGATGGGAGACCGCCTAGGAATACCAATTGTCGTAGGCAAAATTTGATTTTTTTTAGATGTATACATTTTAAAAATGTTGACCAATTCTGCCTTCGACCATACCAGGTTGAATGCACCCAATCTCGTCCGATCTAGGAAGTTAAGCAACCTCGGGATTGGTTAGTACTTGGATGGGTGACCGCCTAGGAATACCAATTGTCGTAGGCAAAATTTGATTTTTTTTAGATGTATACATTTTAAAAATGTTGACCAATTCTGCCTTCGACCATACCAGGTTGAATGCACCCAATCTCGTCCGATCTAGGAAGTTAAGCAACCTCGGGATTGGTTAGTACTTGGATGGGTGACCGCCTAGAAATACGAATTGTCGTAGGCAAAATATGATTTTTTAAATTTATTAAATGTTTACTTTTTTAAATAGTTTAGACCAAAAAATTGCTAACCAATTCTGCCTACAACCATACCAGGTTGAATGCACCCGATCTTGTCCGAACGAGTAAGCCAATTCCATTTAAAACTTAAGAAACTTCTTATTATACGTTTATAACTGAAGGAGCGCAAGACCTTCTCCAATACGAGTCAGGACCCTTATTTGTTTTTGTTTTTTAAAAAGCGGACGCATGACCCATTTTTATTGTTAATGTAAATTTAATTAGGCTTTTCCGCTGGTAAGCGCAAATAAAACAACTCAGGCAACGACGTTAACTTGAAATTAGTAAAAAATGGCAATATTTCTAAAGTTTTGCTAGGTTGCCGAATACCCGAAATTATAAAAAAAAAATTTGGAAACATTTTGAAACATTCCCGGAGAGGAAAACCCTAATCAGATTAAGAAATTATCTAATTCAAGACAAAAAAGTCTCAAATAATGCAAACTAAAAAAATGCTTGCCCAATGATCTAATATTGTTTTTTCTTTGTTTTCGGCAATCTATCTGTCTAAGGATATCTTTTTCGGCAATTAAATCAACTAAAAGCATGGCTTCGTGATCGGTTCATGGTGCCCGTGATGTTATTGGCTGCTTTATAACTGTAAGATTTAGTACAACTTTATAATTTCAGTGCTGGTTATGCATGTAAACAAAAAGTAATAGCATGTGAAGGTAAAAATATTTCATTGACTAATTTATATATTCTGTAAAACTAACCAAAATGTAGTCTAAAAAATAGTATACCCATTCTTAAAACACAAAAGCTAGACTAAACTGGAATGATTGGACAAGAAAAAACTCTTTGCCGGCAGTCGCATCGAATATACTTGATTGTTTCTTTCGTTTTTTTAATTAATGAGCACCATTTTATATATTTGGGTAAATCATTGATAAAAAGGTAAAAAATATAAAAAAGGTGTTAACAAACCCATGCCATGTATTTTAGAATCCCTAAATAATGGTATCAAAATTCTAGAAACTGTGAGTAAGTGATATATTTCAATAATATTTTGGTTTTGACTTTTTTATTTGTATTTAGGTTGTGGTGTTCAAGTTAATGTTGGAAATGAGGTTGTTAATGTTAAAGGTACACAATTACCCAAATTGCGCTTTCTGGCAGTAATACTTACGTTTAACGATATTGTGAGTGTATAGGGCAGGGATGGCGAACCACTGACCCGCGGGTCACAAAGTGACCCACAACAGATTTTTAATGACCCACTTGTCTCTAGTCTAGAAGTATCGAAATGTTGTCAATGTAAAACAATCGAAAATGTGTGCAGAACAACCAAAATTAATTTTGTTTATCCGCTGTAAAACGCAGGTGTCGATAATTTTAGGGAAATTAAAAACTCGCAGCCTAAAAATTCTTAATACCCTGGTTAAACCATACTGAAAGTTTTGTGCTGAACTCCCCTGTAATACCATAAAAATGCTGCACAATTTGTTAACTATTTAGTTTCTTAACTTTCGAGGGTATCCGAATTTGGAAATCGCCCAAAAACCTTGAATTACCAACTCAAGACAAATACACTTACAACGAAGCAGCAGCAAGGCTTTGCATAAAATTAGCATATCTTAAAATATATGACCCACTTGTGCATTTTGCGAGGATTGATAATGTGTTTGTGAATATGTTTTTGCATTAAAATGTTTTGAAATGTTTTGCGAAATGATAGTGTATAATGTTTCAAATTTTAGAAAACATGCGTTGTAAAATAGTAGTTTGATTTTTATTTGCAGAACACCTACAAACAGTGTGTTGTAAGGACAACGGAATCATACCAACAGTGCTTGTTGTACGGTGCATCTCTCCACAGTTTGGTGTTAAATGGAAATGTTCTATTTTGTGGAATAATTTTCACCCTGTTGACAAATATTCGGCTGATGTTCACCAAGATGTTTTTGAGGGTGTTATATATATACCATATGTACTGAAAGTGTTGCTACAGGTGTATACCTAGTGATAATAAGCACTATATCATTAATCTTAACAAATATACCTTTTCATAGACAGACTCTAATTTACTCAAAAAAGTACTTTACCTTGGAAGGCTTAAATTCAAAAATTCCTTACTATGACAATGGGGTTGATAAAAAACCTACCTTATTACTGTCTGAACACAAGCTTTTGGACAAAGACTAGCGGACCCTTCATCAAAACGATGGGATAAAAAAAATAAAGATTTATTTGAACAAACACTTAAATAACTGCAGAATCTTTATAGTTTCACAGTACTGGTGCTTATAGTGATACATCTTCCATTGTTAAATGTAAACTATAGTCCCAGTTGATGACAAGTATTGGAACTTGGGAGATGTTTTTGGCATTGCTTAATATTGTGAACATATTATGTTCTCCACGAATAAAAAAAAATAAAACATTGGTGGATTTGGAGTTACCCTTCAAGAACTTTTTTAAGGATTTAAAATTTGTATCCTCACAGCACCATTACACACAAGTTTCACTATCTTTTAATGTATCCAAGGTTTATCAGAAAAATTGGACCACTTATTCGCTATTCATGCATGCGATTTGAGGCAAAACATAAAACAGATTTGAACACGTCGAGAGTATTGGTGTTATTGAATAAATAAAGACCAGCTGGGCACAATTGTTCGTTAAGTTAAGTTTGAATTAATTGTAAGGAAACTACCCAAATCCCTTGGGTGCAGTACTGTGTTATATATTCTGTAAAACTAACCAAAATGTAGTCTAAAAAATAGTATACCCATTCTTAAAACACAAAAGCTAGACTAAACTGGAATGATTGGACAAGAAAAAACTCTTTGCCGGCAGTCGCATCGAATATACTTGATTGTTTCTTTCGTTTTTTTAATTAATGAGCACCATTTTATATATTTGGGTAAATCATTGATAAAAAGGTAAAAAATATAAAAAAGGTGTTAACAAACCCATGCCATGTATTTTAGAATCCCTAAATAATGGTATCAAAATTCTAGAAACTGTGAGTAAGTGATATATTTCAATAATATTTTGGTTTTGACTTTTTTATTTGTATTTAGGTTGTGGTGTTCAAGTTAATGTTGGAAATGAGGTTGTTAATGTTAAAGGTACACAATTACCCAAATTGCGCTTTCTGGCAGTAATACTTACGTTTAACGATATTGTGAGTGTATAGGGCAGGGATGGCGAACCACTGACCCGCGGGTCACAAAGTGACCCACAACAGATTTTTAATGACCCACTTGTCTCTAGTCTAGAAGTATCGAAATGTTGTCAATGTAAAACAATCGAAAATGTGTGCAGAACAACCAAAATTAATTTTGTTTATCCGCTGTAAAACGCAGGTGTCGATAATTTTAGGGAAATTAAAAACTCGCAGCCTAAAAATTCTTAATACCCTGGTTAAACCATACTGAAAGTTTTGTGCTGAACTCCCCTGTAATACCATAAAAATGCTGCACAATTTGTTAACTATTTAGTTTCTTAACTTTCGAGGGTATCCGAATTTGGAAATCGCCCAAAAACCTTGAATTACCAACTCAAGACAAATACACTTACAACGAAGCAGCAGCAAGGCTTTGCATAAAATTAGCATATCTTAAAATATATGACCCACTTGTGCATTTTGCGAGGATTGATAATGTGTTTGTGAATATGTTTTTGCATTAAAATGTTTTGAAATGTTTTGCGAAATGATAGTGTATAATGTTTCAAATTTTAGAAAACATGCGTTGTAAAATAGTAGTTTGATTTTTATTTGCAGAACACCTACAAACAGTGTGTTGTAAGGACAACGGAATCATACCAACAGTGCTTGTTGTACGGTGCATCTCTCCACAGTTTGGTGTTAAATGGAAATGTTCTATTTTGTGGAATAATTTTCACCCTGTTGACAAATATTCGGCTGATGTTCACCAAGATGTTTTTGAGGGTGTTATATATATACCATATGTACTGAAAGTGTTGCTACAGGTGTATACCTAGTGATAATAAGCACTATATCATTAATCTTAACAAATATACCTTTTCATAGACAGACTCTAATTTACTCAAAAAAGTACTTTACCTTGGAAGGCTTAAATTCAAAAATTCCTTACTATGACAATGGGGTTGATAAAAAACCTACCTTATTACTGTCTGAACACAAGCTTTTGGACAAAGACTAGCGGACCCTTCATCAAAACGATGGGATAAAAAAAATAAAGATTTATTTGAACAAACACTTAAATAACTGCAGAATCTTTATAGTTTCACAGTACTGGTGCTTATAGTGATACATCTTCCATTGTTAAATGTAAACTATAGTCCCAGTTGATGACAAGTATTGGAACTTGGGAGATGTTTTTGGCATTGCTTAATATTGTGAACATATTATGTTCTCCACGAATAAAAAAAAATAAAACATTGGTGGATTTGGAGTTACCCTTCAAAAACTTTTTTAAGGATTTAAAATGTTGTATCCTCACAGCACCATTACACACAAGTTTCACTATCTTTTAATGTATCCAAGGTTTATCAGAAAAATTGGACCACTTATTCGCTATTCATGCATGCGATTTGAGGCAAAACATAAAACAGATTTGAACACGTCGAGAGTATTGGTGTTATTGAATAAATAAAGACCAGCTGGGCACAATTGTTCGTTAAGTTAAGTTTGAATTAATTGTAAGGAAACTACCCAAATCCCTTGGGTGCAGTACTGTGGGGCGCAGCCACAATGGAAATAAAATGTTTATTGCAAATAAACAAGCGACAAACAGTACTTGCGTGTACTTGCGATATACGTACAATAGTTACCTCCAACGTACGCGATCTAGACTCCCGAAGTGAACAGTTTGAGACTGCTCGTTTTTGGTGTAAAATTAAATCCATTATATACTTTATACCAGATGGCGTTAATTAAATTTCATAACAAGTTGCGGTTCTGCCTCGCAAAGAAAAACAGGAAATTCTAAGCAATTTACGAAACACGAGTATAGCAATATGTTGACAGTTTGATGAATTCACACAGGCTGGTGTGACGACGCCACAATGCAAACAGACGGTTTCAATTGAATGAATGGCGACGAAGTGACCAAATTATAGCTCCAAAGTTCAAACTGCTACAGTACCAACCATTTTACCCAAACAATTTTGGGTAAACAACTTTTTGCCCATTATTTTTGGGTAAATAGTTTTGGGTAACTCAAATATGGGTAAAAAACATTGGGCACCGAAACATTTTAACCAAATAACTTGGGTATTTTGCTCTTGGGCCCTAATTGACCGTTTTACCCAAATTGGTTTACATCGTAGAGTTTCGATGAACATATATATCGTTGAAACAAAACTTTTTAAACAGTTTGCCAATGATGGGCTTGTCATAAATTTGGGTAAGTGTCAATTTGGCCTACAACAGCTTGATTTTCTTGGTCATCGGATTGACAAGATCGGTGCAAGGCCATGCCTAGCAAGGTGAGGACTTCAAGAATTTTCGTTTTATTCGTGACGCCGAGCGCATTATATTGCCCGTATACGACGCACTCAAGCACAATGACCAGGGACGTGCAGTCAAGGTGAGGCACTGCCTCACCCGGCAACATCTGGCAAAGAAAAATATACGACGAGCAAAAGTTATATCAGTTATATCTCTACCGCAAATTTTATGTTTCTATACCTAAATCGTGCTTTATTTTTTCTTCTAATTCTGTTGCGTTATTCATAGCAATATCGTTGAAATACGCGAAGTGAGGCAGTGCCAAGCCGTGCCTCTCTCAGATCACAAAAGTTCTATGTACTGCATTATGCGTGCCTTTTTCTTTTGCGAATTCTCTCGGAAAACATGATGAACAATTTAGCTATAATTTGAGGCATGCCTCAATTTTGACGTCCAAGCTATTAAACCTTTTTTTGTCCAGCTTGAATTCTTGAATTCTCGCATAGTGCGTGACATTGACTTCTTGTAGTGTAAAGCTCTAAAGTTGAAGTCATAAATAAAGCCAGACCTGTTGCAAATTTAAAAGTTTTGCATCAGACGACTGGACAAAAAAAAATACACGCAACGTTCAAAGAGATTGATAAAAAAAATAGTGACTGTGTGGATGTCATGGGCGTAGAAATTATAAATATTGTACTCTTTATAATAATTTGTTTTGTAACATTTATGAGCAGTAGCCTACCACAACAGTCGATCACAGGGGCGTCACGCCTTCAATTGTCATGCACAGTTACGTCATAAACGATGTAGTCATTATTATGTCGGTTATATTAAAGTAGTTTTAATACTTTTTAAGTCATTTTTTATTATCTCTGAATGGAGTATTGCGCTAAAACTCAGTCAGTTGCTTTTCGAAACGGTTGCTCAAACTTTATTTTTATTTTTATTAGTACTATACCGTGTTTGTGCTGTGGTTGTTAAAGAAAAACGTGACTCTAAAAAAATTGCGCCTCACCATCTAGGAACCTCACCGCACGTCACTGACAATGACCGTTCGTGTTTGGCTTTTACGGAAGCTAAAAGTTTGACTGCTGTCTCGAGCTCTCTATCAGTACGTCACTATACTCGACATGGACAACACCGCACTCGTGGGTTCACAGCCTTCAAAAGCTTACCGCACCGCAATTTCTGGTCTGCAACTGGAAGACATCCAACTAAACCAGTCCGGAACAACAATACTGTGCGACGTATATACCGAATTTCGCGCCCTATTATTCCAATGTCATAGTTCTTCGACATAGTTCACGGTGTTTCGCGTCCTTCGATTCGGGCTACGCGCAGCCTAATTGGATTAAAGTTTGTATGGCACTGCCTGCAAAGTCAAATTGGTTTATGGGTAAAACAATAAATGGACTGTCAAAAGGCCAAGGTCCACCAACACTCCTTTGGTAAATTACCGGTTCCCAAACAGCCGATGTTCGTTCTTTTTTCACCAGATTCCGTTACCGCCACCCTCGGACGGTAAGATCTTACGCACGCGCGTCCCTTTATGTTTATCAACGCACCCTTTATTATTGCACCGAACCGTACAGGTTGACTTTTCCCATTCACTCTCTTTCTGTGCATCGCATTGTGCAATTGTTTTTTTTTTCACGGAGCACGAACACGAAGCTATAAAGAAAGCGAATCGCTTCAATAAATTAGTTTAGCGTAAACGATCATTCATTCTTATTAGGTATGAAATGCATTTACAAAAGCAAGGCAAAATAATTTAAGACATAATTTAAGACAAAATTTATGCACCATGTAATCCCATTCTGGTGGGGTCGTGTGCACCTAACGGCTAAAATAATAATTATTTCACACAAATCAATAAATTGTAATAAATTATTACTAACCGACTTTTGGTTAACCGGTGGCACATAAGTGACATCAAATTCGCACTTTTTTATTTCGGAAAATTTTCATTCGCATCAAACAAGCACAGTAAGTTTGCGACATTTAGTTTTCCCTACATGTGAAATAACAATAGAATGGTTTACATCTTGAAATCGTGAACCTTATCGCATAAACGGGCGAACCAGCTTGTTTGATTACTGTATTACACACAAAGAAAAATCATACTATGTTCCATTTTCATCAGCACGACGTTTGTTTAGGCCTAATGCTATAAGTTGGCTTAGGGACTCGAAAAAAAATCCTTTATCGAAAAATCAATTTTTTTCGTACTTTAACAATTATTATCTGCGATGGGTAAAAAGATGTCAGCGAAGTTAAACAAGTTGTTCTGTTTTGTATTTATCTCAGCTGTAGAAGCAGAGGAAATAAGTAAGGCAATCTCGCTTATACGTCTGACACGCGATGAAAACATCTGTAGAGCTGATTCCTTAAGAGAACACAGATCATTTGGTTTACGTTGCTACCAATTAAGATCGTTAGTTTGATAGTTTACTTCAGGGGTCACGACGGATGGCTAGTAAACTGTACATTTCACACTGCGAGCCATTATGCGGTCAAACTTTTCCAATAGCATCCAGGATAGTGATGAACCTCACATTCGAACAATGCATAAAATAATGACGCAAGGATTAAACCACCGACAATTCCGTGCACTATTGAATGGACTTGAACGCACATATCCCGATATTTGGCTGCACAACAATGTGCGGTGGCTGTCTCAAACAAATATAGCTAAACGATATTTTCTGCTTGTCTATGCCACACATGAAATAAGTCCTGAAAGATGGACAATATAGATTAAATGCAGCAGAAGATGAACTTCAAGGTTGTTTTGAGAAGGCATCTTAACACCTTGAACAAATGTCTGAAAAGAAAAGAAAGTCCTACATCTGCTGGAGGAGCTTTTGGCTTTGGTCGTAAGATGTCAGTGTTTAACACCGATGTACAGAGATGTACGCTCCATCACTTCCATTTAAAAAATAAGGTAACGGGAAACAAATAGTCAAAATTTTAACGCGTTATTAGCAATGTACAGCGAATCTACTGCGCGGCAAGGTTTTGGGGATAAATCACACAAACTGGGTGAAATGAATCGTCAAATAAGCAATAATTAAAAAAATAGGTATACCGGGTGTGTTTGTACATACCAGACTTTATATTTTTCCTAAGGATGTTGACAGCTGTTAGAATGACCATTTGGTAATATTTGGTTATAGGCAATAAATTAATTGTTGTGGCTTTGTGTGGGTTTTGATTTGTCGAAACAGAAACAAAATGGCTCTTATTTTGGTTTTGGACAAAAATATGTTCAACATATGACACAAACTATACAGTTGTCTCTAATAACAAAAACTGCTTTAAGATTAAAAGTGCCAATTGGTTTTTCGATTTTTTATTGTTTTTTTTTAGATTTTCATCTTTTTTCAAGTTATGGCCGTTATATGAAATAACCACATAACAACTTAAGACGAGCATCTTAACGAAGTGTAAAATGCTCGAAAAAAGAACAAAGGGGTGGGAATTATCAAGGTATTATTGTTTCTGCAAATCATAACAGACCAGTCTGTAGAACATCTATGTTATAGTCCGGTACAGCTGATGGATGGCACAGGTGACCCCTGACGTAAGAAAGGTTAAGAAACACAAGTGCATACGCTGGAAGTTAAACACGTTTTTATTGTCAAATTATGATATATAAATATTTGTTGTTACCAACGGACGCAAGTGTTCTGCATAAGTATTTAAGACTGAAATATCAAGTATATTTCGGTTTAAAAAAAAAGTTAAGCATACAACACGAACTACATTTTTATAGTATATATTTGTTTTGTTATTTTCAAAAGCATGGTGATACACATTACTATAACATGAACACAACTAAAATATACGGTTTTGCAGTGAAAGATCTATTTTTTTATTTTAGACAATTTATTTTAGAGGTAAATCTTGTTGATTTTACTTTCCCTTCTTGGTCACAACGGTTATGTCTTTCTCCACATTCTTAATCACACCAACAGCGACGGTTTGTCTCATGTCCCTGACTGCAAAACGGCCTGGATGAGAAACAGCAAAATAAGCAGGTCAAAAAATACAAACAACAAAGTTTATAATGTTGCATCTTAAAAAATGTGGACTTAAAGTTATAGCCTATAGTCGTATTTTTATTTGTAATGTATTGCAACTGCAAGCTAGCAGACAAGATTCAAAACAAATAATACAAATTTGAAAAATTGCGCGTTACTTCCTTTAGTATTATGATTTTTAACGGGTTACAATATAGGTCATTATCCTCAAAACTATATTTTATTTTGTAACATACGCAAATGTAAATTTCTTTCGGAATGGCGCAAATTGTATTTGACTTTTCATTATAGAACGTAATGAGGAATGTTTGCATCCCAAAGGTGCCATGCGTGCGCCACGCAACCCTAATTTAAACAAAACCTCCCCTAATTATTTGTTATAAAGACATTTTGCTCAGCTTTGCGATAAAATCTTTAAAATAGCAAATCACATTACGAGTTAAAAGAAATGGACCTAATCCTTTTCTCATGAAAGAACACCTTTTCAATGTTACTGGCTTCGAGAATCTTTCCAAAAAGCAATGTTTGTATCATCCGTTTAAAAATAAACCAATGTAAATTTCATGCGCTTCGTTTATTATTTATTTTATTATACGTACACTGTACAACAGCGATAAATCTGCAGGATCGGTTACTATCACAACTGTTTTCCCTAATCATCCAAATTATTTCTAAAACAAGCAATAAATAAATGAAAGATACACACACATGTATAACAACCGTGATTTAGCCCTTCTGAAGCTAGTTGTGATTAAGGGTTAAGGCTTACGTATCATCAGTACACCGAAGCCATCACAGACTCCTCGAATCTGTCGACCAATGATGCAAGCAAGGCAGGCTAGACTAGACCTACCATATGCCCTTTTTAAGGAGGATTAGTCCTGTTTTCTCAAGAAAAGTGAATGGTCCTCTGAGGACGCTCAAAAATGTCCAAATGTCTTCTTTTTTCGCATTTCGAATAAGTTGCTTATACTTTCAACCAGACTTGTAGGCGAAACATAACATTCTGATCTGCTGTTTTCAAAAAGGCTTTGCAACAAATTGCCCTACCATCCCTAACTTCTTGATTGTTATTGCAAACATTGCGCCAAAACAATTGCATCCGAACCTCATATGTCAAAAGGCCTATTAATAAACCATTCACTTTAAAACGTAGGATTTTAAAACGTCCCTTATAAATCTTTTCGTATTCACGAACAGCGAAACCATCGCGCTTGGAACAAATGTATCAATATTTGCGCTCGAGTTGGCCAGCAACACCAAATTTCACATCAAAAATTAATCCGAGAATCCCAGAACAATCAAACATCCCGAAAGTCAGCGTAAAACATCATTAAACTCAAACGTAACAATTCTACTTTCGTTTTACTTGCCGAAAAAAAATGTCCTCTTTCTGGGTGCTGAAGATATGGTAGCCCTAGGCTAGACACTAGCCTGCAGTTATATACAGTACTATCACTTGGTTGTGTTTTCTAGCCTGCCTTACATGCATCATTCATCGACAGATTCGGTGAGACTACGATGGTAAAAATTTTCTGTGTGTCAATTGTTTCACCTAACTTTTTAAATAAAAGTGTTTTTGTTATTTGAGCCAACTTCTAAATAAAACTGTTTAACCACTAATAATTTAATTGACCATGATAGATTTGCCAAACATAACAAACAATCCCAATATTTTTTTAATCTTAAAAAAATCGAATTCTAAAGAAGAACTTTCTTACCCAAAGGCGGGTAGTCCGAGAAACTTTCAACAACCATAGGTTTATTGGGTACCATTAGCACCATGGCTGCGTCACCGGATTTTACCATTTTTGGGTTTTCTTCTAGCACTTTTCCGCTGCGTCGATCAATCTTCTTTTTAAGTTCGCTGAACTTGCAAGCAACATGGGCTGTGTGACAGTCCAAAACAGGGGAATACCCGGCATGAATTTCACCCGGATGATTGAGAACAATTACCTATTTCCAAAAAATGTAACATTGTTTTTCTACTTTCAATTATCACATTTCGAATTTTTTTTATAACACTGTATCAATTTGATTGTAATAGTCTTGTATGGTTCTTAGCCGTTTTAAAGCATTGATTTTGTTTATATATATATATACAAATATACTATTACCTCCAATAAAAATGTTTCATTATTACATATTTATAGCAGATCGGGGAAAAGCAAAACTATTTTAACTGTACACCGCGAAACTATAGAAAATTTAAAAAGTCAAAAACTAGAAACCGCTAGTCTAATTAGCAAATAAAAGCTTTTTATAGTGTTTATAATACAACAGCCCCAAAAGTTTACATTTTACGGTTTGGGAATACTATCTTTATATTTTCAGCTGAAAATAATATGAAGCAGCCGCTGATCATTTTTAAATTCCGCCAATGTGCATAAGTTTTATTTTAAGTTAATGTAATTTGGTAAACGGTAAAACAAAAACACAAAATGTGCCATTTGATTCTCATTTCATATTAAAAAAATATGAGCAAAAAAAATGTATATGTTAAATCCTTTATTACAGCTACAACCCGTTTTCTTCACTTTTCTAAAAAAAACATGCACACATTTTTATGTCTAATAAATTTTTTTATCAAAAATAGAAAATTTATCAGTTGAACCTGTGCCAAAAATGATTTTGCTGCCTTGGGTGGGTCATTTTTTGAATCACCAGCCACGTAACCGCGTCTTAGATCTTTGACGGAAACATTTTTCACGTTGAATCCAACGTTATCTCCTGGCAGAGCCTCGGCAAGTGACACGTGGTGCATTTCCACAGTTTTGACTTCTGCTACAATTTTGCCTGGCGCAAAAGCAGCAACCATTCCAGGCTTTAGAATGCCAGTTTCTACGCGACCTACCGGAACAGTTCCAATTCCTATAAATAAGCAGAAATGTTAGAGCAACCTGCTGATTATCATAACGTTAGGGTTTATAGGCTTTTGTCTAAAATCCTAACATGGTATCGTTGAAACACCAAGGTACATGAACAAAAATAATACACGATCATATAGATTAATAACTTTTCGGTTTAAAACCTAATGTAGTAATATGGTTTTATGAGATCAAACAAATTTAAACAAATGATTTTGTAGTTTATATATTACCTACAAATATACGTCAAATAATTACATGTCAGCTAAGGAAATAAGAAAAAAATTTGTAATTACGAATTCAACGAAATCCTAATTAACCAAACAATTCTTAACGAAAAATACTTTCATGACTTAAACCAAATCAGAGAAAATTTTTAAAAGAAATATGAAGAAAATGAGACAGTTTGGTTAAGGTCGTTTTCTGCAAACTGTGCACTAAGCGCAGCTCTCTCCTATGGCAAGGACATTCGCAACGTAAATTCAGTTACAATAATATTAATTTAGGTTTGAACTTAAAACCTCCTATTTTGTAGATGTCCTGTAAAGGCAAGCGAAGTGGCTTGTCGGTCGGACGTTTGGGCGGCAAAATTGCATCCAGCGCCTCAAAAAGAGTTTTTCCCGATGCGTTCCCTTCCTTTCTTTCCACATTCCATCCCGTATACCAAGGCATGTTTTCCGAACTTTCCAACATGTTGTCGCCATGCCAACCGGATATAGGAACAAAGGCGACCATCTTCGGATTATAACCAACCTTTTTCACATAAGCTTGGACCTCCTTGACGATTTCCCCAAACCTTAAAAAAAATTATATGAGACAACGGTTTTCTCATCAACGATTTAATTGCTTTATCTCTAAAGAGTTATCAGTTTTAGGGCGCGATTTTGCCGTTTCAAATTCGGAATATACGAACATTATTCCCATGTGTTTATTTAAATGTTTTTGCTATGGGAAGTTGGTTGCTGTATACTTTTCATGTAGCTTTAGTCCAACCTTGCTTTACTGTAAGGAGGTTCGGTATTGTCGATTTTGTTCACTGCCACAATCATCTGCTTGACACCCAATGTGTAAGCAAGCAGAGCATGTTCCCGAGTTTGGCCGTTCTTGGAAATACCAGCTTCGAATTCGCCAGTGCTAGCGGCCACAATCAAAACCGCACAATCGGCCTGAAATGAAACATATTTCTGCGCAGCACTACTTTTTCCTAAAATTATTTAACTGTAAGATTTTCTAGGCAAAAGTTATATGAATCAATTTTAAGTATGTTTTTTGGCTAAATATCCCGATTACTTCAATAATAATAAATATTTTTACCAGGATCTGTTTTGTCAACTTAATATGACTTTTGGCAAACTAATATACATAACAAAGAAGTAATAGATTGGAAAGCTTTGCTTGAAATAATACATTGTTTAGTAAAGCGTCATCGGGTGGCTCATGCGTTTGAACAAAACTGCATGTAATGCAAATTTCAGGGTTTGTCTAGATTTTATCGCATTATCAACTTATAGTAAATAACAAAGAAGACGCCTATTTTACATTTATGCAATATCGTACGACGTTTTAAAGTTTTGTGGTAAAGTGAGCGATTTTTACATTCGTCAAAACATTAACTATGCGTTGTGAAGAACGTGCCGAATTAAAGTCTCTTTGTGGTCTACAAAAGCAGTTACCTGTGATGTGCCTGTGATCATGTTCTTAATAAAGTCCCGATGTCCAGGAGCGTCGATGATGGTAATGAAATATTTGGTAGTCTCAAACTTCCACAAGGCAATATCGATGGTAATGCCGCGTTCTCGTTCTGCCTTCAGTTTGTCCAACACCCAAGCGTACTTGAAGGAACCTTTGCCCATCTGATAACAGGTAAATAAGAGATAGTTTCAACTATACTAAACCGCATATATTATTATTTGTATTTTGCGATCTATTTAAGCGATGGAAATTGATATTTTAATTAAAGCAATTGATGTTCTGATTGCCAAATAACGAGTGTGCCAAAAGAATTACCGATATAAACTAAAACCTTTTTTTTTATATTATGTTGCAAACTAAATTATTGTATCGATAAATTATAAGAATTCTTAAATGAAACCTCGGAGAGAAAAAAATCTATTTTAGTTAAATACTTGCAACTGTCTGTGTAACCCGTGTTTAAGTATCTCATTTTTGAAAATTATTAATGCAACTTTTGTTGGCCCATGGCACGTTGCTTAGCTTTAGGCAGATCTGAAAATTGTAACTAAATCTACCGGGTAATATAACAGATATAAAAATAGCCAAGTGGTAAGATTGTTTCTGATTGGTTTAGAAAAAAGAGTTATTCTTACGTCCTGAGCCTCCTTTTCAAACTTCTCGATGGCTCGTTTGTCGATTCCACCACATTTGTAAATTAAATGCCCGGACGTTGTAGACTTGCCAGAGTCGACGTGACCAATTACCACGATGTTGATATGAAGCTTTTTCTTTTCTTTTGAACTAGGCATTTTTTTTTTCAGGTTTAAAAGACACTACACGATACCTTTATTATGTTCCTAAAAAAACAGTTATATTTGAAAGATATTATCAGTTGTTAGCAGTGTTGATTGTCATTATCGAACCGATGTTGGAATTATATCTTTCTGGTAAACTATTTTCTTACTGGTTGCTATAACCTGCGAAAACCTGACTTTTAACCCAAGTTTCCTAACAGACACTCTTCTGTTTTGAAAACTACGTCTTTTTTCTTCGTAATGTTATATCCTGTTGTGATATATTTTAGCTTTTATGTAAGCCAATTATTCAGAAGCAGTAAATTGCATTAACAATTTGCTTGAGTTAACAATTGGTTTAATTCAGTTTTCTCTTATAGAAAGAATGATAAAACTGACGTACAACAACTTGTTCATAATTACTCTTTAAATGCTACGATAAGGTTTAACTAAAACATGAACGGACAATATTCACACGTAATGCGTGACTCACTGAGCAACAAATATGACTAAACTGAAACGCTCAAATCATCGCATTTCCGCCTATACTGTTATGTTTTGTTATGTATGGCCCACACCCAGTTGGCGACTTGTGCGTTAATGCAATATAGTATAGCCTCATATCGAGCATGGTAAATATCGAAGCAGCACTTGAAGCCCTTTGTGAGATTCGATGCGTCGAACTACCATCTTCCGGTGACAAGTGGGTCGACCGGTTAAACTTTCATGTCATTGCTGGTCGGACTACCGGTGTACCAAGGTTAGAGATTACTAAGGGTTCGAAATTAGTACAATAGTCGAACTTCACGACACCTCAGTGAATTGAGCGTTTCGGTTGCTCGGTGTGTTACGCATAACATAACTATATATACACGTTTTTAAACGTCAGCTTCATCATTTTTTTTTCAGTGAAAACTGAACTGAACCAATTGCTAACTCAAGCAAACTGTTAATTTAGTTTCCTACCACTGTTATGATATGTTTCTTTTCTATATTTAAACAACCAAACACCACGTAGTGGCTAAAGTCTATCGCCTGTCAGCCGACAGGATATAATTTTGCGTAATAAAAAGACAGTGTATAACGCACAAAAGTGTAGTTTAGTAAATGTGGGTAAAAGTCAGGTTTCCACAGGTTTTATTTACTAGTAGGAAAATAGTTTGCCAAAATGGTATCATTTAAACATTTGTTCGACTAAAACACTGTTAACAACTGAATATTAGAGCTTTCCTAAAGAAGCCTCGTTAAGGGCATAAAAATTGGGGTCACCACATAGATTTTTGAAGTGCGCTAATGAACAGATGATAGCTTACTTGTATTAGCAACTATAAACTTGAATGAAACACAGTAGGTAAAAAAAGTACATTAGCCAATGCTTTTCGATAATATTTTTTGTGGGTAATATGTTAGACCAGTGGTTCTCAAAGGAACCACCTGCAAAAATATTTTCACGTTTTTTACACTCTTGTTGTAAAATACTTATCATACAAAAAAGAGTACATCATCCGCGAAAAAATGATATTGATTAAGTTAGAGAAACTTAAATAAGTAAGACAGTGCTCCAAAACATTTTTCCACTTGCGGCATACCAACGAAAAATATGTCGATCAACAGATGGCGTTAGCAAATGTCCAAAGCAGCCAAGAGTAAAAGAAGCGATTTACTATAAAAACGTGGCGAAAGCGACCAGAAATTTAAGGAATAAATTCCTTTGTCCTCTGGTTTGGCACCTTAATCTTTTAAAGCTGGTCAAAGTCCTAAAAATTTTATCCACTTGCAACAGTTGATCAGAGAACAGAGACCTTTGGCATTCAAAATACGAAACCTGAAGTAACCCTTAAAACGCACACACCATCGAGAATGTTTACGACTTTCATGGTTAGTTTAATTTTGACCTGTATCCGAATATTGTTTTATTCTCACGTTGTTGTTACTGACTGCAGTTGTATTACTAAGTGCAATGAAAGAATACAAATATCTAAAAATCAAGTGCAATAAAGAAATCTGCAGTACGCTAGTGTAGCCTACCTTAAAAAAGTCTAAATATATTCCTATAGTGTAAATTTGCAATAATACACTTTCTTAGGGTTACATTTTCGTGTTTATGAGCCTTGATTATGAGTTATTAATATATTTACAAAGGCAAGGCAAAAAATTTTGAGAATAACAATGAAAAAAATCTTTTCACTTTATACAGACAAAAGTCATATTAATTTAATTGTAATTAGTTAAATAAAACACTGTATAAGCAACTCTGTAGTTGGTATTGTCCAATTGCAGTTAGAAGTTTGATCCCAATTGCAATCGATAAAAAATTTCAGCCAGAAATATGAGAAGTGACGTGTTGAAAAGCATTGACTTAAATTAACAGAAATTGCCTTTTGTAGATTATATTGATACATTGTGCAACATGCTAAATTGTGCATAAAATAAGTTTAGAGAGATAAGCAACAGTAAACAAGTCGCTGTTTTATCAATATGTAAACTGTAAAAGACGAACAAATAATAAAGGTAATCCCGCCTATAGTTTAGGCACGCGATAAAAACATCTGTAGAGCTGATTCTTTGAGAGAACACAGATTATTTCGTTTACGTTGCTACCAATTAAGCACGGAATCTTACAGGGGTGCATGGAGGGGACACGGTAAGCTGGATATTTGTCACTGCGAGCCATTATGCGCTCAAACTTTTCCAATGTCAAAGAAAGCGATGAACCTTACTGTCTCTAAAAAAGTTAGTTAAACGATTTTCTGCAAGTCTATGTCACACATATAGTAGAGTTCCTGTAAATCTAGCTAGATAAACAATCCAAATTGAACGCAGACAGGGACGCCGGAGCGATTTCAGGGCAAGGGGGGCGACTTTTTTGGGAAGGGCAACATATACCGCAGGCGAGCGTAGCGAACCGAACTATTTGGGGGGACCGGTGGTCCTCCCCCGGAAAAATTTTTGCGGCCACGGCCTCTAGATTGCCTTAAAATGGTACCAAAAATGTTTTAACAAATGTCAACCATGTAATTTTATGAATTTTTTCCATTTTTTCGAAGCTCAAGCCCTACTCCTGTTGGCCCTATGGACTAGTAAAAGTTACTTGAATTTTCTAATTTTTCTATTTTTAAGTTAAACAATTTTTCCGTCGCATAATAACGTTGTGAAAGCAATATATCATTTTTCATGAAAAGGGCACTTTTGCCCCCCCCCAGTGTTTGCCACCGACGTACAGAGATGTACGCTCCATAACTTCCATTTTTTATCTTAAGGAGCAAGAATATTGCGCGGCAAGTTTAGGGGGAAAAGTCAATGAATCGTTAAATGAACAATAATTAAAAAACGAGGTATATCTGTGTGTTTGTACGTACATAATAAATTAAATGTGGTGGTTTTAGTTTTTCGGAAACGGGGCCGAATGGCCTTTTCTATCATAAAATTTTCCGACCGGTGATCTATTTCTAAAGAATACGTGATACTCTCGTGTTGTAATAAAACTATTTGAACAACAGCTCATAGCTTTAGGCCTAATAAAATTTGTAAAGCAAATACGATATGCAAAAATCAATTATTGTGCATTTGGGGCCCCCATGAAATCATAACTACTCATAATCCCCTTTTAACTCCTCAATTTTGAAATATGACAAACTGACTCAAGCCGAACCGAGCCAAAGTGTTATTTTGTCGAAGCCTTTCAGTGCAATTACAGAATGATATCCAACGTAACTACAGTAAAAGCAATATTGAATCCCGAATGACAACAAACTGGTACTCAAAGCGTTTGCTCCATTTGTGACTGATTTCTTTTTTCGTGATTTATTCTTTGGTTTAAGCAACCAAATGTTGTAATTCACTCTAGTGCAGTGGTCTCCAACCTTTTTTATAGGCGACCCCAATTTAAATAAAATCAGAATTTACACTGCGACCATATTTTGGAAACCGTTGTTACATACATGCACCAAAATGATTTATTTTATCAGGAACGAACCCAAAAATTTCAATTATAAGTTTAACACTAAATTGCATTCAGTGCGTTGGTTGCACTTGCATTGTATCAATCCACCAGTTTTTGAAAACGCGACTTCACTTTGCTTGAGATAACCGTCATGCTTTACTTCTACGCGATTTCCGATGTTTCGTTTTTAATATGCACATTGCGCTGAATTTCCGCTAAACCATGTGCTTAAAAAAAAAACAAGTACCGTAGTTTACTCACAAAATTGAACAGTCGGGTTTTCATTGCATCGAAATCAAAAAGTAATATTTACTGGCTGAAATCTTTGTAACCTACAGTAGCACCTCCTCAAGCTAAAAACATCTATGTTCGGTATAGAAGAAACAAAACCTTATCTTTGCTATCTACTCATTCACGTTTATTGTGTGACGTCATTGTAAAAAAAATGCAAAAATCGTACCAAAACAGTAGAAACATGATGAGTTATCGCGACCCACAGGTTGGAGACCACTGCGCTAGTGCGCCGAAAGTGCTGACATTTTTTGTCTATTTTTTTACAGCACGTTGTAAACGCATTTTCTGGGCAAACTAACCGAAAAGTGTTGGTTTTTATTGATCGACAAATTACTAGGAATTCAGTTTAGGTGTTTACTGTTTTATCAAAGGAAATCGTGGATCCCCCAAAAATTATTGCAATTTTTTTCGCGCATTCGGTTTGAAAGGGGCTTATGTGCGTACTCTAACAAAGTAATTTTACGCTTATCGTGTAGCATCGGCGTTACTTTTATAAAAGATGTAACAATTTAGTAATAATAAGTGTTATTGACGCCAGTATTTAAGGTTAACAGAGAGCCAATATACTTGACAGGAAAAAAATAATCTAAAATTATTTTAGCAGTCGTAAATTTATTATGAAGACGGCAAATATTGAGTAAAGCAATTGCTATTGCATTCCAGATATACCATATTTATGAAAAGGGCAATTGTTTTTTTACATTTTGAGCTAATTGTTGTGACATTTTGAAGTAAATAAATTGTTTTGACAACATTTAGTCATAGAAAACTACTTTGATATAAACAACATATTTTACTCTTAATAATTTGTGTTTTTAGCATTTATGAGCAGTGGGCCTGTAACGCGAAATTTGGTCCGGGGCCAAAACTGGTCCGGCCTTTAAAATCCCTTATTTATTCTTTAAAATCTGATAAGAAGCCTGCAAACAGTTCAAATGGTTAAAGTAAACTATGCTACTAAATATTACCGTACAAACGAAAATAAATTATCGAAAGACTAGAAACTCCGGACCGATTTTGGCCGGACCAATTTTGGCGTGACAGGCCTACCAGTACAACAACAATCGATCATAGTTATGCCACATCTTCAATTCTCATCCACTGTTACGTCACAAACGATGTAGTTAATATTACGTTGCTATACATCAGTGCTTTTCAACCTTTTTGCTGGAGTGGAACCCCATGGAAACATTCCACTGGCTCGAGGAACCCCAGTGCAAAAATCTGGTTGTCTTATGCATTCATGCATGCAAAAAACATTTTCGAAATTGTGGACCCCTGGACTGTACTAACGGAACCCTAAGGTTCCGAGGAACCCTGGTTGAAAACCACTGCTATACATTAATGTAGTTTTGCTACTTTTAAACAGTTTTTGCCCTTTAACTGAGTATTGCCAAAACACTTAGTCTGTTACTGCTTAAAACGGTTTGCTAACATTGTTATTCGTGTTCGTTATGGCAGTTAATACAATCAAAAAAGCTAAAGAAAAAAGTTCAAACTTTTTGACCCTACAAAATTTTCGGCTGGCTACGCCACTGGTTATAATGTATAAATCTGCCTGGAGAGGGTACGGGAAGATTTAGCGCGCCGCCGCGTCGGTCGTTCTGGTATATCGACGTTTATGCACTATGTTATTAACGGGCCGATTAGACACCCTGTTTTGACACCTACCTGTTTGTTATTGCTAAATGGTTAGGGAGAGTAATGCGCGTGGGTATAGAATCTGGGTTTAGAGTAAAATTATTGGGGGAGTCAGTGATGAAGGTAAGGGTAGCATTGGCGGTTATGTAAAACGTTGAAGTCTTATTTTGGTCATTTAGATCTTATTCCGACTAGGGTTAACGTTGTCCCGACTATTAGCTATTGGCCCGATTTCGGTATTATTCTGAACTGTGTTTTGATTGATGTTATTCTAATTTTGGTCTAATGCCTAGAATTTACTTTCAATCGCTTATTTTAAATATAATAAAGATTGTTTTGGCATATTTTCTTCATTTCTTTGATTGTGCACCTGTTAAGAAACGCTGATGGTTTAACGTTATGCTATTATGTCAGTGATTTGACCTGGAATTGATTTGCTCTGATTTAATGGTTTGATATGGAATTGACTTGGGCAAGTGGTGACTTGGACTGCAATATTTGCAAAAGACTTTTTCGATCGAACCCCCGTCAACAAAACGCCTAAAAATAATACGTCAAGCATTTTAGCGTTTTTTTTTATTATTGTCTTATTTATTTAGTTGTGTATTATGTTTTCCTAAATATTCATTTGTATATCAAGAGTAAGAACTTTGCGCAAATTTCAAAAGTTTGAATGCCTACTCTCAGTCACCACAGGTCTGATGTATTTTCGTTGACCCTAGAAGCATTTGATATCGATACGTTAAGCCTTTTCCTTAAACCTATAGCTCATTAAGAAAAAACAATTTATTATTTATAAAATATAAAAAGAAATTCGCGCTCGCATCGCACGCTATGTGCGTCAATACGTTTTAACGGTTTACAAAAAAAAACCTGACGTCAGAAAGGTTGAGAAACACAAGCGTATGTTGACCGTATTGCGGGTTTTTATTGTCAAATATCGATACGTACAGATTTGTTCTTAACAGCGGTCGCAGTTTATTGTTCTGCGTAAGGATTTAGGACCGAAATATAAAATTTATTTTTGTTTTGGAAAAAATTAATCTTGAACATATAACACGAACTATATACAGTCAATATATTTTGTTATGTCATTTCTCAAACGCATTGGTGATACATATGCACTAGAACTAACATAACAGAATCGAAATATACAGCTTTGTAATGAAAGATTTACTAATACAGGCCAAATTTTTTTTCTGGGCATATTTTGTATATTTTAATTTTTCTTCTTGACCACGACGTTTACTTTCTCCACATTCTTGATCACACCAACAGCGACGGTTTGTCTCATGTCCCTGACTGCAAAACGGCCTGGATGAGAAACAGCAAAATAAGCAGGTCAAAAAATACCAACAACAAAGTTTATAATGTTGCATCTTAAAAAAGTGACATAAAGTTATAGTCCTATTTTTTGTTTGTATTGCCACTGCAAGGTAGTCGGCAACATTCCAAACAAATAATACAAATTTGAAAAATTGCCGCAGCGTTAGCATACTTAAGTATAATCTGATTGTTAACGGGGTACAGTAGAAATCAGGGGTGGGCAAACTGCGGCTCGCGAGCCTGCATGATTCTGCATGATTCTTGTGGCTCTTCTAGTCAAATAGTAAAATTTCAAAAAAAATTGTCAAGCCTACCAAGAGCCTACCTCTCCTTTTCATTTCTTTATTTAGGCAAGCATTTCGTTTATGACGTAACACTAGACATATAATCCTAAGAGTTAGTTAACAGCAAGTCAACGTAATTTCATTGCTCAGACAGTAAGCTTTAGCTCAGTTTAGTCTGCTTGAATACACTGCCAAACGAAAACGTTAACATCTAATGCTAGCAAAAAACGATGTAAAGATGAAAACTTGTTATATTACAATTCTTATATTATTGCCAAACTTACATTATTCACGGTTTTGTATTGAAATAATTTTTAGGCTCTCTGGTACTTGTATTTTCTGCAAATGGCTCTTCCATTGAATACATTTGCCCACCCCTGGTATAGATCATTATCCCTAACACTATATTTTATTTTGTAATGCAAATTTCTTGGGTCTGCGTGCGTCACGCCACCCTATAAGTTAAACAAAACTTTGACTAACTTATACTTCATAAAGACATTTTTGGTTAAGCTTTGCGTTACCGCCTATAATACAGAATAGCAATATCTAGTTAAGATGCTCATTAAAGTAACAATGTTCGACCTTCTAAACTGGATACCGGTACACGACTAAATTTTTCGCACTTTCTGAAAGGACTTACACCTTTTCTATGTTACTGGACGTAAAAGTTTTTCCAAAATATAATGTTTGTATAATCCATTTCAAAGATTAACCCAATGTAACTGTTATAGGCTTTCGCAGATTCACCGGATCTGTTGATCAAAATAGTGCAAGCAAGGCAGGCTAGAAAAAAACAAGGCCACAGTGACAGTACCATATCTTAAAATTGTTTTTCTAGCATGCCTTGCTTGCGTCTGCCATTAACAGATTCGGTGAGTCTGCGATGGCTTTTGGTACAACCAATTATAATGCATTTTTCTGTGTGTCAATTGTGTGGCCACTATCATTCTATAATTGTTATTTTTTCGTAGCCCATCCAACATACAATTCCAATATTTTTTCAGTCCTAAAGAAATCGAACCCTAAAGAAAAACTTTCTTACCCAAAGGCGGGTAGTCCGAGAAACTTTCAACAACCATAGGTTTATTGGGTACCATTAGCACCATGGCTGCGTCACCAGATTTTACAAATTTTGGGTTTTGTTCTAACTCTTTTCCGCTGCGTCGATCAATCTTCTTTTGCAGTTCGCTGAACTTGCAAGAAATATGGGATGTATGACAGTCCAAAACAGGGGAATACCCGGCACGAATTTCACCCGGGTGATTGAGAACAATTACCTATTTTTGAAAAAATGTAACTTTGTTTTTCTGTTTCAGTCATCACATTTCTTAAAAAAGTTGTTTATAATCCTTTATAACTTTGATTGCCATAGTTTTTGGGAAGAACTTTTATCACTCACGTTAATAAAGTATATCTAAAGCAGGAGTTCTTAAACTGGGGTCCATGGACCCCCTGGAGGTCCGCGAACTAGTTTTAGTATTTTAGGGGGTCCATGAAGGCTTAGTTAAAAAACTAGTGTATATTTAAAGAAATTTAATTTAAAATTAAACGGTTTTGGAATGAATGTATAGTTGGACTCCATTTAACTTTCACATTTTTCGGACCGAAATAACAGAGTCATGAAGTCTATTTGTTTTGTGACGTCAATTTATGACGTCATTTTGGAGCATTTCCTGTCTACCGGGGTCCATGCAAAGCAAAAAAAAATTAAGGGGTCCGCGGTAAAAAAAGTTTAAGAACCCCTGATCTAAAGCCTTGATTTTGTTTTTTTGAATGTACTACATATATACTATTACCTCCAACAAAAACTGTTTCATTATTATATTTTTCTACCGGATCGGGGAAAATCAAAAATAAATTAAAAAAACAGAAAAGTTAATCAGTTGAACCTGTGCCAAAAATGAACTTGCTGCCCTGGGCGGATCATTTTTTGAATCACCAGCCACGTAACCGCGTCTTAGATCTTTGACGGAAACATTTTTCACGTTGAATCCAACGTTATCTCCTGGTTGAGCCTGGGCAATTGCAGTATGGTGCATTTCCACAGTTTTGACTTCTGTTACAATTTTGCCTGGCGCAAAAGCAGCAACCATTCCTGACTTTAGAATACCAGTTTCTACGCGACCTACCGGAACAGTTCCAATTCCTATAAATGAACAGAAATTTTAGAGCAGCCTGCTGATTACCATAACTTTGGGATTTGTCATTTTTTTAATAATCCTAACAAGGTCATTGTTAATAAACTATCAAAAGGTACATAATATAAAAGTAATATACCATCATATCTATACTAATATAGATTGACTCTTCTGTTTTTAAAACAATGTAGTAATATGGTTTTAGCAAACTTAAATAAATGATTTTGTGTTTTATATGTACTATTACTTAAAAATATATGGCAAACAAAAGAGATGTTTCATAATTACATATCATATCAATTTGGGAAACAGGAAAAAAAGTCGATAGGTATGATTTCAACGAAATTATTATTAACGAAACAATTTATAACGGAATACACTCTCATGACTTAAACCAACTGATAGGCAGGGGCGCCCGCAGAAAATTTTCCAGGGGGGGGGGGCAATCAGGGGCGTAACCAGAAAATCAAAAAAGGAAAAAAAAATAAAACAAATCAAAAAAAAAATCGTCTGGCGTTAATGAATAATGACGTAATAAAACAGTGAGAGTATGATGTCATAGAATGGTGATTGCAAGACATGATAAAAAACTAATCAGAAACAGCCAAAAACGTCCAGCAAAAGCGACCAGTGCGTCATCGACAATCCTGTCAGGCGCCAGCTGCTAAATCACGGTGTGCAATCGTTAACTTCATGCAAAAATCAACCAAGACCGTGAAATATGTGTGATTAATTGTGGTAGAATCACACATAATTCGACTATCAGCAGCGTTTCAAGTTTTATGAACGGAACGAGCGCTAAATTACAAGCACGTCTTTCACCACCTGCAATACTAAACGAATATCGTTTTTTTCCGGGTGTTATTATGCCAAGATTAGCGCAACATCTGCGCCGAACTGTGTGCCAAGTCAGCTAAATTACAAGCTGCGGTTGAGGGGAAATAAGTTGTGTCCATTGCACACTTAGCACGTGGTCTTAGAGTATGCTTAAAGAGCATAATTTTGCGTTAACCATCATTACTTAAAATTGGACTTTGAAACGCGCACGAAAGTCACCATTATACCTCCTTTTAAGAATCTGCTTCAGTTAAACAAATGTCGATGTTACACCAACATAGGATATTAACGCAGAGACCGAACAGCGAGGAACATGCTGCGTATAACTCGTTTTTTAGCAAGAAAAAAAAACAAAGGTTTGACTTAGCGTTGTCAATTGTCCAATACACACTTGCTAATCATAGTCAACCTAAACAAATAACGAAAGAGAAAAACTTTCAGCGTTTACGGTCGACCAAACAAAAGACGAAAAACGGCCCACCTGGATACGCTACTGGGGGCAAGTAATACATATTACACTTATAAATAATACAATTAATCGCATTTTAAATTCCAGGGGGGCAAGGGCCATAAAAATTATGAAAATCAAAGCCGGTTTGGTAATTTGCTGCAAAATATATACCAAGCGCAGCTATCTCCGTAAGCAAGGACATTCACAACGTAAAGTTCATTTACATCAGTATTATTTTAGTTTGAACTTAAAAAAACCTCCTATTTTGTAGACGTCCTGTAAAGGCAAGCGAAGTGGCTTGTCGTAAGGACGTTTGGGCTGATTAATTGCATCCAGCGCATCAAGGAGAGTGTATCCCGACAGTGGCTTGATTTCCTTTTTTTCAACATCCTTTCTTTCAACATTCCATCCCTTATACCAACGCATTTTTTCCGAACGTTCCAACATGTTGTCGCCATGCCAACCGGATATAGGAATAACAGCGACCTCCTTCGGGTTATAACCAATTTTCTTTAAATAACTTTGGACCTCCTTGACGATTTCATTAAACCTTGACAAAAACTGTATATAAGACAATCTCGTTTTTTACGATTTAATTACTTTATCTCTACAAGTTATAACTTTTTCGGGCGGGATTTGACTGTTTTAAACATCGGGATGCAAAACCAATCCCGTGTCTTAATTTCGTTGTATTGTTATGGGAAGTATAATTACTGTATAGTTTTTATGTAGGGTTTGCCTAACCTTGCTTGACTGTACGGAGGTTCGGTATTGTCGATTTTGTTCACTGCCACAATCATCTGCTTGACACCCAATGTGTAAGCAAGCAGGGCATGTTCCCGAGTTTGGCCGTTCTTGGAAATACCAGATTCGAATTCGCCAGTGCTAGCGGCCACAATCAAAACCGCACAATCGGCCTGAAATGAAACATATTTCTGCGTAGCACTACTTTTCCCTAAAATTATTTGACTGTCAGATCTCTATGCAAAAGGTATAATATATTATGAAGCAGATTTTAAGTAACTATTTTATGGAGCAATTTTAAGTAACTTGGTTGGCTAAAAATCTATTTTAATGTAAAAACGAAAAATTACCGAACAATTAACTCAATATAGAAAGTTTTAGAGCGTTTGTAACATTTCAACCAGCAGCTGATCGCCATTGTAGTATGACTTTTGGTAAAACAAATATGGTTAACAAAAAAGTAATAGATTAGAAAGCTTTGCTAAGGGTGATTAAAAGATCTGCCACACACGGCCCGCTGCAACGTTGTGAATAGTAACTTTGTCGACTCTCCACGAGTATAATAATAAAAAATATGGTAGCAAATGTGCTATCAAAGAACCTCTTTCACTACAGAACCATATATTTGTGTTAAGGTAATGAAAAATCATGTTTTGAAAACATTTAACATCATAAAGTATGATATGTTGTTGCTCAAAATAACGCATTGTTTAGTAATGCGTTATCAAATTTTGAATCCAAAAATAAAATGGGCGGGTTAAGCGTGTATACAAAACTGTATGTAATACAAATTTCAAAGTTTGTCTATATTTTATTGCATTATCAACTTATAGTAAAAAACAAAGAAGTCGCCTCTTTCGGATTTATGCAATATCGTATCGACATTATAAAGTATTAGAATACATAGGCCTATTTATTGAAATCGATTTTATTAATGTTGCTGTCTTTTTTCTTCTCTGTTAACAACTTTAAGCTTACAAAAAGTTAATTAAAGAGTATTTCGTATCTCAAAAATACTGTCTTTTGGTAATGTGCGCGACATTTTATACTCGTCAAAACATTAACCAACGTTGGGAAGAACGTCCCCATTTCTAGCTTATTTTATAGTCTACAAAAGCAGTTACCTGTGATGTGCCTGTGATCATGTTCTTAATAAAGTCCCGATGTCCAGGAGCGTCGATGATGGTAATGAAATATTTGGTAGTCTCAAACTTCCACAAGGCAATATCGATGGTAATGCCGCGTTCTCGTTCTGCCTTCAGTTTGTCCAACACCCAAGCGTACTTGAAGGAACCTTTGCCCATCTGATAACAGGTAAATAAGAGATAGTTTCAACTATACTAAACCGCATATATTATTATTTGTATTTTGCGATCTATTTAAGCGATGGAAATTGATATTTTGATTAAAGCAATTGATGTTCTGATTTCCAAATGTGCCAAAATAGTTACCGATATAAACTAAAATCTTTCTTTTTGGTAATATTATGTTGCAAACAAAATTAATCGTATCGATAAATTATAAGAATTATTAAGTGAAACCTCCGTGAGAAAAAAATCTATTTTAGTTAAATACTTGCAACTGTCTGTGAAACCAGGGTATCGCTATTCAATGCACCCAACCACTGTGATTTAGGAAATTATTTGAAGCAGGTCAAAATAATTCGCTTCTTGTAACTTTTGGTTTCTCTGTAGAAGTATCTTATTTTTGAAAATTATTAATGCAAGTTTTGTTGGCCCATGGCACGTTGCTTAAAGCTTTAGGCAGATCTGAAAATTGTAACTAAATCTACCGGGTAATATAACAGATATAAAAATAGCCAAGTGGTAAGATTGTTTCTGGTTGGTTTAGAAAAAACAGTTATTCTTACGTCCTGAGCCTCCTTTTCATACTTCTCGATGGCTCGTTTGTCGATTCCACCACATTTGTAAATTAAATGACCGGACGTTGTAGACTTGCCAGAGTCGACGTGACCAATTACCACGATGTTGATATGAAGCTTTTCCTTTGCTTGCGGCATTTTTTCCAGGTTAAAAATACACTTCACGATACCTATATAACGTTTCTCAATACCTTTGTTAATTACCTTTTTTTGAAAAGTTAATTTAAATGTTATGCGTTTTAATTTGTAACTTAGCTAGCATATCACCCACAAAAAAAAAATTTAAAAGCATTGACCTAGTACTTAATTTTTACCCACTGTGTTATATTTAAGTTAATTGTTTCTAATATAAGTAACATACTTTCATTAGCGCACTTCAGAAACTTATGTGGTGACCCCAAAAATTTTATTCTGAAAACATCACACACAAAACTTGTAGGCTATAGTATACGGTGTCCAGATCGACATACTTGATTAGCAAAATCATTCGTGGTAGCAACTAATCTATGGAATATACAACAACGTAACTTTTGCAAGAGTTTCTTAAAAATCGTCCCAAACCGTAGGCTATGATTTGTGCAAATATGGAATGTATACTCAGTTGTTATCAATCTTTATCTTCGTTATCTAACCGGTATTGAAATACTATCTTTCAGGTTAACTATTTTATTACTGCTAAATATAACCTGCGAAAAGCTAACTTTAAACCTATGTTTCCTAAAAACGCTATTCTGAAAAATCAACGCAACTCTGCCCATGCATTTTTTTGTTATGTATGGCCCACACCTATTTGGTGACAAAGGCTTTTATGCCTCATAGCGTGTGTTTTTCTGTCGCAATGTACAGTGACGACTGGAATAGGTAGGGTGGAATAGGTACGCCTCAAGATCATCAGACCAAGAACAACCTCATTGTTTTCAACCAGAGCGAAAAATAAATACGCAACGCAAAGCGGCGAACAATATAAAAACCTTGATTCTGGACTAACTAAAGCAGGGGTTTCCAGCCTTTTTGCTGCTCGTACCCTTTTGTCAGGTCAGACCAAATTCTATTGTTTCAGATATATATGATTTGTTTCAGATATATATATATATATGGCTAAATTACATTGCTTTTATAGCTCAATTAAAAGTTAAAGCGGTATTTCACTAAAAAATGCAAAAATGTGAAAGAAATGAAATGTCTGTTCTTTTGTTTGTCACTTCCCCAATTGTTATCTTTTCCCTTTTGCCAGTGATGACCGATACCGTGTCAGATAACTACATTTTCTATTTTAATAAAGACATTTAACAAACAAAACAACACATTGCGTGTTTACAGATATTTTCAAAAGGGGGTGGTATATAGTTCTAATTTTAAAATATCAATATAAATCTATATAGTTGTCAAAAAGTCTGAAACCCGTACAGTTACTTACCTTGTTTAAACCAATAACGTTTACAAGAGCACAGAATTGACAACAACTTTTTAGCACAAGTATATTACAAATTAGTTAGTTATTAGTTATTAAAAATGGGTTATCTCTTCATGTTTGCAGATAAATGTATCCCATAAAGTTTGGAATCGGTCGCCCAGTACTGTTACGGATTACTATTACTGAGCATTTTTGAGTCCATCCCCCATCCCGTTTTAAAATTACCAGCCGCGTTACACTGCGTATTGATGTTTCGGTCCAGTTGCAAATCATGTGTGTGTTTATATTTTCCCATGAACCGTGAACTTTTCACTCAATATATCTTTAGGCGCAAGTCGTCATTATTAATCACGATTGAATGTGTTTTGTAAAAGCACTGAAATCTAAATCAGTTTGCACGCTGTGTGTTACTGTGTTACATAATTTATAGGCTTCCATATTATTTTCCTGAAAATAAATTAATCAACAGAAAAAGTATAACATTTGTGTTTTTCTGCACCCTTACGCCTATATACATTATATTATGACGTTGAACGCGATATAAAACCAAACTCTTGAGCATCGGAATTCTTTATGCATGCTAAAAAATATTAGCGCCATTTGCGCTGAAATTAAAATAAATTTCTTCATTTGCTTAAAGATGCACAGTGGTCCACAAAATGATTTGTAGGACTATAGGATTATTATAGGCTATTATTTTACACCCTCTGCGAATTTCCAATAGCCCGTGTCGCCTTTTATACCCTTTAATGTATGTATATTCTTGATTTCTGTTTCCACACTAGACTTATTTTAAGGTGTCACATTTTATTCATGCCCGAAACAAAATTTCGGGATCCATTCCTACTTTTCTCCCATTTTGTTTTGTAGAATAAAGTCAACAGACTTAGAAGAATACCAAAGCCTAACAGAAGTAGGTATCATTTTGTCAAAAATGAATAAAGGGTTATTAGAAACGTTTAAAAACAAATCTACTTCTATACGGGCTTTGATATTCGTACTACGTCGGACTACAACACACAATCTTTAGCGCAAAAGTCAACAGGTTTTAGAGACCTTGGCTGCGTTATGCATTTACTTGGCAAGTCCTTCAGTGCTGTGCAGAAAAAATCGCTTAAACTTAGGCGAGGCGCAATGTTGTTAACATGCAACATCTCTAATAAATCTAGGTAAGGTATGCACAAATACCACAGTATAACAAAAAAAACTTTACTGGGAAGTGTTAGCTATTCTAAGTAAAACAATTTTCAACGCATACTTTTAAAATTCTATAGAGGTTATCCATGGAGCAAACTAACATCAATATAGTGATTGGTTATGTGGATTCCAACATAGACACCATATTTGCAAACTTGATTGTCGAACGTGTAGAAAACGAATCTAACTTCGTTTATAAGCTATACAGATAGTTGTTGAACATCGTTTTAAATTCGCTTTTAATGAAGCCCACATCGCACATAGCAATATAGTAGTTGAGTGTTGTGTAAAACAATAGCAGAAAGACGACTACAAATGTTTACGGCAAAAAAAAATAATTTAACACCAGCAGATTGTGCATAGCATTCTACTTGATAGAGCGCTAAAAACTAACGCGGTAAAAACAGGCATCAATGTGGTTTAGAATTTAACAAGGCTTTCACCATACAAAGAAACCTGCGGTGTATTAAACACCCATTAAAAATTAACGATGTCTACAAGATAATATTGGAAACAAATTATGAGGGCCATTGGTTTACAAAATGTTATTATGGCTGTGGAGACCTCTGATTAAGAATATGCTGAAGAACTCCTCAGTATAGTAGTAGGCCTACCTATATTTTTGAATTTGGCGTTAGACTTAACGAACAAAAGGCCTCTATAATATATATAGACAATACTTGATTTGAAACGGATGTAACGAATATTAGCCGCCTTCCTGTGTTTGCACAACAGACAAGCTATATTTATTTTGTATTTGTTAACCCGTAGACCAGTCTAGCTCAACCATACTCAAAATCTGACCCGCTGCTTCATTTTACTGGGCGGCGATCTTATTCGCATAGAAGACTGATTAAAATAAAAAAAGCTTAAAATTTGTTTTATTGACCTTGCGTTTTTAACATGCGTTTCGCGTGTCAATGATTTATTTTAATGTTTTGTATTGCGACATGCAAATGTTTTTGCATGAAGACTCTGTAAAAAAATTACAATTTGCATGATTCCACATAGCCCGGTGCTGCGAAGACCAATATTCTCTAAAAAACGGTTTCTGCCAAATTGTATGGTTAATTCTGTTTCACTGGCGAGTTCTGAACGAGGGGTTCTACCTCACTTCCTTTTTATAATCGTTTTGTTTCAGTTTTATTCCATTAACGAGGAGGCATTTTTGTCTTGTAATTAATTCAACCGTTTTACGTGCATATTATTCAGCCAAATCCGACATATCTACAATTCATCCTACTTTTAATAACTCTGAAAACATCACACAAAACATGTAGGCTATAGTGTATGTTTTTGTGCTGTAGGTATATTCAATTGTCATCAAACCGATGTTGAAACAAAATCCGTCTGGAAAACTATTTTCTTACTGGTAAATATAAGAAGTGAAACCTGAACGCACATATGCGTGTGTTTACAACTGAAATCTAGCCCTTCTGAAGATGCTTTTTGACTAACGATTACGGCTTACATATCATTAGTATACCGAAATGTCGATCACGACAGATTCGGTGTAGAGTCTGCAATGGCTTTCGGCATAGTAAATATAAGTTGTGAAAATCTGACTTTCAGTCCATGCTCTACTGCTTTGAAGACTATTACGTTTTTCTACGAAACATAATATCCTGTTGGCCGCCATGCGATATACTGTATAGCTATTATGTGATGTTTTGTTGTTCAAATAAATAAAATTAAACTGCATTAACAATTTGTTTGAGTTAACAAGTGTTTGTTTTAAGTTTTCTGGAAAAAGAATGATAAAACTGCTGAACATAAACTGTTTTTTGTTTACATTTAAAATGCTATGGTAAAGTCTAACTGAAATAATGCATGGACAATTATTGTCATGTAACGTGAAACATACCGAGCAGGGTTGCCAGATTGGCTTTTTTAAAGGCAAATTTTACAAGTTTGACTCTTTTTAAACATGGTTGGCGTCAGAAAATTCAGTTAGCTTTTTTGTAAAAGCTAAAACTAGTCAAATTGCATAGGCCTACTTTCATAGTTCCAAAACTTTTGTTTTAAGATCTGTATAGGCCCTATACCTAGCCTGAATTTAACAATAATAAAATGGGTCGCCAACCGGTTTGATTCGGTTGGTTCTTGTTTAGATTTATTAAGATTGGCATTGGATCTAAGCAAAATATTTTGGGGCTATTTTGTTTTGATACTATAGGAAGTACTGCAAAAACAAAACACGTTGTATGTCGCTCATACAGTTCAGTGAAGTGGATTGATTAGCAAAGCCCCGCTTTATTACTATTAGCAGGCAGCCCAAAACATTTGAGAAACACCTCGCTTTAGGGTGAGCTCATCAAATTGAAGTATTTTTCAATAGAAAACTTGACAAAAAATATCATTTTCAGCTTAAAGATAGAAGGATAACTGAGCTTTTACAAAAATACAAATTTTCATTTTGGTTGGTATGTTGTTAATGTGTTATGTCCAGTCATGTTGCCATATCACACAAGTTTGAACCTTAAAGGTTATTTATTACAAATCAACTTATAGTATTTATAGCCTTTTATAAGTTTTGAATTTATTTAATTAATGTTTGGCATTTTCTGGCTCTTTTTATTCACGGTTAGTCTTTTCAAAATTTTAATCTGGCAACCCTGATACCGAACAACACATAATCAAAACATTCAAATCATCGCATTTCTGGCATACTAATACGTTTTGTTATGTATGGCCCGCACCCTAACGCATTATTACGTGACTATAGCGTTCATGCTTAATAGCATGTGTATGTGGCGCGATCTATAGTGACGACGGAAATAGCTAGGGTGGGCCTCAAGATCGTCAGACCAAAAAGTTACGGTCTGTAGGACAATATGAACAACCTCATTGTTTGCAACCAGACCGAGTAGTCAATACTCAATCCAATGCGGCGACAAATATAAAAACCTTGATGCTGAACTAACTGAAAGGACCCTCTTTATTACCATCGTACGCCCATACGCAGGACTTTACCAGTATTAGGGCGACAAATCAGAAACTTTAGTTGCTAAATGTGTTACATTTAGCTCAACACATAACAAATTAACACATTTTGGTCAATAATTTTAAAAACTACAATATTTGTGCTACTTTTGCTAAAATTATGTTGAATTACCTCGAACACAGTTCTTATAAATTTATCGTTCTAAAACAGTGGCCTTAAATCTTTTAACCTTGGACACCTTCAACTCTTGTACAAAACAAAGACATGTTTTAACGTGACGTCGTTAAGAAATTCAATTTTGACAACTTGTTTTGTTACTGTAAAAAAGTGATACGCTTCTTGACCAGCCCCACATTTCTTTATATGTGTGGTAACTGGTCTTAATAGCAAAAATGATGAAAATACATTATTATGCACCTAAAATTCCTTCAACATGTATTCCCTTTTTCTTACTTAATGGATGGATATCCCGTCCTGATTATTTTAAGCATTTCAAAAAGGTTTTCATCTGACGACACATTTAAGTAAAATAGGCTTAGTCGCGAACATCCGTCATTTTATCAGACATTTGCTTAATTTGGATACGGAAAATGATCAGGACGGGAATAATTAAATTCAGACAAAAAATATAATATTATAGTATAAGTGTATATACTACATAAGACCTTGTACAAAGATGACTGTTAATGCTTTTACACATTTATTAACCAAACTAAGTCAATACCTGTAAACAAACCAATTAATGTATTTTTGAAAAAATACACAAGAGCTACATGCTAAGGTTATTGCAACATAAATAAATAGTATTTCAAACAAATGAATTTATCTACAGGCTTAAAAAAAATTATCTGATAAACTTAAACGATGATACGGGCGTTCCTCAATCAAAGGTGGAACTGCAGATCCTTCTTTAAAGTTAGAAAGGTTTACTTTCAACCAAATAAAATAAGTACTATGTGCGTTTATTATTTTGTAAACTATTATTGTTATAAATTTGTTTTTTAATTGTTTTTATGTCGTTTTTAGGTTTCAGTTTATCAATTTACAAAAACAACCCTTCTATAAAATAAAAAATACATGGATTAAACATATTTTGTTTGCATTACACAAAATAAATTCATCAAAAAATTGTTTATTTTAGTTAATTATTTTATTATATATTTGGAGTCCTAGTTTTGTGTAATCTTAAAATCAAACACACAATGCAATTTAGCAAAGAATGTGGTAACTTTTGCTTGCCTTGTTTGTTTGCTTGATAAATTGAATGTTTAGGCAAACACATCGATTGAAGATACAAGAGCAGCATTCGGTGATCGTTAGCAAATCATATTTGTTGTTTTGTCGCCCTAACACTAACCTTGTTGTTTAAGTAAAACCCCGTATTTGTTAAGTGCTTATGGTATTGCTAAAGGCTAATAATTTAACCTGTTTGCGTTGTATTATGTGCTAAACTATAAATACCGTTCACACGTGGAAAAAGCCTTACAATTTTTGCAAGTAAACCTCTCTAAACCAGTGGTTCTCAACCTTTTTGTATCCGTGGCCCCTTTTTGATGCTTTCAAATAGTCGCGGACCCCTTACATTTTCTGGTGTTATATGTGCGTTTAGTTTTTTTTAATAAATCAGTATATCTGCCTAGTGCACCTTATGTTGGGTAAAGTAACAGACAACACCAAATTATGTTATGACACGTTTATTTTAATGTTTGTTCTGCTGCAACTCCGAAGTAAGTCTTGAAATGAGTGTTTGTGGTATTGACTATGCTAAACGCATGTCATCTTTACGAAACTTATCCTAAACTAAAATGAATTACATGTGAGCTGAAATAATCTTCCATATCACAATATATTTGTGTTCTATCACAATGGAAGTGTTACGTCACACTTAATGCGATTTACAACATGTTACAATGTGATTTCATCACCTACCAAAATTCTGATTAAGCATATTTCCTATCGCTAATTAATTTAATAAAGGTATATTAAGAAGTTTTCGCGGATCCCCTGAAAACGTTTTGTGGACCCCCAGGGGTCCGTGAAACTCCGGTGGAGAACCACAGCTCTAAACTGTACAAATTGGAAAATATATTGTGTTGTTGGTAATTATAGTTTTACTGTACCCTCCCGATTTTCTTTCAGCAGCATATTTGAGAGTAATAAATGTGTAAAAAGAAAGTTTTAAAATATGCATGTTTATTGGGTATATTGTAGTGTACCCAAATTAGGAAACAGTAAAAATTAGGTAATTTTGGCATTTACCCAACAATTATTGGCTAAAACAGTTGGGTAAAACAGAATTTAACCCAACCAAATTTCAGTAAAAAATTAGGTAATTTAGACATTTACCCAACAATTATTGGCCAAATTAGTGGGGTAAAACAGTATTTAACTCAACGAAATTTGTGTTTAAACAACCTAAAAAAATATGGGTTTCCCCACCAAGATACCAAAACTTTTTTTTTTTACTTAATTAGGTTCAAAGTGCAACACCTATGAAATGGCGGTAAAGCGTTGGCCGAAGCGTAATAAATGCGTTTATTTTGCTTAAACAGACAAACATTTCCTTTGGTAAAAAAAATAGTTAAGTATCAAGGCAATTTGAACATATTCATCGGCCAACAGCTATTTTGCTTCTTGTAACCGCGCAAAAATTTGCGCAAAGCGCAATAAAATAATGCGTTTTTTACCCAATTAAACTGTTAAGTTGGGAGACATGTTTCTGGCGTTACCCTGGAGATATAGCATTACAGATTCGCCAAAATTAGACTTTTTTGCCCTAATTAAAGTATAGGACAGAAACATATTATTAGTGTTGCGTAAGACTTGTTGATCAATCGGTAACATTTTCGGCTGATGTCACGGGCCTCTACATATACAAACTTTTTACCCCATCCGTCAGAAATTAGTACAGTTCTAAGCAAGGATCAAAAAGTCTGACTTTTAGACTTTGAGGTCTTGGACAATGCACAAATCTGACTTAACAAATCTGCATAAGAAGATTAAGTGTAATATCCTTGACCCACCCTAACCCAAACGCTAACGCACCCTAACCCTAAATATGTGCTTTAATAATTACATAAACGCTTTAGTTTCCAATACACAAATCCGTGAAGTAACAATCCTATATACCCCGGTCAAGAAATTATCTTATGCCAAGCCCAGTTTGGGATTTTTCCCTAGCGTTGAAGAAGTGCGGTGAGATTCCTAGATGGTGATGCACAATTTTTTTCGAGTCACGTTTTTCTTTAACAACCACAAAAACGGTATAGTAATAATAAAAATAAAAAGAAAGTTTGAACTCTTTTTGTGTTTAGCTTTTGCCTTTGTATGAATTGCATATCGAACACAAATAAATATGCTGGCAAACCGTTTCGAGCAGCAACTGACTGAGTTTTAGCGCAATACTCAAAATAATTATTCAGGGAGCAAAAATAAAATCACCAAAACGTACAGTAGCAAAATCACATTAATAGAGCAAACGTAATAATGACTATATCGTTCATAACGTAACACTGCATGACATTTGATGGCGTGGCACGCCTTTGATGAACTGTTGTGGTACCGCTCATAAAAGCTACAAAACAAATTGTTATTAAGAGTACAATATTTATAAATTTTGGGGTTGCCATAGCCACCCTGGCTACGCCTGTGACAGCCACACATCCACTCCTGTTTTACCAATCTCTTTGAAAGTTGCGTGTTATTTTTTTTGTCCAGTCGTCTGATGCAAAACTTTTAAATTTGCGACAGGTCTGCTTTTATGACTTCAAACTTTTTTTTTGCTTTACACTACAAGAAGTCAACTTAAATGCACTATGCGGGAATATAAGCAGGACAAAGAAAGGTTACATAGCGTGGACGTTCGTAAGGTCGGGGCATGAAATGTTTAAAGATGACGACAGAAAGCATCGTCAAAAAGTAATGCGATAATGAGAATGCTGGCAAAATGATGCGCGCAAAGCGCAAAAAAATTGCGTATTTGAGAAAACAGAATACTGCATTTATTAGGTTAGAATGTTTTTTAACTAGATATATTTGGCTAGAATTGCACGATGGAAAGGTCCTGGGCGTTTACCTTTACTCACAGTGAAATCCTGTAAAACAATACTTTCCCAAAGCTCATATATATTTAATCGTTAATTTACCTTAAAGTGGCAAATGTAACCTACAAGTTCGCAAAACAGCCATTTTGAAAAGTTCCATATAGGACGTACTGCGACTTTCAAACCGGTCTAACACATAAAAAATAAGCTTTTTTGTCACCCTGCATTAAAACACTGGTCAATTTATTTAATAATGTAACTAGGCCTATAATCAAACAATTGCAATAGATCGTCGTTCAGTTATATTTCTTCGATTAAACCCTCAAGTTTACGAATTACAATAATTCAACAGTGCTTCGCGGGCCACAAAAAATGATGTCGCGTACCACATGTGGCCCGCGGGCCTGGGTTTGGACCACCCTGATTTAGTGTATGGCACTTTTGTAGTCTGAAGAGGAGGCACGGCTTGGCGCTGCCTCTCTTCGCGTATTCAATGATTTTGACCGCTTGAACGCTTAATGTGAATAATGCAACAGAAATAGAAGAAAAAAATAAAGCACGCTTTAGGTATAGAAACGTAAAATTTGCGGTAGAGATTAACTGATATAATTTTGCTTCATATATCTTTTGCTTTGCCAGATGGCACTGCCTCACCTGACTGCACGTCCCTGGGGTCAAGTGTTATTAGTTCTTATTTAGTATCTCACACTTTTTAGTATCTTTTGTGAATTTTCAGCGAATATATTTAGTTTATCTACGCCGGAAGTTTACCAAAAGGTGCAATTAGTGCATTGCCAAGACCTCAAGGTCTAAAAGGCAAACTTTCTGCCATTGGACGCCTTAATTGACGTAGACCTTTTAGCTTAGAACTTCACTAACTTCTGACGAATCGGGTTGACGTATCAATAGTGTTTTTTTGTTTGTTTAGCAGACATAATCTGCTCAGTGCTCGTGGATCAGTGCGCATAAAATCTATTACATAAATGATTTCTAGCTTTTTTGGTTTCTAATTGTTTTTATTATCAGGATTTGTAAGCATCATTAAATGAACTTTTTTCTGGAAAGGTGATTCAATTCTATATTGCCAACATTACCATTTTCAGTTTTTACCTTTTAATCCACTGCCATAAGTGAGCCTATTGTAATGACCAACCGATAGAACGAGTTTGAGATTATCAAACTGAAAGAGCAGAACTTGCTAAAACGGCAAATACTAATCAAGAACAGCGATGTGTCGGAAAAATGAAACGTAGCCTCATGTTTTATTTTTTTTGGTTTGCAGTAAATGAGATCTAGCACCATCTGTTACATCGTATTTGCCAGTAATTACCGATTTCTATGAGACATTGGTGCTGTAACCGTTGTGAGCTAACTTTCCGATACCTGCGGTCTTTCTTTTTTGCCTGACTGTCGTGGTGTAAGTTGTATGGCTGTTTATTGTGTAACAGGACGAATTTGTTACTCGGAAGATTATTCTTGGTGAGTTGCGTTGTGTTTAATATAGGTTAGCAGCCCTGGTAATATGTCTATATGTAAATGTAACCTTTGCTAAAGTTTCTACGATGACACAAGTATAGTCAGTTCGCCTGGCATTATGGCTTGGTGTATATCAGGGGTCGGCGGCCTTTTGTACGCAGTGTGCCAGTTTATGAATAATGTCAAAATATTAACAACTCGCGTGCCAAACATTTTGCTATGGTTGGTTTCGCACTGGCAATCAGGGCTGCGGTGTTGGTTAAAACAACCCGAGTCCGACTCCGGCGAAATATCAGATTTCATCACGTCCTGAGTCCGACTCAACCTCTGTATTTCACCAATTTACGTAACTAAATTAAGGTGGATATTCCGCAATCCACTCTATGGTCATCGAAAATATGCCACAAGCATATGCTATTCCACCTAAACAATTTACAGTTTTCTGCCTTATCAGTTTCGAAATTTGGTACTGCTCATGCCGTACACGTCGTACTCAGGTAGTTTTAACTGGTCTTACTCGACTCCCGAGTCCGACTCAGCCAGCCTTGCTGTGATCTGACATCTAATTCACGTATCTTTTTTGAAATATACTTCGACGCTTTTAAGCCGATACCTAGAAGTGTTAACTATCAGTTTCGTTTTTGTTGGTTTCTCAGTCACGCAAAAATACACGTGCTTGCTTTTAATGTAGAACAGTGGTTCTCAACCTTAAAGTTTAGGATTTAAACGAGTTGTAGCCTACTTTTAAATAGTTGGGCACAACACTTGCAGTATTATGACGTAAGATGAAGTCCAAACTCCAAAGTAGACCGTTAACTCTATGTTACATCACAATGCTGCAAATTTCGGAACTGGCTAAGTTCTAAATTGGATGGACAAGCCGCCTTCAACAACTTGCTTTTTGCAATTGAGATATAAGTTTGCAATATATTTGGCGGACCGGCTGGAAAGTTGACGCGGACCTGCGGTTTAGAACCACTGATTTAGAATGCCCTGCTTTAACGTAGTAAACGTTGCGCCAAATTTGGGGCATTGTGACGTAATACGAACTGTGGTAAACGACAAGTACGCCCACAAAATCTAATATTAAATACAACACAGTTAAGGCGCTTATTTGTGACACGAACTAGTAATGTGTGCAAGCATTTAGTTAGCGCTATTGTTAGTGATGTATTAGTAATGTTAGTGATGTTGTAGTGATGTAATGGTTGCACTTTCTTAAGGTGATATAACGTGAGCGTTAAATCAATTGGCGTGCCACAAGTGGCACGCGTGCCAGGGGTTGTCGACCCCTGGTATACATGATAACGTCTTATATGTAGTATTTACACTGCTCTAGTTTTGCAGTGCCTTTTCTTTTGAACTTTTAAAAGAGTGTAAATAACGCTTTTTCTTGACAACAATTGACTGAACTCTTGGTAAGTTTATGTTCATGCGTGTGACGTCATAAAGAGGCTGTAGCGGTTTGCGCTCCATATTGTTACCGGCTTATTTATGTCGAAGAATAATATTTCTGCATTCTTTTCAAAGGTTTCAAGCAAACTTAAAGCTTGCAACAACAAAACGTCAACGCGTCTAGCTGCCATGCTAGGTAATATTAAAGAGGAAAATGATTTTCCTGGCAGTAAGGTCATTAAATCGAACTTTTCTCTCACTAAGCTTAGGCGACGGCAATTAGGCTCTTTTTCTAAACCTTTTTTTCCGTTCTCTGAAGACAAGTTAACAGAAAATGATGTTACTTTGCCATCGGCTCCATTCGTCTCATTTCGTATGATGGCAGTTATAGTTTATTCGTAATTTTTGTGCACGCTATGCATTGCCAGATATTGATACATGCTTTGTTAATAATTTTACGCACCACGCCTGTTTTCTAAGACGCTGCAGTTGTAAGTACTTTGTCGCTGAATTGTGAGCTCGTTATAATGTTGCTATATCGGTCGCACAATGCAGCTTTAAAACCGCATTTGAGTTAAACTAAATTTCCGACATAGCTGTTAAGTCATTAGCAAAATTCCTTCCCTTTTTGTTTAGTTTAAGGTGAAACTTTACGTAAGGAAATGTTCTTCTCTCATAAACTAATCTCTAAGCCTATAAACAGATATATTTATCTCTGATACTTACAGAATTTGCGCCTTCTGAAGTGCATTTTCTTTAGCGGCTAACGTGCCGTCTGGTCCTATATGGTTTACAGTGATTGATCAGAGATATCTCACCTAGAATAACCTGACCAATTGGTTGATGATTTTAAGGCCACGTGATGCCGTTATGCCTTTTTTTGCCTTACCGACGGCTGAGATAACCCGTACCAACGGCTGAGATACCCGTCACATGTCCCGCGCAAATTTGGGCAGAAATGTTACTACAGCCGCGCAGTTTCAAGCTGCAAAATCGTCTACCACGCGCAAAATCCAAACTTTCCCATCTGGGCTGCTCCTTCGCTTACTCCAAATTTGTCACACTCTTTAAATAATTTCAGCAAGCACTTTCCCAGATTGTTTGAAAATTGCTAAAGTAATTCCTCTTTTTAAGGCAGAAAAGTCTAAAGAAGTTGGTAATTGGATGGCGAACCACTGTCCCGCACCACACTTTTAATGACCCACTTATGCTTTTAATCGTTTTCATGAAAGGATAAATGTAAAAAAACACTTCTTCGTTAGATAGCACTATACTGTTTTTCAGGGTGGACAAATCTGTCGGTCGTGCAAAAGTGTTTCAGGGTGACGAGTAGGCCTACATTAAAACCCTGGTTACACCAATAAACCGCATGCTAAAAAGTATACATCGTAGAACTTTCTAATTTTCAGACATGACGTATAGTGGTTAGGTGCGTATAAGAGCTTTATGAGTCTGCACCCCTAGGGGCATTTGCTTGGGGAACAAAAAACCTAAAATACTGTGACCAAATCGTTTCAGCTCTCTTTAGCTATCGACTCCTATCTAGTTATATGGGCCGAAAATTTATTTTCGGGGTATATCTTGTTTTAGGGTTTTTAACAAATGCGTGCAAAAAAGCTAAAAGCATTTTGTTGATCGCTGTAAAACGTTAAGGGTGGTGATCCTTTAAGGAGTTTAAGGGAAATTAAAACAAAAGATCTAAAAACCCTGCTTAAACCAATAAACCAAGCTAAAACGCTTTCTTCTGAACTTCTGTAATCCCACAAAAAATGCTGCAGCATTTGTTACGTATTTAAGTTCCTAATATTTGTGGAAATCCGAATTTGGAAATCATTTAAAAACCTTGAATTATCAACCCAGACAATAACACCTTAAATGACGCAGCAGCAAAGTTTCGCATAAAATTAGCAAATAATTAAATAAATGACCCACTTCTGCATTTTATAAGGCTTAAGGTCGTGTTTGTGACCAGCGCGATATTTTCAAAAATATTCGAAAAACTTCTTCACAAGCGTATGACAAACTATCTGGAAAAATATCAAATATTAACAAGATTTCAAAATGGCTTTCGGCAATTTTATTCTACAAATTTAACCATTGCAGAAATCCAAGACAGACTGGTTTCTCTATTATATCAAAAACTTACAACTTGTGCTATATTTTTAGATTTAGCCAAAGCATTCGATAGTGTTAATCATAAAATACAAAAATTGCAACATATATGGATTTCGGGGGCTCATATTAAATTTTTTCAAAGTTATTTAACAAACATAAAACATGCTACATACATCTCAGGGCAGCAGTGAAGTTACAGTGACATTACATGTGGGGTTCCGCAAGGCTCCACTCTTGGCTCTTTATTATTTTTGATATACACCAATGATCTGTCGGCTGCAAGGTTTGAAACTCATCTGTTTGCAGATGATACTTGTCTGTGGATGTCTGATAACAACCTTACTAAACTCCAGCTGTCTATCAATAAAGAAATGAAAAAGGTTGATGATTGGATGAGAGAAAAAAATCAAACATATGGTATTTTCAAACAACAAAGTTACTTCAAGAACACAATTAAAAATTACAATAGATTGGACATAACTTTAACAAACTAAATCCATTAAATATCTTGGTGTTATCCTCGATGAAAAAGTTTCTTGGGTTCCTCATTTAAAATTCCTCAGTGGCAAACTCGTCAAAGCAGCAGTACTTGCCAAATTAAACACTATGTAAATTCGACCTACTTAGAAATGTCTACCACACATTAGTTCATCCACACCTACTTTATGGCTTAATTTCACGGGGCTTTGAAAATAAGACAAATTTACAGCAGATAGTCGTGCTGCAAAACAGAATCATTAAAATAATAGCCAATGCTGTTATATATAGACAACATAGTTTTATCATATCATGAGACAAGGGTGAATGAAATCTGGAGTAAGATGCTAGGGGTGAACAAAACTAAGAAAGTTTAAGAAGCGTTGACCTAGGGCAGTGGTTCTCAACCTTTTATGCTTCGTGCCCCCTTTGAAACGCCTGAAAATTGCAAACCATTTCACCTGGCATTGCACATTAGTTGCTTGCCTAACAGCATTTTTCGGACATTTAATGATTAGGCAAGGGTATCGGCAAGTAATAATTTGCATGGCTACGTTACAAGAAAGGTTAACAGTCATAAAAAACACGAAATTGAGCTACCTGGTAAATTTTGAAATAGTGAAACTTTGGTTTTCGCAATATATAGCTCAGAGGTTTTCAACCTATGGGCCATGGCCATGTAGTGGGCCATGACAATGCTTTCAGTGGGCCACAAAGCTTTGCATACAGTGATGTCAAAAAGCATGTCATTATGAACACATTAGATTCCGACAGATAAGTAACAAAAACCTCGACCTAATGTTATATTTGTAACATCATTTCTATTTACAATGGCAATCGCCTTGCTTTCGTATTATTTTTTGTTACGTTTATAGTGCTGCGCAACCGGTGTTCCGCGACGTTCCCGTAGTTGTGTTAGACCTACTTGTGTTTCAGGGTACTTTTCAATCAGTCGTATTGTTAAGTATTTTGACCTTATGCAATATTTCAGGTATAAATTTATGAACTTCAATAATAATTAAAACTTTTTTGAAACCTATGTTCCATCGTCATAAATCGAATACTGACTTAACAACCAGGAATTACCAGGAGTATAAAAATTGAACAATTGTTTAAAATTTTACACCAACGTTGAAAGGGAGATTAACCATGCGCTCGAACCCCCGAAAATATCATTGTAAAAATATTATTGGCATTTTATAATTAGTCTTGGGAGTTGTTAAAATGTCTGGTTTCATTTCCAAATGCTATCAAAAGCCCTCTGTTTGCAAGGAAGTACAATTTTAGGACTCTAACTGGTTTTAGAAATTTTCAGAAAGTCTGCAAAACCGCAAAATCAGAAGATAAAGGAATGTAATGCGTAAAATTTCCGGCGCCTTTGGCGCATTTTATTATAAACTACTTCTTTTTATATTGGCTGCTCATGATATTTCCTGCCCCGCTTTATATATTGAACTACTCGCCTGGGCGGTCCCAATCCACGTCATTAAGTATGGGGCGACGTAACACATTTGAAATAATGTACAAGCTTTATTAATTTATTGTGTTGTTGAAACTTTATGTTTTTCATTAAACGTTAAATGGGCCACCGCCATTTTTTTACTGATTTAGTTGGCCATGAGCAAAAAAAGTTGAAAAACCCTGATCTAGCTAGAGAGTTATGCCTGTGGCCCCCTAATGACCGCTCCGTGGCCCCCCAGGGGGGCCGAGGGCCACGGTTGAGAAACCCTGACCTAGGGTATTCGATGAATTTTTCACTCCTCTGACAGAAGTCCACAAATATGGTACAAGAAAAGCCCTTAAGCAAAACTACTATGTCCCTTGCATCTCCACAACACGTGGCCAACAATCTTTAACAGGGCCGGATTAAGGTTTTCATGGACCTGGGGCTGTATGGTAGCAGGAGCCTATTGGTCATTTTCATTATAATTTGACAGATTAATAACATGTTTTATAGCTTTGGATCAGGGATGTCCACAAGCGGCACGCGTGCCAAATGTGGCACGCGACCTAGTAAAAAATGGCACGCAAGCCCAGTGGCGTAGCCAGCCAAAAATTTTGGGGGAGGCCAAAAAGTTTGAAAGTTTTGTTTAGCTTTTGTCGTTGTATTAACTGCCGCAACAAACACAAATACCAATGCTAGCGAACCGCTCGAGCAGCAACTGACTAATTGTTAACGCAATACTCAAAAAACATTCAAGAAGCAAAAACTGTCCCAAAGTAGTAAAACTATACATTAATGTATAGCAAATGTAATATTAACTACATCGTTTATGACGTAACAGTGCATGACTATTGGAGGCGTGGTACGCCTGTGATCGACTGTTGTGGTACTGCTCATAAATGCCCAAAAAAAATTAAAACAGTAAAATATTTATAATTTTTTTTGGGGGGCGTATAGCCCCTCAGACCCTCCTGGCTGCGCCTATGCGCAAGCCCCACAAAATACTTAATCTTTATTCAGCCAACTGTCCAAATAATGCTAAATTTGTTATACTACCTATTGTCACTGTTTATTCGTTATATAAACAATCGCAGCAATTATGGCAACTAACAATTACTTCTGATTATCATTACACCGTCTTTTTTTTTGTAAAAAAGCTCTTTTATTATTAGAAAAAAATAGTTGCTAAATTTTGGCACAGAAAGAAGTTATAAGATAAAAATTGGCACGTCGGCATGTTTGAGTTGGATACCCCTGCTTTAGATAAAGCAAATCTGTTGATAACTTCATCGCTGTCTATTTTTTCTTAAAATATCGTTTTAAATACAGAGTAGAGCTAACGAATGTAACCTAGTTGGGCCCATGCCCCATAGACGAGCGCATTTGATTCTTTACTCATTTAAGGACTGAAAATGAGCTTTAGTGGCTGAAAATAAGAGACGCGTTTCGCTACAAGAATTCAGCCTCATATAGCGTTCTGCGCATAGACCGGGGCGCATACTACGAACATTATACCATCCTTGACATTTGTCTCATCGGCATTATGACTGTAAAATGCGCGAATGTTATCGGCGCGTAACTTTTTCCTTTTGCCAGTGATGACCAATACCGTGTCATACAACTGCATTTTCTAATAAAACAATTTAACAAATAAGACAACGCATTGCGTCTTGAAGGATATTTAAAAAAATATGATATATATATTTTCAAAATTTCCCGAAAAATGGTTTGTTATTACATTTATAGCAAACTTAGGTAAATTTAATGAAAATAATATCCACATTTATAAAACTATCATTAAATGATAATAATCAAAGATGTTCTCAATTACATTTTAATATATTTTCAATTAGGACTCATTCTGAAATATTGAATGAAATTTTGTACTGTTGAAGTGCAGTTTCGACATCAATATGAACGCGTGCAGTTTTAGAGTTAGCCAATAAAAGGTAATTATAGTTATCTATTTTTAACTGTGTAAAGTCCTAATCTAACTTAGCACTAGAATGATTCCATTTTTTTCTGATTTAATTTGGAAAAACTAAAAAGCCTTTATTTTAATTCTAATCTAATTTAAAAATACCAAAGTAAATCTAGTTTTTAAAATTTGCAACCCGTATAGTTCCTCACACCGATTATAGCAGTTACGTTTTCACGAGCACAAAATTAACCACATCTTTTTAGCACAAGTATTATAAATTAGAAAAATTGAATGCGAATTTACTAATGGTTATCTAGTTCAAATTATACTTTCACTTGTACATGGGATTATAAAAAATCGGCGAATTTTATTTTTATCTTACTTAGAAAAAATAGCACAAAGATACAAATATGTTGGTTACTAAAAATATTTGCGAAAATGGGCTATCTCTTCATGTTTTGAGATAGGTGTATCCTATAAAGTTTGGAATCGGTCGCCCTAGTACTGTCACGGATTACGGTTACCAAGCATTTCAGAGTTCGTCCCGTATCTCGTTTTTGTATTTCCAGCCGTGTTACACTTTATATTGATTTTTCGGTCCAGTTGCAGCAAATAATGTGTGTGTTTATATATTCCTGTGAACCGTAAACTTTTCATTTAATATATCTTAAGGCACACGTCGGCAATATCAATCACCATGAAGTGTTTTGTAAAATCACTGAAATCTAAATCAGTTTGCCCGCTGTGTGTTATTGCTCGTCTATTTGCTGTGTACCTTCGCACAATATGTCAAGCATTTTATAGGCGTCCATATTATTTTCCTGGAGATAAGTTGAACAACAGAAAAAAAAGACAAACTTTTACCTTAAGACAAACTTTTACGTTTAGAATTCTTTATGCATGCTTAAAAATATCAGCGCCATTTTGCGCTAAAATTATAATGATGTCTTCATTTGCTTAAATACGCATAGTGGTCCTATAAAAAAATTGTAAGACTAGGATTGTTCTAGGTAATTGTATTTTTACACTGAAATGTTTTTTTTATATTTTACACTGAAATATTAACAGTTTTGTGCCTCATATAAACCATCCAGTCACAACTGATTGATCAATAATTTTTGACTCGCTAAGCTATTCTCACTAGTACAAATATGTTTTCTATTTGTACCTCTATTTCCCCATTCAATTCTCATAGGGAACACACAATAAAACCTAAAAAGCAACAATACCTGAAGCAGAAAAATACAGGGTTGCAAGTTAGGATTTTTTAAAGCCAAATTTGAAAATTTAAGCTTTTTTTGAACCTCTTTGGATTTTATTTTTTCAAAAAAAAATCCAAATTAAATTTGGCCTTTTTAGGCTTTTTTCGTTTTATTCCAAAATGTCATGAGTGTTATGTTAAGAAGAGATCAAACAAACACAAAAAGAAAAATTGCCAAGAAAAATATGCGAAAACAAAAACTATTGTCAAGAAAAATTTACAAAAAGGGAAAAAATTAAGAAAATTTGCCACAATAAGAGTAATTCAATGTACGAGCATGACCATTTATTGCATTTTTTATTTATTTATAGGGAAAAAAGTAGGCTTGTTCCATAGTATTAAGACAAACGACATAATAAAGCTAAATACGCAGCAATATCCAGTACAGCATAAGATCAAAATCGTCTGAATAAGACCTAAATCTGTCAGAATAAGGCCTAAATTCATCAGAATTAGTTCTAAATTCATCGGAATAAGGCCTAAATTCATCGGAATTAGTCCTAAATTCAACGGAATAAGGCCTAAATTCATCGGAATAAGTGCTAAATTCATCGGAATAAGGCCTAAATTCATAGGAATAAACCCTAAATTCATCGGATGAAGGCCTAAATGGCCAAAATAACGCCCAACCTGTGAGTAGAGGGTATGAGACGATCGGGGGACATCGGTCTGGCATCGGCCGTTTTTGGTTTCTGCCGCTAGATTGGAGTAGATAGCTGTAAAGAACTAAATCGAATACATCACACTATTGACTTTTGTCCCCAATTAGACGTATAGGGGTGCAAGAAAAAAATGTCAAATATTTTAATTATAAAGACAAGTTATAGGTTTGCTTCGCAGCAAAATTTATATTAAGACCACTGGCAATCAATCTTGTAAAAGTGCATCATGTCCAACCTATAACACGCAACTACGGGCCACATTCGCTTTTGCCTGCTAAAGCACCGAAACTGGAAGCACAATATTGGGAGTATGTGGACACTGACAAATAAGACCCGTTGAAAGAATATAGAATAACTAAGGTATAACATCCTGGTAAAGTATAGTGGAACTGCGCTATACCCCCCTAGCAAAATATACAAAATCCGCACACCCTGTCTAGTTTTTTTTTTTTTTTTTTTTTTAGTCAATTTTTTTTGGCTCACTTTTGACAAGGAAAAAAACATAGTTGAAACATGAAATTTTCACAACTGTTCAATACCCTCCCAAAGTTGTTTCTAATATAAAAAAATTTGCCTAGGTTCTAAGGGGTGGTTTTTAGGGGGGCAAAACTGTCATTTTTTGTTAATTTTGGTTTTAGGCACTTTTCAGAGATAAAAAAATGTAATAAAAATCTGATATATTTATGGATGATGGATACATGACATATACAATGCTAAGTAACAAAATTTTAAACCTTACCCCTGAACTGTTTATCCGGGGGGTCAAAATGCACAACACTTTAGGAAATTTCAATGATATATTTACACTAGAAGGAAATGACATAAAAATCTGAAAATTTCACGAATGTTAGAGAACCATTTAAAGCTGATGTTAAAATAAACATTTTACCTCTTGAAAAAAGGGGAGTATTTTAGCGGGGCAAAATTAAAATTCGGCCGTTTTTGTGTTTAGAGGTGTCTAAAAAACTAAAGAAAACATTGTAAAACAGTTTTCAATTTTAAAGACAAATTATAGGTTGCTTCACAGCAAAATTTTGACCTTCAACTCAAAATAATTAACCCACGGGGGAAAATATTTAACCAAAAATATAGAAATTAAAGTGATTTTTTAATGGAATAAAAATTGCAAACAGAGTGGTGTACAGTGCCTGGCCGATTTTTCATTTAAACTTGCGGCGGTAAAATATGTTGTTTTGTAAAAGCAATAAGTTAATTTGCTAAGAGAAACCTCTTTCTAAAAGGCAAGTCGCACGCGCTTAGTTTCACTGAGACGAGACACTTTGCACGATGAATGTTGCACGCGCTGGACAAAATAAGCACAGCAGGGAGCTAGCCGCTCGCGGCCAGAATAAAGCAAGCGATATGAACAAATTCTGTATTAAAAGTTTTCTGCCGCTAGATTGGAGTAGATAGCTGTAAAGAACTAAATCGATTACGTCACACTATTGACTTATTAAAGATGCTGGCTTGTCCCCACCAGTCAAACAGCAAATCAAGTGGGAACAGATCTTGCAAGTTTTACCAAACCAAATCCCTTGGGACAAACTTTACCAAATTAACTACGACTGTACCGTGGAATACAAACTTAGAAGTTTTCAGATAAAATTAAACCTTAGGGCCATCGTCACCAATGACGCCCTGTGCTCATTTGGAATTAAAGACTCAGATAAATGTGTTTTCTGCTGCGATGCATTAGAAACTGTAGCGCACGTGTTTTATTTTTGTACCAAAGTAGTAACTTTCTGGGAAGAAGTAACTGCCTGGATCTCGGCGAAACTTCTTATTGATTTACGCCCTAACCCTGTTCATATGTTGTTTGGTATTGTGGCAGATCAATCTGAAACCCTTTTGAATTGTTTGTTGTTGTGTGCGCGTTTCTTAATTTACCGCTGTAAGTACGCCGAATCCGTGCCGAATTTCAATATGTTCCTATCTGTTCAGAAATCGGAACATCTTATCGCCATTCGGAATTATAAAATTAACGACTTTCTTTGCAAGTGGCAAGGGCTATGTTAACGCTCACTTCATGTTACTCCGAATCCCCAACTGTATTTGAATGCCTTCCTGCTAATTCGTCGCTTTCTGACATGTGTTTTATCTCGCCTCTTTTTTTTCTTTCGCACTCGCTTTATTGTGTCGCTATATAATAATAAAACTTGTAAGAGCCTAAAAAAAAAAAAAAAAAAAAAAAAAAAAAGTCACACTATTGACTTTTGTCCCCAATTAGAGGCGTATAGGGGTGCAAGAAAAAATTGTCAAATATTTATTAATTATAAAGACAACTTATAGGTTTGCTTCGCAGCAATCTATCTTGTAAAAGTGTACCATGTCCAACCTATAACACGCAACTTCGGGCCACATTCGCTTTTGCCTGCTAAAGCACCGAAACTGGAGGCACAACATTGGGAGTAGTATATGGACACTGACAAATAAGACCCGTTTAAAGAATATAGAATAACTAAGGAATAACACCCTGGTAAAGTATAGTGGAACTGCGCTATACCCCCCCTGGTATAATATAGTAGAACCGCGCTATAACCCCCTAGCAAAATATACAAAAACCGCACACTCTGTCTAGTTTTTGTTGTTGTTTTACTCCAAGTTTCTACTTTTTCTATTTTATTTCTTTTCAACGCCTTAAAATTTGCTTCCACCAACTACGACCTCGAGCAAAAACAAGATCGGGTTTTCCCCGCATAAAATCCGAACACATTTATTAAACGGCTCGGGTCATTTCAGTAAAGGTCAGTTCAGTTCGTGTAGAATTATCGACAACCAGAATGCGCTAAATCAAGTATATGTTATGGCATAGTGAAAACAAACATAAATTCTTGGTTTAGGTTTCCAACTTAACGATTGTACACTAAGCGGCTTTGCAGCTGGCGTCTGGAAAGAGTGTTAAGGACGCACGACGCACGACATTTGTTAAGATAGTTGATTAAGCAAAATAAAGCTAGCGTTAATATACAAAATATGGGTAGGGTTTGCGTGTTCTTATCGTTTTACGCCTCTACCCCGTTTTACTTTCATGTATTTTGATTTACGTCATGCGGAAGAAGGCAATCCCTAAGTTGAAAATTCGGAACACCATTTTTGAATTTCGGGAAACTTCCCCGTTTCACTTAATACACATATTTGCAATATGGCCAAACGTATTGTGTTTTATTTCCATCGTGTTAGGTAATTTCGGAGCAAAGATTAAGGTGTGGAGATACTGTAATATAGCGCTAACGTTTTATTTGACCAATGCGTTTTAAGTATACTTCTAAGATAAAAGATTTGCCAATATAAACTAAATAATACCGGTAACTTTTTTTCGCGCTACGCGCTATTGTATATTCTTTAGTTTGGCAGTGGCACACCGTTTCGTTCGAGAACAGTACGTTCCCCAAACTACTGACTTAGAAATGTCTTACATTAATTACTGCTATGGTGTTCGGAAAATAGTGTAGACTTAATTGTCGAAATACTACCTGTGGAATTTTTTTTATTAAGAGTGAATAATCTAGACGTAATGGTTAATAAAAGAAAAGCTTTGCAAATTTAGACAGTCAATATAGTTTCCCTTTTTCACAATTATTATTTTTTGGTTTTCCAGCAATTGGCACCTTTTTGCTTATAAAACAGACTGTTATTAAAGTCAGTGATAATTACATGAGACAAACAAAACGTAGTTTGGTTGAGAATGTATGCTTAAAAAAGTTTCAAGTACGTTTCACGGCCTTCTAAATCTCAAAACAAACAAAAGCAACTAAACTATGTCAGTAAAAGCAGAAAAAAAATAATTTGGTTCTATTCGAAGCAAGTTACTTTTTCTAGTGGTTATTAACGTATTTTTCTACAAAGCCCTATTTTTCCTCAGATATCAAATCATTCCAAAGTACAATACTGGGAGACCGGCAATCACAGAAAAAGGCATGGAGGAACCTTACGGAAATGTCTTACTTGATACGCCTGATTGAGCAAAACTACATACGAACCGTTTAGAGCCTGACCACACTGCCCCTAAATGCTATAGTACCTCATACACTATAGTAAATCCTATCATGTATTGTGGTAGCTCTTTGAATATCCTCATGCGATATTTTGGTGCAAATACATGGTTTATTACTTTGAATGAAGTGGGGAAGAAAGAGAAGAAAACCATGTACACTTACCGAAACGTGATTGTTTTTTGTTCAATTGTTGCCGCTTTTGTTGACTTGTTTACATTGTTAAACAACAGTATACATAATGATGTTTTTTTCGCCACGCCAAGGGCGACAAAATAGTTGTCAGCCTACAAAAACCAGAGGGTTTCTGGGCACCTTAAAAGGACATACATTACATTTAAAACTCACTTAGAAATTTTGTTTTAATTTATAATTGAAGTTGGGTTTAATTTTATTTAGTTTATATATCTGAAATAATTAGGTCTTGTTGTAAAATTGCGTGTAAAATTGCAGCATGTCATGTGATTGCGACAGTATATCTTTCTGATTTAAAAGTAGATTTTTGCGGCATATACATATCATTAAAAACGCACATATTTGTTATTCATTTTCAACGCAGTAGATAAGCACAGAAGAAAAAAAGTAGAAATTAGATTACAGTTTTTTAAACAGTTTGGTTTTGTGATATTAAGTCGTCACTGGTAATTACAGAACAATTTTCTGCCATTTTGCATATCCAACCAAGAGCTATTTTGTCTAATTTTATGTTTAATCTAAAATATAACTAATATTTTTAAGGAATACGCTTTTTAACAGTTAACATATCAAAACGGAGAAATACTTGAAAACAATGCGACTGGTCATAAACTGTCGTACCAAAAAAACGCTAGTGTAGTCATATTTACAATTGCGATGAAGAGTGAGTAATAAAATTTAAAGTGAGTAGTCGATTAAATTGAGCAAATAGTTTGTTCCGTCAACTGAGCACGGCGCAATTTTGATTCAATTGCTTGACAGCTAACTCTTATTGAGGTGATTTGATAACTTGCTCCGCCCAATTGTTTCCTGATGATCGGCACATTTTTGAATAACCTTCCATAGAGCAAGCAAAGATTCTTTTGTTGTATTTACATGACCCGCAGCCACTCGAATAAAGTGAATTCCGTTCTCAAAAGACGGCGTGATGCTGATTGCTTTGTTAGCCATAATCTCATCATACAGTTTTTTGTTCAAAACGTTCAACTCCTGCAGGTAATTTGATAGAACAAGCATAACCATCATTACGATCTTATTGTTAAACTTTCAAGTGTTTATGGGCCAGATTGGAAACTTTGGATATTGCGCGGGGGAGATGTTTTGCAGCTGAAAAAATGCGCGGCTGAAAATAAAATTTCGATTTGAACTTGCGCGGCTGAAAATAAACCATCAGGCTACCGAAAGTTGTAAATTGCAAATTTATATTAAACTTACAGCGTTCATAGAATACGAATCACTGCGCAATTTTTGGTTGGTGTGCGGGCGCAGTGCGCAGGTAAATATTTAAAAAGTTGGATAGTATAGCATTTAATATGCAATATTACTCGAAATTGGCTAATTTGACGTCACTAAAGACGTGACCGTTGTTCACTGATGCGTGACCAAATCGCCGAACTGTGCGTTTTTAGCGTTTCGCAAGTGATTCTACATGATGCATTATATTATATACGTCTTCTAGACTAGCGTTAAAAAATGTTATGCAACTTCAGTATGCGGCCCGCCAATTTTTTTTGTGCTTGTTAAGTTTCATACAGAAGTTTGCGCGGCTGAAGTTTTGCGCGTTTGCTCGAGTCAGATTTGCGCGGCTGAACACATTTTCTATAAAATGCGCGGCTGTGACCGCGGCTGAAAGTGCTACTGCGCGGGGGATAAATCCCCCGCGCAGGCCAAACTTTCCAACCTGGTTTATGGGAAGTGCTTTACGTAGCATTATTAACATAAAAAACAAAACTTTGTGCGTTCAAAATTGGTTACGTTTAAGTTTAGGCAGTTCTTATATATTGTATTAAATACTATTAGCAATATGTGCAACAAATGTATTCCATGAAAACGCGTCAAAATATGAAGCGTAAGAGCTTTTCCGAAGGCACTTGCTATATTAACATGAGTGTGGCGTAATCTCTGGTCAGCACGTCACGGAAAGATCACTTGAAACAAACGTAGGATTGGGAGTAGCATGCGTCTATTTTACATTATTTCCTGACTCTTCTATTCGAAGAATATTATGCAAAAAATGATAGAGAATTGTACATTTTATTGTGATGAAACATTAAATAGCCCTCCCCCGAGTGGTAATATATACATAAGTTGAGTAGGACCGTTATATACTCTGTGGTGAAAAAACAGTAAACATTGATAAAACGCAGTTGTCGATAAAGTATTTCCATTTTTGAATTGAGTAATTCTAAAATAAAAAAAAATTAAGATACGAGTATCACGCGAATTATTTTTTTACATTTCCATTTATGAAGGTAAAATAGGCAAAAATATAGCATAACAAGCATTTATACCAATCATGTGGAGCAGTGTCATAAACAGCACTTCATTCACGCTTTATAAATGCACTGGCTCGGTTTACTTTAAGCTGTTAAGCATAACAACTTGACTTTAGACAAGTTATTTAGACACATGACTTTATTTACCCTGAAATAGTTTTAAACAAATTTGGTTAAATCTGATTATTTTTACACCCCTTATTTTTGTGTAAAATTGTTTGATTGCTAAATATCACGTGTTTGTTTTCATTTTTTTTAACAAAATATACCCAGGGGTCTGTATAAACTACTAATGCTTGACTTTCTATGAAAATAACTTGGGGGACTTGACTTATTTTCTTTTACAGATGACTTGCGTTCAACTTGCCAACAAACTTTTTCATGGATAATTTTTTGTACAAACCTCACTGTTCAAATCCTTGTCGAACAAACGGAAACAAACAAGTCCCATGGTGACTGGGAATAGAACCTCGAACCTTTGATCTTTGACAACGAGGGCCTCGAAATATTTTGCCTCGGCAACTGATCGTCGCACATGAGTGCGCAAGCCTTCCAAACCAACCATGCGCATCACAAACCAAAGCTTGATTGATCTCAATCGTCGCCCAAAATGGACTTCCCAGTTCTTAATAAAAATTAAATAAATTTATAAATCGATAAGTTTAATACCACTCTTAAGTTCAAGTTATTAGTAGAAAGGCAGTCCGTTTAGTTTTATTTATTAACATTCCGATTTAACCTGCTTTTCGGTGGGCACATTTCGTTAAAGGAATTGGATCAAGATTTATTAACTTGGACAAAACGACAGCCTTTAGTCACTTAACTGTTAAACTTAGAAACGTAAACTTGTTATCCTTTTGCGTTTTTGAAAAGCTGAGTAAATTAGTATCACGCGACCTGGATGTGTTAATTTAAAAAATAAGATTACTGACGCTTCTTAATTTTCAAAATGAATATATTTACCTTTAAAACAATACTATATCATTTAACAAGTCTAAAATGTGAACAAACTACCCAGTATTATCCAAAACGTATGTAGGCCTACCCTTCAGTTTCTTAGCCCACATCGTTATATGAAGTTTTTCTTACCATGTAATCAATCGATTTACTTTGATTTTTATGCATATGATAAGGACGGTCAACGTTGAGCGAACTTGTCAAGTCAGAACTGTTCTTTAACCTGAAAAATTGCATCTGGCTTGCATAACAAATTTTTACTTAAAATATAAGCTGTAGAACTATAACAAAAGTCTAGTGTAAAATCTTATAAAACACGACGATATAGGATAACAACAAACTATAAAACAAAAAACATTAAAAATTAACCCACCAGAGAGCCGTGCAGTCAAAATTCACCATCATAAGTTTATGCGGATTCACGACAACGGAATCGGTATACTGAAACAAAACATCTCAGAAGTTTTTGCAACATTTAGAAAATATAGAAGGTTCGATGTAATACAGTAGTTTGGTAAATTACTAGTTATAATGGGCTGAAACTTTATTCTTCCGGATATATCTTGATTTTGCCTAAATTCTTTTTTGTTTCGGTTTGGCATATTTCAGACCGATTTTGTCAATAATTTTATAGAAAAATAAATAAATCGTAGAACTTTTAAGTTTGCAGACTTTTCGAGGAGTGGTGTATAGATGCGGTTCTAGGGGCTAAAAAGTTTACCCCCTGAGAGGTAATTAATTGGGGGGCAAAAAACCTAAACATAATATTAGGTCACCGTTAAAGTTATTTGTAGTTATTTAGTCCTCGGCTGTACAACTGTCTAAAGGTAATACTACCGCTACACAGGAGTAGGGAGTTACAAATCAAATATTCCAATACAAAATTCTAATTTCGTATTGGAATACGTGGTGGGTCGCAAAACAAATTTTTAATAATTGATTTATCTGGCGGTTGCTGGGATGTATAGGGCAACAGAAAACCTTTAATTTGTGCTTTGGAGGATGAAAGACGTTTTTGGTGTTTCCCTTAGTGGCCTTAAATTGGGGAAGAAAACTGTCCCTTTTGCATCCGTAAAGTTATGGTGTAAAGGCTAGTAATTTTCCACCCATATCTGTTTTTGCTTGCCGAAACAAGTCAAGGAAAGCTAGAATAAATAGTAGCCCATTCCAATAAACCAGGGCTTCCCAAACTGTTTCGCTCGCGACCCCTTTTAATCTCCTAAAATTTTTCGCGACCCTTCACGGTTACAATGATAAACAGTGCGAAATATGCCGTTGTGATAATTATTGGAAGGCAGAAACTGAAAACAAGCTACAGATGCTCAAAGCTTACTACATTACGATTACACGATGGTAGCTTAATTATTGCAAACAAAACAAAAAAACAAACATAATAATTCAATGTGATGGGTGCGACTGCTTTCTGCTACAAAGCAAAATGTTTGTTAATGCTGGCCTCAAGGCGGTTTCAATGTTACTCAAGCTGGAACGGTATTTTGTTTTGATTGCTGTGAATGTTGAAAACGCTGACTCGCACAGATACGTCGAGACAAACGGTAAGAGTGCGGTTACTGCTGAGTCAGATAATGATGGATATTCCGCTTTAACGCTAAGCCAAAAAGTGTGAAGCTTTTTTCCAGATAATTCAAGCCGCAACTTCGAGTCAGAAGATAGATCAGCAAGCTCTTCCTGAGATTTAAGAGTGAGGTGCTCGGTACTTTGTTTTTGCATTGCATATGGGTTTTGGACCAATCTAATTTGGTATTGTTCAATTCTGGAAGAAAATACTTCTGAAACTGTTTCAACAGATTTGACAAATGGTCGATTACAAGAGGCTTAATAACGTTTGATTCCACATCATTGTTAGCCAAAAACTCTTCTGTTGATGAGAACATTTCAAATGAATCAGTTTCAACCTTTTGTTTCCAGATGTTTAATTTTTTGATGAACGCTTCAATTTTAGATTTCAGTGTAAAAATATTGGTGTTTTCCCCTTGGAGGGACAAATTAAGTTCGTTCAGCTTTTCAAGCAAATCTGACAAATAGCATAATTTCAACAGCCAGCTGTCATTGCGAAGATAGCAGACCAAGTCTGAATTTTTTTCCGTTAAAAAAATCACGACTTCATTTTTCAACATTAATAGCCTTTTTAAAGCTTTGGCTTTTGAAAGCCACCTTACTTCACAATGCAGTAAAAGAGTCTTAAACTCCGATTCCATTTCACCACATAAATTTGCAAAAATACGGGTATTGAGTGCACGACTCTTAATAAAGTTGATAATTTTCACAGCATTTTGCACAACAGCATTTAGATCAGGAGAAATTTTTTTAGCTACTAAGGCCTCTCGATGAATCATACAGTGTGTAAAAGTAATAGGCGTATCACTCACAGCGCGCACTCGTGCATGAAACCCAGCTGTATGTCCTGTCATCGCAGCAGCTCCGTCAGTACACACACCAACACAGTCCGTCCAAAATAGCCCCACTTCCGTGAAAAAATCATCAACTTTTTGAAAAATATCCATCCCAGTAGTACGTTCATACAATGGTTGACAAAACAGTAAATCCTCGTGAATGTCGTTATTGTAAATGTATCTAATATATGACAAAAGATATGCCATATTGGTAATGTCCGTCGACTCATCAAGTTGAATGGCAAATTTACGGCTTTCTTTAATTCGTAGAATGAGTTGCTCGCGTTGATCTTCGCTGATTTCGGAAATTCGCCTTGACACAGTATTGTTTGACAATGAAATTTTTCTCATTTCATTAGCCTCTTTTTTGCCGTGAACAATTGCTCTTATTTTAATTGCAGCTGGTAGAATTAGTTCTTCGCCGATGTTGTAAGGTTTCTTGCTTTTTGCAATCAACAAGGAAGCCTCAAACGATGCTCTTGTATACTTCCCTTCATTTACAAATTCACTTTCAAATGATTGTCTTTGTCTTTCCGATGTTCGCAGAAAGCGACGAAAAAACTCCACAGGCTTGTTGCTATGAGAATCATGCTTGGTTTGAAGATGTCGTTTCAACTTCGCAGGCTTAAGACTCTCACTTGCCAACACTTGATTGCAAATCAAACAAAATGGACGGTGTTCATTGTTTTCCGAAATGAAAGTGAAACCATATTGCAAAAAACTTTCGTTATACATTCTCTTTTTGGCATGACTAGCCTCGTTTTTCTCATTGAACTTGCGCTTTTTCAATGTGCAAGTCGCTGTTGTATCTGCCTCTACCGCTGCTTCAACACCATCTGCCGTAGGCTTATTACCCTTATCGTTCGATTTTTTTAACCTGCTATCCATTGATTATTTTTTTAATATTTAGCTACTAGCATGCACTGCTTTAGTTTAAAGTTTAAACTGTGTTTTTAGTAACATTGCTAGCCTCCCGACCCGCATAGTTATTGCGTCATAAACCGAGTTGACGAAACAAAAAGTTATGCATCCAGCTGTGCCACGTGATAACGTTCGTCCGCTGTCAATTACGAAGTCCCACTATTTAGTAACAGAGCTCAACCTATTTACGTAGAATATGTTTTGCGTAACTACACCAGTTTTAGCAACCGTGTTTCGAATTAAACTTCTGAAAACTTGGTATACCCTCTGCGACCCCTGAAGTTCGTTACGCGACCCCTTGCGGGGTCGCGACCCCCAGTTTGGGAAGCCCTGCAATAAACCATAGTGAAATACATACAATTTTAAAAAGAACTGTGGTAAATAAACCTATTTATAACGATCCACTGGCAAACCAGCATGCAAAACTTACCATTTAAAATATACTCCTGACAAAAAATACAACAACCGCAACTCAGTCTAATTTCAATTTATTTTTGTACTTGTTGTTGGTACCGAGTTGCAATTATATAGGCTAGTTGTGTGGATAATTTCGTTTAACAATTTTACTACCATTGATACACGTAGTTTGAACTTTCCGATATAGTATCATCATGGTGAGTGACTGATTACGTTAAAAAATATACCTCGATGCCTTCAGCAATATAACGCAACTCCGGACAGAGCAGTGCAGTTCCTGCGTAAGCTGCATCCACGTGAAGCCACATGTTTTCATCCTTACCTTTCAAAGTAAAAAGATAACACGAGAATATGAAAAAATAAATCTATTGCTGGTTTTGTATTAGTGGTTCACAGCTAAAAGATTTTTAAGTTAGCTATGCTACATTTTACGTTCTCTGTTTTAACCAATGGTTACTGAACATGTGGTCGCAAAAAATACTCACATATCGGTCCGATTTCCTTTAGGTTGTCGAACGTGCAACAGGAAGTTGTACCAAGAGTTGCACAAACCTATTAACACGTTATTAACCAACCATCACATTTTTCAAGGCACGTTATTAACCGTTATTAACCAACCATAACACGTTATTAACCAACCATCACATTTTTTTTTTACATTTTTCAACACATTTTTTTTTGAGGAAATATATGGTAGGTTAAAGGAAACTTACTTAACTTCAATAAAATTCTAAAATGCGGTAGAATAGCGCCCCTCCTGCCCTTTGCTAAGTGGGAGAAGTGTGGGGGGGAAAGTGCCCTTTATATGAAAAATGATATATTGCTTTCACAACGTTAAATATTATGCGACGGAAATCATAATGCAGTGTTGTACACGCATTTTTTATAAGATACTTGGATCAAGCCGAGTACTAACGCTCTTCAGATTCTAGTAGCCAAACAAAATATATATAGAAGATCCTAGTTTAAACTTTGTATTTGATTGCTTAATTTTGTCCTATATACTCTTATAAACCTTATGTCCTATATACTCTTATAAGCTGGTGAAAAAAGTGTACAATTCTTAATAAACGTTTTTTGTATGCATAAAAAACCGCTATACCAGTAGAAATGGATTCGCTTGCTCTCTTGTTTAACTTAAAAATAGAAAAATTGGAAAATTCAAGTAACTTTTATTGGTACACAGGGCCGACAGGAGTAGAGTTTGAGCTACGGAAAAATGCAAAAAAATTTGTAAAATGACATGGTTGACATTTGTTAAAACATTTTTAGTACCATTTTAAGCCAAACTAGAGAGCGTGGCCGCAAAAATTTTTCCGGGGGAGTTCCCCTGGACTAACCCATTATCTCGGCTCGCGACCCTCGCCTGCGGTCTATGTTGCCCTTACCAAAAAATGTCGCCTCCCTTGCCTTGAAATCGCTCCGGCGTCCCTGTTGATTTCTTTACATTTAATAAAACAAGTGCTATACTGCCGCTTGCTGTCGTACTGTAAGTCAGACAAAGATTATGCAATTGGAATAAATTGTATTTGTCGATGGCAAACTCATATCAAATTTTTAAATTAAAACAATTCTTTAACTGGCAGTATTCTCATTTAAAAGTCGCAAAAATTTGTTTAAATAGTTCAAAGAGCTAGATAATATTGCTCCCGGTCTCTTTTTTTAGACTTACAAACTGTTACGCAAAAATGTCATTAAAAAAGTTTTCAATCTTTTGTTTCCAAATAATGTTTTATTAAACAATATTTGAGATTTATTATAACTCTTTAAAGTAGCCCCAACTGGCTAATGAAGTGGCATTATTTGTCTCCAAGCAATCGTTTTTTTTTATTAGCCTACTCGGAGTTACCTAGTGCATTTTTTTTTATGTTTTTTTAGATCATTTTCGGGCTCGTTACTGTAGTGCATCACTATAGTCATTACCATGTTTGGAGAATCTACATCAATTTTTGTTTCAAGACTTACATGTATAGTCACAAGTGCACTAAATTATGCAACTATATTAGCTTTTTGTCTTACAAATATTGGAATTTTTCCGTCTTTTTTGTCCTTTTTGATCGCGTCTTCAAGGGTTTTCCCCCGAATCGAACCAATTTCATCGACGTCCAACAGCCGCAATTCGACAAGAGAAATATTACCTGTAAACTGCCTCATTTAAATATTATGAAAATGTAAGGGGTTTGCTGCAAGAATGTGTTTAACATTAACTTTTCACATGACATCGAAGCAAATATTCACGGTTTTATTTACCTGTTTTTTTGTACTAAATAACCTCGTTTGAAAAACTGTCACACAACTCGATTAAATAGCTCAACAATTAGCGCAACAATAACAAATCCCGGTTTGTACGACATTTCAAAAATACGTACTTGCTTTTTCCATTGATGAGTGAGTTAAAACCGATCCGTAGGCGACGAGGCGATTTAAGACCTCACAGGCTGTTTGATTAGGATTGACGACAAGTTGATTTCTAATTGCTTTACTACGGGCAGCCAGTAATGACATCAGCGTGGCTTCACTTGCAGTTCCTGTTTTAAGTAAAGTTTTAATAACATGTTATTTCAAATCTAAACTCCGTGTGCAAAAATCTTGCTTTATCATAGCTTAAAAGAGATACGTGATATTGTCAAAACATCAGTATGACTAATAACATTAGTTAAGTAAAATCTAATAAAAAAACACTTTTATGCATTTTAAAGAAAATGAAAGTCTGGGAATAGCGTTTAGGAATTTTTATTACATTATATCATGAATAAATTATTACTCTCATTTGTTTTAATACGATATTTAATTTGTTTTATTTTATATGGTAATATTTAGTTATGTTGACCTTGAATAATCCCGCCTCCTGCACCGTCTCCTTCGTGCAAGTAGAAGTTGGGAAGATCGAGAGCTTTTGCAAGCCAATCCATCATCACCATCTCCAATTCGGTACAAGATGGCGAAGAAGCCTGCGACAAGTTGAGTTCTTAAAGCTATTATTTGAAATTATATTGGTTCAAATTTAAGAGGTTCAAATAAAAAAAAATTCAGGTTCAATCTTGACTGCTGGTTAACTGGTCGAAGTCACAACTGAAATGTTCGCATTTTAAGCATCTCTTTAATATTCACCATTCATTTGCAATAGATCAGTGCTCTTTCACCTGAAATACTCTATGATAAGCGTATAGCTGATCAAAGCTAGAGTATTTTCTGTCAAAATCTATGCGAAGTTTGGGCCAATAAATATTAGGTAAGTGTTGGTGCCACGACTTGGATAGAACATTTTTTTATTTATTCTGACCTAAATACTCAATGTTTTAAGCTGAGGATTGAGACTTTTTATTATTTTGACTTATATGATGTATTTTTGAGCTTTGGGCCGATGTTAAATCACTTAGTTTTAATAGCTAGATAGACACAATATAATCACTCTCCGGACAGCTAATTTTTACATATTTGCACGATTTGGAAAAAACATTTTTAGCCTAAGGCACTGTACGTTCCATGACATACTCGAATTTTTTTCAACGTAACAAGTGATTTTTTTCGCTCATGCGTATTTTTCACATCTTCGAAATTTCAACACACCATCGAGAAATTAAGGCAAACCTATATTAGATGTTTTTTGGTATATGGCTCACAACTTACTTGACAATATCTTCTCCGTGCATAATTTGTCAGGTATGTCAATATTACTCTATTTAAAATATTTAGTAATAAACGTAAATATCTTTCGTGGTCTAGATAAAGCATTTCCATCCTTTAATGTATTTTGACACGATTTCTTTGGCATATTTGCGCACAAGTTTGACCGCGAACAGCAAGGTCTGAAGGTTATTTGTTTAATGACGTACCATTATACCCTAAAACTAAATTTTTATGTCTCTGTTCTTGTACATTGCTAGCTGTGAGGTATACGAAGTAATAAATAAGTTGTTAAAAGGAAGCAAAAATTTGGGAGAAGAGCACTGCTGTACACCATTAAATACTACAAATATATTTTTGTAAGACTACTTTTTAACTAAATTGTTTTAATTTACCCAGCTGAACCCCACACAGGCTATAGCAGTTGATAACATGTCTCCCAACATCGCAGGGTAGCTGTTTGCCGAGGGATAGAATCCGAACATGTTGGGGGAATACCAGTTGAAGTTCCCTTCAACGATCACGTCATCGATGTCTTTAAACACGTCTTGCCACTTTTCTTGGCTTTCCGGGGCTTCCCGAGGAATTAGGGAGCGCATGAAACCTGCCAAGCAAATATACAAGACCGTCACGATAGATTGTATATGAAAATCGGTAATACCTTATGTATATTAAATGTTAAATTTTTAGCAATGATTTCGAATATAAAAATCAGGGAATAATAATATTTTCAGGGTCTGATTACCGCAATGTAGTTGAGATACGAAACAAAACCATCGTGGGCCCTAGGAAAATTGCAACGATGCACTGTTTTGAGATGCACGAGTATAAACGATGATACTCAGAGTCAAAACTGCCAAAACAACTGTTAGGTAAATCGCTTAAGCATTTAAAAAACATAAACCAACTGGATTTGAAGAATACATCTATCCTAAAAAAATTTGGCTAATTAAACCAACTGTAATAATCGCAAGACTGTTCGCGTTTCGCTCGATTTACTACTGCATTTATTTTCATTTGCACATTTACACATGAGTTTGGCTTACTAAAATTTGTGATGTCATTTAAAATTCACAACACCCACAAACAAAAATCGTGAAAGCGCCGTTTGTAAATGTATAGGTTACATAAATTTTTTTAACTTTATTTGTCTAAGATTTAAATAAATAACAGGAATAAAGTGTTACAGTGGCAATTGAGGTGAAGTGAGGTATTTTTATACTTTTTTTTTGAATTGGGAGAAAAATTGTCAGTATCCTTAAAAAAATATTTTTTTTTTTATAAAAAAATATATTTTTACAGATTTAGCTTTTTGGTTTCGTGTTTTGTCTCAAAATCGTCTACTGACCAGGTATGACATCTGGCGTAGGAGCTGTGTGCTTCACATCTTCGTTATGTTGAATGATGTATTCCACCATTGCATGAGCTGCCTTTCGGTATTCTTCAGTTGTTAAACCCATCCTTGCCAAAGGTTCAAATACTTTGTTTTCGCCATTGAAGCCCATGTTTGATATCCAAATAATAGACGGTAAATTAACAATGCTAATAACCTTTAAATTTGCAAAGAAAGACTTTTAACGGGAAACCGTACTCAAAAGATATCATGGCGCTCCTATTACGACATGAACACACTGTGTGCTTGAACCATAGTGGTATCTTAAAACAACATCTTCCCAAAAGAAAAATTAAAAACAAATTGGTAGGTAATGTCAAAATGGAGATTTATAACCAATTCAACACCAACGTGTTGCTTGAAGCCATATAATTTATCGGATCGGATCGTTATGCATGGAAAAATGCAAATTTTCTGAGTAAAATCAGATTTTGAAGCCTCGTTATTTCGTACAAACGGCAAAATCACTTTTTTAAATGACTTAGCATTTTTAATAGGAAACAATCGCACCATAAGAAAATATCGCTATTGCGACGATTTTATAAATTACAACAACGCTCCAAATGAAATTCCCAAAACAAATACAATATTTCTTAACCAATTAACTAGCTTATTGACAAGTTGCTTATACACCTATTAACAAGTTTGTTTATTAAAATAGCTAATGAAAAAGGGTGGCAAAACTATAGTTTTTCCCGTTATATAGATAATACTTTTCAACTTAATCAGATTTTTACCATTCCTAAATACTTTTTTTTATAGAAAAAGACAAAAGATTTGCACGTTGTAAAATGTCACCTTCAATCAGCGGTTCTTAACCGGTAGGAACGCCGCCTAGAGTGAGCCAAACAATTCTTAAGTACAAGATTACAGCTGCAATATTTCGCTTTTTGTAGTTTCTTCAATGTCCTTTTACTGTCTGATTGCCGGTTTGCTTGCTTTTAAGCTTTTCTTTATTGTATGAGAAATCGTGTCAATAATAAGGCCTGTTAGACCCTCGAAATACTATGCATAGGTTTACTAGTCGTTCATATAAAAAGCTGCATCATTGCGTGCTACATTATGACGCAATTTTGTCATACCTCTTATATCTTCCTATATCAGTCTTTGGTTGGGCAGCGCACTAACAATAATAAATTGCGAAACCAAAATTTTGCTGACATGACTGTATCTTACTCATGAATTAACGACATAAACACACGTGCTTTTGTTATAGTACACCTGCTAGATGACATGATTCGTTTTAAGGCAAAGGACTACTACACAATGGGTAAAGGTTAAGGAAACATTGTTGTGAGTTTCCCGTTATGAACGACCGTCCGACGTCAATGTTAATGGATTTGTATCACGATAAATTCAATTGAAAAAATTCAAAAATAGAAACCGTATAAAATGTACAGGAAAACTAGTATGCTACTTGGATATTTTGACTTGCCTCAGTGTGCAGTCTGTTTTTTTAGCATGACAGATGCCTCCATCGATTTATGATAAACCACAACCTGTTTTTGCTTTTAAACAATGTAGGCCTACAAGCCCACTTTCTTTGCGACATTTGTGTGTATGTGTTTAACAAAAGTAATGAACGTACTAGGTAAACAACAAATTCAACATGGAAGGCATATGCTCTTAATACGGATATAAAACTTTTATTCAGATATAAAGTACAGATGAATTTCTAATCGATAAATTGCATGAAGTTATAACTTATTTCCTATGTAGCTAAGTAAAACTGGGAACATTTATGCCAGCGACGTTCGACAACATTTTTTAGGATAAAAGAGCCTAGGTGTTGGCAGATACCTGTCAAAAGAGATGGAAGACTTCCTGTTTAACAAGACGGAACGGTGGTCAAAGTGGCTAGCCTTTGTTTGACCAGCCCCGAAGTGCATCAGTAGTTTACTACTAAAAAACCTGACAAATTTGTTTGTCATAACATCTAATCACGAAAGACCATTACAGTATTTTTGCAGTGCCAAATGGTGTCCCAGAAAACCATTCAAATTTCTGCACCAAGACGTTGATAAAACGGTGAAAAGCAACAACAACAAACAACCTCACAAAACCTTTTTGCGGGTCATTCTCTAAATAACATGGCGATTTAATTACATTACAAAAATGTTTTTCAAATTCATACATTAATGCGAAACTTTATTGCAAAGTTCGGTTCGAAAATACAGTTTGTTCGGTTTAAACGACATTGTAACAATAAACAGCAGCCCAGGTATCGTATAACTTTAAATTATCTGTTGTAGTGAGTTTTTTCTAGTCAGATTTTTTTGAAATCACAAATTTCGTTACTAACTGTTTCAACAACAACAATAAGAAAAGCGAGAGAACAATAAATTCAGCGAACTGCGCTATTTTTTTATATATCGCTTTAAAACTTTTCAAGACTAGGCTAACGTACTTCACAGAAAATAGCAGGTATTTTTTGTCTATGTTATACGCAGAACACTGAAAACTGTGCTAGGCTTTTAAATCTAATCGTTTTTGTAACAAGAGAAAGTACATTTTCTATTTTTATAAATTTGGCTCAGTTATTTTCTTAAAACACCCTACAACGAAAGATAACCGAATCATTTTCAGCTTTGTTTCACACACATGAAGCTTCATCTGTTAACTCGTCATGCATAGGTGTTTTAAGAGTACTTTCAGACAGTTGACATTAGTCAATGCACCTTCAATCGCTACTTTCCGTGGTAACTTTTAAAGGGAACCGTAGGAGATAGTTCTTTAGTCTTATAAAATACACGCAACAAATGGATAAATATGCTCTTAGGCCTTTACAGTATATTTTTGTCCATGCTTTAATCGAAGGTCATTAACTAAAATAAAATCTCGAGCTTTAAATGCAAAGCTCGTATTAATAAAAATCCTTATAGACGCGCGTCACACTTTCTTGTTTAAAAAATTTCTATTTAATTTTCGTGTCATACTAGAAGATACAGTTTTAATCTTATCGCAATCAATGCTACAACAACACAACAATTGCACATTCCTGGTTAATGAAAAAATCCGTTCTCAAACAACCCTAGGCTATTGTCAGGTCTGATTCCTTTGTATTTTTTGGTGCAAAGTCGTTACATACTATAACGTTTAATATAAAACGCTGTTAGCTATAAAACTGCATGCTTTGATCACACCTAAGAGGTTATCAATTGTTTTTTTTATTTCTAAGTTATGGTAAGCCAAATAAAGTAAATTTACATACTTGTGTCGTACGTAAAAATCAAACACCCCCACATCGTACGATTAAATCAAAATAACTAGCATTTCAAGAATGTCTAAACATATGTTCTTTTATCACTTTTTTTAAAGCACAATTTCTTATTAAGAAAAAAATATTGTAGGTGCTGTCTTAATTAGCGATATTAAGATACATACATACCTAGTTTACTTTTGAGCAATTTATAGGCTTTAACTGGCCGCACATTGAACTTACCTGGTTAAGCTTTTATTCGATATTTGACTTCGAAAATGTATCTACTTTAAACAGAAAATGTATCTACTTTAAACAACGCGAAAATGTATCTACTTTAAACAACATTTGTGTCGTGATGACAAGAATTGGCAGTCAGAAATCCTCAAAAACGATATGGACAAAACAATCGTTTCGTAGTGTTAGTCACCAATTGCTGGTAACACATTTCCTTAACCACGTCATTTCATCACGATTTGTTTTTACAGAAACAGAAATTAATATCATCAATATCCGGTTGTCATAAGTTATGCAAAATTCAACAAATCGCGATCGTGAAAACAAAATAGCAAATATTGGCACTATTCGACAATTATAATATCAGCAGGTCTTGGTCTGAGCCAGTGCAACCGGTGTGCACGGTGCACCATAGGGTGCACCAAATATGCATGGGTGCACCAGTACGAAAAAGAGTATAAGGGTACACCACAAACTATTATTGAAATATTAATATTTGACTTCTCAAGTTTGTTTGAATTGTGATTTATGACATGTAAGTATACAGGGTGCATGAGTTTGTCACAAAAACTTTACGATCCATCAACCTAAAAAGGTTAAAGAGCACTGGTCTAGGCTATGGATTTCTAAACTTTATGGACTGCGCCCCCCTTACACAGTTGATCGGAACTGGGGCCCCTTCGAATGTGTCGCATAGCCACAAAGCCCGTGGAGCTTACAGCCTGCATTATACAAACATTGCTTAGTACAGAGAGGGGCTTAAAATATTAAACTGCAAAATTATATTTTTTTTTATATCCGCCGCTAAGCCCTTGAACTGAATAAAAATTTTAAGATAAAGTCACTTTGTTAAGTAAAACCGTGAAGTAGTAAAACAACTTACAACCTAATCCTGAAATGTTGTCAAATTAACTCGTGCTTAAATAGTAATTAAAGTCAAGCATAATTACGTTGTGCGAAAAAAACACATTTTTTTGGTTTATAGTCTTAAAAAAAGAATTAAAAATCAAAGATGTAACGCATTGGACGCATATAGGCTTAGCGCAGTATGTATAATGTGAACGGCGCCCTTTACGTTGAAAACATCCTTCAAAACAACGGACAAAATCATACTAAAGTGCAAAAAAACGTTAGCGCGAAGCATGAAAAAAGCGTTTATATAGTACGCTTGACAAAATACATAGTTTGCAGAAAATGGCCTGGTGCATTCCATCCCAAGTCACGCCTGAAATAGGCCAGTAAACAAGATGAAAATATCACTTCTGTTTATTTTGAAAAATTTAAGAACATGTTTAAACATCACAAGTGACCACATGGATGTAATTTACAGTTACCACTTAAAGATTTTCGTTCAAGATATCTCCTTGGACAACAACATTTCTGCAGGACACTACCTTGCATTGATCGCATTCAAACGTAGGCCTACATTGCAAATTATGCATTCTGCACTTACATTTTACGGTTTAGCTGGTCGTTGTCCAATTACATCGTATGACCGCAAGGAAGTTCGGGGGAGCTGCTCATAAATCTGTCATAATGGGCTGTTTTTCATCCCCAGTCCTCTGGATTCAGGGCAAAATCTCGAACTTTCATTTTTGAACCTGAAAGTACGTGCGCATGCTATGATATTTTATAGCTGCGGATTTAGGGGTTTTGAGGTTCAAACACACTTTGTCGAATAGCTTGCTATTTTCAAGTAGAATTTGCTGTGTCTTAATAGGTCTAACGTTTCACCGGCAATACAATTTATTAAAAAGAGCTACTGCTTTGAACGTGCCATTGATTGAAAACTATGCAGATGAATAGAATGTTGAGGCACAATCACAGAGCCCTTTGTTTTCCGTAGACAAAGTCAACGCTTTTCTTTTTTCTTTTCGTTTTTTTTACCGAATACAAAACGGTAAAACAAAATTCATATCACTGAGGAGAATTAAGAAAGTTATTGCCACAAAATATTATGTGTTAGTTATACGCAGTACTCTATTGACCTTTACGTTACTTTGATCCTGTATACATTAAAAGTGAAACAATGTTCGGATATTAGGTAAACAAAAAGGCGCATTTTGATGGTTTACATTTTTTTCAATAATACAAACTTAAACGCAAAGTGATCAAGTTGTATCATGATGTAAACTAGTGCTCCGCAACCGGTGTACCGCGAGACCATGTTAGGTGTGCCGCGACGTTCCCGGAGGTGTGTTACTTTGCGTTTTTAAAGGTACTTTGAACAATTGATGACAAAAATGTATATCTCATCAAGGCATGGAAATAAACTCATGGAGTAATCCCGTCCATAAATCTCATGGAATAATCCAGTCCATAATATTTAAAAAATTTAAACACCCATAGGTTACCTTCCATCACCGGAATTAAAATATTAATTTACCTGTTTACAGGAAGTCTATTGTCAATTGTTATGTCAAAAGCACACAATATATATTTTTCTTCGGAAAAAAAGATTCAGGCAATCTTCTTCAAGGCAATATTATTGCAATTATAGGCGAACAAAATATATACATAAGTCAAGCAACAAAGGAAAAAAACTCAATGGAGCACGCTTCAAACCACGATGCGAGAAAAACGAGACAAACTCCCGATAACCGGACAATGCAAAAACGAGACCCGCTGCTGCGTGGTCGAAAACGTTGGTACTTTAATACAATTTTGCCAAAAGAATAATCGTAAAATTGTAAATATATTATTTTTATTTCTTTGATTTTTGTTGATGATTCATGAATTGCATTGGCCAATCTTTCCCTGGCGTTCGGTGCAGTCTTGAATCAATTTCCAAAGATCCAGCAACGATTCTTCGGTTGTGTTAACATGACCCACAGCCACTCGAAGAAAGTGAGTTCCTTTTTCGAAAGCTGGCGTAATGTAGATTTTATTGTTTGCAATAACCGCATCGCAAAGTTGCTTGTTGAAGTAATTTAACTCCTTTCAAAAAAAAAATGATTGTATAATTTTGGAGACATATCCGAACTTTTTGTTATGCAACAAATAAACAGTATGAAGCTTAATTTATTTTAATGGAAAATAATATGCCAAATAGTTAGTAACATAATTATATATACAATGGTTTATTTTGATCAGTAGTTCGTCGTTTAAAAGCTATAATGCTATATATATCGCTTGAAAGTGGTACGCCGCTACAGAAAAATGTCACAAGGGGATACGTGACCAAAAATACTTCACACATCTTCAAACATTTATAAATGTGTCTCGCTTACCTCTTTGCTTAAGCTCTTGTCGTGAAAACGAAGACAAACTAATCCCAGGGTGACTGGGAATACAATTTCAAACCTGTGATCTTTGGCGACAAGTCCTTCTAAATATTTTGCCTCGGCAACTGCTCGTCGCACATGAGTGCGCAAGCCTTCTAAACCAACCATGCGCATCACAAACCAAAGCTTGATTGATCTGAAACGTCGCCCAAATCCCAGCTGCCAATCCTGAGAAAAAATCAACTGTTACACCACTTTGTCAGCTGGTAAGTCAACTAGACCTTTTTTTGATAGCGAAAAGTCGAGTTTTTTAGGGTATTAGGCCAATATTTGCTTTCGTTGGATCGTGAATCATGGATAAAAATCTTGCTGACATAAACAATGGACAAAATTTATAGGAAGTTAATTGTCCTGATACTATCCTACTAGTCTATTATACATAAAGCACGCTTGCAGTCGTCAACACGATATTAATTTCGATGGGGGCACTGTGCTTGCAAGAGAGAGCGACTACCGAAAACGTCTGTTTCGCGAATCCTGGCAGATTCACCGAACGCCGGATACGATGAACATCAAAACGGACGTTTTGTTTCCAGCGCCGTACCGACAGGTGCTAAAAGATAACCACTAAATTGCGCGTTGTCTTATCGCTTTATATTTTGAACGTTATTTTATCGCTGTGAATTTTGAACGCATCTCGAACATTTTTATCTCCTTTTTTCTTATTGTGATTTTACTTTGTGTCTTGTTGGCTTTGTGTGTCAGTCCCTGACGAAGGCTTGCCGGATAATAAGCCGAAACGTTGGTAGAAAATAATATATATTGCCAGAGGAACCTGTTTTAAATGAATAGTCTATTATACACTTAAATATATTTTTTAGTCACTATATACCTTACAATTTTCAAGAAGTAGCCAAGTTAACATTTATTTTAATGCCAACTATGCGAAAACTTCAACAAACGGTTGGCGAAGATCGCATTTTACCTTCAGCTGTTTAAATGTCATAAACAATACACGGAAAAAGTATGGTGATTAAATTCGCAAACTTCCCTTATCGAATGATACTGTCTACAGACAAATTGTTGAAATTAGTGACGATACATTACAGTAGCTAATCTTACGACTTAAGAAAATTTGCCCTATGTATTTGTGTGAATGGGCATTATCAAGCGTGGCAATAAAATGCTAACCCTCTTTAAAACTTTCGAAAGGTATTCTTTGTACATACAGCCTTTAATTTGGCTGGATGACATCTGTAACAATCATCAAGGCATCACATTAGACGTGTTTTCACATTTCATGAACGAAATTGTATTTTAATGGGTTATTTCGGGTCCATTTGGAATCTTAAGCGATTTTTTTTCAGTGAAGCGAATACTTGAGATTCCAAATGGGGCATTTATGGTTAATGTGCGTTAATTGTGTGGAATAAATACCTATAAACGCTATACCCATTAAGTAGTTTATTTTTTATAAAGGGGTCGGTAAGCAAGAAAGTTTTAGACGCTTAATGCATATATACGTGTAAAACAACTGAGATCTAGGGCCCCTTTATCAACAATAATGGCACCAACATCATAGTATGCCTTCGGGATACTAATCAAATGATTTAGTCAGTTTACAAATTTCATATCCGTGCAAGATTTTTATTCAAGCAATGTCAATCTAGAAAACAGAGTGTGACTTGATGCGCAACTCTCAGCCCATTTCAACATAAAACTGTTTATACCAATGGACGCAGTAGCCAATGATGTCATGATGGTTTGTCAACTTCTTCTCATTATAGTCTTGTATCACATTCTGTAGAGTAACGATGTCGGTAAGGCTGAAGTCGTTAGTCTATACCTCACCGCAGTCAAATTTCTAAAGCCCCACCTTGCGCACATGAATATCCTTAATCCCTAAAGACTCCCGGCGTGTATAGTGATGAAGAACGATGTGCCTAACATGCTCTCACCTGAAGGCGGTATTTGTTTAATGTTATGTATAAACACTGTTTACAAACGATGCAATTTGCGAATTACGCTGTCACGTTTTGAGATTTGTCAGGACGCTTACGCCACAATTATACTGTTTTTAAATTTTCTTACCATGTAGTCGATTGCTTTATTTTGATTTTGATGCTTGAGATACGGACGGTCCATGTTAAACGCATTTGTCAAATCACGAGCATCCTTTATCCTGCAAAATAGCCACAAATCAATATCCAAATGTAATATATTAAACAAAAAGTACAGCGATGTTATCCATAATATATCAAACTTCTAAACAATATGCTAAGACAATAAAAAAGCTACTAACCAGAGAGCCGAACAGTCAAAATTCACCATCATCAATTTCTGTGGATTGACCACAAAGGAGTCGGTATGCTAAAATAAAGAAAAGGAATCCTCCAAAGACTGTTTTGTTTGACACCGTAGAATTAAATGAGTGAATGCGCTAGAAATCGATGTAGTATCTACTATACCCAATTGGGCATCTGTTGCGTTTAAACAGACGCAAGCATAAACGTAATCCAAGGTAAAGTGGTATAAAATATCCATATGAATCAGAGAGTTACTTTATGTAGGTTATTGTATGTTTTTCTATAAATATGCATTATTTAATTCAGGGGGCCTTACCCATATTTATGCATAACCAGTAAACTAATCCTATTCGTTTTTTTCTTATGACCAAACTATTTAGTCCGCTCACGGAATAATATTTTGCAAAACTTATGTGGATCCAAGCATACAGCATATGCAGTATTTTAATATTAGCATGCGAACTAACCACAAGTTGGAAATCACTTCCAATGAATAAATATCAATAAAAGCTTGAATTTTCTTATTGAGTTCTTTATTGATTCAATTAAACAAAGCGTTATAAGGCCACACTAGATACATACTTAACATTTCGCCAATCATAATGTCCCTCAAAAAACTAATGTAAAAAAAAATATTATGGAAATATTCGGATATCTCAAAATGAACTGTAAACCTAAAAAAGTCAAGTAGATTGACATCATCTTGATTAAGACTTTAATTGTAAATGATAGAAGCTCGTGTCGAAACGTCTTAATCAACATGATGTCGATATACTCGATCTTTTTGGCTTCGCAATTGATTATCAAGCCACTTTACATATGTTGGACTATCTTATGTTACAGATTTTTTAACAAAATAACAGATATTGAAATTGGTCACCTCTATTCCATCGGCAATGTACCGCAGCTCTGGGCAGAGCAACCCAGCACCTGCGTAAGCAGCATCCACGTGAAGCCACATGTTTTCAACTTTACCTGTTTGAAAAATAAATAACACAACTTTATGTAGCCATTGCTTGAGTTTCAAAACATCAGTTAGTTCCTTCTTTAAATAATTTTGGGGTTTGGACTTGACACAACTTGTATACTCACATATCGGTCCGATCTCTTTTAGGTTGTCATACGTACAACATGAAGTTGTTCCGAGCGATGCACAAACCTTAAGAAATTCCAGTAATAAAGATTCGGAAAACGTATAAAGGAAAAACTTTATAGAAATAAAGAATTCTTTCTCGTAAATTACAATCCCTTCTCGTAAATTCTAGGGGCAAAAACAGAAAATAATAGCAAAATTGGTTTATAAAAACAAAATGTTAATTTTGGACACTTTTGAAACCATTATCTATCACTATTGACAAACTTATCCACAACCGTATTTTATTAAGTCATTGCGTTTAATAGTTATATATTTTTAATCCAACATTGATTTTTCAAACAACTATTACGCCCATTCGTTATTGTCATAGCTCCGTGTTATGTGCTCTATGGGCGAAGCACACGAGTTAATTCGCCACACTTTCCAACGCTAATTAAAGCAACACTTTTTTGAATTGTTTTTGTTTATGACATGACAACAGAAAAGTCACCAAAGATTGAAAGCTAAAATACCTTTTAAAGATTGGTTAATGTTGCTTTTCTATTGATTAGCGGATTTATAAATCAATGTTTAAGGCCCAGGTTAGCTTTGCTGCAGCGAAAACAGTTAAAACTATTATTTTTTTTATTGTAAAAATATTATTGTAAGGCAAAAGAAGGCTAACCTTTTCTAATTTATACTTCAATTTAAAATTGCTTTCAAATTTTACATCCACGTGTGTCACAAATTTAATTATTGTAGCGCCTTTGTGCGGACCAAATGCGCTAGGCTGCGGGAACTACCGTCTGGGTCGGCTACCCGTCGCCACGGTTTCCCCTCAGGAATAGGACATTGTGTGAATTTCGCAGCCTCGGTTTTCTTGGCGCTGCGTGATATCTTTGTGTCGATTTCGTTCTATTGCGTGGTGTCGTTTTGATATCATTCGTCGGGTGGATACCGAGAGAATCGGACGCATTTTGAGCACGGTTTGCAATCTCGTGGGTTAGAGACAAGCTGTGTAGCGGCCCTGTAATTTCCCACATACGTGAACACGAAGTGAACCTTTTTCATATTTTCTCTTCTCTCGTTTTTTATGCGCGCTGTCACCGCTCGTTTGCCCTTTTCGTTTTGATCGCTGAATAAACTGGTTGTCGCCTTATTGGTGACCCCGCAAGTTCGTTTGCTAACGGAAGCATGAGCATAGAATCGCAACAGGAAGTCGCTCTTAAGTTGCCGACATTCTGGACTGCTCAGCCGAAAGTATGGTTCCAGCAAACCGAGGCGCAGTTCGCCTTACGAAAGATTACAACGGACATCACAAAGTACTACCACGTGGTCTCCGCTTTGGACCAAGATACTGCTGGCCGATTGATAGACATTTTTGACAATCCGCCGGACGACAACAAATACATAAGTCTGAAGGAGCGTTTACTCCAAATGTTCACTCAAACAAAGTCGCAGAGAGCGCAGGGTCTCCTTCAGATGCCCCCTTTAGGCGACAAAATGCCATCAGCACTAATGGATGAAATGCTGATTTTGTTGGGCAAGGAAGAAGCAGGTTTCTTATTCGAAGAACTTTTTCTACAACTCATGCCAACGTATGTACGCACAGGGCTTGCTGCACAGACTTTTACCGATTACCGTGCTATGGCTCGGATAGCCGATGTTTTATTGCACGCTGGACGCCATGATTCCCAGAATGCTTTTTCTGCCAGCGTTAAATCAAAGCTGCCGCAAAACAAGTTCAAAAAGTCAAGTGATAGTGGCTTGTGTTTTTATCACGAACGATTTGGAAATAAAGCTAAGTGTTGTAGACCTCCCTGTCCTTGGGAAGCGGGAAACGAGGAAGCCGATCGGCGCTAGCTGATGCGACGGTCGGTACAACAGGTAGCCTTTTCCACGTGTTTGACCGTACTTCAGGTTACAGTTTTCTGGTCGATACTGGCGCCGAGGTCAGCGTTTTTCCTTCCACTGGACGCGAACCGCCGATTGAACCCTCCTGGCAAAACCCTGATTGCTGCAAACGGAAGCGATATACGTACATGTGGAACGCGCCAGATTGCCTTGGATTTACCTTTGGGCAAGTTTCAATGGGTGTTCATTCTTGCCGATGTCTCGAAACCTCTGTTGGGCGCTGATTTCCTGCGGGCACACGCGCTTTTGGTTGACATCAAACGCCGACGCCTAATCAACGCCCATACGTTCTCTAGTAATTCTATTGGCAAGATTGGGCAATCAGCACCACAGTTAAATGCCCTCGCGAGCAGTGCGTCAAAGTATACGCGTCTACTCTGCAAATTTCCGAGGATTACCACTCCCCATTTTTCAGAATCATTTCCTACACACGGTGTAGAGCATTACATTCCCACAAGCGACCCACCGGTGCACTCCAAGTTTCGGAGACTGCCCCCTGGGAAACTGATGATTGCTAAGAAGGAGTTCAACCAAATGTTGAAACTTGGTATTATCCGAAGATCATCTAGCCCATGGGCATCTCCATTGCACATGGTCCCAAAAACGTCCGGAGATTGGAGACCTTGTGGGGATTATCGACGATTTAACGCTGCGACACAGCCCGACAGATACGCAATACCCCACATCCAGGATTTTTCTGCTCGTTCAGCGGGAAGCAACGTTTTCTCCAAAATCGACCTTGTGCGTGGGTATCAACAAATACCTGTGGCACCGGTCGACATTCCAAAGACGGCTGTCGTAACGCCTTTTGGATTGTTCGAGTTTATCCAGATGCCCTTTGGTCTTAAAAACGCCGCCCAAGCTTTCCAGCGACTGATGGACACTGTCTGTCAACCTTTGGATTTCGTGTTCGTCTACTTGGACGATATCCTGGTGGCAATTGTCAATTCGGCGTTTCCGAAATTGATTTTCTGGGGCACAAAATAACGAAAGATGGCGCACGGCCGCTCCCCGACAAAGTTGAGACTGTACAGAAGTTTCCACGACCATCAAGGGCCTCCAGCAGTTCGCAGGTATGATAAACTTTTATCATCGGTTTATTCCCAACTCTGCCAAAATTATGTCCCCGATATATTCCGCTTTTTCGGGAAAACCTAAAAACCTTGTTTGGAACAAATCTCTAGATTTAGCTTTTCGACATGCAAAACAGGCTCTAGCCAATGCTCTTCTGCACCACCCGTTACCTCAGGCCCCGACTGCCCTCACCACGGATGCATCGGAATATGCCGCTGGCGCCGTTTTACAGCAATTTATAGACGGCGGGTGGCGCCCACTGGCTTTTTTCAGTAAAAGGTTTCGGCTACCAGAAACCAAATATAGCGCATTTGACCGAGAATTACTTGCATTGTATCTTTCTGTGCGGCATTTCAGGTATTTTCTTGAAGGTCGTCCTTTTGTTGCTTATACCGCCCACAAGCCATTGACTTTTGCGTTTACTAAAGTTTCATCACCATGGTCTGCCCGTCAACAACGACACCTAAGCGCCGTTTCGGAATTCACCACTGATGTACGTCACGTAGCCGGTAAGAAAAACTGTGTGGCTGATACCTTATCTTGTGGAGCGCTTAACGTTGTTCATTTTCCGCTCGACATGGATTACGTCGTGTTCGCCAAAGCCCAGCTTGACCCGGAGGTTCAAGCTTATCGTACAGAAGTAACCAACCTTCAGCTTGAAGACATTGAGGTGGGACGGTCAGGTACAAAACTTCTCTGCGATACGTCTCAAGGCTCGCCAAGCCCGATAGTACCAAAATCGTGGCAGCGTAAAGTGTTTGACATGATACATGGTCTTTCCCACCCATCCATACGAACAACGAGGAAGCTAATGTCTACGAAGTTCGTATGGCACGGGCTTCTGAAGCAAGTTGGTTCATGGGCTAAAGAATGTGTTCATTGTCAACGTTCGAAGGTCCAGAGACATGTTCGCGCACCCTTGTCAAATTATCCGATGTGTAGCGGTCGTTTCACCCACGTCAACATTGACATCGTCGGACCACTTCCGCCCTCACAAGGTAATATGTATCTTCTTACAATGGTTGACCGTTTTACACGTTGACCAGAGGCAATACCAATGCCTGAAGCAACGACAATCACGTGTGCGCGTGCTTTTGTTTCTAATTGGATTTCGCGTTTTGGAGTTCCGCAGGATATTTCGTCCGACAGAGGCGCTCAATTCACCTCAGCCATGTGGACATCGTTAAATGATTTACTGGGCATTAAGGTGCATCGGACAACAAGTTTCCATACACAAGCGAATGGCCTCGTGGAGCGTTTTTTTGCCTAGATCACTTGGCACGAGTAATTACGTTTTCGTACGAGTTGACAAGCATCGCCCGCCCCTTACGCCGCCGTACAACGGGCCATTTCGAGCAATTCGGCGCAGTGACAAGACGTTCACAGTGGATATAGGTGGGCGAAACCAAACGATTTCCATTGATCGCTTGAAGCCAGCATACATCGACGAGACACAACCGATCGAGGTACCTCAAGCACCCCGCCGAGGAAGACCTCCTTCGCGCAACATCTCGACACCAGCTTTGCCCAACGAATTGGGGCAAACATTCGTATAAACGCGCGCTGGTCTTGTGATTCACCCCCCTGATCGTTTTTGATAGGTTCACTTCTGGGAGGGGGTCATGTAGCGGCCCTTTAATTTCCCACATATACGTGTACACGAAGTGAACCTTTTTCTTATTTTCTCTTCTCTCGTTTTTTATGCGCGCTGTCACCGCTCGTTTGCCCTTTTCGTTTTGATCGCTGAATAAACTGGTTGTCGCCTTACTGTAGCCTTATGCAAGCACTTGGTGTGCATGGTTATTTGCCGAATACTGATTGTCGTTCTGTCCAATAAACGTCTTGCTCGAGAAAGTAAAGTCATTCCTATCCTTAGCAGCTACTTTGGGGATCGTGTCCCGATCTAGTCTGCGACAATTGGGGGCTCGTACGGGATTTAAACAAGGTTTGATTTAGAGACCTCTTCAAGACGTGGTAGAAATGGACAAGATAATCGAGGCAGGAAAGAGCATGGAACTTACATGTGATGACCTGGTGAAGTTTGTGCAGCATCAGCAGCAGCTGCAGCTGCAGTGGCTGACCGCAGAATGCGAAGACCTTCGCTTGGATCGCGAAGCAGAGGTAGCCGCCGAGGAAAGGCGGGCCAAAGCAGAGGCATCCGCTAAAGTAAGACGCGCCGAGCATCTCGAAGAGAACGCGAAGCAGAGGCAATCAACAAAGAAAGGCGGGTCGAAGAAGCGGGAAGACACCGCGAAGGCAACACACGCTTCGAAGTATGGTGGGCCAACAACATACCTCGAAGAAACCGCGAAGCAGCGGAATCCATCAGAGTACGGTGGGTTAAAGTAATGGCAGCCGCCGAAGAAACGCGGACCAAAGCAACAGTAGCCGCCGGAGTAAGACTGGCCCAAGCAGCTCAAGATTACCGCGAGGCAGAGGCAGCCGCCGAAGAAAGGCGGGCCGAAGCAGCGGCGAAGGAGGCTCGCAGAAAAAAACGAGTTTCGGTTAGAAATGAAGCGGTTGGAAGTTGAAATAGCTCAACTTCAGTATCGGAGTCCAGTCTAAAGGTGGTCGAATTCAAGAAAAAATAAAATATGCCGGATACTTACGATGATAGTCAAGAGAGGACTAAGAAACAAAAGTGGGGAGATCGACAAGTCAAAGTGGGCAGGCAAGCAGGAGTGTTTGAAGAGGTGCCTAGCACAGGGATACGTGACACAAACATGCAATACACAGACGCTTTGCATCCGTCGCTTGTCGCGAAAAATGTGATAAACAGCAAAGAAATTGCCGCGCCTGGCAAGGGCAGTTTGGGAAGCTTGGTTGACGAAAAAGTGACCGGGAAGAGTTCTACTGAGGAAGGTCAGTTGTGCGACGAGGCTTTGGAAACGTCAAACGAAAAGTGTTCTGAAGGCGCTCAGTTGTACAGCGAGGCTTCGGAAGCGGAAAACGAAAGGCGTGGTGATGACGCCCAGTTGTACAGCGAAGCTTTAGAAGCGACAAGCGAACGGTGGGTTGAAGACGTTCAGTCGGGCTTCGAATCATTGAAAGCGGCCGACAATTCGAAGGTATTGGAGTGCGTAGAAGCAGACGATGTTCGAAAAGCCGGAAACGGGGTCACGCTTTGCACCCCTTACTCTGAGGATGACGTTGAGCTGGAGGTCTTGTGCATTGCGTATGGTCTACGGGCGCTTTCGAAGGTGGTTCAGGTTGGAAGCAAGGTCATTACGCCAAACAACCTCAACAGGGTCTTTGACATGTCAACGGTTGCGCAATATGTGCGGCCCTTACCGGACAGAGACAAAATTGAGCGGCGCGCGTTGAAACGGGTCATGGCGATGACCCGAGTTGTTTAAAGTTAAACGACGGTAAATGTGCATGATGTTTTCTTGTTTGTTGTTTTTCATTTCGTGATCTTTACAATTTTTGCTTTGAAATGTATGTATCGTAAGGTTGCTTTAAAGAGAGGTTAATATCGTTTCTCGTATGCGAATTTGCTATATGGTTCCTGATTTTGCTGGTTTTCTCAAATTAATGTTTGCTAAAATGTATATGTCGCAAAGTTGTTTTAAGTTGGGGTAAAATGACTGTAGCTTGTTTTGATTTCGCTTTAAATTTGTGTTTTGTTAAAAGAGCCAATCGCAAGGATTGTCTTTAAGAGGGGGTAAATGTCACAAATTTAATTATTGTAGCGCCTTTGTGCGGACCTAATGCGCTAGGCTGCGGGAACTGCCGTCTGGGTCGGCTTCCCCTCAGGAATAGGACATATTTCGCAGCCTCGGTTTTCTCGGCGCTGCGTGATATCTTTGTGTCGATTTCGTTCTATTGCGTGGTGTCGTTTTGATATCATTCGTCGGGTGGATACCGAGAGAATCGGACGCATTTTGAGCACAGTTTGCAATCTCGTGGGTTAGAGACAAGCTGTAGCCTTATGCGAGCACTTGATGTGCATGGTTATTTGCCGTATACGATTGTCGTTCTGTCCAATAAACGTTTTGCTCGAGAAAGTAAAGTCATTCCTATCCTTAGCAGCTACTTTGGGGATCGTGTCCCGATCTAGTCTGCGACAACGTGTCAAAGGTGTCTCTTGACTTAATGTTTACTGTAGCATTCGTATTTCTTACGTATATTGGAATTTTTCCGCGTATCTTGTCTTTTGCGATTGCCTCCTGAAGCGTATTTCCCCGAACAGAACCATAATCATCAACTTCAAGTAGTCTTATTTCAACCAGGGAGATTTTACCTTGACGATTCAAAATGATAGTATTTCAGTCGCAGACCAAAATGTTTGTATCGGTAGGTAAAATACATACTTGCTTTTTCCACAGAAGAATGACTCAGCGATGAGGTATAGGCGACAAATTTATTTACGATCTCACAACTTGATCGGTCAGGGTTAGTGGCTAGTTGAAGGCGAACCATCCTATTTCGAGCAGCAAGCAAAGTCACGAGTGTAGATTCACTCGCACTTCCTGTTTTAAAAGGTTTTTAAAAAGTTCAGAAAAATTAATGCAAGGAATATATTGCGGTTAGCTGTTAATCTAGAATCCAAGAAAGCAGAGCTCGATCAAGGAAAAATTGGTGAACTAATAAATGAAATATTTGATAATAAATTTAAGACGAGATTTATAACTTTACAATTTTAGCTCACAAAATATATTTGGCTAACACACCATCCTATATACTTTAACAAAGCTTCTTAAAACAGTTGTATTATATAGAGTTTAGTTGCTCAAATACGCCAGTTCACAAGTTTTTTTCTACTGATCCGCCCGTTTTGCTTGCTTGAAATGACGTACGATTTCATAAACATTCACAATAAAATAAACGAAAAGGTGTACAATATTTTCTCTGGAATAAATGTCGGCTATCACAGTGTATTTAATTGAAAATTTATGTCAAATGATTTCTAATCATTATGACTCATCAAAAGGTTCATAAGGATGTACCCCGATAAATAATATCTGTTATATGATTTAGTGCATTTGCTGGAGCATGAGTTATAAACTAAGTGTGACCTTGAATAACACCGCCACCTTGCTCACTTCCTTCATGTAAATAGAACTTTGGAAGATCAAGAGCTTTTGCGAGCCAATCCATCATCACCATCTCCAGTTCTGTGCAAGAGGGGGAACTTGCCTGCGAGATAACAAAGCATATAGGCTTTTAGGCGGAGGGATTCTCTAGCTTTGAGATCTTGTTCCCCTCCACTTTTCAATGAAATGTCCTGACTTTGTAAAACATATTTTTTAACATAGGCTAATCTGTCATACTAAAAACGACAAATTTGAGTTTAATTTAGTTAGCCTATGGCGATAAAATCACGAATTTGAGCATTGCGACTTTTATTTGAAAGGTTTGGTTCGCGTTCAAGCTTTTTTTAATTCGGTTTAGTCACGGTTAAGGGTTAAGAGTAGCTCAATTAAAAGTTCCGGTTTATCTCCGGTTTAACATTAGTTATTTCCGGTTTAACATTAGTAATTCTATCTCTTTCATCTGTGACACACTAAGCATCTACAGAATTGCCGTACCGTGCGTATTATTAAGATGGTGCAGTCGCTTAGAAAACACTAATGTGTTTATTTCAAAGACACGTGCTTATTTTGGGTTTGTAGCTCAGTATCTCTTATTTTAGTTTCTAAAAATGTTCTTAATTAATTGGTTTTTATGGAGGAGTAAAAAGCTTCATTTATTCATATTGTTAAGGTAATTGATCTGATTATAACAACAATGCAATATATTACGTAATAGCAATAAACTGTGTTTCCTTTTCAAAAAATACGTAGTAGCCCATAGCAGTGTGGCAGTTTGCGTTCAAGTAAACTTCCAACATGACCTAAGGTCTGTCATTGTTAGACATACGTTTGACAGTAGAGACAATAAACATCATTGAAAGAATAAGTTAGTGTAAGCACGTTTTTTGTGTAATATGAAAATTAATTTCTTAATGTCAAACGAAGTCGATGGGGTAAGAACTACGATAATTGCTGTTTTGCAAGTGTGAAATCAACCATGACACTATGGGAAAAACAGATAGTGCCCACAATGTTACGACAAAAAAACAAATCTTTTGCTAGAAACATTGCAACAAATGATTCAATAAATAATTTTAGTACAAGCAGAACTTCACCGTAAATTTAACTACGGATTTTTTAAGATAATTTGTTAGATGACGTTATTCCTGAAAAATTGTATACCCTCCGCCAAAACCTGGATCCGTTACTGGTTATTCGTAGTGTGCTTACTTTTGGGGGGTTGCAGTACTGTGCTTATTTTTTGTTGTTAGCAGTTTGTAACCCTGTCTATGGTTTACGTTTAATGAAAATTACACCAGCATGCTAAAAACTAGATTAAATAAAAAATGTTTCTGTGCTTTTTCGTATATAATTTGAAAATATTTTTATTTGTGGAAAATATTTTGCAAACGGCGCCAAATTAGACTGGTATGAATTTGACCACACAATGCACGAGTTGTGACGTCGTGCTGGAGTGAACCGCTTTTTGACAGGTTTAGATTCAGTGGCAGTCGCAGTTGGCTCTTAAAAAGTTTGCATAAAATACTTCAGTTTCGGTTAGGTCTACGGTTAAGGAAAAATTATCGCAATACTATTTAAAAAAGTTCGGGTTCTAACTGATTCAATAATTGAAATTGGTAAAATGATCAACAACAGAAATTTACCCAACTAAATCCAATACAAGAAATTGCTGTTGATAACATGTCACCCAGCATAGCCGGATAGCTGTTAGCACTGGGAAAGAATCCGAACATGTGGGGAGCATGCCACTCTAAGTTTCCCTTTATTATTACGTCATCAATGTCTTTAAACACCTTCTGCCACTCTTCGCGCTGTTCCGGGGCTTCATCGGGAATTAGGGAGCGCATGAAACCTAAAAGGAAACATTAAAGTTGACTCTAAAGCTGTGCAATATGAAGTTTAGCAAATTACATTTAGCATATTATATATTTCTGTTATAATTTTAGGAAATAATTTTATGTTTTAAACCGTAGTTTTATAAACAGCCTTAACATCATCTGATACGAAAGCCATAGGATCTTCCTTGTACATTTTATTGTCTGCGGGAGATTCCTTATATCGAAAGTATTTCAGCTCATTTTAGGCTTGCAGAGTAGCCTACTGATTTACACAATTGCATTGTCGGACATATGATGAAAAATATTTTGTCAGGTTTGATCTTTGAGTTCCTCTTTAAACTGTCTATGACCTATTTTTATGTATAAAAGTCCTGTCTATGTAAGCTACATTATAGATTCTTGCTGAGTTTAGATTTTTTTCTCAGCTATAATTGAAACTTATTTTTGTAGGTTTTAGTGAATAACGTTATCAATAGTTTTAAAAAACTGTAATCATCTAACACAGTGGTCTCCAACCTTTTTAATAAGCGACCCCAATTTAAATAAAATGCAATCAGAATTTACATTGCAACCCCCTTTTGTTTTCAGATAGGAATAAAAATATTTTAAATAATCCTGGAACAGTTTTTAGGATGTCATGTATCAGCCTAATTTTTTGCCTATTTTATCAACCCAAATGCAAAAATATTTCACGCTTCGCGCGAAACTCGTTTATCTCTACATTATATGCCTTTTGAAAAATCGTGCGAGTATGCGTAAATTATACACATTTCCAGAGAACTGTGGTTACACGTGTGCACCAAAATGATTTCTTTTAGCAAGTGTTAATTAATTGCATCGAAGTTAAAAAGTAAATATTTATTTGCTGAAATCGTTTTAACTGAGCAGCTCTTAAGAGCTAAACACCTACTTTATGTAGAACAGGGGTTCTTAAACTTTTTTACCACGGTACCCTAACATTTTTTGTAGGGCAAAACCAAAAGGCAAAATTTTTTTAGAAGCGACGTTATAAATTTACGTCACAATACAAATAGACTTCATAAACCTGCTGATTTCGGTGCAAAAATATGAAAGTTACATGGAGTCTTAATATAGTAAGCGCAAAACCGTTTTATTTTTAATTAAACAGTTTTTTTTTAATTGATTTACTTCCTAAATATTCACTAATACTTCAATTAAGGGTTTATGTACCCCTAAAATTATTTCACGGACCCCTAAGGGGTCCATGGAGCCCAGTTTAAGAACCCCTGGTGTAGAAGAAAGAAAAGCTTGTCTATGCTATGTAGGCTACTCGGTCACGTTTATTGGAGTGACGTCGTTCTAAAAAAAACATATACACATTATGGCGACCCCAGAAAAATTTCAGGCGACCACACTTGGGGTCGCGACCCACAGGTTGGAGACCACTGATCTAACACATCTGTCCGCAGTTTTGATTCAAACAATTTTATTATCCTATAGTAAAATTGTCATCCCAATATTTTTCCTTTAACAATTTTTATTAAAAAAAATCCATTAAATTACAGGTGACTCTTTTAAAAAAAAACTACCATATACTCGAGAATCTAGTTTGAAAATAACCTGGCATGACGTCGGGCGTGGGAGTTGTGTCCTTTACGTCTTCGTTGTGTTGAATGATGTAATCCACCATGGCATAAGCTGCCTTTCGGTATTCTTCAGTTGTCAAGCCTCGTCTCGGAAGAGCCTCACCGTTTTCAGTAATTCCGTTCATTTTTACACCCATATTCTCATGTAATTGCCTTAACTATTTCGAAAAACCTGAGTAAATCGACATATTTTCATAAAATGACATATATAGGTATATGCTTCAACAAAAAATTATAGTCTAGAGCTTGTTATTTATATATTGAAAAGAGACTTAAAACCGCAACTTTTTTAACCGGTTTGAAAGAATATAATTAGGACGAAAACAACTCGCAAAATAAAACACTACTTCTAGAATTAAAAAAGCTGATGATATTCTAACATTGGTAAGCAGCTGGAAAACACGCACATCAACCAAAAGGGACAACCAATATTGTACTGCAGCTATCAGCAAAAAATACCAAAAATGTAAAAGTTTGCATGTATCTGCATTAAACCTTCAGCCCTATCGTACAAAGCGATAAAGATTTGCTGAAGCGAGATATAATTTTATATATATGTTGACCAGCAGTGGTTTTCAAACTTTTGTGGCTTCTTTGCACGAGCGGTCAGCAATGCGATAACAAGATAGGTGGTCCAACCAGCATGCATTGCGAACGTAATTTAGTTTTTAAGAAGAATTGAATAAAAAAAACTTTGAATTATTGGCAAGTTTCTTGAAACATAAGTGTCCATAGAGTGGTGTAATTAATAGCAATCCTCTCGACGTTATATGTAAACTGTTAAAACACGAAAATATTGTCTCTTCAAAAAAAAAACACGATTACATGAACCTAAAATAAGGTATTCCAAACGCTCGGAACGATTTGAAACAAAAGACAACAAAAACAGTTAAGATATTTCAAAACTAAAATAAAGTTATTTCTTTGTCACACATTCAGTCATAATTATGTTTTTATGTTTACTATGCAGCCTACAAACGACAACGACTTGCTCGTTAATTTCCGCGTCAAATTTACCACAAAACTTAATGCAATGGCTCAAAAAAATTCCGGAAAAACAACTTGCTTGGTTATTCATGTTGCTACAACAAAAATAAGAATTCTTTCTAAGTGTCAAATGCAAGTTTCAAATTTATAAGTGGATTCAAAGTATCAAGTAGAGAATATTATTTACGGCAGTCGCAATATCGGTGCCTTTATCTATACCGGTACGCATAAGACTTAAAAGCTGTTTGTGCAGAATATTAAAAGCCTTCCGCTGATGGTATAGCAAAAATCGAACTGACTAAACCCACTTATATTAAGACTATACTACCCGGCCTCGAATTTGTTACGGAAATCATTTCGCCGTCAAAGATATAGTGCACGCAAGGGAATGATGTCATAAAATGACTATAGCCTGTGGTAATGTTTTAAAATATGTAATTCGTTAAACCTGAGAGGCAGGCCAATAGTCACTCATTCGGTGACCAGACAAACCGCAATACTTCACCTGTTACAAGGCATCTCACGTTTTTAATAAGGTTAGTTGAACCGTACGTTTTTTAATGTTAAGTGGGATTAGCAATTCCAGACCAAACGAAAACAAAAATAAACTTCTGTTAAAAATTGTGGACATGTCAAAGCGGAGAAACATGTTTTGTGAACGCGATAAGCGAGCACGTTCGCAGGACATTTGACAAATTTATGGAGCGGCGTCTTTTCTGCATTCACCGTACGACCGTGTAATGTTATAACAGTATTATTGGTAAAATCAAGAAGGCCCATTAGTTTTCTTTAGTCAACGTAACTTTCATTAATTCAAATTAAGAAAAGCTAAAAAATCAAGAGTTATTTGGTGTAGGTATGGTACTGATTTAGTCGTAATGACGAAAAATAAACAGTCGTACGTTCTTTCGAAATTCCGAAACAATCTGTTTAGAAGTGTGTAGGCCTACCTCTTTCAGATTTCATATAAGTAATCTGGATTCAAGATTTAATGTAATCTGGATTAAGTGTATAGTAAACGAAATTAGGGTGTCGCGTGGGGTTTGGAAAAACTGGAAAGGAGCTCCAAACAACAAAACGGTTTGGTAACCACCGTTGTAAAAAGTACAGATTGAAGGTAAATGAATCCAAAACGGTGGCCTTGCAATTAAAAAACAGTGTAATACAACGAACTTGGGAAGCTCATTTACCTCGGTGTGCATCTGGTATCCTTTCTATGCATCTGATTTTCTTTCCATCCACACCTAAATACTGTTTTATGTGTTGAGCAAAAATTCAATTAACGATCTTATCAACAAGTGTCCCAGTAACGTCAGTTGCTCTCCGGTCAAGAAACTGCCAACCAAGGCAGTCCTCCTATATACCGCGTGGGAACCACATTATCTCTAGGTCACCGAACTGATTAACCAACATTCACTCTACCATAACTTCGCATGGCCTGCCAACTCCAATTAAAGACTTTATCACTGAGACCCCCCCCCCCCTCCGTTACAGCTGTACTTACTTTACTGAAGAGCAGTGACGAAGAAAATTCCGATAATGATCTGATCAGGTTGGTTTACTGCTCGACTGCTTACTATGAACTTCAACTAAGCCAGGAAGATCGTCCATACGAAAAAAGAAAATGAGGTTGCAAAAATAACTTAGGTATCAATAGGCTGAATCCCAAACTCAAAATGCAGCATGTTGTGCAAATAAAATGTAATAAAAGAATTGTTTGCCTTATTGAAGCAGGTATGACGTGCAACTACAGTTTTTTGTGTTTTTTTTAAAGTCATTAATTTTATTTTTATTCACTCCTATATACTTAATGACCACAAACACATTACAATATTAGCAGTTCTCGAAAAACGGCATTAATAGACTAATTTAACAAAAAAGACTCTACTATATGCATAGCGCCTATGCGGTAAAACGAATAATAGTTTACTTGAAGCGCGAAAACAAATTGGTAATTGCATAAGCTTGGCTAAAAGCGTAATTTAGGGGTCTAAGCAGGTTGGCCTCCGATGCACCAATAAGCCAGAATATATTTTTTAAATGCAATACAAGGAATGTGTACGGCTATTACGTAGTCGATAACCGATAAACCACATGGCTAAAATAAATTAATAGCACACAAATTAAATACCAACCACTGATTTAGATAAACAAACTTTAAGAAGTAAAACGAGTGTATTGTGGGGTCCAAAATATGTCTTCACGAAAGAATTATTATAAGCACCGAGAATCTAGTTTGAAAATAACCTGGCATGACGTCGGGCGTGGGAGTTGTGTCCTTTACGTCTTCGTTGTGTTGAATGATGTAATCCACCATGGCATAAGCTGCCTTTCGGTATTCTTCAGTTGTCAAGCCTCGTCTCGGAAGAGCCTCACCGTTTTCAGTAATTCCGTTCATTTTTACACCTATATTCTCATGTAATTGCCTTAACTATTTCGAAAAACCTGAGTAAATCGACATATTTTCATAAAATGACATATATAGGTATATGCTTCAACAAAAAATTATAGTCTAGAGCTTGTTATTTATATATTGAAAAGAGACTTAAAACCGCAACTTTTTTAACCGGTTTGAAAGAATATAATTAGGACGAAAACAACTCGCAAAATAAAACACTACTTCTAGAATTAAAAAAGCTGCTGATATTCTAACATTGGTAAGCAGCTGGAAAACACGCACATCAACCAAAAGGGACAACCAATATTGTACTGTAGCTATCAGCGAAAAATACCAAAAATATAAAAGTTTGCATGCATCTGCATTAAACCTTCGTACAAAGCCCTATCGTACAAAGCGATAAAGATTTGCTGAAGCGAGATATAATTTTATATATATGTTGACCAGCAGTGGTTTTCAAACTTTTGTGACTTCTTTGCACGAGCGGTCAGCAATGCGATAACAAGATAGGTGGTCCAACCAGAAAGTAAAACGAGTGTATTGTGGGGTCCAAAATATGTCTTCACGAAAGAATTATTATAAGCACTTATCTCGGCGAGGTACGCTAAATTCGCAAGAAATAATGTTCGCTATGATACAACAAAACTTTTTCAAAGGAACTATAAGCTAACTGACTGTACGTATATATATATATTGAAACTTTTTTGATTATTTTTTAGCTAGGCTATACCTTTCAATAAATTTGTAGATTTTTTTAGAAAACCGATTTACAGATTATACATATAACATGCCAGCGAAAAGTATTTTAAACAAAAAAAAACACATGCACTTCTCTAGTAAAATAGAATTAATGGTTAAAAAGGAAATTTTCGTTCCGCTATGCTATCATGGCAGCATTTGAGTAAAATCTATCGTTCAAAAAAAACACTACAAACGTCATTGGCCCTTGAATATTTTTTCTTCTTAAAGATGTCACTTTGACGATGTTAGATGATTAAATGACACGGTAATAAAGAATGTAAAATGCTTTAACTTGTGTCATCATCATACAAAACATGTTGCCTAAGGGCCGAATAGAGACTTGTTAATAAACGCTGGATTATAGGCTATAACCCAAGGTCAATGTAAACAATAAAACTGCTCATTAGTCTTATGTTTCATACACCCGAGTCGTCCGCAAAGGTTGATTTGCAAATTCGAGACACAAATTTGAGCTATCCGGTGGCTGACCCTGATCGACAGTTTGTTTTACGAGTATATGTCAACAGACCTTTCTGCAATAATCGGTAAGTGCCAATTGTCTCGGCACTGCAAGTTTTCTCCGTTTTTGTAGGTCACAAGAATTCATGTACTATAGAATTAATTTCATGGTTTAAGAACACACCTACGTTATCGTAATGACTGAAGTGCCGCAGATAAAATTGGTTAACAGATTAATTGTCCTACTAAAGCAGTGGTTCTTAACCTTTTCTTTCGTGGCCCATTTTGGTTGCACAAAAATTCTGTGGCCCAATACATTTTTATAAAAGAAAAAAATTAAAATAGGTGTAGAACAAATAAAAGCAAAATTCAAAACAAAATGTTATTCAACCGTGCATTAGTGAGATACTTGATGCTGAACAATAAATTTACATTTAAGTATAGTGACAACTAAATCAATAATCTAGCTTTTCTAAAATGGCGTGTGGCTCACCTCAAAATGTTATTATGGCCCACTGGTTAAGAACCGCTGTATTTTCAGGGTATTTTTTAATAATAATCGAGGTATATATAATACAAACAATGTTTTAAACTAAATTAACAACAACATTACTAAAAACAAAATTAGTTTTTGCAACAAAATCCTAAAATTGAGCAACACTTTGTTTTTTTTTTAATTAAATATTCAAAAAAGCTTGATTTACTTTTGGATTTATACAGCCACGAAAACCCATGATTACGAACAAGCAAGAATGTAGAAAAAGCTCTGTGGAGGCCTATTATAGTTTAATATTTTTAAAAATTTGTAATAATATTGATATTTTAAATAAGGCAAAATTAAGTTGTTAGTTGCAAAGTAGCCTACATAATAAAAGTAACCGTAAAAATGATTGTATGATATATATCTCGCTAATATTTCGCTTATAAACAAATCGTTTATTTTAAACACGGCTGTTACTTTCCTGGGCTTCTTTTATATAGCCATAAAGACAAGGTTAATTTAAATTTGTTCACATTGCCGACTCAGACAAATCTATTTCCGAGCGATTACGATGTTTCGGTTTTAATATGCTCATTGCGCTGAATTTCGTTAATTTAAACAAAGGCATGTGGTTGAAAACGGAAAGAGTAGTTAACTCACAAAATTGGACAGAGTCGGGTAAATTAATTGCATCGAAGTTAAAAAGTAAATATTTATTTGCTGAAATCGTTTTAACTGAGCAGCTCTTAAGAGCTAAACACCTACTTTATGTAGAACAGGGGTTCTTAAACTTTTTTTACCACGGTACTCTAACATTTTTTGTAGGGCAAAACCAAAAGGCAAAATTTTTTTAAAAGTGACGTTATAAATTTACGTCACAATACAAATAGACTTCATAAACCTGCTGATTTCGGTCCAAAAATATGAAAGTTACATGGAGTCTTAATATAGTAAGCGCAAAACCGTTTTATTTTTAATTAAACAGTTTTTTTTTTAATTGATTTACTTCCTAAATATACACTAATATTTCAATTAAGGGTTTATGTACCCCTAAAATTATTTCACGGACCCCTAAGGGGTCCATGGAGCCTAGTTTAAGAACCCCTGGTGTAGAAGAAAGAAACGCTTGTCTATAGGCTACTCGGTCACGTTTATTGGAGTGACGTCGTTCTAAAAAAAACAAATACACATTATGGCGACCCCAGAAAAATTTCAGGCGACCACACTTGGGGTCGCGACCCACAGGTTGGAGACCACTGATCTAACACATCTGTCCGCAGTTTTGATTCAAACAATTTTATTATCCTATAGTAAAATTGTCATCCCAATATTTTTCCTTTAACAATTTTTATTAAAAAAAATCCATTAAATTACAGGTGACTCTTTTAAAAAAAAACTACCATATACTCGAGAATCTAGTTTGAAAATAACCTGGCATGACGTCGGGCGTGGGAGTTGTGTCCTTTACGTCTTCGTTGTGTTGAATGATGTAATCCACCATGGCATAAGCTGCCTTTCGGTATTCTTCAGTTGTCAAGCCTCGTCTCGGAAGAGCCTCACCGTTTTCAGTAATTCCGTTCATTTTTACACCTATATTCTCATGTAATTGCCTTAACTATTTCGAAAAACCTGAGTAAATCGACATATTTTCATAAAATGACATATATAGGTATATGCTTCAACAAAAAATTATAGTCTAGAGCTTGTTATTTATATATTGAAAAGAGACTTAAAACCGCAACTTTTTTAACCGGTTTGAAAGAATATAATTAGGACGAAAACAACTCGCAAAATAAAACACTACTTCTAGAATTAAAAAAGCTGCTGATATTCTAACATTGGTAAGCAGCTGGAAAACACGCACATCAACCAAAAGGGACAACCAATATTGTACTGTAGCTATCAGCGAAAAATACCAAAAATATAAAAGTTTGCATGCATCTGCATTAAACCTTCGTACAAAGCCCTATCGTACAAAGCGATAAAGATTTGGTGAAGCGAGATATAATTTTATATATATGTTGACCAGCAGTGGTTTTCAAACTTTTGTGACTTCTTTGCACGAGCGGTCAGCAATGCGATAACAAGATAGGTGGTCCAACCAGCATGCATTGCGAACGTAATTTAGTTTTTAAGAAGAATTGAATAAAAAAACTTTGAATTATTGGCAAGTTTCTTGAAACATAAGTGTCCATAGAGTGGTATAATAGCAATCCTCTCGACGTTATATGTAAACTGTTAAAACACGAAAATATTGCCTCTTCAAAAGGAAACAACACGATTACATGAACCTAAAATAAGGTATACCAAACGCTCGGAACGATTTCAAACAAAAGACAACAAAAACAATTAAGATATTTCAAAACTAAAATAAAGGTATTTCTTTGTCACACATTCAGTCATAATTATGTTTTTATGTTTACTATGCAGCCTACAAACGACAACGACTTGCTCGTTAATTTCCGCGTCAAATTTACCACAAAACTTAATGCAATGGTTCAAAAAATTTCCGGAAAAACAACTTGCTTGGTTATTCATGTTGCTACAACAAAAATAAGAATTCTTTCTAAGTGTCAAATGCAAGTTTTAAATTTATAAGTGGATTCAAAGTATCAAGTAGAGAATATAATTTACGACAGTCGCAATATCGGTGCCTTTATCTATACCGGTACGCATAAGACTTAAAAGCTGTTTGCGCAGAATTTTAAAAGCCTTCTGATGGTATAGCAAAAATCGAACTGACTAAACCCACTTATATTAAGACTATACTACCCGGCCTCGAATTTGTTACGGAAATCATTTCGCCGTCAAAGATATAGTGCACGCAAGGGAATGATGTCATAAAATGACTATAGCCTGTGGTAATGTTTTAAAATATGTAATTCGTTAAACCTGAGAGGCAGGCCAATAGTCACTCATTCGGTGACCAGACAAGCAGCAATACTTCACCTATTACAAGGCATCTGACGTTTTGAATAAGGTTAGTTGAACCGTACGTTTTTTAATGTTAAGTGGGATTAACAATTCCAGACCAATAGAAAACAAAAATAAACTTCTGTTAAAAATTGTGGACATGTCAAAGCGAAGAAACATGTTTTGTGAACGCGATAAGCGAACACGTTCGCAGGACATTTGACAAATTTATGGAGCGGCGTCTTTTCTGCATTTACCGTGCGACCGTGTAATGTTATAACAGTATTATTGGTAAAATCAAGAAGGCCCATTATTTTTCTTTAGTCAACGTAACTTTCATTAATTCAAATTAAGAAAAGCTAAAAAATCAAGATTTATTTGGTGTAGGTATGGTACTGATTTAGTCGTAATGACGAAAAATAAACAGTCGTACGTTCTTTCGAAATTCCGAAACAATCTGTTTAGAAGTGTGTAGGCCTACCTCTTTCAGATTTCATATAAGTAATCTGGATTCAAGATTTAATGTAATCTGGATTAAGTGTATAGTAAACGAAATTAGGGTGTCGCGTGGGGTTTGGAAAAACTGGAAAGGAGCTCCAAACAACAAAACGGTTTGGTAACCACCGTTGTAAAAAGTACAGATTGAAGGTAAATGAATCCAAAACGGTGGCCTTGCAATTAAAAAACAGTGTAATACAACGAACTTGGGAAGCTCATTTACCTCGGTGTGCATCTGGTATCCTTTCTATGCATCTGATTTTCTTTCCATCCACACCTAAATACTGTTTTATGTGTTGAGCAAAAATTCAATTAACGATCTTATCAACAAGTGTCCCAGTAACGTCACTTGCTCTCCGGTCAAGAAACTGCCAACCAAGGCAGTCCTCCTATATACCGCGTGGGAACCACATTATCTCTAGGTCACCGAACTGATTAACCAACATTCACTCTACCATAACTTCGCATGGCCTGCCAACTCCAATTAAAGACTTTATTACTGATATCCCCTCCCCCTCCGTTACAGTTGTACTTACTTTACTGAAGCGCAGTGACAAAGAAAATTCCGATAATGATCTGATCAGGTTGGTTTACTGCTCGACTGCTTACTATGAATTTCAACTAGGTCAGGAAGATCGTCCATACGAAAAAAGAAAATGAGGTTGCAAAAATAACTTAGGTATCAATAGGCTGAATCCCAAACTCAAAATGCAGCATGTTGTGCAAATAAATTGTAATAAAATAATTGTTTGCCTTATTGAAGCAGGTATGACGTGCAACTCCAGTTTTTTTTTGTTTTTTCAAATTCATTAATTTGTTACGTATTAGTAGATTTAACAGCAATAATAGTTAAATTTATTTACTCCTATATACTTAATGACCACAAACACATTACAATATTAGCAGTAGCCAACTCGTCTACTACAGTTTGATCTAGTAAATTTAAGTCGTCAATTGACAACAAGTCGCAACTTTGTAAACATAATTTTTCAAGGCGTCTTTCTTTGTCTCAAAACAAAGTTAGTTTTTACTTTGACTTAATTGCAAGATGATACCGATTAATCGAGCTTTCCTTGCCTTAATATAATTTATTTTGTATTAATTATTTTAATTTACGCCACAATATTTATCGATTTCAGTGAATACCAAAACTGAGAGCATGATTAAAAATAAATAAACATAAGGTATAGAAATGCCAACAAACCTGATATTTAGAACTACGAAGTGCTTTTTCGGCGACTATTATAAGATCAGTGGTCGGCAAACGTTTTTTGACGTGGCCCAGAATATTATTTTAAAGCCTTTTAAAAGCCAACAACGTAAAACCACTACAACAACTGGACATATAAAGGACATGATGGGGATTTAAAAACTTCTCGAAAAACGGCATTAATAGACTAATTTAACAAAAAAGACTCTACTATATGCATAGCGCCTATGGGGTAAAGCGAATAATAGTTTGCTTGAAGCGCGAAAACAAATTGGTAATTGCATAAGCTTGGCTAAAAGCGTAATTTAGGGGTCTCAGCAGGTTGGCCTCCGATGCACCAATAAGCCAGAATATATTTTTTAAATACAATACAAGGAATGTGTACGGCTATTACGTAGTCGATAACCACATGGCTAGATAAATTAATAGCACACCAATTAAATGCCAACCACTGATTTAGATAAACAAACTTTAAGAAGTAAAACGAGTGGGGTCCAAAATATGTCTTCACGAAAGAATTATTAAAAGCAGTTATCTCGGCGAGGTACGGTAAATTCGCAAGAAATAATGTTCGCTAGATACAACAAAACTTTTTCAAAGGAACTAAGCTAACTGACTGTACGTATATATATATTGAAACGTTTTTGATTATTTTTTAGCTAGGTTACCTTTCAATAAAATGGTAGATTTTTTTAGAAAACCGATTTACAGATTATACATATAACATGCCAATATAACATGCCAGCGAAAATTCTTTTAAACAAAAAAAAAACACATGCACTTCTCTAGTAAAATAGAATTAATGGTTAAAAAGGAAATTTTCGTTCCGCTATGCTATCATGGCAGCATTTGAGTAAAATCTATCGTTCAACAAAAAGCACTAAAAACGTCATTGGCCCTTGAATATTTTTTCTTCTTAAAGATGTCACTTTGACGAGATGTTTAAATAACACGGTAATAAAGAATGTAAAATGCTTTAACTTGTGTCATCATCATACAAAACATGTTGCCTAAGGGCCGAATAGAGACTTGCTAATAAACGCTGGATTATAGGCTATAACCCAAGGTCAATGTAAACAATAAAACTGCTCATTAGTCTTATGTTTCATACACCCGAGTCGTCCGCAAAGGTTGATTTGCAAATTCGAGACACAAATTTGAGCTATCCGGTGACTGACCCTGATCGACAGTTTGTTTTTTGCGAGTATATGTCAACAGACCTTTCTGCAATAATCGGTAAGTGCCAATTGTCTCGGCACTGCAAGTTTTCTCCGTTTTTGTAGGTCACAAGAATTCATGTACTATAGAATTAATTTCATGGTTTAAGAACACACCTACGTTATCGTAATGATTGAAGTGCCGCAGATAAAACTGGTTAACAGATTAATTGTCCTACTAAAGCAGTGGTTCTTAACCTTTTCTTTCGTGGCCCATTTTGGTTGCACAAAAATTCTGTGGCCCAATACATTTTTATAAATATTAAAATAGGTGTAGAACAAATAAAAGCATAATTCAAAACAAAATGTCATTCAACCGTGCATTAGTGAGATACTTGATGCTGAACAATAAAGAATGTAGTAAAAGCTCTGTGGAGGCCTATTATAGTTTAATATTTTTAAAAATTTGTGATAATATTGATATTTTAAATAAGGCAAAATTAAGTTGTTAGTTGCAAAGTAGCCTACATAATGAAAATAACAGTAAAAATGATTGTATGTTATATTTCGCTAATATTTCGCTTATAAACAAATCGTTTATTTTAAACGCTGCTGTTACTTTCCTGGGCTGCTTTTAAATAGCCATAAAGACAAGGTTAATTTAAATTTGTTCACATTGCCGACTCAGACAAACCGCACTATTAACTAGTTATAATTGGCCGATATAATTTTTGGGATGACCACAAAAAGGAAAATGCCATATTTAAATATGCAAATATTAGAATTGGATTAAATAATAAAACTCTTAAAGAATATAACGATTCTGTAAACTGCCAGAATTACAATTTAAGAGAGGCACTTTTTTTCCATACCACATTTTAACATTGAGGGTTGTAGGGCTAAAATGAGTTTTTTTAGAGGCAAATTCTAAATGCTTCGGATGCTAGTTTACGCTGAAATTGAATCCGATTTTATTTGTTAGGTTGTGTGTTCCAACAGCTAGGCCACAGCAATTTATTAAACGAGTTTGTTATTATAACATCAGAACGGCAATCAACATTTTTTGGAATGGCGTAAGGTCCAGAGTCCAGTACGAACGGCCAACATAATAGCTTCTGTCTGTTACATTATGTTAATTGATTAAATTGAGCCCAGTTCATTTCAGTTCCGTTCTTTTGGCTTGCGGCCAATCCTTTTGTACACAACGCTTGGCCATAAAATCATTTAGTTAAAGCGTGTTAACGGGTAACTGAAGCGTGTTAAAGGGTAAAAATCTCCGTGTTACTTGGTTTATGGCCACGGTCAAGTGTTTTATGGTCATTGGGTCACGTCATAAAATTTGGTTATAAACTTAGTTTTCAATAATAACGATAATCAAATGCCCACCCATAAGGTGACTATGTAGTTTGTATCTATGCGAGTGTCGAATGCAAATAAAGCCTGACTGTTGAAAAACAATTATCGTGTTGCTTTAAGATTCACGTAAGACAACTTTCAGGCAATTAGGCTAATTACTTGTGGATACCCTGCCATCGCCTAGTCAATATTATTCAACAATACTACTAATGTACATTCCTGTACCCACTGCCCTTTTTTACCCTTTTTTTTAAATATTTATATATTCGAAAAAATATATTGGATTCTTTATTCTAGATTGCAAACCTAATATTTAAGAATAGGTATTTTATTTTTAACAAAGGTTTTTAAACAAAGTCAAGATATTTTAGTTTGAACAAAGTGAGTGTAAACCGTTTGTACCAATAACTGTAAACTAATTTAATTTGAATTCCAAACACGTCACCTGCAAAGATGCAGAGTTTCGTTGAAACATAAATCAATTTACATTAAATCCGGTCATAATGGGAAAATTTGGAAATGGGTTTTAGGTTAGAAAAACCACGCACAAAGATATCACGCAGCGCTGATAAAACAGAGGCTGCAAAATTCACGCAAACTACTACTTCCCCAGGAAAACCGAATCGGCAGGTATAGCCGTTCCGAAATGGCGTTTTCCGCGACCAAACGCATCGTTCAATAGTCGGGACAAAAAAGGGGCTGTGATAATCAAATCTGTGGCATTTACTCCCTATTAAAGAAAATTCTTGGAATCGGCTCATTTCAACAAAGCAAAAATCGAAACAAACTACATTTCACAATTTACCCAAACTTAAAACAACTTTGCGATATATACATTATACCGAGACTCAAATTTAAGAAAACCAGCAAAATCAAAACAAACACGTAAGACAATTCGCATAACATATGTGACATTACTCTTTCTTAAAGCGGCTCATTTTAACACACATATTTAAATAATCGCGAATTGAAAACCAACAAACGAGAAACATCGCATGCACATCTGGGGTCATTTCAACTTAAATACCTCTGATCGTCACCATTATCCAAATAAACGTGCGCCGCTCAAATTTGTCTATTTTCGGTGAGGGCGCACATTTTGCACAACTTGAGGTATGTCGAACACCCTGTTGTCCGCTTACTGGTCAACGAAGCTCCCGCGCTTTCCATGGCCGGCGCGGTAAGTTCTTGGGTGTTTATCACAATTTTCGCGAAAGGCGATTCACCTGTGTATTGCACCATTTACAAAGCCCAGGTCTATTGCACCTTTGTAACACATTTTCCTGCTGTAGGCGCCTCTCCAAATACGTCTGCCTGCTTGTCCTCTTTTACTTGCTGATCTCCCCACCTTCGGTTCGTAGTCTCCCCTTGACAATCGTAGCAATCGTTCTGCATATTCTCTTTGTTCTCTAAATCGATCAGATTTGTTTGAATTGGTCTCCGATCCTGAAGTTCAGCCAATTAAACTTCCAACCAATTCATTTCCAGCTGAAACTCCTCTCACTTCAAGACTCCTTAGCCACTACTTGGACCCACCTTTCTTCGGCGGCTACCTCTACCTCTCAGTCTGTAATAATTTCTCCACACTCCCCTAGTGCTAAATTAATACATTTATTCTGTAAAAGTTATTTTGTTCGTTGTTGGTTGGTAAACGTTAGTGCACGTTGGCGTATTTTATTACAGGTTTATGGTCGTTAGCTTTATATGTTTGCGTTTTGCCCGAATTTGAAATTATGTAGTTGACCTTGTGCTGGGTCTACACTAATGATGAAGACATCGCCAAAACGATCCAACCCTCTTCTATACAGCGAGAGAAAATAAAAACCACTATATGCATGGTGCGACGTCTAGCGGAACTATTAACCTAACGTATATTATAATAATTTTTCACTAAGTGCCAGCTCAGAAACTTCGGTCGAGTCTTGGGGTAGCCTTACTTTTTTGTCAAAACGTTATTATAAGTGCCTAGTGTATTAGCCCTTCTTAAAATAATCAATTTTTGGGGGTATTTGGCTGGAAAAGCTACGACCGTCTAGCATACCAAATTGCATTGACGTGTGCAAGTCCATAATATTTTGTCTTTTTGCCCAAATTTAGAATTGTGTAGTTGCCCTTGTGCCGGGTCTACCCCCACCGTAAAACCGAGTTTGTTTAGTCACTAAACAACATTTTTCAGAAAAAGGTAAACTCCCTACTTGACGACGCCTTTTTTATTTTGCCTTGTGCTTTAGTTTTGTACAAATCATATTACAAAATAATAAATTTCCCGTTGTTTACGCAAGGATTTCGACATTTATATAAATTTTAATTGAATACTGTCATTGCATTGTAAAGTTAAATAATGTGTTTCGCGCTGTCTTGAATAACTTTCCAACAAGCAAGCAACGATTCTCTGGTAGAGCTAACATTTCCAGTCGCCACTCGAAGAAAAAACATTCCGTTTTCACAAGATGGCGTGATGAAGATACTTTTCATAGCTTCTTTGTAGAGACGTTTGTTTAAATCATTGAGTTTCTGGAAAAAATCAAATTATAATTACATCTTTTCACGTTTCAATATACTGATGATATGAACCTTAGATCTTCACATTTACCATGTCAACAAATGGGTGATGTTACTCAAGATTTAGCACTAGAAGTCACTTTGAAATGGTTTATACCGAGTCAAAATAATAAGCAAAACGCTTTAGCTTATAGTCAAGTTGGTTTAAAAAATTCAAGTAAAGTCCCCATGCAAAGTTTTTTTTTAAATCCGATCTAAGTCAGTAATTTGTACATTTCCTTAGGGACAAAGCAATACCGAGAAAATAAATGGAAACTATACACAAAGTGTGAGATTTTTTCCCAAAACACATTAGTCACTCATTGAAACACATCTAATCTATTTTTTTAATCTGTTATTTAAGTACAGTTGATTCAATTAATATGTTATCACGCAATGTTATAATGGGTGCTACAACTTAAGGTTTTACACGTTTGTGAGTGGTTCCCTATCAATATATGTCACGGGTTTTCGTGAGGGCCAACCATCGCCTTAGCTAAAAGCGCAATTACCTGCGTGGACATCAATTTAAATAAAGTATGTTGCCTTAACAAAATTTTATCTCGTTTGCAAATTTAGATTTTTATGTTTAAGAACTTCTTAAAGTATGTTACCGCGTAAAATTTAGGTTGAGTTCGCTTACGTTGGATGTAGTGCCGGTTGGGTTAGCGCCGCAGCGGCTAAAATCATAGGGACGAACAGCCGCCAGTGCCATTGCATTTTTACTTTAATAAGCTTTCCATCTAATTATTGCTAAATACAAAAAAACACATAATATTACATTTATTTTACCGAACGTGGAGCTCGACGCATTGTAACGGTTAGGGACATTAAAATGTTTTACCACTTTACACACTATTTAGCACTCTTGGCAGGATTTTACGTTATCCATAACATTTCGTTTTAGTAACATGGTAAATTGCCTTTTTTAATTCATCCGCGATAACTTGCGGCTTTATCAAATGACGCAGGGTACGACATAATAATTATGTAATATAGTTATGAATAGGCCACAGCTTGATGGAATCATACATTTTGTTTAACCTATACTCGAGAATGATTTGACCTGGAAAATACGCATTCGTTATGGACAAAGCGCCTTTGCCAATATTTGCTTATTTCTAAGAAAAGTGCTTATTTTAGAGTTGTGTGCTTAGTTTGTCTTATTTTAATTTTTTAAAGTGTTTTTTTATAAATTATTTTACTTTGAACAAAGAGTTTTAAATAACTATTTTTCTTTGCTTTGATGGAGGAGTGTGAGACTTAATTAATTTATATCTACCAAGTTTGACCCAGAAATATAACAACAATGTATTATATTACTCAAGTCAATTTTGACAAACAAAAAATTAAATGTAAATACCCGTGTGAGAGTTCTTAAAAGTTATGTGTGGCCTGTTCTTCTCTACGGGTGTGAAAGTTGGACTTTCACAAAGGAACTGATTGACAACCTGAGTGCCGCTGAGATGTGGTTCCTGAGGAAAATCAGCGTATATCTTATACGTCCCATAAAACCAATCAAGAGGTACTGATTCAGACCAATCAACAGAGATCACTGTTAAGCACAATAAAACTTCAACTCAAGTTTTTCGGCCATATAACCAGACATCATAAACAAGAATTCATAATTTCGTGTGGCAAAATATGTGGAAATCGTGCACCTGGACGGCAAAGAAAAATGCTTATAAATCAACTGAGGGACTTTCTGAACATCAAAGCAGAGAATATTTTTGAATTAGCAAGAAATAGTAACATATGGAGAAAACAGTGTTTCATGGCAGCCGAAGCGTGGTTCAGGCATGGCACTGAATGATGATGATTATATTACATAATGACATCTGTTTTTTCCTAGTAGTACATAGTAACCTATATAAGTGTAGTAGTTTGCCTTTAGTAATCAAGTTAACTTTCGGTTTGACGTGAGGACTAACATTTCAGTTTTAGGCAAACATGTGTCAGTAATATTTTTATTACATGCAAAACTACGACAAGTAACTTAAACTTGACTACCAGGCAGGGGCAGCTGAAAGCATTTCATGCTGCCATGTACCACGTTTCAAAAGGTGTACAGGTGCGCTCTTACGCAAAAAAGTTAACAAAGCTTGCTTTAAAAGGGTTGGTAAGTAAACTTACTACGTTATCACAGAACAGCGTGCTTATTTTTTGGTCTCGGCAAATGCCTGTATGTCTAATTTTTTTGCGGCACACTTAACGAATCTCCAGATACACACTGTTGTACAGAGGCACACTGTTTGAGAATCACTGGCCAAGGCTACGGGTCATCAAATAACGGCCCGCCGCTACGGGTTAAGTACCGTTGAAATGTTGTCGTTTGCGATACAGAACTATGATTTGATAACATTTTAAACTGCACGACAATTTCTTAAAGTTAACTACACTTTTTATTCCATAGTTTGTGGCGTTCATGGTTGCGCGTCGGCTCGCGCTTAGCAAAGTTTGAAATTTGCCTTTTTTGTGTTGTGCTTTATAATTATATGGGCCGAAAATTTATTTTCGGGACACATCTTGTTTTTGCCGTTATTCTTTTTTGGTTTCCTATGGTTTCCTATGGTTTCCTATGGTTTCCTATGGTTTCCTATGGTTTCCTATGGTTTCCTATGGTTTCCTATGGTTTCCTATGGTTTCCTATGGTTTCCTATGGTATGTTTCAGACCGAGTTTTGTCCGAAGCTTTATAGAAAAAGTAGACATCGTAGAACCTTCAAATTTTCAGACATGGCGTAGAGTGGTATGTAGGTGCTTTGTAAAAGTTTATGAGGCTGCACTCCCAGGGGCCTTTGCTTGGGGGGTAAAAACCTGAAATATTGCGTTTTAGCACTTTGTAGCTAACGACAGCCATCTAGCAGCAGAAAAACTTTCATACAAAATTCGTTCATATTCGCTTGCTTTGTCCAGCTCGCGTCGCGACGAGGCGGCTGCTGGCATCCCTGCTGCGCCCTATTGTCCCGCGCGTGCAACATTTGTGTTGGAAGTGGCTTGCCTAGTAAAACTATGCACATGCGACTTGCCTTTCATAAAGAGGCCTCTCTAAGTAAAAAAACCTATTGCTCTTACAACACAAAATATTTTACCACCGCAAATTTAAATGCGAATCCTACAGGCAGTGTACACATCTCTGTTAGCACATTTTGTAATTGTTGCACCATTCAAACATATCAACACCAGGTCTAAGCAAATATAATTATACAAGGGCCGCAACAACAAAAAGCTTAAGTTTAACGCATTCTTAACGACGACGTTACAAAGCTACGTCATAACATGGCGTCATAAATAAATAAATCTTGCGTTTATTGGATTTAAATTGGCAAAACTTTCAATATAAAACGTGGCTTATTAGGCACATAAACGTGTTTGCATATTGCTCAAAACTACAGATTTAAACTCTGTTTCAACAGTGATTGCTCAGACCAAGGCATGGTAAAAATTTACACAGTAAAAGTTGGAAAAAGTATAGCAAACCATAGACGTTAAATAATTTAGAGAGAATGAAAATATTGACTTTTTAAACATGCTAGCTGACCAAAATGTAATAACATGGCCGTAAGCATTATCTACGTAAATTTTTATTGATCAAATGTATGTTTCGATCATTTGCCAAAATCTACGCCATATTTGAACCCCCTTCGCTTCAAAGCCATAAGTTATTATATTATTATACACAACTTATAATTGTGTGTAGATATGTTGGATTGGAGTAACATACAGAACAGGTGCAAATAGCAAATATTCTCCAAATACGATGTTTCCAATATTCTCCAAATCGTATTTCATCGTATTGTCGCGGTAATACACAAAGAGGTAAGGCCGTGAATAAAGTTTCACCCACCGTACAATTAACGGAGGGAAGCATTTCGAGTAGGGATGTTCAAGGCAGAATATCGGCGACACATTTATAATGCTTGCTTTAAATGCGGCGTCAGCATTTTTTGGGGCGACCAATTACTTCGCGATAAGCTTCGCCTAATAATTAAGTGTCAATAGGGTGTATTTACCGCCGCAAGTTTAAATGCGAAATCTTAAGGCAGTCTACGCCTCTCTGTTAGCACCTGTTGTGCATCTTGCTTCAACCAGCATACCAACATCAGGCCTAAACTTATCTAGCAAAACTTTCGATTTAATAGTTTGCGTATTAGGCACGTAATAGTGTTTTTCATATTGTTTGAAACGACAGATTTAAAGCCTGTTTTAACAGTGATTGCTCGGACCAAGCTATGGTAAAAATTTACCTAGTGAAAGTTTGCAAAAGTATAGCAAACCATAGGCGTTAAACCATTTTTAGTCTTTAAGAGAATGATAATATTTGATTTTCAAACACGTCAGCTGGTCAAAATTTAATAAAATAGCCATATGCATTATCTAAGTAAATTCTATTTATCAAATATATGTTTCGATCATTCCCCAAATTCTACGCCATATTTGAACCCCTTTCGCATCAAAGGCATATTTTAAGTGGGGAAGTTTTCGGCCCATATCTGTTTTTGCTTGCAGAAACAAGTTAAGGAAAATGAAAAACAAAATATATAATATAAAGTACACAATACAAAATATTAAAAAAAAATTAAAAAAAAAAAATTAAAATAAAGTAAAAATTGAAAATAAACACTAAGCCCTGAAAATATATCCCCTGACAAAATATACAACAACCGCACCCCCGTCTAGTTGCATGTTGTGTTGCGCTGTCATTCGATCGACTCATCTACGAATAAAGCATCAAAAAATACAAAAATTGTGATACTTGGCCCCCCGATGGTTAGCACTTACTTATCTAGTTCTTTATGAAAAAAGTTTAAAGGTATTAAGTCTCGTCTTAAATAAATGGTTTTGCCAATTTTAACCAAACAAACGCATTTTTTTTCGCGCTCGCGCGATTATACAAAAATAGGTGTTTTTAGGTTTTTATTTTATTTTATGACGTTATTCCTGAAAGCTTGGATTTCATCCCAAAATCCTGGATCTGCCCCGGATCTTAAAGTCGTGTGCTTAATTTTTGGAGTAGCGTCCTTATTTTTTGGTCTGAGCCAATGGTAACCCTTCCTATATAAGATATACAAACCGTTTTTAAATTAGTATTGAATTTGACAAACCTCTTCGTTTAAGTTTTTGTCATGCAAACGAAAACACACCAGTCCCATGGTCACTGGGAATACAATTTCGAACTTTGGATCTTCAGCGACAAGCCCTTCGAAATATTTTGCCTCGGCAACTGCTCGTCGCACATGAGTGCGCAAGCCTTCCAAACCAACCATGCGCATCACAAACCAAAGCTTGATTGCCCGCAAACGCCTCTCTGTAGGTAGTTGCCAATCCTGGGTGACACAATAAACTAAATAAATATTAAAGTTTTCAGCCATTTGTTAAGGTCTGAATAACTAAAAAGAGCGTCGAACACTTGAAAGGCTGCAAAAATGTACAAAACTTTTTTTCTTCTTTTTTTTTCGATGATGAAAACAAGTCAAAGAAAATTTTCTCAATTTTGACCGTGTTCTACAATTTTAAAATAACTTTAAAACGTCACATTTAGCGGCGCAATCTTGCTTGGAAAGATCGAAGTTGAATACTACATTGGTAGAGTAGACAGGGAATGGCTCGTAAGTTTGTTTTCCAATGCAAACGTCTGTCTCTCCATGATAATATTATAGTTCCTTTAAATCAGTGCTTTTCAACCTTTAAAACAGGGGTTCTTAAACTGGGTTCCATGGACCCCTTGGGGGTCCGTGAACTAGTTTTAGGGGGTCCATGAAGGCCAATTAAAGAACTAGTGTATACTTAAAGTTATTAAGTTTTAAAAGAAAACACTTTAATTAAAAATTAAACGGTTTTGTACTGAATGTATAGTTAGACTCCTTTAACTTTCACATTTCTCGGAACGAAATAACAGAGTCATGAAGTCTATTTGTATTGTGACGTCAATTTATGGCGTCATTTTGGATCATTTCTTGTCTACCCGTGTCCATGCAAAGCAAAATAACATTTTAGGGGTCCGCGGTAAAAAAAGTGTAAGAACCGCTGCTTTAAAAGAACCGTTCACACTTTGTTATTTCGGAAAATTTTCATCCTTGCAAAACAAGCACAGTAAGTTTGCAACCTTTGTTTTCCCTATTTCTGAAATAACAATGAAAGGGTTTGTGTATTACAATTATGAGCCTTAATATAAGATAGATAGCCTAATTAAGCTGTAAGAAACCACTGAGACGTTTGTTATCCGCATTAGAAATTTTTCATCCGCTCAAGTGCGTATACCATCCAACTGGTTAAAAAGCAGTGCTTTAAACAAATCAGTCATATGCATAAGACAACTCAATTTAAATGTTACCCCGACACCGGGGTATGTTTGGACACGCTCGGGATTACCTCGAACATGTAAAACATATACTGTGTATTTAACAAAATATACTGTTTATTCAACAAAAGAAAAAAAACGAAAGTAAAAAAAAACATTATACATAAGCCTGTACATCTTGATCTGAAATCTATTGGCACACTAGGATATGCTAAAAAGGGGTTATGAACATTCAGCAAGGGGCATTTAGTTCAAAAACACAAAACTGTGATGTGCCAAAAATATTTATAATCTAGCCTGAAAAGTAGATGTGTAGAAAAGTTGATTGCAACCTGAAAAGGTGGCATAAATTTTTGGCATGAAGCACCATAAAATACAGACTGAACTTACTTTCGACTAAATATATTTGGAATACCAACTAAACACTTATATGTATAGTTAAAAATGTTGCTTTTATTGTTGCACTTACATCTTTCAAATATAATATTTTAGACCAGTCGTTCTCAAACTGGCGTCCAGAAGGTTTGAAGGGGTCTGCACAACTTCTATTATTTTATAGACTGGTAAATAATACTAGTGAAAATACCTTTTTCCAAATGAATTTTATTGATAAAATAAACCTTTTGTTAGATTTTGCTAAGTCTACTGTTTGTTCACAGTTACATATTAGTATTTTATTTCTTCACAGTTACAGCAATTTGTAAAAAACACTGTTCTAGATGATTCTGCTTTATATAAATAAACAAAACTTTTAAGAAGACAAAGTATTTTGATTTAAACCGGCGTTCGCGGTAGCCAATTTTCGGGCTTCCAACATACTTTTTAAAAATTCCTATAAAAAGGTTTTATTGCATACACATTTAAGAAGTATTTGTTTGGTCTGGACTCTTGACGGTTAACTAAAATATTTCGAGCAAATTTTCTTACCATGTAATTTATTGCTTCATCTTGATTTTCGTTGAGGAGTTGATTTGGTTCGGGGCTGAAAGAATTCGTCAAATAAATTCTATTTTTTAGCCTGAAAACAAATTGATCTTCATGTAAGTCTTTCAACTAAAAATTGGTTTTACGATGATTAGGTAAAAAGAACTAAAAATTGTCAACTCTCATTACGATCTTCAAATATTCCAAAGAAATATTGCATTGTCGCTGTTGTGGATCTTTGAAGTATAAATTTAGTCGATCCCTATTATTTTTCACAGAGGTTTTCTGCAACACACAACAAATTGACGAATGTTCAAAGCATACAAAATTAAAAGAGGCCTGGCATGATGTTAATAGTGGTTTAAAAATTTAAGTTAATGATTAAAGTCAACTGATACACTCAAACTATTGTCAAATTTTATTTTAGGTACATGTCACAGTTAATAAATAAAATAAAATAAGTCAACATATTAAGACGAGAAAAATATAAACCGATATTGTCCTACAAACCAAAATGCCGAGCAGTCGAAATTAACCATCATGTGTTTGTGCGGATTGAAATTGAAGGAGTCAGTGAACTAGAAAAGCGGTAATAAATTTAAGACAAACATGTATGATTTACCTATTGTTGCCGCATGATAACAGAATCGCTTTCTTACAAAAAATCGCCTTTAAATATTACCGTTCACATTGGCTACTCTACAAAAAAACTGACAAAGCAGGGAGACATGGCAAAACAAATAACCTATTGCTAAAATACATAACACAACAGTATAAATCAACACTTCGCACCAGACAAAATTAACACTTTAACCAAAGTGTAACAGGGAGAAACTTGATTTAATTTTTTATGTTAATGACGTAACAATGCCATTGTTCTCCCTTTTTTCGCAAAATGTTGCTAGAATTATATGGCGCAATTTCTTATTTCTCAGTTCCTTACTGTAAATTGGTTATTTCTATCAGGGCTGCCACTCCTAGTGGTTTTCCACTAGATCTAGTGGTTTAGTGGTTTTCTTGGAGAATCTAGTGGTTTTTATAACCTTGAAATGGGTAATAAACTTTAAGTTATTTCCCGGCTTCTATTGTTAAAAATGGTAAAGTGAATGAAAAATTCCCTTTTTTAAATCAAATGTAAAAGCCTGATCATGTTTGGTGATCGTCGATGGCTCGATTCTTGTTAATAACAAGTTTCTATACTGATTACTGTTAGTGTCGGACAGCAGACTATATTTAGAAGTTTGTACAGCTGTAGTGCTGCACTGTATAGGGTGTGGGCCTATTTAATTACCGCTTGCCAACCAAAGGTGCTAAAGGGAGAAGAGGGGAGTCAGAGGAAGGAGCAGGTCTAGGTAGGGTATATAGGTACAGCTGATAAATTAGCCGGCAAAATAAAAATTCCTTTTTCAAAAAGTCGACCTCTAGGGAGGAATTTTTGGCAATCTCTGGCTAGGACCCCCAGGGTCAGTTATACTCATTTATAGTAAATACTTTACAGTTCAATTGATATCGTAGTCGGAGTGTGACATAACTCCACCACGAAAAAACAAGTTTTTATCGCCTGTTTTACCGTGAATTAGTTAAATAATGACAATTTAAAGCCTGACTGAAACCGGACAAGACTGATAGATATACAGCAATATGCCAAGCTTGCTATATAAAGTTAAAACAACCAAACACAAGTGGCGTTTAATGTACCGTACAAAGACAGTGTTACGGATAAAAGAATAATACTGCCAAACTCAAAACCACTGTTGCTACATTTTTTAAGTAGTGCCTTAATATTCAACAAAAAACGGTAATAAAAGCAGAGCTTTTGTTGTGTATATTTAGCAAATAGTAGTTTTAATAACGCAATTATGGTACACAGACTTAAAAAATAGTCTGTTTTTACATTGATTAAACATCTGAAGATGTTAAATCAACATAAAAATGGCAATATGTTGTCGCGATGACAATCTAGTGGTTTTTCTCAGGATCTAGTGGTTTTTATGGTATAATTTAATGTTTTTTTAATTTTGAGAGTGGCAGCCCTGATTTCTATACTAGATTTGTTGTATTGATTAGCTGTTTTAAGTTAAGAATTTTTAGGAAATTAATAATATTAAGTTTAATGTTTGTTTGTCATTTATTGATAAAATTTCAAATGGAAACTAAAAATTAGCTGTGTATTATTATATCCAAGCTATTCCTCCATCCCTAAGAAATAGGTACATTTCTTGTGGTTATGTTTCCTTGTCGCTAATGCAAAGCCGTTTACTTAGTAAAATTATTGGTTTATGTTAGATTGTTAATATCGGTATTTTTGTTAATGTAAGATGTAAATCTAAATTTTCGTCTGCCATTTGCGACAACTACAGGTACAATCGGACGGGTACGCGTTCCAACTAGGAAAAAACATCCATGCTACGGTTGATGTACGCCGGGATACACTGGTCGTGTAATTGCTTAAAGAAAATTTCTTAAACCAGGTATAATAAGTTCACCTCAATTCCGTCAGCAATGTAGCGTAACTCTGAACAGAGCAACCCAGCACCTGCGTAAGCAGCATCCACGTGAAGCCACATGTTTTCATCCTTACCTAGATTTATTTGAGATTTTTAAAATTAGATTAAAATTTATTAAGTTACCTACAAAGCGATCCGACCAAACACTAATAAATCAAACCCTTTGTTTCCGTTGAGAAAAAGTTTAATAAAGTATCATTTTTCATAATATTCAAATTCGATTAGAACTAGAACTATAGAGCACACCAGAAAATTACAAACTAAATTACGGATAGAACTAGCCGTATGTTGCTCCACTTTATTGGGATAGAAACAATAATTGCAGTATCTAGGTGTGCATGCCTGATTCCATGCAGGCATGCTGTGTTTATATTCTATTCTTATATTTTAGGGCTGTCATTATTTTTGTTTGATCTATCTCGGTCAGACGGCCCCGAAATATCACTTCGCTTATTTAGCAACAACTATTTCGACAAGGTAAATATAATCGAAGAGATTTGCACAGAAGAAATGTTTCCGAGTACATTATTTTAAATAATCCTGAGTTTTATAACAATCATAGGTCGTAAAACCGACATATATTAACTTTGAAAATAAATATGCAACTTACATATTGGTCCAATCTCTTATAGGTTATCGTAGGTACAAGCAGATGTCGTCCCAAGAGTGGCACAAAACTAACAAAAATACAAAGTTTATGGAAGTGGGTTTAGAACATATTGAAATAGCGATAAATCATATATCCAAGTCAATATATGGTAGGGGAGGTGCGGGACCCATGGAATGGATTTGTTTTTTCGGTGATATCTTTCGAATTACAACTCAAAAACACTCGCGGGTATTTTCTTTGGAAAGGTTACAGCTATAAGCACCTACAAGAAAAAAAATCCATCGGTCCCACCCCACAGGACATGTGGAACAACCCATGGGACCTATGGAACAGAGGATGACTGCATCTAAAAAAAGTGTGCTGAGTATTGCTCAAGCGGATAACTGCTAAATTTATGTTGTAGAAATTGGCACAAGAAAATGTATTGACAAGAATAAAATAAACAACACATGGAAACCAGCACAAAATGAAGAAATGATATTTTTTATTTCTGGAAGAATTTGCAACCCAGATTTATTATAACAATTCTTTTTCTTCTGCAGGAGAGCATATCTTCAAAGTTAATAATAGTCAAATGTGCGATTTCGTCGAGTCCCGAGCAGTGCTCCCTCTAAGGTGCGCAACTGCGCAATTGCGCAGCCACACCAGACAAATTGCGCAGTAAAATTTGCTTTTGCGCACTTACATCATTCTCAAACTAAAACCAGAAATCTTCACTTTTTTGCCACAAAGTTTAAGCATTTCGCATTGGCTATTTCGGGATCATGAAAACCAAAATCATGAAACCAAAAATTATTTTAAGGGCGTAAATTTATTAACACAATTACGGTTATTACGCGATTTAGGTGCAGATACAGCTGTGGGGTCAATAATGGCGCCTTCACAAATTGACAAAATCATCTTGATAAAGCAAATGAGCGGATAGTTTGTGATTTTTGATTGTGCGCGAAAAAAGCATCACGCATTATGTTTGTAAAATTAAACATTTTGTCAATTTAACCCAAATATTCGGATTTTTTTTCGCGCGATCGCATTGTTTTCCATATCCTTGTTTCATGTCGTCACGCTTTGTGATATCATCTTTAAAAAAAATTTAGGTTTTACTCCTCACCACAATACAAAAAACATTGATCTGCCGCGACCCCTGCCAACGCAGCCTCTTGCGCACCACAAAAATATTCTTGCGCACTTCAAGGAATATTTGCGCATTATACAATTTTCTTAGAGGGAACACTGGTCCCGAGTGCGACTCTGACTCTAAAGCCTGTATTCCGCCAATTTATGTAACTAAATACGGCGGACTCAGCAATCCACTCATAAGGGTGTCATATAATTCATCAACTCACAATACATGGTTGAAAAATTTCCCCCATATTATGCTATTCCACCTTTACAATTTACAGTTGGCGCCATATCAGTTTCAAAACTTGGTACTGTGCACGTCGGACTCGAGGTAGTTTTACGTGGTTTAACTAGAGTCCCGATTCCGACTCCAGCCAAACAAATCGACCGCGTCAAGTCCCGAGTCCGACTCCGCAGCCCAGGTTCTTAGAAAACAATTCTATATTAGATGCTCTGGTCTTAAAAGTTGACACACTAGCCTTAAAATCTAAGAATATAATTCCAAAGTGATCAAGGGACCAATGGAACAGACTGTTCCAAAGGTCGTCTGATCACCATTTCTAAGAAAATCACTCGTGGCTATAGCCATTACGCTTAACCAAATGAATCAAACTAACTTTTAACATGTAGCTAGATATCTCCTCTTTCCACAAAAAAATTTACTGCTTTACAAACACCTAAAGACTATCAAAACACCTTATCAAGCTAACAAGTAGGCCTACATTTTTCACCTCGAAAATTGAAAAATTGTAATAAATCAACCATTTCCTAAAGCACGCTGTAGAACTTTTTAGATGAAGTTATTTAGACAAAATCTCATTTCTACAACCAAACTTTTTTTCTGTTGCGCCAACACGTGACGCAATATTGAGGTGTTCCATTGGTACCCATGTTCCATGGGTCCCGCACTAGCACCCAGTTATAAATTTATATGAGTAGCCTAAATTAAACTCGACGGAATGGAATAAAATAAACTATAGATCCACACATCACGACCCATATACTCGTTATCCACAAATTATACATACATAAATTGGAATTTTTCCCAAACTTTTGTCCTCAGCAATTGCTTTCAGAAGGGTATCTCCCCTAACTGCTCCTAAACCATCGGTTTTTAAATGCCGCATTTCAATGAGGGAAATAAGACCTGGATTTAAAAAACATCTTGCGTTTGAAAAAGCAATAAAATCTGTGTGTGTAACAAACCATTTAGTTGTACAAATTTTACTGTTGTATAACAAAAAAAAGTACTAAGTAAAAGCTTTAAACTAAATTATTTTTTGCCTAAAATGTTTAGGCAATTTGCAACTTATATCGTCTATTTATATGTAACCGGCCCAGTTCGATATGTTCACCCCATATTGTCGTTAGTAATTAAATAAACCTAACTTTAAAGTACGACACTTCTACAATGCTTCAAGATTGACTTACATATCACATCTTACAGTTTGTTCGTTTTTCCATTGAGAAAAAACCTACCTGCCCTCTCTACTGACGAATGGCCAAATGTCGAAGTATAGGCAACCAAGCGATTTACAACTTCGCACGTTGATTGCTCTGAATTTGCTGAGAGATGATTTCGAACCGCCTTGGTGCGTGCAGCAAGTAAAGACATGATCGTGGCCTGGCCCGCATTTCCTGGCCAAATATATTACTACATTTAAAGTAAGTGGCAGTGTTGTAATAACTTATTGAGTTACTGTTTTCAAATTACTTGGCTTGACTTAAGTATTTTAACCCAAATGACGTGACTTAACTTAAGTCGTTTAAGCAAATTACTTGACTTGGACTTAAGTCCTTTTGTCAAATATCTTGGGATTAAATTTAATGTATCTCAAGTTTTGCACATTAAACGATTTTATTGCTGTATATTGGGTTTGTGTTATTTTTTAGTTAAATTGTTGCTTATAATCGGACGAGTTTACCAATTTCAATGATTTCACAGTTTATTTTTATGTCGGTGACATAACTTGAAATAGACGTGATCAGTGTTCCCTCTAAGGTGCGCAACTGCGCAATTGCGCAGCCACACCAGACAAATTGCGCAGTAAAATTTGCTTTTGCGCACTTACATCATTCTCAAACTAAAACCAGAAATCTTCACTTTTTTGCCACAAAGTTTAAGCATTTCGCATTGGCTATTTTTTAATTGATCTTTGTAGCTAAAAGCAAGTAAAAAACTCAAATTCGCATCGACGATTGTGACGTAATAAATTACTTTGTCTAATCGGCTTTATCTTCCATGCTTTGTATACAGCTGCGGATAGTTTGTGATTTTTGATTGTGCGCGAAAAAAGCATCACGCATTATGTTTGCAAAATTAAACATTTTTTCAATTTAATCCAAATATTCGGATTTTTTTTTCGCGCGATCGCATTGTTTTCTATATCCTTGTTTCATTTCGTCACGCTTTGTGACGTCGTCTTTAAAAGTTTCACTCCTCGCCCCCAATACAAAAAACATTGATCTGCCGCGAGCCCCTGCCAACGCAGCCTTAAAATATTCTTGCGCACTACAGAAATATTGTTGCGCACTTCAAGAAGTATTTGCGCAGTAGAAAATTTTCTTAGAAGGAACACTGGACGTGATGTCATATGTCTTGACTGAGACTTGACTTGGGCAACCGATGACTTGGAACGGGACTTGACTTGTTATTTTTGCAAAAGACTTGATTTGGGCTTATATTATTTTTCAAATGAGTTTACTGGGACAAGCCATTTCAATATGATTTGTTTACAACACTGGAAAATGGTGATGTTATTTTAATTTTCACCTGTGCTCGGACAGTCATAATGTTTGCTAGAATGCCTCCAAACCAGGGAGTCGAACCGTTTGACTTTTCCGGTTCAGGTTCGGTTCGGGTTTAAGGTTTTTTTCGGAATCCGGTTCAGTTCCGGTTTCGGTTTCGAGCAATTTAAAAGTTCCGGTTCAGCTCCTGTTCGACCGTCGTTATTTCAAAACCGGTTCATAAAGTTCCGGTTCGGATACAATATAAGTTGCGTTAATTCTAAAAATGTGGGTCAATAAATGTAGAGAATATATAATCTTTGAATTATAAGTCATTTAATCGGTTGTGTGACGTATTAAAAAAACAGCAATTCATTATTACAATATCGGAAAAATAAAAAAAATCAACGTTTTATTCAATTAATATTCTTATTTTTTCATAAAATTTTTAAAACATGGCGTAATTTGACTCTTTAAAATACAAGTTGTGACGTCATGCTGGAGTGAACCGCTTTTGTTTACAGGTTCGGGCTCGGTTAAGGTTCAGGTTCTATCAAATTAATCGGTTCAGGTTCAGTTACGGTTCGGAAAAAATTTACCCAAAACCGGTTCATAAAGTTCTGGTTCGGTTCCGGTTCGACTCCCTGCCTGAAACAAAAGTGTCAGTAATTGGGTACTAGCCGGTCTTTAAAAGACTTTAGATTAGTTTAAAGCCTTGCATCGTGCCGCTGACTGGAAGGTCCATTGGACCCATCGCTGCTTCGGGTTTATCGTTCATGATTTTTTTTTTAAAACTTGGTGTTTTTTATTTTCAGCGCCAACAAAAAATAAACATTACTTACTTACTTATTATGAACGTCATGTTAAAGGCGCTTTATTGCCAATAATGTTAGGTTAAACCGACCTTGAATAACTCCGCCACCATTTCCACTTTCTTCATGCAAATAAAATTTTGGAAGAGCAAGAGCTTTTGCGAGCCAGTCCATCATTACCATTTCCAATTCAGTACAAGACGGCGATAAGGACTTCATGTAATATAAACCAAGTTAGTATTTGGAAAAAACGTTCTCCGACTTTATGAAAAAAATCCTTTCATATAAGCTATAAATGGCATATGTATAATAAATTCTACCCATGTAGATTCCGTGCAAGCGATTGCAGTCGATAGCATGTCGCCCAGCATCGCCGGGTAACTAGTTGCGGTGGAATAGAACCCCAACATATTAGACGATTGCCAATGAAGGTCCCCCTTCATTATGACGTCATTGATTTCTTTGAATACCTCCTGCCAGTGCTCTCCTATTTCCGGGGCTTCCCCCGGAATTAGATTCCGCATAAAACCTAAAAGTAAGAACAAGAAGGATGTAGCGATAGGCAGAAGAGCATACCCAAGTGGACCAAGTATAGACCCTTCCCACAAGAGTGCCTGAGCAAATCATTAACTCTAAAAATATGTAGAAAATACATTGTGCCTACATAAAAATTACCGGAATTTACATGGGAAATTTAGCTAAAAATGTATGTAAAAAATGTAAAGCATTAAACCCGTTTGCCACTTTTAACCCTTTTTAAGCATTTAAACCTATTGTGTTTTGTTTTCATTTTTACCTGGTGTAACATTCGGTGTTGGATGGACGTTACTGACATCTTTGTTGTACCTAATAATGTAATCCACCATTGCAAACGCTGCCTGTTGATATTCTTCAGTGGTTAGTCCCTCGCGTGGTAAAGCTTCAAACACATTGTCTTCAGGCCTGATCATGTTTGTCACGGCGATGTTAATTGTTTTTCACTTTAAATAAAAGCACATTATGCCTTGTGATATTTAAAGACTTTGTTGTAAAATACGATTTTCGATCTCTCGACAAAAATAAGCCAGAAAAACAAAAATATGATAATACGTTTAATTTTGTTGAGGGTGTACCGCTATTAAAGGGGCCTACATGATAAATTTGTTAAAATATTTGCTTTTTACAAAAAAAACTTTTGTTAGCCAAAACAAACCGTTAACCTACTGTATCAATAACTTTTTAAAATAACTTAGATTTTGCTTATTTTAAAGTTTGCGTAACATAAGTAGCGCACAAATCGCCATTGTCGAAAAAACAAATTTGAGAAAGAAACGTAAATTTTGAGCAACCTTAAGCGAAATCACAGTTCTTCTCTCGAAGAAAACTGGCTAACTCGAGCAAAATTCAGTTAACGTTTAATGTGTAAGTCGAGCTTTAGTTTGATTAAAACAAAAGGACCAATACATGCTTCAACCCATTTTGTTTCTAGGCAACTTCGCGAGGAGAAATTATCTGACAGGTCGTTTGTTTCAACAAACAGGCAGAGAAATCAGCAGAGACAACAAGACAATATTATAAAAGAACGCAATGTTGCCTACACAAGTTTTTTCCTTTTATTGAACGACTTCGAACTGTTGCAAAAAGATTTAACACTCTAATACAGTTACCATAAATTCTTCAGTATAGCTAGAAATATAGTGAGTGTGATCACCAGTTTATTAATTTTCAGTGAAACTTGATATAGGTCAAAAAATCTACACTTACCGTATATATAAATTTAATACGTTTTCAAATGATATTAAAAACATACAACGCAAGTCTCCTAATTCAATCCAATATATATAGTAATGTAGGCCTACCTAAAATCCTAAATAAAACAGAAAATTTGCAAAATTAAGATACCACAAGTTTTCTAATTTATAGCATTTGAGTTAGAGGCAACATCTTCAATCAGCGTAAATACTACAGGTATCACTAAACAGTAGACTGAATTCGTTTGCAAATCCTTCAATTTTGTACACGATGCTTGTTTTGCTCTTTCTACTAAAGTCAATGTTGAGTTGGCAGGTCAATGCAATAGCACGACAGAGAATTCAATGAACCTTTTCACATAAAAGCTTCATAAGGCAACAGACAGTCGCCATCGCAGCCCTGTTGCTGACTAACATTGAGTCATTAAATTTAGATCTCACGACAATTATGTTTCGCAGCGTAGTAAAAAAAACGCTGATTGCGAAAAAAGTAAAAATTTTAAAGAAATGATCCTGCTTGATTTATACAGCTGTAGATACAAATAAGTACATATTTTAAATTAATTTCTCCAGTGTTTCTTACTACTTGATTATTGGACAATCAGTGTTTCCTACACCATTTTACTATTCGAAAGGTTACGCTAAAGATCCTAATATTTATTCGGGTTGATAACATGTTATTTTTTCGGTATTTTATTTAGATTAACATAGATTCTGACGTAAATTGTTCTGCTCAGCTAAAATTCTGTCTATTCGTAAAATATAAGCTTAAACTGTAAAAAATAGTTGTATATTAAATACGGAAAACCAAGTCAACTGACACTATGAAAAATTATATCACTGCATATAAAATCTAAGTAAAGTCCGTAGTGTCTTTTCAATTTCATAGGCATGGTCAATTATGTATAGGGTATACAGGATGTTTATAAAGTTGTCAGATCGGTCGGTGGTTTGCCTGTAGGGTGTAGGCAAACATGCGGTTTTGAAAAACGTCGAAACACGGTCGAAACATGCTACATATACATGGCGTCATAACCCGATTTGCGACGAGTAAATCTGGCTTTATATGACATGTTGCATTTATAACCGATATATATTATTGAGTTAAAATATTCCTTATGTTATGCGGCGTAAAAATATTTATAAAGTACGCTACATGGTTAGTATCATCGTTTACAATAATATAGCTACAAATTGTTAAGGGTCCTTTTGGCAGTACTTCATTGACATTTGTTTGTGTTTTAATACATTTTAATATTATTGCCTTCAGAAAAGGTCCTTTTGGCAGTACTTCATTGACATTTGTTTGTGTTTTAAGATATTTTAATATTATTGCCTTCTGAAAAAAAAATTAAGTAGTAGACAACTCTCATTGTGGCAAAAGGACGATCTGTTTAGACTAAATTATACTTTTAATATTTTTTATTACGTCATCGTTTTTTTTAGGACTTAGAGTTGTCACAAATTACGCCTTTGTTTGGAAAACTTACTTCTATCTGAAAATCATGGATAAAAAAGATATCATCTCTGAAGCTTTACCACGGAGAGGATTGACAAACGAAGAATATCGAAAGGCCGCAATTGCAATGGTGAACTATATTATTCAACATAACGATGAGATCAGACGTATGCCCCCTAGGCCCGACGTTTCGCCTGGTTAGTATAGCCACAGTTGTAGAAATTAAATACTTATTTTTTCGCATGGCTATTGTCAAATTGATACTATTTTGGTATAAAGATGTTAACAAGAAGAAAATGTTAAATTTGCAAAACGAATCAATATAATGTTTAATTTTTTTATAAACAAATATTGCATTACTACTTGAATGATCCTCTTATTCAAGTAAACTGCGCACAACCTTCTTGTAGGTATATTTTGTAGAAAATGACTAGCCTTTAGTAAAACAAAACTGAACTGAGTTTACTGTGGTGACGACTGGTAACGTAAACGCCATTAATTTTAAGGCGTAAAAAGGTATTAGTGCAATCGGCCTAAAGCAAACTTAAGTTGCAGATGAAAATGTTAGTGAGTAACCTATATTCAGGAGTTTTTAACAAAGACTCTGAAGCCACCCCTATTAAACGGAAATACTGCGAAGAATCTTACATTTAGGAGAACAAACATAGGGTGGGTAAAAATAAAAAAACACGTAATGCTATACTAATAGACCTATAGTTGGAATTACTAAGAATTCAGGGTATCAATGGTCTTATCACTGGATTGGTTGCGAACACCAATACATTGAAGCAAGCTTTCCATATAGAAATTCACAATATGCTGTTTTTCAAATTTAGGTTTGCTGCGCTGTCTAGTTTCCCGAGAAGCACCAGAAGAGAGTGAAAATTGGCAAAATGTTTACAAAGACCTAGATGAAGTCATAACAAAAAAGGTTCTTAACTTGCATTCACCCAACATGTTTGGCTTGTACCCTACAGCCAACAGCTACCCAGCGATGTTGGGAGACATGTTATCAACTGCGGTCGCCTGTGTGGGATTCAGCTGGGTAAGACTAATGTTTAACGATATTCTAAATTTGAAAACAGATTTTTTTGTGTGTGTACTTACCATCTATATATAGTCTCCTGTCGCTGCATTACTTTATAACCGTAAAGTTATATCTATAAACTCATTGTTAAATATGCATTGAGTACTGTATGTATTGTAAAAATTACAGCGGGTAAACAGTGAAGTTGTTGCATTTTCGGCGCCTTTGTATATTTCTTAAACACAACAAATAGGATAAATATATTTTCTTCTTTGAGGCTACTATATTCTTTGAAATGGTAGATTCGAATAAAATCAAATAGAAACGCTTGTATTGCAAAGGCTTCCTCTCCAGCTTGCACTGAATTGGAAATGGTGATGATGGATTGGCTCGCAAAAGCTCTTCATCTTCCAAATTTCTATTTGCACGAAAGTGGAAATGGTGGCGGAGTTATTCAAGGTTGGTAGTACGAATGAAAGCATTATTATAAATGCCGAGATAAATAGTTTTGGATCACCCGACTTGTTAACGAGGCATAAACTGAAAAGAATAATCGTAAAAAATCAAACAAGAAAATGCCACAACTGTTTAAAAAAAATCTATTTGCATCACCTTATGGTCAGAATTGAACAACTATAGGCACTTACAGTTGCTTAATTCAATGAATAACAGTAAAATCCAGATATATTCAAAAAATAATCTATTTTATAAATGGTTTCTGTTATAATCAAATTCTATTTCTAATCTAATTTTGGTTTTGCCAAAATGCTACTCTTTCCAACAGCATTTTTTAGTCTCTTAGTCAAAACAGTTTGAATTAGTTTTTAATCTGAATACGCCTAGGTAAAAGTAACTAACACAAACACAAGAATATTTTTCATAAAATACCAGAAAGGCCTTTTTAGGACTTCATTATTAAAAAAACAGATAAAATGTATTCGCGTCGTTCGTGGAATAGATTCTAGATTGATAATGAGTCGCACGTGCAGGCGCTTTGCGGTTCCTTGCCTCCAAATCTTGAATGAATTTCCCTGGATTGTGCGACTTATCGCCTCAGATTGTGAACAGTTCACGAACCACTTATTATTTTGGGTCAAATTGTTCCAACATAGACAACTATCCCCACCAATGTAAGAACGTTGACTTGCCAGTTGTAGAGCAAATTGTAGATGATTGCTGTCTGGTTTGCCAGAACGACTTGCGCTTTTCTATCCGCAGGGGCAGTGTGCGTTTTGGTGAAGGTGCTACTAGAGCATGACCGTAATCACCCCAAATGTTGTTGTCTTGTCAGTTGTGCTCTTAGCATAACAATTTAAACCCACTTCTGCTTGCTATTAATTACGAATATTTTTGTTTAGAACCTACCATTTCGAACAAAAACAAACGGCTGTACATGACTCTATCGAAAAGATCACCACTTAATATAAATAAAATACGCGCAAAACCAACTTAAAACTGATAGCAACTTGTTTATAGATTTGATAAGAGTCTGATTGCAGGATCGGCCAGGTTGTGTGAAAAAATATAATAACATTTTTTTGATAAAAGCCTGATTACTGGATACGGGTGATTTCTCGAGTTATGGTACTTTTGCTTTTTAGCCCAATTTAAAATTTTCGACGTTTATGATTTTTTGAACTAATATTGATTACCTATCCCTGAATAACGGCCGCGGCATAACAGGCGTTCCTGTGCTTTTACTTTATGGCTTTCCATTTGTTCGGTGTACTCTATCCTAGTGTTTTCTAACTTTTTTGCGCTCATACCCTTTGAGCTTTCATGAAATTTTCTCGTACCCCTGTCTACAATGTCCGACGGAATTAAATAAAATTGTAATAATAGGAATTAAACTTAATGTATTTATAACTTACGTGTTGAATCCATGCATTAAAAACAGTCTTGTAACACAGCCATAGTACAGCACTAACTGTGTTAAAGATAGCCTACTGACATAGTTCATTTCTGATGCACCCTGATTATTATCTAACGTTAAAGTTTGACCCCAATTGGTGACTTGGTGAGGTTGGCTGACGGAGAATACTTATCCAGAAGCCGGGAATGTATTCTTTGGACTCCTTTGTGATGTTAACTAAATTTCTTCCTGAAGACTGCAAGTAATAATAAAGTACACTACTTGATTGGACTGCAATATCTGCAAGCTCAGGTTTACATTTCATCAAACTATAAAACGTTCCACCCTACACAGCCAAAATGCCAAAATGATTTTCGATAATACCATATTCAAAAAGGTTAAACATATAGTTTATTGAATTGTCAAAATTTTGGCATCCTCCAGCAAAAATACCAAACGACATTTCCACTACATCATGTTTTTTTCTTTGGAAATCCTTTTTACAATCTAATTTCATCAGGTATTTTTTAACGGAAAATCGTCATCGGAAAATAGCATGTATGGAAATGTTAAAAATTGATTGCTTTAATATGGATTACTCTTAATTCTTCGTCCTATTTCAGAATTGAGAAGAATGTTGAATGTCCTTCTAAATGAAATACTATCACAACGGCTTTCAGGAAGATCCAGTCAATTGCCCAGTACCATCTAAATTTACGGCTTTAGTTTTTAGTTGGTTTGTTTTATGCGAAATATTTGTATATAAAACTATGTCACTACTACCATGCCTTATAGCCAATTCAAGCCTTAGTTTGGGAGTTATTGGTTTTTGAAAGTTTGGTTCATTTTGGCTATTGAAAGGAATAGCAATTCCTAAACATAATTAGTTTTATCTGAGTTCATTCGGATTATTTACCAAATTTGTTCTAAATTATATTGTGCAAATGTGCACTTATTTTTAAATCCTGTTATGACTTAACTTTGTGACGTCATCTTAAAAATGTTATCGATTTCCGTATGTGCTGACGCAGTTGGCTTTCTGTCGTCCAGGTTTCTCATTCTCGAATGAGCATCCCTATAAACGACGGGCTGATGATGCCAGTGGGAATCGTCCTAAGTGTCACTGAATTGAATAAGTTATAGCAATAACAACAATAAACGCAATCTGCCAACTTATGTCATTCAACTCTATTAAATCATAGGATCAGCGAGCGAGGCCACCCTCACGTCTTTGCTTGCTGCTAGGAGCAGAGCAGTTCGAAAGCAACTTGCAATCAACTCTGAACTAACGCCTTGTAATGTCGTCAACCGCCTGATTGTCTATACCTCGTCGTGTAGTCACTCATCTGTACAGAAAGCAAGTAGGACAAACGTGTTGTAAACATCATATAGTCATATTTTTATCAACGGAGTGTTAAATAACCTAACTTCCCGTTAACTATTAAAAAGCTAAATAACAAAATAACATAGCATTCCGGTAATAGGTAAAAATGCTGTATCGAAACAGGGATATGCCTTGCTCATTTAAATTACTATGTCTTACCACTAGCCTCAATAATAAAAACGTTATTTAATGAAACTTTTGTGTCAACAAGTCCAAAAAATTGCAGGTTGCGTTTCTCTTGTAAAACTGCGAACACTGCCGACCGACGAATCAGGAGCTGTTCGGGGAAACACACTTTTAGAGGCTATAAAGGAGGATAAGGAACGCGGAAAAATCCCAATGTTTGTAAGTTTTGTCATTATATAACAAACTATAGGAAGCAATCAGTGCTGAATTAACCATTAGGCTACTAAGGCTATATAGCACAAAATACGTGCTTATGTTCTGCATAAAAATATTGCTCAAAAGCCTTAAAACTATAGTGACCAGTTATTTGCGATATGCTTTATGTTACAAGTTGACCTTAACCTGGCAAAATTTAACCTTACTAGGTTAAAAGCGTCACAGCTAGAAAGGACGGAAGAGCCTAAGGACAAAATTAAGTTAAACATAAACACTGCCTAGAAATTTGTTGCCGTCAAATTTAGGTGTAATCTGATGATATTTTTTTGCTATCATTTAGGGCAGGGGTCAGCAAACTTTTTCTAGTCGCGCGCCAAGACCAAACTTAAAAAGGTCTCTGCGAGCCGCACAAAATGATGACTAAGAATTGTGTTATTAAAATGTTAGGACAACTGTGAATCAGGCAGGCTCGGATATTTATTGGACTTAAAAACGTGTTTAATTACATTTACAGAGGCATTAAAGTGTTAATGCAAAGCGAATGAGAAGTGTAATAAAATTACCTTGAGGGAACGCGATAACATTTCAAGTTAATCTAGCTCAGTGTTTGTTAACTGTTTGAACTCAAGGCACTTGGCAGTCTTCCACGGCGCATCGGTAAAGAATCGCCGATCTAGTTGAAAAGGCGGCATCAAGCGTAAACAAACCCGGCGTATAATGAATATTCGCGCATAGCGCGAAATATTTTCGCAATTGTTAAAATAGCCAAAAAGTATATGTGAAATGGACTCGTGTCTAATTTGTCAAAGAGGCGGCGGGCCGGATTACATCGGCAGGCCGTAGGTTGCCGAACCCTGGTTTAGGGTCTTATCATACTCTGCAATTGCAAGGGTATTTTTCTTTTCCTTACCTGTTATGACCCTGGATAATATACTAAATGATGGAAATATATAGCGTAAAATATTTGAGTTCCGTTTTATGTCAAAACCTCAAATTTAATATAATCGCTAATATGGCAAGTAAGAAGATAATGTTTTTCGCGTATAGTTTTGTGCAACGCTAGGAACAACATCATGCTGCGCCTACGACAACTTAAGTGAGATCGGACCTGTATGTAAGTATTCTTCGAACAAAACACTGTATTCGCTAATATAAATAAAACAAGAACGTATAGCAAAGTTACATCCCCCAGTGTGATAAAACCAACGCACTGTTAATTAGACGGTAAACCTAGCAAAAAATGAACATAAAAACACTATAAGACGTTGGAAATTTATGTTTTTGTTAGTTTTATATAAAATTATTTATAGCAAATGCTTTATGTGGTTTATAATATTAGTGAGAAAACAAATAGAAAAATGAAAATACATCTAATACTTCGAACAGGTAAGGATGAAAACATATGGCTTCACGTGGATGCTGCGTATGCTGGTGTCGGTTTGCTCTGCCCAGAGCTGCATTACATTGCTAAGGGAATCGAGGTAACTGATTATAACAGATTTTAACTTGGTTTAAATCAGTTCTTTTTAACCTCTGCTGGCCCCATGGGCGCTTGCCCCTATCTGGAATTTCAAAGTGCGTTTATTATTATTATTGTTTATAAGTGTAATATGTATTACCTATGAAGGTTAAAATTTTTATACAATAAATTATGTGTATATATTCATGTTCCCCCCCACCCCCTTCCCCCTGGAACATTTGCAGACCTAGCATAACGACCTAATCCCTAAATCCCTAATCACATAACTTTAACGCGTTTTTTTAATCAATAACTTGGCGCAATTAAAAAAGGTTAGTCACGAGAATGTTTTTTAGATCTTCTTTTTTGCAGTATACCGACTCTTTCAGTTTTGATCCGCATAAACTGATGATGGTAAACTTCGACTGTTCGGCATTTTGGTGGGTATAACACAGGTTTTTGGGTATAGTTGATTTAGGTAAATCAAATTTTGTGTTGTGACCAAAGACCAAGTTGTGTAATTCCAAAACTGTAAAATAGGATGTTCTAAGAATAGGTTGACTCTGTGACAAAATAGGTGTTTTTAAAAGCTCCAGCTTTATTTCTAAGGAACGCACTTAGTACTTAAAAAAATGGCCCTAATTGTTTGACGCTTTTTGAACTCATTTGGCTCGCAAAGATGTCGTTTGAAAATCTTACAAATAAATAATTACTTTAAAATAATCATAAACTGGACATAAGAATAGATAAATATACCACGATCAGTAAGGTGCGCTTAAAAGCAAAGATTAAGGTAAAGCAATGGTATTATGCTACACAATACCTTAAGGCATTTGCTTGATGACGGAACTACGACTGCAAAATCGTATAAGTAATTAATATTTTACATTCTTAGGGTAAAGAACGGCGTTGAACTTTCAAATTCTTTCAACCACAACCCTTATTATCTCCGACATGACAATCAAGACAAGGCAATCGACTACATGGTGAGTAAAAATGTTGAAGAAAAAGAATTTAAATATAAAACAATAGTAAAGTTAAAAAAACTAAACCACTTTTGATAAACGAATGACGTACTAGTTTACGTTTCCACCTCTTTTTCGTTGCCCTACTTAGGCGAGGATATAACACCTGTTTGCGCAAAATATGATGTTTATCAAATAAGTTCTTATTCTGATCAATGTTCGGATGCTTATTTCAAAAGCAATCTCAGTGTTTTTATCACGTCCATTTTTTAAGAAAATACATTTTATTATTTCATTGATGACGAGTATTTCGTGGGTGGCAATTCAATCCCCGAAAACCCGTTTTGAGACATTATAAAACTCTATATAGCTAACTTTTTTTCCACGTATACCAGTGGTTCCCAAATCTGAGTTTAATGAGCATCTCACGACCCAAGCCAAAAACATCAAAAAATGTACTTTTTTGATATGCATGAAATAGAAAAAAGACACAGACAACCAGATTTTATTGTGATTGGTGAAACTGAATTTTTTTCCTTTATAATATCAGTGTGGCTTGTTTGGTGATTAAAAGCATACACCAGTCTTAGCAGCTACTGTAGCTTGTTGCCATCAAAACGTTCATAAAACCACTTATGATGCAATAATCCAGGTTACAGATTTTAAGCCACTTGACAAGCTTATGATGCAATAATTCAGTTGTTATTGAAATGAAATATTTGAAAAATTAAATGAAAAAAGTTCGTTTGCGCAGGATTGAATCTCCATAGAGCGACCCACTTTTTGACCCCACGACCCATGTTTAGATCGCGACGCATACTTTGAGAACCACTGATGTATACAATTGAGAGAAAAACGAAAAAAATATTTAAATAAAATATACAAACATAACCTTTAACAGTTCCAGCCCAGTTGACAGCCACTTCCTTAAAATTGACAAAGGGGAGGAAAAAACGTACCAAAAATGTGTGCCACGCATTACAAGTCATATCAGCGTTTAAAATAATTTAGGCAGACAGATAGAAAACGTATTTGAGACGTGGATTTGATAAATCAAAACTTCCGTAGATACAAATTACATAACCGCAATGTAAACTGCTCCGCTTCAAAGTAACACAGTTATAGTCCTTCGTTTGTCTGTCTTACCAAACTTGGCTTCTGCCCATCCTTTTTTAAAAGAATTTTGCTACCTTGGAGGCCATTTTGTTTAAGTTGCAATTTTTACCAATTTCAAGCGACATATATTAAGAAACGGTAAATGTCCTATTGTATGTAACACCTAATTTCTGACTCAGAATTGGCATGTTCCCATGGGAAGACGTTTTAGATCAATCAAGCTGTGGTTTGTTATGCGCATGGTTGGTTTGACAGGCTTGCGCACTCATGTGCGACGGTCAATTGCCGAGGCAAAATATTTCGAAGGACTTGTCGCCAAAGATCACAGGTTTGAAGTTCTATTCCCAGTGACAATGGGATTGGTCTGCTTTCGTCTGTTTAACAAGGAATTAAACAAAGAGGTTTGTTTTATTAAAACATATTTATTCGTGTACCTTCAACCTCTAGCTCATTTTGTTAATAACAATGTTTTAATTGCTTTTTGTTAGTAAAAATACACTCCAACTAGTCGCTTTCTACAAAGGAAGCTTTCGGAAGACATAATCCAGTGGTCGGCGAACTGTGGGCCGCGGCCCAAATGTGGACAGCAGAGCCGTTTTTAGTGGGCCGCGAGTTACTTCTGAATAGCGCAGTGTTACATACAGTTGTGGGCCGCGCGATAGTCGTACATTCATTGCGCTTTATTTTAAAAGTTGACGTGGCATAGAAGTTTTAAATTGGCTCAGCTTGGAAAGGCCAGCCAAATGTGGACCTGGGAGCCTAGCTATCCAACTATATTTTTTGCCAACCTAAAGTGTGTGTCGTTGTAAATTTTTTCTCGTTAGCGCGTATATTCTTCGTTTTATATTATGTTTTACATTATGATATGTCAGTGTTTTAGGCACCAATGTACCGTGTTATATTTTACCTTAAAATCAAATATCCTGAATACGCCACTTTTTTGTAGTGGGCCTTCAATAGCTCTGAAAAGTCTAAAAAAGAGTACTTTGGGTCGCGACAAAAAAGTTTTCCGACCACTGATATAATCCAATCAGTCGTTACAGTGTTCTTTCATGAAAATCCCTAAGTGATCGACTGACCCGATTAACAATTTTTGAAGGTCTAGATCACTCTAGAATCTAGATCACAGTAGTTGTGCCGAATTCTGAGTATGATTGTTTCAGTAATCTCAACCTAGAATTTTGTTCTATTGAAGTTCATTTCTTTGTTTTTATAAGTTATTAGAACAAAACGAACCAAAAACGTATTGTCCAATTAAATAGAGTTTTTTTTTTAAACAGGAAACACTAAACGTTTATACAAAACAACAATAGTGTTCAATTTATTCACCAATAGTTTGGAAAACTTGAATAGAAATGTTAGCGGCGGAAAACACTGCGGTGATTTAATTATGTAACACAAAATCGAGTTAATTGCTAGATTGGTGAGCGGCCGTGGTGCTGTTTTTATTAATGCTTTAGCAGTAAATAATAATTATTTCTGTCAAAGCGGGCTATACCCTGATTACAACAAAGTCTACAAACACAATTCGTTGCATCTTGCAAAACTATCAACCAAAACAAACACGAAAAATAAAAGAGAATGTTTCTTTGGCCCAGTGGTTCTCAAACTTTTTTCGAAAAATTGCGCAACGGTCCCTCAGCAATTTTTTAAATTGCTCACGATCCCTTAAAAATATACACAAAATAATAATTTGTTTTTAATGGTATCAATGGGACGGTTGCGCTTGCTTCTTTGTTATCAGCTCGGCTATGTTAACCTCTAACGAATCACTTTTTTTGTGTGAAGCAATCACGAACAGTTTTAAAACCGTGACCGTACAGCTCAGCGCAGCAAGCTGTAAAAACGTAACTCTCACTAGAACAATGCAATACTATGACGTCACAATGGACAATTCAACTCAAAGTGTACAATAATTTTGATTTTTTTTAGGTGCTTCGCGGTCCCAGAAAATTGTCTCGCGGACCCCAAAAGGACCGCGGACCCCAGTTTGAGAACCACTGCTTTGGCCCATTGAAAAATTATTTACGTATAGTAGGATTTACTGCATTAGATATATTTGGTAGGATAATTAAATATTTCTGTATATAGGGGATGAATGATTTGAACAAACGTCTCTTCAAAGAAGTCATGGCAAAGAAAAGTGTCTACGTAACACAATCATTTGTAAACGGAGTATACTTTCTTCGAGTTGCGACAGGGAATATAAACACAACCAGAGAATCGCTGATTGGCTGCTGGAAAGTGATTCAAGGCAGCGCAGAACGTGTTCACATTTCGAAACAACAATGACGTCAAACTCGAATTTCCAATGGAACAACATTAATGTTTTGGTTTTCAATTTAAATGTGTTTTGTATTGTATATATAATTATTTGATTGGCGTAGCTTTATATATTCAAACTACATATTACACACAAATATTAAACAGCATAACACGTGGTTCAAAGGATTGCCTATAATCCTCTAATGATAAAATCAGATAAAAGGCCTAAAGTTTGCCAATTTTTATCCATTGTAAATTTTTAGTGATCAAACAAACCACAATTGATAACCCGGCGATAAAGAAAGAAAATGAGCGAACGACAACAAAAATGCTTACGCCATTCTGGTATGATTACATCCAAGCTTTTGTCTAGTTTGTTTGCAATATGTCTTGAAGTACATTATAATATTTCTTTTAATTAAGTTTCTTAAGTATCGGTTAACTCTTTTCAACTTGGCCTCCATAGATATAAAATCAAGGACCCGAAAACGCACAGTTGTCATGTTCTTTTTGTGGAGTCAACTAATAAATATAGGCTACAATATAAATGCGCAGTGAATAACATATTCTCCAAAACAGTGATTTTCAAAAATAATTTTACCGCGGCTAATTAGTGTGCCTCGCGAAATCACCAAAAAAGGGTGCCGCAAATATTTTTTTAATTTTATAAAAAATATTCATATTACCATAGGCGCACAGTAAAGTATTTGAGACTTAAATAAACACTATTGATTAGATAACAGAGTAATATTGTATTTAGCTAAAAAATACTTTCGGTGTAGCCATAATGGTGGCTTAGCTATATTTTATGAGTTTGTAGAAAATTAATTTAAAGTGCAGGTTACAAGTCTCGTATTATTTGTTAAAAAAACAGCACTCTTGCATGTCTCTATGATTCCCCCCTCCCCTCCTCGCGCTTAACAAGCTTACATTGGAATTATAACACGCATGAAACCGGAAGCAACTACTTCACAGTGAAGTTACTTCAAGAGCAAAATACGTATATTTAAAATTTATTAAAGTTACTTTTAGTCAGCATGCAAACATCACGTATATAGCTAAGGGTTATCCATCTATTTTAGTTTGTAGTAAAGCTTTTCGCAAATAAGTTCAGTTTAACTGGATAAATATTAAGTTTAATTGGAAGTGTTTAGCGACACATCCCAAAAACATTTATGTCGCAATAAAATGCCCAAAACTGCCTTTATTGCTATTCCCATTATAGTTTTAAATGAAGGAACATTGTTTGAATAACATGCGATTAAAAACTATAAAAAAATTACTAAAAACAAAAAACGAAAACCCAAATTTACCCAACTTTTATATACCTTTCATACAAATACGGTCTATACGGTTTGCATGTACAAACTTCACGTCATATCCGATGGGAGCTGGCACAATGCAAGCAAGACAAGTGTGAGAAAGAGGAAATACACTGGTCTTCATCAAAACGCATTCCATTCATTATAATATTGTGGGAAAATATTTTTTTTTCATTTGCAACAAGCAACGCAGACGACCCTACGGATTTAACTATGTAGTGTTTTAAACCCTTTAGAAAATTTCAAGTTAAGATTTAAATTAAACGTTCAAGAACATGTATATACTATATAACAAACTTTCGAAAACGTTTAAAAGGCGGCTTACTTTGAATAAAAACACAGGTTACGCTAAATAAAAAAACACAACTCCCTCGCTCTGACTAAAGCTGCCGGTGGTAGCCTACTAGCGTAATGTTAGGGTGAATTTATTTTAGATAAATAAAGTAGTTTTATCGAAAACGAAACATGTAAAAAAACTTTTTTATTAAAAAACGAGACGCTAAAAGGAGTCTAGATATATTTTGCTTTATTCTGTCCCAGAGCAATAACTGCAAATTGCAATTAGGTCTCATATTTTAAAAATCAGCATCTCTTGCATTTTTAATGGTACTATACTCAGTTTTAACACTCTGCAGCAACTAATAGAAATTTGGACGTTGAATTTAAGGTATTGTATACTATGAACATGTGTGAAAAATAAAGTCTAGTTTAGAATGTGTTGGCAATCGTATAAAAGAATATTAAAATGGCTAGGGTAACGTCAACTCGCAGTCTTAAACATAACAATTTTGATGCATTTTGTAGTTAAATTAAAACGAAGTAAGGCATTAGTCATTTGACAAAAAAATACTGGTTAAAATACTGGTTTGGAATATTATATCTCTTTCAATATGGCAACGTTTTCCTCCTATGAAGGCTCCTTTTTTCGCACTGTTTGAGCAGCTTTTGCACGCTTCTGTAAAAAAAAATAATCCACAGTCTGTCATTCAAGCGACGGAAACAGTTCGGTATTAGCCATGAGAAATAAAAACGAAATCAGTCATAGTTAGCGTTTTTTTCTACAAAGTTGCGTTTGTCAAGCAGACACTCAGACAGCTATTATAACTAGGTATCGTGGCCCGAATGTCAGTGAGAGTTAAAACTTCGCAGTGACCCACAGTCGATAGAAACGAAATGCATATAGCATGCTTTATCCGTGTTGTACATATAATAGTAAACGTTAAACGGGTTGTTTCACTGGTTCGCAATCCTCAATGTATGCTCCATTATGAGAAGACACGAACATCCGTGCTTCCTTCTCGTCAACAAAATGTCCTAGATTTTTTAATGTAGTATACTTCAGCAATATTTTCAGACACTTTATTGGGCAATCCAGAATTAACCATGAAAGTTAGTTGAAAAATTATAAACATGCAATTCATTCAAAACTTTTTTGCCCAGGAAAATACAACAAAAATTTTGTTTCGCTCTTTGCGCGAACTCATTACTTTCACTATTATTTCGTACAGGCGTATGCAACCTTTTTTCCAAGGTTTAAGTATGTCTATGCCAGGGGTTTTAAACTGGGGTCCATTATGCCTATCGTGGTCCACGCGACGTCAAAATAATTTTAAGGGTCCGCGGTAAAAAAAGTTTAAGAACCCCTGGTCTATGCGGTTAGACCAGAGGTTCTCAATGTGGGCGGTACCTCCCCCTTGTGGGCGTTGGCGAGTAACAAGGGGGCGTTTTGAGTCTTTTTCTTATTTGGGGGGCGCTGAACGCACATAAGGAGGCGTTACATGAATATACTTAAAAAAAAATTATAAAAAGTTCACATAAAATAGTAACAAACAGCACTGTAGGTAACTTTTAACCTTAAATGGCAACTTCGGTACTGTAAACTTGTAGTAGTTTCCCGACCATTGTTACGTAATAATTGGCTTTCTTTTGTAAAGTTGTTGGTTGCTGTTGCGTTTCACCGTTTTATACGCGGCAAAATGTATGTATATTTAAAGCAGAGGTCGCCAACCTACGGCCCACGGGCCGAATCGGCCCGCCGACCCTTTGACAAATAGACACGAGTCCATTTCAAGTACTTTTTCACTATTTTAACTTAGTAAAGGCCAAAATTTTTGCGCTTCGCGCAAATGTTCATTATAAGTCCGGTTTGTTTACGTTTTGATGCTGCCTTTTCAACTAGATTAGCGATTCTTTACCGTTGCACCGTGGAAGGCTGCCAAGTGCGTCGCGCAAAAACGGAAAACGTATTAAAAAATATTAGACATATATTTCTTAACAATTTTTTATTGTTTTCGGCAATGTAATAAAACCTAGCAGGAAATTTAAAAGAAATGACGGTATACCCCCAAAAAATCGCAGTCGCTTCGCTCGCCAGGTGCGCCCGGAATTCAAAATCTAAGGTTATCGCGTTTTCTCAAAGGAGCTTTATTACACTTTTAATTAGTAGTATGGATGAAAAAAAATCCAAGGCCCGCCTGATTAACAGTTGTCTTAACATTTGAATAACACAATTCTTGTTCACATTTTGAGACCTCTCAGTGTTTGGTTTGGGCCCGCGACTAGAAAAGGTTGCAAACCCCTGATTTAAAGTCTTGGTGCAGAAAATTTAATTTTTCCTGGTAATGACATAACTTGGTGAAATAATGTATCTATAAATTCCCATAGTGAATGTATGTTAGACAACCTAAAATATGACTGACAGCTTATCGAAACGAAAGTGAAGACAATATGATGTTAGACAGCGATTAATATGATACTTTACTGCAAAGCAAGATGAGGGGGGCGATATAAAATAATATTGAGCCCAAAGGGGCACTAGTGTAAAAAAGGTTGGGAAACACTGGGTTAGATGATGAGCTAAACGCAATCCTTTAAATTGTGAATTGCCTGTGTGTCCCAATACTAATTTTCATCAACTTTTCATTTATTCCAAATATGCTTCTTTATACAGCGGCGTTTTACAGTTTATTAAACACATTAAACGCCTTATTAACTTAATTGCCATAAGCCAAATCTTAGAGTTCAATAAGTTAAAGTACGAATTGATAAATAGGGTTTTAGATTACGCGTTTCAGCTTTCGTTTGCCAAATATTTTATTCAGTTACATAATATCATATTTGATGATGTAAAGTTTTCCGAATTGTTGTGTGTAAAATTCCTGAGTTTTCCTGCTTCAGTTCGCCTCGTTTCAAACTTGATATGTAACCTTTAATTTCGTAATCTATAACTGTCAGTCTTGCTGGCGGTATTCTCACGTTCTGCAAAACAAGCCACTTGTTTTGCTGGCGTCTGACTCCCGCTGCAAATTGGCCGTAGAACGGCCGCTGTAATGCCTAGCCCTGTTTTCAGAGTGCCGGCCAGTCTTATTGGCCAATTATGACGTAACTTTCGTGTTGTTTTTCTTCCTACGTATTGGCTATATACATGTCGTTTCTCAGCGGCTTTGGGCATTCTCTAGAGAAGTCTTTTGCGCAGTCTTAGCCAACAGTCGCTGCAATAGGCGGTGGCTGTCTGTCTCACATTAACTTGAAAAGAAATATACGTTCACTAATGCTATTTGATAACGTTTTTTCTGCACATTGTAACAATATACTTTTGATTGGTATTTTAGTTGTGGTTTTGACAGGTAGCATATCTAGCCAGAAACCTTCGCAAACCAACAAGAACTCACGCGGTTGCGACCCGCCGGGCAACTGTTTGGGGTCAGGGGCCAGGCTTCAGTGCCAAGTCGCGGTGGGGGGTAACAGCCATGTAGGATTGTTACACCGTAGGTTGTCGTTGTTTGTTTGCTTACACCATTCTGGTATGATTACATCCAAGCTTTTGTCTAGTTTGTTTGCAATACGTCTTGAAGTACATTATAATATTTATTTTAATTAAGTTTCTTAAGTATCGGTTAACTCTTTTTCAACTTGGCCTCCATAGATATAAAATCAAGGACCCGAAAACGCACAGTTGTCATGTTCTTATTGTGGGGTCAACTAATAAATATACAATATGAATGCGCAGTGAACAACTTATTCTGCTAAACAGTGATTTAAAAAAAAATGCCGCGGCGAATTAGTGTGCCTCGCGAAATCCCAAAACAAGTGTGCCGAGAATATTTTTTTAATCTTAAAAATATTCATATTACCATAAGCGCACAGTAAAGTATTTGAGACTTAAATAAACACTATTGATTAGATAAGAGAGTAATATGGTATTTAGCTAGAAAAGACTTTCGGTGTAGCCATAATGGTGGTTAACCTATATTTTATGAGTTTGTAGAAAATTAATTTAAAATGCAGGTTACAAATCTCGTTTTATTTGTTACAAAAACAGCACTCTGCATGTCTCTATATGATTCCCCCCTCCCCTTCTCGCGGTTAAGATGCTTATATTTTAATTAAAACACGCATGAAACCGGAAGCAACTACTTCACAGTGAAGTTACTTCAAGAGCAAAATACGTATATTTAAAATTTATTAAAGTTACTTTTTGTCAGCATGCAAACATCACGTATATAGCTAAGGGTTCTCCATCTATTTTAGTTTGCAGCAAAGTTAAGCTTATCGCAAATCAGTTTAGTTTAACTGGATAAATATTAAGTTTAATTGGAAGTGTTTAGTGACACATCCCATAAACACTTATGTCGCAATAAAATACCCAAAACTGTCTTTAAGGCCTTTTTCCATAATAGTTTTTAATGTCAGAACATTTCTTGATTTACATGCGATTAAAAACTATAAAAAAATTACTGACCACTTCAATCAAAGTACGAAAACCCATAATTTACCCACCTTTTATATACCTTTCATACAAATACGGTCTATACGGTTTGCATGTACAAACTTCACGTCATATCCTATGGGAGCTGGCACAATGCAAGCAAGACAAGTGTGAGGAAGAGGAAATACACTGGTCTTCATCAAAACGCATTCCATTCATTATAATATTGTGGAAAAATAACTCTTTTTTTTTCATTTGGAACAAGCAACGCAGACGACCCTACAAAATTAACTATGAAGTGTTTTAAACCCTTTAGAAAATTTCAAGTTAAGATTTAAATTAAACGTTCAAGAACATGTATATACTATATAACAAACTTTCGAAAACGTTTAAAAGGCGGCTTACTTTGAATAAAAACACAGGTTACGCTAAATAAAAATCACAACTCCCTCGCTCTGACTAAAGCTGTCGGTGGTAGCCTACTAGCGTAATGTTAGGGTGAATTTATTTTAGGTCCTGGGTTAAATGAAGTAGTTATATCGAAAACGATGCATGTAAAAAAACTTTTTATTTTAGTTTTTTTTATATCAATTGGAGGTATTGTAGACTATGAACATGGGTGGAAAATAAAGTCTAGTTTAGAATGTGTTGACAATCTTATAAAAGAATGTTAAAATAGCTAGGGTAACGTCAACTCGCAGTCTTAAACATAACAATTTTTTCATTACATAAGATGCAATTTTGAGGTATATAAATTGAAACGAAGTAAAGCATTAGTTAATGTGGGGAGGTCTTCCTCCAATGAAGGCCCCATTTGTCGGACAGTTTGAGTAGCTTTTGCACGCTTCTGTAAAAAAAAATACTTCACAGTCTGTCATTCAAGCGACGGAAACAGTTCGGTATTAGCCGTGAGAAATGAAAACGAAATCAGTCATAGTTTAGCATTTTTTTCTACAAAGTTGCGTTTGTTGAGCAGACACCCAGACAGCTATAATAAGTGGGTATCTTGACCCGAAATATCAGTGACAGTTAGAACTTTGAAGTGACCCAATGACAGTCGATAGTAACGAAGTGTTTAAAGCATGCTTTATCCGTATTGTACATATAATAGTAAATGTTAAACGGTTTGTTCCACTGGTTCGCAACCTTCATTTAAGAAAGGCACGAACACCCGTTAAGCAGTCACGAACACCCGTGCTTTAAGAAAGTCACGAACACCCGTTAAGAAGTCACGAACACCCGTGCTTTAAGGAAGTCACGAACACCCGTGCTTTAAGAAAGGCTCGAACACCCGTTAAGAAGTCTTGAATAACGACGTGTGGACTCGAATTTTAAACCAAACAAACGCTTTTTTTCGCTTTGCGCCAACACTTCCTGCCTTCTTAAAAGTAACTAAACACGTTTTTAAGTGCAAAAACATATCCGAAGCTCGCCTGATTTACAGTTGTTCTAATATTTGAATAGCTTAGTTCTTCGTTTACATTTTGTGCAGCCCGCAGAGACCTTTCTGAGTTTGGTTTTAGCCCGCGACTAGAAAAAGGTTGCCGACCCCTGTTGTACAGTAGCCTATGTATATGCTTTCAAAGATAATTAAATTTCCGCAGTTATTCACAACTTATTTATTTCGAAAGCTTTTGTTGTCCAGTATAGTAAATCTTACATTTTTCGCTCTGTATTTATGATGAATTGACGATTTAAGCAGATGGAAGCAATCCCATCCGTCCCATCGATGTTGTCAGTTTTGTAAATATATAAAATTTGGTTTTATTTATCTTTTGCTTTGTATTGCGGTCCGCGAAAAAACAGATTTACAAATAGTGGTCCGTGGTCCAAAAAGTTTGGGAAACCCTGGATTAGACGATGGGCTAAACGTAATCCTTTAATTTGTTAATTGCCTGTGTGTCCCCATTCTAATTTTCATTAACTTTTCATTTATACCAAATATGCTTCTTTATACAGCGGCGTTTTACAGTTTATTAGTCGTTTTCGGCCATGTAGGATTGTTACACCGTAGGTTGTCGTTGTTTGTTACGCCATCATTTTCATTTCATTTTCAGCTTTACGTTACAATACCATTCACATCAGGTGTTGAGGCTACCCCTATGTTATAGCAGGGTTGTCCAAACCCAGGCCCGCGACATCATTTTTAGTGGCCCGTGAGCACTGATCAGTTATTGCAATGTGTACCGTTGAGGGTTTAATCAAAGAAATTAAAGTGACCAACGAACAGTAATACTACTGCAATTGTTTGGTCATGATTATATTTTTCCGGTTATATCATGAAATAAACCAGTTTCCTATCGCTCAACAATTTCGGATCCAAGGTGTGGCAAAAACGCCTAATCTTTGTTATGTGCTAGACTGGTTTGAGAAAAGTGGCAGTGCGTCCTATATGGAACTTTCTAAAATGCTGTTTTGGGAACTTATAAGTTATAGTTTTTTTACAAATACACCAAGGGCTCTTAACCCCTCCTAATAGTTAATTGTACGATAAAATACTGTATTTCGCGCTGCTAGTAACTATTGCTTTACCGGTTTTCACTTTTACTTTTGGCTAAACACCCTGACCCTTTTCAGGATGCAATTTTAGCCGAATTGATCTGGGTAAAAAAAACTTTTTGGTGCGAAACGATAACGTCTTTGTAATTTGACGATGGTGTAGTATAGGCTATGCAAGATCTTTCTTGAAATTTTACTAAGATACGCGCAAGATACGGTTTCCGTGAACATTCTACGCTTATAAAAGGCAGTCTTATGAATTAAAGGATTTGTTAAATACGAAAATTTTTTCGCGCACCATTTTCCCCAGTCTCACGAAACTCGGTTTCATTTGCGCACAAGTTCGACGATAGCAACAATTTTCTGAAGCTTATATGTCTTTGACGAGGCTTTGTGACGTCATTTTTAAACAATTCATGCCCCGACCAAACGAAAAGCTGTGATCCGCTCTTGGCACGCAGCCTACTTCATGTGGCCCGCAGCCTACTTTATGTGGCCCGCAAAGAATATGCAAGAAATAGTGTGGCCCGCGATGCAGTCAGTCTTGGACCACCCTGCTATATATTATGCGTTGTGCAACCAGATCATTGTTATTAGGTCACTTGATATTAAACCTACGCAACCTACAGTCTTTTAAAATGTTCCGTTCGTGTTGTACTTCTCATCATCGAAATAATGCGCACAGAAAGCTTATATATTATCTTGCCTAAGAACACATGTTTTTTCTATGTCTTAATTGGTACTTTCTTAGCAGCGGCGCGCGCAGAAAATTTTCCAGGGTGGGCAATCAGGGGCATATGCAGAAAATCAAAAAGGGGGTCCTGAGTTTTTAACTTAGGAAATTCCCCTAATTTACGTCTGACGTTAATGAATAATGACGTCATATAACAGCAACGGTATGACGTCATAGAATGGTGATTGCAAGACGTCATAAAAAAATTAATCACAAACAGCCAAATAACGTCCAGCAAAAGCGAATGTTTAGACGCAAAACGAACACGTACGTAGTGGACAATCCTACAAGGCGCCAGCTGCCAAACCACAGTGTACAATCGTAACTTCAGGCGAAAAAATAAGACCGTGAAATATGTGTAAAAAATTGTGATAGAATCGTACATAATTCGACTATCAGCAGCGCAGTTTACTAAGTTCCATGAACGAAACTAGTATAAATTACAAGCACGCATTTCGCCACCTGCAACACTAAACAAACAACGTTTTTCCCGGGTGATATTATGCCACCGTGACAATTAGCGCAACATCTGTGCCGAGCTGTGTGCCAAGTCAGCTAAATTATAAGCTGCGGTTGAGGAAAAATAAGTTGTGTCCGTTGCACAGTTAACACGTGGTCTTAGAATATGCTTAATGAGCATAGTTTTGCGTTAACTATAAAAATAGAGACTTTAAAACGCGCACGACAGTCACTATTATACATCCTTTTAAGAATCTGCTTCAGTTAAACAAATGCCGATGTTACACCAACATCGGATATTAGCGAGGAACATTAACTGCGCCTAGTTCGATCTGCAGTGTTCGGGTCACAAATTAGTTTCTCAACTATTGTATTTAACATAATTCTTTGTGGGCGTTAAACCTGTTGTTCACGACTAACCGTGCCCCAAAAGTGGAGTTATGGTTTCTGCGTTAAATCAGGGCAATCCACGTTAAAAGTAAGCACCTGTGTTTTTGTGCGACTAAACACGAAACGGATAGTTAACACTTCTAGGTATCGAAGTATAATCGAAAATAGCGGTCACAGTATTGTGTTCGTGACAGTTCCTTGTATTTCTAATGACCCCTATAAGTGGATTGTCGAATATTCATCTTATTTTAGTTACGTAAATGGGTGAAATACAGGCTGTGGAGTCGGACACAGATTAGGGACTCGACAAAATCGCACATTTGGCCGAACTCGGGTTGTTTTTCACCGACTCCGCAGTCCTGGTTCCCAGTGCTAAACCTAATATAGAAAAAAAAATAATGTTTTGCATGCGAGTTGTTAATATTTGACATTATTAATAAAATGCTGGTTGCCAACCCCTGACCTAAGCGAATAACGAAAACTACCCGGCGTTTACGGTAGAATAGGGGTGTCCAACTCATAACATGCCGGCGTGCCAATTTTTATCCTATAACTTTTTCCCGTGCGAAAGTTTAGTAATATAATTTTTTCTAATAAGAAAAGCGTTTTTTTTACAAATATTAAAAACGTTTAGTCAGCAGTGCGCATTACTGCATCTAAATGTTAGTCTGTGAGTAGACTTTTGCTTTTTGTTTCTTCACACCAAACTTTATAGTTATGTGAATGCTAGCCTCCACTACAATATAATGTTATATAAGTAATTGTTAGTTGTCGTGATTGCAGCGATTCTTTTATATTGTGAATAAACAATGGCAATTTACTGTATAAAAAATTAGGTATTTTTTTACAATTGGCTGAATAGCAAATTAAGTAATTTAAGGGGGCTTGCGTGCCATTTTTTATTTGGTCGCGCCACATTTGGCACGCGTGCCGCTTGTTGGACACCCCTGCGGTAGACCAAACAAAATACGAAAAACGGCGATTTGCGCTCGATTTTGGTTTCGTATTAGTTTAGGACGCGTAACCCAATTACTTGTAAAGCACGCCGCTTCTAGCAGTTTGTTAAACCGTGACAAAAACAAACAAAAACGATAATATCACTTACGAAAAAGGGGTTAAGAACCCCCAGCCCTCCTTGATACGCCACTAGGGATATTGGATAATGTTTAATATTTTTAACCTTTATAAGTTATACATATTACACTTACAAATAACACTTATATTTGCATTTTGAAATTCTAGGGTGGGAGGCAAGTCCCCCCCCCATTTAAGTCCAACAAAATTTAAGTCCAACAAAATCAACAAACCAATCTCGATTTCGAAGGCAACAAATTTTATGCACATGTCATGGTTTATGCATTTATTGTTTACTTAAAATGTCACTCAATATCGTTCTAAAGGTATGACTAATAATAATTTTACTTTTTTCAAATACTAATATAAATGGATATAACAGGCGACTTTGAAAACACGTAATAAATAAAATTATATTTTTTTTATGCATTTTCGATGAAGCGATAAGACGCGCGGTGCATTCTGGCTGCCAATTTGAACAAAATGGGCTAGGCATAGATTTCGCACTTTTCATTTACATGTTTTTTTACTAAGTTTATCAGATCTGATGTGTAATTTTAAATCCGCGCCATCTTTGTATGAAACTGAGATTTATGTGCCTATGAGTTGCAAATTCAACATTCTGCTTCCCATTCAAATTCTATACCCTTTTTTAAGCATAGATATTTTACTTGTCTTTCACGCATGAATATACTTCTGCTATTAGAAGTTAATTTAAGACCTTAACGAACTCAGCTCGAATATTTAAAATAGATAGTGTTTTTTATAACAATTCGACTAATAAACAGCAGCTTGGCCAGATAAAAATGTTGTGTGTGGTCAAATGATTAAACTTTAAACAACTATATTTTCACAGTAAGTTTAGCGGTGGGCAAATGACGCCTGATTAACCAATAGGCTAATAAGACTATATAGCCTTAGGCCCTTGACAAATTCGGCCCTCAATGTGTTTAAGGTTAAATTTTTGTAAGCCTGATAGTGATACAGAACCAGTACAGTACAGTTTTTGCTTAAAAACGAATGATTGGGTCGAGTCAATATGTGCCTTGTATGTGCGTAAATACATAAATCGTTTTATTTATGCTGCAAACAAGTTACAGACTATCCCAGTTCCGTGCTATCACTTTTAAGAGGAACATACAATAAAACTTAAAAACCAAGAATACCTAAAGCAGAAAAATCTATAAACTCATAGTATTAAGACCAACGACATAATAAAGCCAAACGCAGATTACTGTCTAGTACAGAATAAGAATGAAATCGTCTAAATAAGACCTAAATCTGTCGAAATATAGGTCCAACATTTGTCGGAATAAGGCCTAAATGTCAAAAATAACGCCTGTAACTGTAGGGAGAAGGTATGGGTCGATCAGGGGCTGTAAGTCTGGCATCGGCAGTTTGGTGTCGACGTTTGAAGCCCTAGTTTGACCTGACGTTTGGGCGACGTTGTTTTTGCATTGGATTTTTTCCCTGTTCGGGGGTTATTGGTGGGTAATTGGTGGGGTTAGAAAAATAGTAGGGGTTAAAATTATTCGGGGAGTTAGTGATGTACCTAGGGTTGGGGTTTGAGGTTAGGTAAAGTGTTGTTTAGGCCTGATTCTGACCTTTTAGGTCTTATTCCGACGGGTTTAAGACTTATTCTGATTTAGATGGTACTACGACTATTAGGTATTAGTCCTATTTGGGTCTTATTCCAAACTTTGTTTTATCCGACGTTGATGTGGTTCTTATTTCGGTCTTATGTTTTATTTTCGGTCCCTTTTAAGCAGATATAAAGAGTAATGTTGTTAGAGGTTCGAATGTCATTCATAAGGTTGGTTCACAATAGACGTGCCCGGCGTTAACGGAAAACGTTTTAAAAAAACGCTTACGATTGCGGAAGTTGAAGTATTTCAACTTTGACGCTTTCGGTTAGGATTGAGGAAATTTGCCGTTAATGGTGGCAACGCTTTTAGTGTGAACTGGACAATGCTGACATTTTGCGCCAGACGCAAACGCTAGAAACTAAATGCGTCTTGTGGAATCAACCAATACGTGCTAGCTGTAAGGCAAGGAAAATGTAATTTTAAATAGTGGCTACATTGTAATACACTATGAGTCTATGAAACGTAATTCCGTTCATTACATGTTTTTATGTTATGTTTGTGTTATTTTGCAGTTACTATTTTCAATTTTCCATTGATGTATTTTAATTACTTTTTGTAGCTTCGTTTGCAAAATTAGGCCCTTGTCTAGTAAACAGCCTTAAGCCTACAGTAGGCTACCGTTAATCCGGCCCTGACTGCAACTCTATATTTGATAAAGAAAAACATATAATCATGCTTGTTTAGGATTTGCCATCATATAACTTTCAGTACAAAAATAATAAAACATGATTGGTAAAAGTTTCTAACTGAGCGTACTAAAATAGAACGCAAAACACACAAACCGTTTTCAAAAGCGAAAACAAGATGTCTAAAAGCGATAAACTTGGTAGTTTGATCACGTAACAATAAACAGTATTTCCAAACAATGAACATGTTTTGCACTCGTCAGTTACTTTCTGTAAATATTCGTGCTTTTATTATTTAACATTTATTAAACACAAAGAAAATCTGCAACAAAACACCACGTCGATCAATTGATGAGTGACGCTGATTAAAGCAAAGTTGTTTTAGCCTGAACTTGTATTTTGGGTTTGTTCAAACGTTTTGAAATAATTACATCTTCTTTACAAATGTTTTATTCGATATTGGAGTTATTGCCAAAAGAGCATCTACAAAGCAAGTTCTATTTAAAATGTATCACCAAGTGCTCAAAGTAACGCCAAATTCAGCTTAAACACAAAAAGATTATTTAGTCGCAACGGTTATTCATACGCAAACAATATATGCCTTTAGTAATCTTGATATGTCGGGTTGATAGTGAAAAGAAGACAATGCAAACAAATTACGTTTAATATGTTATCATGTCCCGGCTTTCCAGATGGCTTTGTCGTGCGGTCAATCAATATGGAATACGATTTACACAGAAAATGCTCGTTTCAAGCGTATTCTTAGATAACGAAAATCATATTTCATGGAATATCATAATAGCGTCATATCAGTTATTAGCATTTGTTGTAGCGGTTACAATCTGTGTTAAAAGTTTGTTTAATGTTACAATCTGTTAAACTACAAAGTCTTGTAAAACCAAAAGGAAAATATTTTATTAACTTTGTAGCCTATACCTCAGAAATAGCAATAGAATAATATCAGGGGCAGATTGAGAAAAATTTTGAGGGCGACATATATTTGATGACATAAAGGTTTTGCGCGAAGTTAAAAAACTATTGTTTATGTTAGGACTATAATTAAAACAAACGTTCCATATTGATCACAAAAATAGATGATTTCGGTAGCAATTTGTGAGTCTTTCAATCAACAGCTGTATGGTAACATAAAAATAATAAATGAGGTTGCTCATAAGTGCAAAATATCACATCAAGCATTTAGTTTGTTAAAAATTCAATTTGTAGAGATTTTAATTGCGATACAACATTCATATTATGGCCAAATCCGAATAAAAGAGAGCGTCATTATAAATAACTTTAAACGATTCGAAAATGTTTGTAACATAGTTTACACATGCATACATTATAGCTTGACACTAACCTAATCTGTATACTCTTTGTATACCTTTAGTTAGTTGTATGCCCTAGCTTTAATCCGGTATATACTTGGGTATACATTATACCCGATTAAAGGGCCTTGTTTAGATTTTCAAACTTGGTGTGACACATTATAAAGACCATAAATGTCTAACACAAAATTTTCGGATATTTAAATGGATGCCATTATTGTGACCGTTATTAGAAGTGAATTGTATTTTTAACCACATTGTACGATTTTCTCTTAAGGTATCGTCGTTTTAGCGCCCTTTCCAAAAATCAACCATGAATAAAACTGAAGAGAGCGTCTTAGAAGTTTCGCCACGGAAAGGACTGACGACCGAAGAGTATCGAGAGGCCGCTGTTGGTATGGTAGAATACATCATTCAATACAACGAAGACTTTAAAGACGTTCCACCTATGCCTGACGTAACACCAGGTAAGTGTCACAAAGCAGGTTGTCTTCGTGAATCAGAGCCCCTATGAAAACGTAAAAAGGAGTGGTGTCACAAACATAACATTAGTTCAAGGTTTTTGCTATTGATCTGTCGGACACTTATGTGTTCATAATGACATGATTTCTTATATCGCTGTTCGCCAAGCTCTGTGGCACACTGAAAACAGCGTCATGGCTCACTGCTCGACCATGGCCCATAGCTTGAAAACCTATGATTTGGTGGGTAAGACAAAAAAAGACGAAAAAAATAAAGATGCAGCTTTTCATGGGTGGTTGCTACTACGGTTCCTCTCCGGGAATGTTTCGACAGGAAATTCCCGGAATTTCCCGCAAAATTACGAAAATTTTTTTTACAATCCCGGGTATTCGGCGACATAGCAAAACTTAAAAAAATTTTAATTTTTAACTAATATAAAGAAAAATAATATTACCAAACCTATTAAAGTCGTTGCCTGAGTTGCTTTATTTGCGCTTACCAGTGGAAAAATCCTAATTAAATTTATTTTACCGATAAAAATACCCCCTGCATGCGCGTTTTCTAATTAAAAGCAAATAAGGGTTCAGCCTTTAATACGAAAAGGTCTTGTTAGATTGCAGAAGCAAAACTACAGAACATAAATGAGCTTAAATAAATGTTTGGAGCGGGATTCCCGGGAAATTTTATTTTGTAATCCCGTTTCCCGGGAATGAAAAAGGGAAAAAGAGGAACCCTAGTTGCTACCTTCCATTCAGAAAAAAATTTATCCCGGAACGTCACGACGGAGTTAATGTCATAATGAAAACTACAAATTTGAGTTTTATTGGTTAATATTTCAAATATTTCATTCTTTTGCGGCCGCTTCAAGACCTTTTTGCGGCCCCAATACTTCGGGGTTTATTAATTTGACGTAAATAGAAAGCATTTGCATTAACATCAACTTGCTATAGGACTAAGACCCATCTTAATTAAATTCCATTTTATTATTTATTTGCTATACTTTCCTGAAACGTATTCGTTATCAATTGACGCCACATGAGTTCAAACGTAAACAACTTACAATTTGTGTGCGTTTTATATCCCATAGCTTCCTAAACTTGAAGATGTAACTCACAAGCGTTTGCCAACAAGTTTTAAGGGTAGCAAGTATAGGGCTACACATACAACACTTATAGTTTTACATCTATATAAATTTACTTATTGCTATTTAAATATACATGTTTTCGCACCGAGTTGCTCATTTATTTGACATTTGCGCACAGATACTAACAATGACAAAGGCCTATATATCACTGCGACCTGATATGTCAGTAAAAGTTAGATAACATTCAACGTGTTTAAAGAGTTAAAAGAAGCACGTTACAACAGGCAATTTTATTAAGCTTTTAGTCGACCTGGCATTATAGATCGCCAAAGGCGGGACAAAATCGGATTTGTTTAGATTAATCGTATAACTTTGTTGTAGTTGCATGGCTGCTACAGGTCAAAAAAATAAACATAAAAAATGTAAAACACAATATAATAAGAAACACACAACAATGAAGCTCCAAGGCCTACAAGTAAAACGAACATTATAGTTGAACAAAAAACAAAACAAAACAAAACCCAAAAACATGTAGGCCCTAATGCAAAAAGCTATAAAACAGTGGTTCTCAACCGGGGTGCCGTGCACTCTAGGGTGCCATTTTTAACGTTCAAGGGTGCCAAGGATATTTAGAATTCTTTAAGAGTTCAATTTTTGCTGTATAGTGAGCGTCTTTATTTCCATCTCGCTTATTGTAACGTTGCAGTAAAATCCACGAAAAATACGAGCAAGTATGCCGCGAACTGTTTATAATATTTGTAGGGAGCCGCAAGCGAAAAAAGGTTGCAAAACACTGCTCTAAATGGTACAAAGTATTTCTAGAAAAAACGATCAAACGATGATAAGATTAACTTTTTCGACCGTTCTATACAGGCGTCCTTATGGCATTTCTCACAGAATATATTTCATAATCGCGCAATATTTTTTCTACGTGTAACGTTATAGGGGTTGCCCTACCGTCCTTATTTCTGAGATTTGTCCTTATTTTAAAGGGCCAGACTTGTGTCCTTATTTTGTCTTTTTTTCAACAACTACAGAACTTCGATCGTTTTCCTCTGGTAACCAGTGTTGAATAATATTCTTAAATTATGCTTTTGCGCCGAGTTTTTATGACAATATAAAACGAAAAAAGTACTCCCGTCCCCGTGGCGTACAAGTTTCAGAATTTTACTTCTAAGTGGTAAGATAGGCAGGGCAGTGTCAACCACTTCGCATTTTTGGCTGCTGTACCTGGATACAGCAACTAATGACAATTTAGCAGTAAACAGCACTACAAGGTTATTTCTGTTTAGGCTATACATAGCAGAATAGGGTGCGACAAAGGCAGCATATTTTTGCAAAGTGGTTGGTAATGGGAAATGGGTGCAGTGCAGTCGACACTTCGATTAAATCAGTAAAGCTATAAGCAGGAGTGGCCAACACTTCGATCGCGATCGACCGTTTGATCGTCACATTTCACCTGGTCGATCGCGTTAAGTGTCGGATTTTTAAAATAGTGTACTTAAAACATTAACAGGAGTAGACCGAAAAACAAACCACAAACCTTGATAAATTGCGGGAGCAGATTGTTTCTGGCAAAAAGTATGGAATGTAATACGACTCGTACAAATACAATGCATGTCCAAAAACGTTTTTTAAATAATGATCTAAATTTTCGTCTGTCCTTATTTTTGGGTCCATGTCGATGGCAACCCTGGTTATAGGACTATTTGTGATTTTAGTGCATTTGTGCTGTTGCGCAAGTTTATAACATTACAAACAACATGAATTTAATTTACTTTATTTGCTGCATATTACTGTTGGAAAACATTAAAAAAGTACCCTTGAAAAGGCCATTTTGGTCATAGTAGTTCAACTTTGATAATTTTCGATTTTTGCAAGATTCAAGGCAACGTAATAAACGTCAACGTTTCATTCAAGGTTTTATGCGCTCCCTAATCCCGGGGGAAGCCCCAGAAGAAAGAGAGCAGTGGCAGGAAGTATACAAAGACATTGATGACGTCGTAACTAAAGGTGCTCTCCAATGGCATTCGTCCAACATGTTAGGTTTCTTTCCAACTGCTAATAGCTATCCAGCGATGCTGGGTGACATGTTATCAACTGCGATCGCCAATATTGGGTTTACTTGGGTAAGAAAAAAATATGTGAAATAAAAATATACGACATTTTGTAAGTTTGTCCTAAAAACAAAACATAACAATGAATTTCCAGAGACGATTCATCAACAGTTCTATGTTTCAGCACTGGGGATCAAATATGGAAATCCTAGGGTAAACCTGATGAACGGCCCATATAACGCACCATTTAGTTTAGGGTCCCCGAACTGTTTTTAAAAAGGGCCGGGTATAAATGTAAGGCCTGACGTTCTGGGCCGGATAAAACGTTTGATGTTCGCGAAAGGGATATGAAATGTTCTATTAAACTCGATTAAATTAAATGTTTTAACGAACTAAATATTAGTAAATAATACCCATCAACTGTAGTGAGCTTCTTGAAATTGTCGTTAAGGGTAAAATTCCATTACAATTTTGTTTTCAATTGCATCCGACACCAATTCAACTGTGTTTCATTACCATTATAGGCACTCGTCTTCGTGACCCAGTAAGTTAACCAAACAAGTCCTAATTTGAAATTAAATTAACCAAGATTTTGTTTATTGCACGGAAATTTGTTTTGATTCCCTAATGCGTATTTATGCTTTTTGCGAATCTTTTTTGCGATTTTTCTTGGTATAAACAACGATCCACACTCCCACTCAGGTTTTTCTGGCAACCACAGGGTTTTTAGGTTCCTTAGTATTGGGCATTAATTACACAATTCTGGATAAGTTGATGTTTCAGAAGCGTCCAGTTTGTAAGTTCGAAAAATGTGCAGTTTAAAACATCAAATTAACGAGATTTCTTCTATAAAAAAACGTATTTCACATCATTTGATAGGCCTCGTCGCCCTCTTGTACAGAATTGGAAACGGTGATGATGGATTGGCTCGCAAAAGCTCTTGATCTTCCAAATTTCTTTTTGCACGAGGGAAACGGCCAAGGAGGCGGGGTTATTCAAGGTCGATATTTGTGAATTAAAAACAGTTTGGTATGTTGCGATATGGCTTTGACTAACCCGGAAAATGTGAAACATTGACCAATTGCCATGCGTCTTAATGGATAGATATTTCCAGAAAAGGCGATTCGGCTGAAATTATGCCAGATTTTGTGTTTTTAATTTTTCACAAAGTATCAATGAGTTGGTTGTTCATTTCACATGTATTACCATGGCAAGTATAATTGCTGACCCCACGTTGTTCTGAACAGGAAGTGCGAGTGAAGCCACACTTATGACTTTGCTTGCTGCCCGAAGCAGAACAGTGCGAGAGCAACTGACCACCAACCCTGACCAATCACCGTGCGAGATTGTGAATCGATTGGTCGCCTATACCTCGTCTTGTAGTCACTCGTCAGTGGAAAAAGCAAGTAGGTGTACCAAGGCAGTTGCTCTTTCTATTAGGTGCCTAGAAAGAAACCCCAAAACCGGTCTGTAAATACCGCATCCCGCAACGCACAATATTTGGGTTATGGTGTAGGTTAGCGTTTGGGTGTGGTGTGGGTGAATCAAGTATTGTTATATTTTCATTATGCGGTTCTTGTTAAACGTTTTTTGCGTTACGTTTTACGTACCAAATTGATGGAGCGCCAACATGCTTTACAAAAATTTTGGTAAAATAAACAATAACATTGAAAACAACTACATTGCACGATCTAACAAATCTAGATTCAATGCAGGTCAAATTTCTCTGGTGAATATGCGCTTTCTGCAAACAGATGAATTAGGAGCAGTTCGAGGAAAGACCCTTCTCGAAGCGATTAGGGAGGACAAAGCTCGAGGAAAAGTTCCAATATATGTTAGTATTGTTAATTTTTCCGTTTTTTGCGGTTTCTGTTCTCGATTGGAAATATATCATAACTTAGTCAAAGATAGGATAAGCGGTACTAATTTAAAACTTTTCGATATTTACCTATTTTTTAAAGGAGCCTTATAAACATTTCAATCAACACAAACTAAAGGCGATGTTAATCACTGTGGTTGACTACTTGGCTTAAGTTGTTTGGTTAAGACAGTTTGTCAAAAAACTTGTTAAAATTACGTTTTTTAATAATATTTTTTTTGATTGTTTTTTTTTCGCAATTTAAAAATGTTTGTATGCTGTTTGTTGCGTTTTTTTAGTTGATTTATTTCTCATAATTGTACGAGTTTTGACCAATTTCAATAGTTTAATGTTTGATTTTTATTTCAACGACTTGATTTAAAGTTGATTTGCTCTCATAATGACTTAAATGAGACTTGGATTGGAGAATTCATGTCTTGGATTTGATACTTCACATGATATTTTTTAGACAACGACTTGGACTCAAATCAAATGATGTGTTTACAACAGTGGTGCCTACAATCATGCCCCATGTCTTTATCTATATTTTCTTTTTTTATTTGGTTTTAACTCATATTTGCCACTTGCTATGACGCCTTTTAACCGTTTGAATAATATATTTTAAAATAAATTATTATACTTCTCTATGAAACTCTAATTGTAATTATCCTGTCAAACTTGACATTCCTGAATATCTGAGCAAATAAAAATTAAATTTAAACTATAAAAATTTGAAGCATAAACACTACCTAAATCAGCCTGTTTTAACCTGGATTAAATTTACCCCAGGGGGGAAATTTCCTCGTCGTAGGGGGTAAATGAGCTATTAATCAAAATATCCGCATCAGTTGACGGACAAAAAAGTTTTCCAGCTGTAGGTATTGTTGTAGCCTATTCTCCTAGTTCGTATCAACTGCTAATTCGAGTCCAAGTCAAGTCTTTTTGAATATAAATTGAAAGTCAAGCCCCAGTCCAAGTCATCAGTTGTTAACGTCAAGTCCCAGTCAAGTCATAGTTAGAGCAAGTCCACTTCAAATCACGTTCTTGTCATAAAAATAAAACGTTTTTAGAATTAGAATTTTTTAATAATTGAGACAAATAGCTCAATTTTATAAAAAAAACTTGAAGAAAACATTTCATTTCAACCCAAGTCATTCGTCCGATTCACTTAAGCAAGTCAATTAATTTTGCCTAAATGACTTGAGTCAAGTCAAGTCATTTGAAAACAGTGATTTAAGTGCACTTAAGTCAAGGAATTAACTTTAGTCATTGCAACACTGTTAATTGATACTTTTTTAGCGTATTGGCAACATCCTTCTCTTTAGTTAGTTCATTGTTAAGTCAATTGCTGTTTGAAATCATCAGTTTTTCGGCAGTCATGGTCTAGATTTGGGTATCGTATCCGCGAGCAGACAATGTGTTTTACGTTTGGTTTGAATATTCGAGTTCCGTTTTCTTCAATCTACCTATACGGATGCGGATTCTTTACATTGCTTACTATTAAATCTAAATCACGAAACCGACTTCATGTCGAATCTAATATTTGTTGTGCATTATCTACTACTTTACCAGACATTAAACACCTCCTTGCCAAAAAGCAAGTGCAGCCGTCGCAGTACATTATATAACTGATGTATTTTGTTACTTTCGTTTTTTTTTAAATGGACACTATTTTATATATAGGGGGTAAATCTGATATTCACCTGTCAAAAGGGTAAAACATACAAAAAAGGTCAATAACCCCTGACCTAAAGTGACGTATTGTTTTTTTTTTGCGTAAATCCACTATTGCCCTAGCAACGATTTATTGTTTGTTTCTAGTTTTGCGCTACGCTTGGAACAACTTCATGCTGCACCTACGATAATCTGAAAGAAATAGGGCCGATATGTAAGTTTTGTTAAAGCACGGAAAAACAATACAGACGAGGGTTAATGCTTTCAAATTAAACAATGCTATTCTTTATTTCATGGAAAATAACCTGAATAGTATCCAAATAGTCTAAATAACCTTCTCGTTAACAGGTAAAGATGAAAACATGTGGCTTCACGTGGATGCTGCTTACGCAGGTGCTGGTTTGCTCTGTCCAGAGATGCGTTACATTGCCGATGGAATTGAGGTAATTTGCTTTTAATCCTTTTATCACGTCGACGGGTGTGCCATCATCATTGTAACCTGTAATTTATTAACAGTTAGTTTCACCAGCAGATTTGTTTTAGAATAAAAAGAGATTTGGGATGATTTATTTTGTTCCATCTATAGTTTCTGTAAATGTTCTTACAACATGTTTTTTTACGAGTTGCAGTAATATTTTTCCGCTGTCCAGTAACTTTTTTTAACAAATTTTATATGCAGTACAGTGACTCTTTCAATTTCAATCCGCACAAACTTATGATGGTCAATTTCGACTGCTCTGCGCTCTGGTAAGTTTTGTACTATATGTTCATTCATATTGGTCCAAAAGTAAATTAAATCGTCCGTATTTGTTGTTTTTTTTTAATTCCGTTTTTATGAGCCTTTTTAGGAAACAACAAATGTTCATGGTGTAAATAAAAACACGCCTCGTTTTCATGTTTTTTTGCTGTGACTTTTGCTCTATACGCGTGTTATTATTATCGAAATAGAGTAGAGAAAAGTAAATCCCACTGTTCTTTTTGTAATTGATGTTTACTGGGCCTATTAGACGAGGAGAAAAGTTATTCGTTTGTACTTTTAATTTCTTACCAAAATTATTTTGCACTTTTTCAGGGTGAAAAGGAGCGTCGAATTAACTAATTCGTTTAACGTCAATCCTCACTACCTTCGTCACGAAAATCAAAATAAAGCCATTGACTACATGGTAAGTAGTTAGTTTGATATTTGTTTTTCAAATAATTTTGATAAAGTGTATAGTTCACTATTTCCATGGAAGTGTATGTCTATACAAATATAAAACCGCTGTTCCGAACTTAAGTAGTTTAAATGATGTAAAGCATCTTTAACATTTAAGCCTGTTTTATTAATCTTTATTTGTAACTTTAAATTTTTTTGTATAGAATTGGCAAATTCCTTTGGGAAGACGATTCCGAGCAATCAAGCTTTGGTTTGTGATGCGCATGGTTGGTTTAGAAGGCTTGCGCACTAACGTGAGACGGTCAATTGCAGAGGCCAAATATTTTCAATCACTTATAGATGAGGATCAAAGGTTCGAGGTTCTATATCCAGTGACAATGGGGTTGGTTTGCTTTCGACTGTTTAACAAGGATTTAAAAAAAGAGGTTTGTACAAAATCGATTTATCTTTTTTAATTGTGAAATATGGCCTAAATAAAAAACTTAATCTTTTTCTCTAGTGATTTTGTTGTTTTGTCACAATATAGTACCGTATTTATCTTGTTTTTACAAGATTCCAATAGTTTTGCAAGACAACAATTTTACATTTTTAGTAACTATCTTTTAAAATGTAGATGCAAGTTACTACGTATTAAGGTGAACCTTTAATTGGCTTATTTCAACTAATATGTTTGGTAAACCTCTGTCACAATACAATTTATGCTAGGAACTTAACGACTTGAACGAGCGTCTATACAAAGAAGTGATGGCGGACAAAACAACCTACATTACACCATCTTTCGTAAGAGGCATTTACATACTACGAGTATCACCAGGAAATATCAACACCACTAAAGAATCCCTGCTTGGCTGTTGGAAAGTTATTCAGGACTGTGCAAATCGCGTTTATACTTGCAAAGGAAACTGACATCTATGGATATCTTAATCAAACTACAAACCAAGTTTCACTTGCTTTATTGGTTGTTTGTATGACCGGATTATCCACGTAACTTAATTTGATTACGTTGTTCTACGTGAAGTTCAAACAATGTATATATAAATATATATGTGGTGATATAAAGAAAATATTGAAGATTTATGTTTAAATTAAATGTTTGATGTGTCGTTTTTGTAATAAACATTATTTACCAGTTGAATTCTAGATTGCCTTAAATTTGTAATAAAACATATTTTTTGGCTACCAAGGGTTGTCTCTATAACGTAAAGTAATTACCCTGCAATACCGCAGTTATTTGAAAAACCTAGCTTAATTTTGCGTGGTTAAAGAAATTGTATAAATTCTGATAATTACCATTACGTATTAATGTTGAAGTGCCGCGGTACACTGGTAATAACTCGAAAACATGCCAAGTGTGTCGCGATGTGTCCCGGGGTTTTGTTACTTGTCTTTTGATTTCAGTTACAATTTACTAATTAGCAGACTCGCCGAAAGTCATATTTCTAAATGGTATTTTGGTCTTTAACCAAATAGACATCGAGGCGATAAGCGCGTATAGATATTATGTAACATTGCTTTTCATTCTTTGCATCAAAGTCGAAAAGAAAGGCCATCATCCATATACTCTGACAACCCATGAAATATTCATCTGATTTCTTGGTAAGTTTGCATGGATCGGTTTGCTAAATATAAAATGATCCTTCGTACAATTGTTAGGTTTTATCAATGATATTTCGGAGCCCAAAATGTAGTGTCCACTAATCCACTGTCGTAAGGAAATACAAAGAAATTTTAAGAGGACCGTAAACAGTTAATATCGAAACTATTTTTTCCGGTTTTCGGCGAACTATTTTGATCGATACAATGACAAAAATGGCATTCAATTATAAATTTGATTCACAAAATGTGAACTGTAGCGTATATCGAAGAATGGAAAAAGGCTGTTATACTAAAATTACTTATATTTAAAGAAGTAACACATTGATGAGCAAAAAACGTAATTATAAGTGTTACATTTGTAAAATCTATAAAAGTCCGCGACAGTACAGAGCGAGCCTTTTCTTTGTAATTCCTAAAAAAGTTTGAAAATTCGAGAAAGACAGATGAGATTCGCGTTTTTAGCACCATTTTCATGTTAGCACTAAAACATCCGAAAAATAGAGTTTGGACTGGATGTGTCCTTAAAAATAGTGGTACCTATACATACACATGATATAGGCCTATAATTACAATCAAATATGAAAAAAATACGTTATTTTTATACGCCTTGCTGACTCCATAGTGAACATTTTCTTAAAATAACAGGCAAAAATGGAATTACAGACGTGTTCTTAAATTACCGGAGGAAATACCGAATAAAAGTGCATTGCAGAAAACAATCCTCGGATCATATTAAATTGCTTTGTGGGTCGGATTTGACCCCCTGGACATATTTTGCCACAAGGCCTTGTTCTAAACCGCCCACTTTCATTGGTAAGAAAGAAACATATTATAGTTTTCAACATGTTTTAAAATGTTATGTAATTCAACAAGTTATAACAACTTAAGCCAATAATCGAAAAACCATTGATGATCTGCCATAATTAGATAAAATTTGTTGGGCGGTTAAATTAATAAAGCTATATATTTATTACGAAACGAAAAAAAAAGTTTTATCAATATGTAAAAATACAGTAAAATATTGCTGCGCAAGAAATTGCAGCTATAATTTATTATAAAGAGAATTAGGTGTAGATGGCGTACGTGTGCAAAGTGTTATTTTAAATACGGCATTAATCCATACTATAATATGTTCCTGTGTTAAAGACTCAGATTTCTAGAGGTTACAACTTTTGTTCAAAGCCAGCCTTAATAAGTAAACCTGAAAAGTTTAATAAACCTAGAAGTAGAGTTAAATCCCTGCTAAGGACGGAATATCTTAGAAAAAAGTTTAGGTCCCATGGGTAATAGATTTCCTGAAAGCAAGTTGCAGAATCTAGTGAACACGTTGCTTGTCTTTGGGAATTATTAAACATAAAAAACATAAAGCAAGACTTACCGTTTAACAAACTACGGCTTGTATATGCGAGGCCTACCATATGTCATCTTTTAGAAGAATTTGTCCTTTTTTCTCAAGAAAAGTGAATGGTCCTCCGAGGACGTTCAAAAATGCCCAAATGTCCTCTTTTTTCGCATTTCAAGTTTGTAGCTTATATGTTTAACAAGACTTTTAGGCGAGACGTTTTATTTATTTCTAAAAAAATACTGGCCATAAAACATGCTGTATTGCTGGTTTAAAGAAGGTTCTCCAACAAATTACCTGACCAGACCTTCCTTCTTTAATATTATTGCAAGCATTGCGCCAGAAATATTGCAACCAAACTACACATGTAAAAAGTCCCTTTATTAAAGCAAAGGTGTGAGTTTTGTAGGCCAGCCCTAATATAATTGTGTTACTGTGTGGCAGGCTATGTTCTTATTTCTTACAGAAGCTTGTCTGGTTAGTCTTTCTATAGCAGAGGTTCCCAAAATAGGGTCCGTGAACCAACTGGGGTCCGTACAGCAGTTTCAGAGGGTCCGCAATGAGAATTAGTCTTCAAGACTCAGTGATTCCCAAACTGTGTGCCGCGGCACACTAGTGTGCCTCGAGAGATTGCCAAGTGTGCCGCGGCACACTAGCGTGCCTCGAAAGATTGCCAAGTGTGCCGCGAAACTTTTTATAATCTCGGAAATTAAGGTATCTCTATATTACCAATAGGCAAACACCGAAGCACTTAAATACGCACTATACCTATTACAAACTAATCATATTGAGACATTTACATTTAGGTTGTCGTGTGTTAAGGGCGATTTTAAAACGACTTTATTGCTGTTCTGTGAAAAGTGTGCCGCAACATATTTAAGACATTTTAGTGTGCCTCGAGCCATAAAGTTTGGGAACCACCGGTTAACCTATATCGTCAATCCCGGTAGTAATCACATGCAGTGGCGCCCGCAGAGGGGGGGGGGGTTAATCAGGGGCGTAACCAGAAAATCAAAAATAGGGGGGGTGCTGAATTTCAACTTAGGGAATTCCCCTATTTTTCGTCTGACGTTATTGAATAATGACGTCATAAAACAGTGACAGTATGACATCATAGAATGGTGATTGCAAGACGTGAGAAAAAAACTAATGAGAAACAGCCAAGTACGTCCAGCAAAAGCGACCACGTGCGTCATCGACAATCCTGTCAGGTGCCAGCTGCGAAATCACGGTGTGCATTCGTTAACTTCAGGCAAAAAGACAAACCAAGACCGTGAAATAAGTGTGATTAATTGTGGTAGAATCACACATAATTCGACTATCAGCAGCGCAGTTTCCAAGTTCCATGAACGAAACGAGCGCTAAATTACAAGCACGTCTTTCACCACCTGCAATACTACACGAAGATCGTTTTTTCCGGGTGTTATTATGCCACGATTGGCGCAACATTTGCGCCGAGCTATGTGCCAAGTCAGCTAAATTACAAGCTGCGGTTGAGGGGAAATAAGTTGTGTCCATTGCACACTTAGCACGTGGTCTTAGAGTATGCTTAAAGAGCATAATTTTGCGTTAACCATCATTACTTAAAAATGGAGACTTTAAAACGCGCACGACAGTCACCATTATACCTCCTTTTAAGAATCTGCTTCAGTTAAACAAATGTCGATTTTACACCAACATCGAATATTAGCGCAGAAACCGAATAGCGAGGAACATACTGCGTATAATTCGACGTTTTTTTAGCGACAAAAAAAGAAGGTTTAACTTAGCGTTATCAATTGTCGAATACACACTTGCTAATCAGTCAACCTAAACAAATAAAGCTGGATTTTGGTTTTGCCTTAAATTAAGACGCGTGACCAAATTACTTAAAAAGCACGCCGCTTCGAACAGTTTGTTACGATGACAACGAACAAAAAACGATAATATCCCTTACAAAAAGGGGGTAAGAACTCCCGCCTCCCTGGATACGCCACTGGGGACAATGGATAATGTATAATATTTTTAAACTTCATAAGTAACACTTATAAATAATACTAATAATCGCATTTTAAAATTCCAGGGGGGGGGGGGGGGGGGCAGGTGCCATAAACAAAATTCAGTTATAATATCACTTAACAAACAAACAACAAAAGAAGCTTTAGGCCTGTTAACTTTAAGAACTAGAATTCTCGACGCTCTGTCGCATTTCCTAATTAAATGTTTGTTTAAAATAAAAACTTATTTAAAGTGTCAACTATTTTAATTGGTACAGTGCTATAAAAAGTGAATGCGTTATATAAACTTTTGTAGTCTTTTTTCTATTTGAACAAATACGACTCACAAATATATTTAACATTTGCGTTTATTCGAGCATACTCGATGCACAGCCATGCTGTTTATTCTATAAACAACAGCCATGCTGTTTATTTCTATAAACAACTGTTTATTCTATAAACACCTAAACATGCCAAAAATATGCCTAACAACAGTACCTTCGACAAGCATGACATTTGATCCTCCGTGTAGTTAGCCATCAACGTAATTTGATCGTTTACTTTGATCAACGTTTTATTGAGAAATATCTTCTTGTGTTCTACCATTAGTTCAAATTCCTCCGCAATGCCTTGTGAAGACACATTTTCCAGAAAATTCGTAGCAAAAAGGATTAGAAACAGCAGGGAAAGTGCCATTGAAGTTGAAACTGAGTTTTTTGATTTAAATCTTAAGGTAATGACGGCTACACACCTTCACGATGACAACCTAATGAAAAGTTTAAATTATTAAAGAGAATCTTTTCGATTATAGGCATTAGTTATTACGCAATTATTCGTAGAAAAATTTACTACCTACACCACTCAAAATGCGTAATTAACTGCTTGCTTTTATCGAATGTCGTATATACCAAGATTTTTTTTTTAACTAAAGCTAATTGTTTTAGCTCTGTTAAAGCTACGATATAAAAGTTTTTTGCCTTTTTTATATTGGTAAATAGGGTTGTCCGATACTTTGTATTTCATTTCTATCCCGATATGTTGTAAAAAAAAGTAACACTTATTCAAAACCAATTGACGTCATTACTACCGTCCGCTCAAACAAACAAAATTCGAAAAATTATGAAGTGTAAAGGTAATGCTTTCCGCGCTGTTAAGCAAAAAACTCTTTAGCGATGGACAACTTATAGTTACTATTATTGTTAATAAAAATTTTCTAAATAAAAACTAAAAAAAATCTAGGTAGGAAGTCAGTTATAGCAATCTTTATTATCCGATCGGCGCCAATAACACTTTAATGTTGGACGATATCCTACCGATATCAACACTTGACATGTGGTCTGATATAGTCGGTCATCCCTAATGCTAAATATAAAAAATCAAATGCAAAGTGATTTTAGTTATGTTAATGTGACATAACAATTTCCGTAAAAAACTTGTAAATTTTTGCATAACTTATAAAACCTTCTTAGTCGACATGTTCATAACGTTTAACTATGAGTAATTCGGTCAGATTACCTGTTTATATATACGGGTCTTAATTTAAGAAAACCTTCGCTGCAAATATTTGCTGGTTCAGCATTTCTTGGTCAAGACATTTATTGGTGACAACTAAGTAATTTTGCCGCATCCAAGCTTTCCGAAAGTCGTACAATGATGTACTTAACTATTTACGACCGTACCGTTCGCCCGCACTAAAACTAACTTTAAAGTCATTTAAACATTGGTATTTTGATGACGGACAAAACATGGACCTAATGGTTTTTGGTATTTAAATTATCGATTTTACCACCGTACTGGATTCAACTCTTACAAAACAGACTTTTTATTAATGTTTGCCAACCCATTTGACATTTAGGAGTGGGTGTAGAGCGCACGACTAATTGCCTACTAAGAGCTTTTGTGTTTACGGTGCAATTTACGCTGTATCGGCTTGCCACAGATTTATTGTCTACTCGCACAAAAGTGTAAAGTACTTACTGGCTTGCAGTTGTGTACTTAAGACGGCATTCCGCTTGTAAACCGACTTCTTCTTTGTTAGCGTCTTGTGCTGTTCGCAACTTTGACATTTGCAAGTAGCATCTCTGCATATATGCTAACTTGTCCGCTGACTATAGTTTGAACTGGGTGTTCGCTTATCAAATAATACAATTATTAATCACTAGAAGCATTGTGGTTGGATAACGAGTTATACGCACGCAACCTTCCAGTCAACTTAAAACTGAAGTCAGGAGTTCAACAATCAAACTCGTGCCCCACATGGGCAAGTTTATACTGGTCGCGGGCCAAAGCTATAAACGAATGGTTTCGGCGGGCTATGAAATTCAATTTTATTGCCTACCCAGTTTGGCATCCTAATTGGGGTCATAAAAGTTATTACTTTCTCGTTTTTCGTTAAACAAAAACCTTTGTACTTAGCATTAACCCTCATACGTTTTGACAACAATATAAGTTTGCTACAGTAATACTTTTGGGACGTTTGTAGCATTTTCGGACCAATAAAGCATACAAAAATATAAATGGTAGTTTATTTTCAGTGAAACGCACATCTTTAACAGGCATTCTCCCGCCATCTTCGCTACAAAAAACAATATGGTGTACAGTAGGTTAGTGGTTCTCAAAACGGACGATATATGAAAAATGCAACCTTTTCTCAGTAGCGGGCCAAAACCAAACTCAGCAAGGTCTTCAGTAGGCCGTAAAATTGACTGATAATGTTCTTGTTGAAACGTATACTTTTAGGCACGAAGATGTAATTTCTCTCAATCAGCGCCTTATTCAGCATTTTCTGCAATTGAAAAAGGTCTACTTCTTACATTTATGAAAACAAAGACCGGGGCGTTGATTGCTGTACGGAATTTTTGTGAAAAGTTATGGTAAAGCCCCACAACAGTACGCTTGTCTTTAAGATTTTTGGTTGGACTTGTAAAGTGTTAATGGTCATATGGTAAATACGTCGAAGTGCACAGACGCTTCGATTACGCAGAAATTGCAGTATATTCTCTAGGACAGTGCTTCCCAACCTTTTTCAGTTCGCGACACACTTTTAATGCAAGTTTTATTGTGCGACCCACAGTAATATATGACCAATTGATTAGCAATAATTTAAATTGCAACTTATTGGAAATAAGATTAACAGTTACTGTTCATAACACCTGCATCTTTACTACAGGTGTACGAACTGAAATAGTTAATGCGACACAACACATCTAATAGTTACGTATTTGTTACAACGTTGCACAAATGTTACGTAATCATAATGAAATAATTTCCCGATCTTATACAAAACTTCGCGACTCATTGCTGGCCCACTGTATAGGAAGCACTGCTCTAGGACACATGGTCACACTGAGAAATCTGTAACTTAATACTTTCGTAGTTTCTGTTTTTAGGTGCAATTTGATTAGCGCCAAAATACTCCCAATATTATATCTTATTACGCGCTATTCACGTAAAGCGCTTGAAATTTAAGTTCAAGCAAACTATAGGTTGGCGTAAACTTTTATTGTTGAGAGATTCATGATATAAGTGGCGCCCTTGGGCTCTAAAGGTTCCCACAAGAAACCATGAAAGTCAAATAAGCTTCGCAAAGCGCGAAAAAAGATTTTTGGTATTATAGCCAAAATATTGCTTTGTGCCTAGCTTTGAAAGTTGCGGTGGACACGATGATGATTTACGTGGCAGGCTGGATCCGGCCCGCGGGCTATACGTTGCCCATCCTTAAATAAACCTTACATACAACTACATTTTCTGACATTGCATGAATGTTATTTATGACTTTTAAATATAATAAAAACGGGATATAACGGTCTAATTACATTTATTGTCGGGTTGACTTTATTAGTGCCGTCAAAAATGATATTTCTGTCAAATAACATTTTTAACGAAAATACAGATCTTCTTCAAAACTCTATTACATCGAGCAATGTGCGAAAGATTTTATGTGCTCAATATTGCGTTAAGTCGGCGCCTAAATTAAAAGTTTTGACGCTTAAACATTAGTGAGGTCACGCTAGATATAACTTTCTGACGTCATCTTCAAAAATGCCTGGCAAAAAATCCGGGATTCGCCCTGCTATGAGCGGCCCGCGTAAATTGTGCGAAAAATATTTTGTCTCAAGAAGATTTTTAGCAGTAACGCCATTGATATCAAAACAAAAAATCGCCTTTTCGTTAGGAAACTAGGTTGTTTGTAATAATCCAAAAAAAGTTTAAATTCGTAATAACAATAAATAATAATCTTTAAAATTATGTTATTTATTCATATTATTATTCAAACACCATTTGCTGTGATCCAGGGCGGATTACTCTGTAATTACAATTTCTTTATGCGCTTTGTGCCAACTTTTGAAAATATCTTTCTAGTAGCTTTAAAAAATACAATTCTTGGTTTTACCGTGCTATTATCGGATGTCGTATATCAAATAAACATTTTAAACGATTTAGTTGCTTGAGTTTGCTGGAGCAACGTATACCTCCGATCCAATACAATAAGACGTCATTACTACGCTCAAGCAATCGACATTTTTAAATTTGTAAAATGTAAACGCGCATTATTAAGCAATACATAGTTTTAGCGATGGACAACTTAGTTACCATTACCCATTTTCTAAAAAATATATTTTTAAGTGGTTAAGAATCACAGTTCGAACTCAAACTATAGCTGAAATGCTCTAATTAATTTGTTATCTGATCGGCAACGATTCAATAGTATCAAACGAGCAGGCTATAGCTACCGATATCAATACATCTAATCTGATAATATCGGCCATCCCTATAGTGTTAATTATAAAAAATCAGATTGAAAAGTAAATTTAATCATGTTTAGGTGACAAAACCGGGGGCGTGCAACCTGCGGCCCGCGGAACCAAAATTATGGCCCGCACCACAAAACATCCAGGTAACTCTTTTAGGTAATTGTTGAAATATTAAAGCTTCCTTGGTGTCCAAAGTCTAGGTCACCTTAGCTATAACATGTAAAATTTTAGTTTATTAGAATAACCGCTGTACGAGATTGGAAGCGATTAACCTTAATAAATTTCCATCAATGGTCATTTTGACGGTAAAGAAAATTATAATTTCTCCAAGATTAAAATTGCCTTAAACGATTTTCTTTGTTGTGCTATTGTTTCAATTTAAACAACCATGGACGAATAGCTGCAGTAGGCTGGTAACAGTTATTACTATAGGGCCATTTTTTTTTTAGGCATTTTTGTATTACAGAATGTCAGTAGGCTATTCCTAAGATCCAAAATGTTGATCTTTGAAAAGACCACGTTTATGAAGAGGAAGTGTTTTATAAGAATTATTTAAATGTGTAACCATGAATAAAAAAAATGGACAATTTGCGATAAAAGTTACTGCTGATCAAAGTGGGCATTGTTACATATTTCCCGCTTTTATGGGTTGATATGGTTTAATTGTGTCGCAGTTCCTGATTTACAATGCTGTCATGACGATTTTTACAAAATAACTTTCAAGAAACACAAAAAACTTTGTCAAAAGCAATAATTTGACAAATTTTGACTTTATTAGAAAATTTTGACTTTATTGTAAATTTTAACTTTATTTTAACCTATAAACTTCTTAGAAACAGTCCCCTAGGTGCTGAAAACAACTTTATTCTTTGATTCGTGGACAGACGAGCTCCTTAAAAAATTTTAACTTTATTGACTTTTGCGGGCCCTAGTTATTACTTATTAGCCTACTATAGGTTGTTCATAATTTTGAGTAAAAATTCTATAAAAATTCGATGGTTGACGAAAGCAGAAAGCAAAAGTGATTCCAAATAAGGTGACCTGTTAACAAAATAAAACGACAAAATTTGATTAGAATGTTGTTCCGTAGAGTGTACGTACAAGTTGCGTGAAAGTTAACAGCGCATTTTTTTCCCAACTGTTGTTCATGAAATCCACTCATCGATCAGAACTGACTAATGTACACCTGGAGAATGGACTTCGGGTTTCAATTCGAATGAACCTGGATAGGGTGATTGGGAAAGCAAGCCAGCTTTGAAGGTGATGTTTAAATATTTTTCGTTGATTCGCAATAAACTAAAAACGAAACTGTTTTATTTCGTGGTTGTTACTAACAGGTAGTCGAAGAGAAATATGCAATAGGCCCGTGGTTTAATCCGAATACACATATTCGGCCCGGCAGTATGAAAGTTTGCATACCCCTGGACAAAACAATTGCTTTGCTAAAACAAAATTTTGTAATTTGTAAACAAAATTTGTAAAATTGTAAAAAAAAAATCCAAAACTCAAAGAAGTTAGCTCAAAGGCGTTAAGAAATAAACCTAAACAGTTTATCCTGGCACAAAATATAGTCTGGAGAGGGTATATAGTCCATAATAGATAAAGGTTTCACTTTGGCAAAAAGGCCGAACTGATAAAAAAAAAACCTTCTCAAATTAACTTAGTCTTCAACAATAAGTTCATATAACTCAAAATTAAGCACATTTATTAGAAAAAATACAGTGTGTTCCAAAACTCTTCATTGAAATTAGGCACAAAGGGATAAGAATATTGCTCCAAAAAATCTCTTCCACAATAACTTTTAAATACAGTACAATTAATGCACGGCGTTGTATGGATATCACGCCGCCCAGAGCTACCTGGTGCAACAGAAATATTAAAAAAACAGCTTGCGGCCCACTAAAAATAGCTGAAAGGTCCACAGTTGTGCCCCGACCCACAGTTTACTGATACCAGGCTTATGCCTTTTCGTTAGTGTATCAACCAAGGGGGAAGCTGACTCGATGAACCTTACGGTCTTTCGCTCCCCCAAAGAACGATAAATATTTCAGAACATTTTTTGTTTTCGTCGAATAGTTCGTTTAATAAAATCTTATCTATGTGTTTCAAACCTCTCGTTCAAAAAGTGGTTGAAACTACGTTAGCATAAAATAATGCAGTATTTAAGTCTTTGCATAATTGAACTTTTTATAAGTTTGTATATCTATTGCAACAAAATTGAAAAATTAAATTGTTATTTCCATTTAGGATAATCCCCAGACGTAAAAAAATGTGATACTAGCTGTAATTATAATTGTTTATCATAAAGGTCATTGTTGTTCATTGTCTTTTTTAAAACTGTGTAAACAATATCGTCTTACAATCAAAATTAGGAGGAATAAATAAATATGTTTTGCAATACGTTCAAGTAAATATAAAAAGGCATGCATTAATATTTGTCGAACTGTTTGGCAGGCAAGTTCTTCGCTGTAGCGAAGTTCATATTTTGGATAACGGCGAAACATTCCCCTTTAGATTCGTTTCGCCATAATTCCACTTCAAGTTAGCTGCTCTTTTTTGTAATTTTCCGTGTCGATTCGCCATTTTAACTTTTCATTGAAGCCTTTCGCAACCAATCAAACCGCCACTATATGTAGTAAAAGGTAAGGTCCGTAAACTATTTTAAACACGTGTAGATGTTGCCTGGAAAGTATCAAATGGTTGTCCCACTTCAATACTTATTTACAAATATAAAAAATTGGCGCTCTTTTACTTATGCACGTGAAAAGTTTTGCAAAAAACAAAATAACACCGCATACCACAACGCATATTGTTTGGGTTAGGGTGCGGGTTAGCGTTTGGGTGAGGGTGGGTCAAGTAATATTATGTTTATTATTAATAATAACTTGACCCACCCTCAACCAAACGCTAACCCAAACAATATGCGTTGTGGTATGAGGCATTTGAAGAAAGTTTTTTTTTTATTAATTTTCACGTACATAAGTAAAAGAGTGCCCAAAAATTATACTTAATTAATGGAAATTATTATCTTTAAGTATTTAAAACCATTATTAATATTTGATTTGTTACTGATTGGCTATCAAAGTCCCAGTCTGGAAAGTATGGCAGATCTCGACGAGATCTCGCGGGTGCACGGCCGAAAAAATCCCGGTGACCGGGTGCAACAAAGGTAAAAAAAGTGCACCTCGGATGCACTTAATGATTTTTTAATGCACTGTAAATGTATGCCGCACAAGCGTCTTACAAATTTGGGGTGCAGTGCAGTTCAGAATTTTTCGGGTGCACTTTTGAAAGGTTGATTAAAACTCGCGGGTGCACTTGCCATACTTTCCACAGGTGTCAAAGACATTTTGACCATAGCCAAAATTCCAAATTGTGTGTTTGTGGTTGATTATTAGGATTTGGAAGTGGAAATTTAACAGAGTCGCTCTTTTACGCTTGTACCAATACAGAGTTTTTTATATTACATAATTTTGATTTTTTTTTAACCGCTTTAAATTACTTTGTTTGCTGGGTAAATGGCCTCAGGGAGTGCCTATAGGCCAGATTGGAAACTTTGGATTTTGCGCGGGGAGACAATTTTGCATCTTGAAATTGCGCGGCTGTAATAACAGTATTTTGTAAAATTTTTGCACTGCTGAAAATGGAGTACTATACTGAAAACTGTTAGCGCGACATAAGTTTTTGCATGTTTAAGCGAGTTTTCGCTACTGACCGCATTTAATGTTGGTTTTACATGAAATGTGCAGCTATGACCGCCCCGAGTGGGAAACTGGCCTTTCTTTCCAACCTGACCTATATAGGCTATTTGACCGGATTGTTCTTTTACTCACTCGTTGGTGATTATATGTCAATTTGAACTACTTCGGTGTCCGGGTAAATAGCCTTTTCCTGACAGTTTTCATATTGAAGAGTTTGGCCTCTATCCCTCGAATTGTACTCTCAGCAGCCATGGTCATAGTTATTGCACCCTGTCATTTTTTAGCTGTATAAACATCTCCACCATTTAATATCCAAAGTTTCCAATCTGGTGCATTTTTAATTTGTGGAGTTACACTATAAGAACAAAATTACCTTTTTGAAATGCATTTTATTACCTGTTAACCTTTATTCAACATCTTTATTTGGAAGCCAAGTTCTGGAACGCAACAGGGATTGCATACCTAAAAATTGGCATGATATATAGTTTTGTGTCTGATTTTACTTAACATTTAAAAAAAATGTCATAACTGACTTAAATTTAGTTACCTTAAATCTTAATTAACTTAATTTAATTTAATCTTATATTAACAAGTTTGTAATATGTTTTTGTAAAAAAAAAAAATATTTGTTTAAATCACGAAATTTTCAATTTAACCTAAATCTTAAAAATCAAATAAAGCTACATCTTAAAAAGTAGTTGGGTGTTTAATAACCTAAAAAAAATTCCAACTGAGGTAACATCCCAAGACAAAGTTTTTTTAAATTTTTTTTTATAAAACTCCAAAATTAATCCTAAAAAATAAAAATGATATTTAAATTCTGTAAAGTTAGCTAATATTTCATAAAACATAGCTATCGCGAGACTATACAAAGTTTAAATAAAATTTTCAACGATTTACTTTTTTTGGCATGTCACACAGAAGTCAATACCCTAAAATGTATTTTTAACACTCTTTACTATTGGTTTTGAGAAAGAACAATAGTTAGTACATTATTTTGTCTATTTTTGTGCAGAATCTCGTGTTCCACCAAACCAAACTGAAAGATTTTAAGGTGTTATTTATTATAAGCTGATTGAAACAAGAATGATTTAAAAGGTATATCGATGTATACATGATAAACTTTTCTTTGGAGAAAGTTTTTTTTAAGAATATTACTTAATGTTTGATTTATGCATCTTTTTATAACATAAATGTTTAAAACTTAGCTATTATGAATCACCTGGGCATTTTAGTTAGAGATGATCTAATATAGATTGGTTTAATGATAATATTGGCCGATATTTACTATCAAACTATTTCATAAATTCTTTTTCGAAAATTTGTTCTTGCAAATTTTTTCTTTATGTTTTCTTTTTCACGCCTTTCGAATTGAACATTGAGTTTGGTTTGCACATTTATTATTTTATCCGAGGTGTATATATATAAAAGGAAAAAAGACTCAGTATAGGTTCAAAAACCTAATATCGATTAATCTCTGATTTTAATATTACTCATATTTTTACTTTAAAAGCTGCATAATTTTTTCTTCCACATTTTGCACCGTGTGATGTTGTTTTTAGCAACCATCTGGATTTCGCACACTTTTCACTGCACTTTTGAGCAATTTATCTGTCTTATTTCTACTGCATTGCACAATGAAGAGGTGAGGTGTCCATCAGTCATCAGTAGGGCGATTATTTTTCTACCTAAAAAGGTTAAATTTTAACCTATAAATTTAAAAAATAAAATTTTAAAAATGACAAATTTGTACTTAAAATTATTTTTTTCATCAAAATTTTGACCTACTTTATTAATTAAACAATGCATTGTTGTTAATGAGGTGCTGCATTAGTATCTTGGTCTCATCAGTAACTTTGTTTGTTGGCAAATAATTTAAAATAGAACACATATTTGTTTTTATCATTTTTTTATATTCGTTTTTGGTTATTTAAAGATAAAGCAACTATGAAATAGAGCTTTCTTCACTCATTAGTTGTATTTAGAGGTGCCAAGGGGTAAAACCCATTTAAATAAAAACCAACCTAGCATATTTTTAAAATAGGAAAGTTCCAGTTCTGGAATAATTGCAAATCACTTGAAAAAAGACACACCAATACTGTTCAATATATTTTTCCAAATCATAGATTCACACTCACAAATATTTTCAAAAACAAGTTCTTAATTCTGCCGGCTCGCATATGCCGTATTTTTCTCAAATAAAGTATATAATATAGTTAAAATATAGTTTTTTAACACTAGATTTGATAAAATAATTTCATAAAGCTCACTACAGTTTTTGTTATATTTGTAAACAATTTTGACTTAATATGTTAATTTTAACAAAATTTGACACTTTTTGCAAAGTCAAAAAATAATCGCCCTAGTTATTAGTAAAGTGTTCTATTTTAAACTTTTTCGAGAATTTACAGTGTAGTTTTCATTATGTACTTCATAATTCAAAACGTAGAATTAGATTTAAAACTACTGAACTTGTTTGCTGCTCACACATTTTGCTATTTTTATTTGATAAATACCTAGTATTGCTGAATTGTGTATATGTTAGCATGGATGTTCAAAGAAGAATCCCTAATTTTGAATCTAAATAGGGGAAGGTTATTATACCGTTTAGACACCTAAACAAGTTTGCTAACATATGTATGCATTTTTGGGGCCATATAGTAAGTGCCATGCAACATACGCACTGCTTTTCTTGTCATTTTTTTCTGTTTTCTAAACATTATAACTTTTTGTAGACAGTAAGCATTCAAATTCAATAAATTTGCTGTAAAAAATACAACTTTACAGATGCAATTACTTTGTTACTAATGATTGACACTCAGTTATGTGTGTATACCAGAACAGTATCACAGGACCAAAGTTGACCTTTGGTAACCCCATGATGTATTTTGTCCAATACCAACATGCCTAACAATAAGAAACAATAAATCCCTATGCTTAGCAACTTTCATTACTTGTTAGCCGCTCACCCAAAAACATTTGATTGATTAGGCAAAGGGTAGTATCCATCATGGAATGGCCACGTTCAAGCAAGCACTATAAATGTTTGACCGTAGCATTGGTGCTGCATTTGGAACTAAAGCGAATCAGACACAATCTTCACATTAAACCTATGTGTTTTAAAAGTAGTTTTATACGTTGCAATTTCAGAATTAAACAGCAAATTTGGTATTAAATACCTCAAAATTTGAATCCTAACTATTTGATATTCTACTTTGAACATTTCTAATGATTACTGTGTTTTTTTTTAGTTATTCTACCAAATTCCATTTCTAATTGTTGTATTCTTTAGAGCACCTTTTTTGTGGTCATCGCCAAGCAGTCTTACACAAAATAATATGCCAATAAACACCTCATTAAGCAACTTGCTGAATGCGGAACCCTTTCGACCTCAAGCCTCTTTGTTTCACAGTAAGCTCAGGCTCATTTTTCGTATTTTTTTAACTAATCAAGATTTAAGAATCATTTATAGTTTGTCAATCTTATGGATCGACAATAGTATTTTTGACTGATTTGCTCGCTGTGATTTTATTATTTGGAGTAATAATGTCTTGATATTTATAAATATTTTTAGTATTTGTGCAATATGTTTTTGTTTAATAAATACAATTTTCAATAAATATTTAATTATAATATGAATATATAGTTTTACAACCTACTATCTGACAGTAACTCAGTTCTGTTAAATCTGACCTTTAATTTAACAGTAATTTAAAAAATGGGTTAAACAGGGTTATCAAAAGAGACTTTAACACTCAAAGTTTACTGATAGTTGTAACATTAAAACCTAGTCAATGCTCAATTAAACGGTTGGAATCATGTCTCATAATTTTTAATAAATGCAGATTCCAACCACTTATCATTGTCAGAGCAGCAAAAAGTTTTGGTGACTGGTGGAATTGCAGCTCTACAACAGCATCAACAGGAAGCCAAGGAAAGACAGGTATGTTTATTAAAATAAATATTTAACAAAGAAATCAACTATAAAGGTTTAATATTGTGGGATTACTAAAAACTATAAAATTGGCATGAAAGAACAACGTTGCTTTGTCATGAAAGAACAATGTTTTTTAAATCACATCTGTGCCTTTACAAGTACAAGTAGAATTCATTGGGGTACAAAAAGTTTGAGGAATGGATATGGGGAGGGGCATAAAACAAAGCACAGTCACAATAATTTACAGTTTATTGATTGTATCACTTCATTAACTTGTTTTGATTTTTTTTCCACTGTCTCACAAGCAAAAGGAAAAAATAATTTAATATATAAAACATGTATTTATACGTTTCTGTTCAGCTTAGCTCATTGATTCCACAGTACTTTTAAGTAGAAAACACAATAAGACCTACAAAGCAACAGCATCTAAGTCAGATAATCTATAATACCATGGTACTACGACTACCGACATAATAACGCCAAATTCGCAGTAGGCTAATGACCACGACAGAGTATAATCTAAAATAGTCTAGATAAGGCCTAAACATGTCAAAATAAGTCCCAAATTAATCTGAATAAGACTTAAATAGACAAAATTACGCCCAGGACTGTAGCGAAAGGGTATGGGATGATTGGGGGACCCCTGTTTGGCATTGGCAGTTTTCTATCAAAATTTGGTCGCTGCTGTTTTGACCCCGGATTTTCTGCCTCTGTTTGGGATTATGGGCAGGTAGTTGGTGGTGTTAGCAATTGGGTTAGGGTTGAAAATATTCTGGGAGTTATTGATAGTTATAGATGGTCTTTGGGGTTGAATAAAAGGTTGTATAGGCCTTATTTAGGCCATTTAGGTCTAATTCCGATTTCGTCATTATAACGACTCTTAGGTGTATATTACTCCTATTTACACCTATTCCTAACTGTCTTTTATTCCGAAGTTGGCGTTGTTCTTATTTTGGTCACAAGGCTGGAGTCTCTTTAAAGATATGCAACTATGAAGCCTATATAATAAAAAATTGCAAGCAATTTAACGAAATACTGCTACACCTCAAGTATTTCGCACTTGCTTCGCTCGCAAGTGCGCCGCCACAGTTTCAAATGTCTCTAGGTGCGTCCCCAAGTAAAAAAGATTAAGAAACACTGGTCTAAAGTGTTGTAAAATTTTTCTTGCCTGTAATACTATGTAGGTTTTCCACCCCTGTCTTGAATGGTTGAACCCTATAGTTTTTTTTTACTTACTGACACCTTGCTTATCATATATTAGATGGTAAATCGTCGGACTCTGTCCAGAACTACCAGTTGCGGCATGTTTCCTCAAACCAATGGCACCATTCGCCCTTCAGCCTTGCACCAGCATAGAGCTTTGCAGGTAACATATTTCAATAATACATTATATATTGTAGGTTTTATGAATAGTTGCATCATCATTCATCATATGAACATTTCTATTTTGTTTGCAAGGTTTTATAAATTCGGTAAATTTTGGGTTGCAACCTTTTTAAAAGCTGAGAATTACACTTTTAAGGCAGGGTGTCTATTTTTAATACATTTATTGTTTGTAGATACTTTTTTGGTAATGCAGAAGCCTCAATTTGATTCTATGTAATCAGGGTTGCCATCTGCTGAGACAAATAATAAACATGCTTCTCTGTAATAGGAATACTTGATTGTCCGTAATTATGGAATTAAGCTTTTACGTGGTTCATCTAGCGAAATTGGGTCCTGGACGCATTTAAAACTGAAAAGTTTACTTATTCACAAGGCACAATCTACCATGATGTGTACTTTATCGAGCTTTTAACAACATGTAATTTTACATTTTCTGTTTATAACATGCCATAAAAATTACAATTAAAAAAAATTCTGAGAAAAGTAGTCGATATTTCGCTATTAATCTGAATAAATTAAGTCATTCTCCAAATTAACAAGAAAAATTTTTTTTAGGGTCCTTGTTGCTAAATATTTTTAAATGGTGCAGAACGTGGAGCAGCTTGCTGCAACCCAGACTTTAGGACAATCGGACAGTTTTTTTCTTCTAATTAAAAAACAAAACGAAAATGTGGCTAGTCAATCAAATTTATAAACAACTTATTTCAGGAATCAAAAATCGGAGAAGCTGTAAAAAAATAAAAGCCTATATACGTGACAACATGTCAAAGCCTGATGGCTGTGACCGCTGTAAAAATTCACAACAATATTCAAACCAACTTCTCACAAGGGCTCCAGCATTCTGGCTAGTTCGCCTGTCAATCAAGTTTCGACTATTGTTTTTTTTTTTTCAGCGATCCGCCAGCTTCGACTCGAACCCGATCCTCAACTTCCCGCCGTTTTCCAATCCCACCGCCGCCGCCAGCGTCTCTGGCGCCACCTCGCCCGGCGCCATCTCACCCGCCGCCACGCCCGGCCTCAGCAACGGCTACCGGAGCCGGGAGACCGGCGTCGTTGAGAAGCTACTTGTGTCTTACGGCTTTATTAAGTGCGCCGATCGTGAGGGCCGCCTGTTCTTTCACTACAGCCAGTATCACGGCGAGGCCCAGCACCTTCACATTAGCGGTAAAGCAGCGCTCCCACCTTTTTTGATGTTTTGTGTTTGTCTGTGTGATTGGTTTAAAAACATTTTAAAGTTAATTGTACTGAAAACTTTTACAGAGAACTGTTTTCTATGACCACAAAACCGTGACGCATGAAGTAGAGATAAAAAAACTATTGTCTTACGACATAACATTAGATAAGAAACACCACCATTTACGTTTAACGCGAGATTAGATGCAATTACCCTTTTATAATATCGCCAGATGAAGTCGAGTTTGAGGTTTCGATGGATAACAGAACCGGCAAGCCCGTGGCCGTCCAAGTCGTCCAACTGCAGAAGGGCACCGTCGTCTTTGAAGTGCTCAGCGAGGAGCGCATCCTTGGCGAGGTCACCAACCCGGCGCCGCCCCTGTCATTGGTTCCGGGCCAGGCCCTGTTTAACGCTGTGCCAGGGGGAACCACCGGGGTGGCCGGGCATGGGTACAAGCCGAGCGAGAAAGGCGAGCCAGTCGTATCCCGGAAGCTGGGCAGCCTTTCCTACGAGAGAATGGGGGTACGATGTATTTTCTTTTTTTACTTTGATGTTTTTGTTACGAAAGTGGTCGTTCCGAGTTGAACGAAAAAATTTTTTTTTTAAATTATGAATTTTTGCTTACTTGCTTTGTCGTCAAAAATATTTTTTTTTCGGGGTGGCACCTTATTTAAGCTTACGTTAGAATAACACCTGGAATATTAGTTTGCTTGGACCTATTTTGACCCCACCGATATGCCGGTTTTTCGTCAATTTATGAACGCTTTTTCTGAATTTCAGATAGTTTCCTGTAAACACTGAAAATTTCACCCTTTCGTTTAAGCTTGGTTTACCTTTTAAATAATATTTTTCGCCGTTTAATAAATATTTTTTAAGGTGAATAAAGGTCCATCTGTTGAAAAGTGATTCAAGGTGCAATTTTTCTGACCTAACAAAACATGTTTTAATTGTTATATGGATCATTGGTATGTAGTAAATGTACTATTAATTGCAACTGGATAATTGATTTGTTTGCTCTTAAATCGACCCCGATAAACCGTTTTGTTTGTTTTTCGTCATTTTATTAACGCTTTTTCGGGATTTCAGACAGTTTCCTGTTAACACTGGCAATTTCACACTTTCCTTTAAGATTGGTTAACCTTCGCCGTTTAATAAATATTTTTAGCAAGTGGTAATTAAATTACTATTGGTCCATATGCCAACAAATAATCCAGGGCAATTTTTATGACCAAACTAAAATGAATTGGATTGCTATAGGGGGAATTGGTTTATAATATTGATTTGGAAAGTACCTACCTACAATGCGTTTAACAGTTTTTCATACGATACAAGAAAATGGCTTGGTGTCCAACCCAATAACTTACCGCCAAGGCATCGACGAATAAGTTTTTCTTTTTATTTAGGAAAACTGTGCTGGATGCTTTGACGTTACTTATTACAATTTACTTTTGAGAATTTGATATAACACAACGTCGTACTGAATTCTAGGAACTTATTCTAGCAACCAAAATTAGGTGTTTTAGTAGCAAATTGACCATTTCTTCACCAGTATTGTTGTTCAACCACCCGTGTTTTTTGCTGCCGTTGTATGAATACCAGGATACGTTGCAGGGTGTGTCAAGATATCTTGTTACTGCTTTATGCGATGACAGCGAATATATTTGACGGAACACAAACTCCAAGATTAATATATTTGCTGCATTTTCCCAAACGTACCTAACATTGTATTGCATTAGATTCAGTTGACTCCAAAAAATCCAGCAATTATTCTCAAGATTCAACCTTTTGGTGTTATTACTGGTGTTTTCAAATTTATCAACTGGTCAAGCTACTTTTAATTGTTTTTTAAAGGAATTCTTTTTTCTTCATTATTCGGCCAACGACCTGACCAACCCGAATTTGGTGCTCCAACCGGGCGACAAGGTGTCATTCAACATTGCCACAGAAAAGCGGTAAGGCCTTAAAAATAAATGTAGTTTTATTTATTATTTGTCAAACAGGAAACGCGTCGTTGAAAGAGTAATTTGTATGTTTTCAATTTGTAGACAAAATTATCGTATTAATTCCCCTAGACGTTTGTCCGATTGGCCAACAACTTACTGTTCGACTTCAGGCTAAATAAGAAATGTCCCGATTTTATTGCCTCGTTTTAGGACACTTTTTTCAATTTTATTTAAAAAGGACATATTTTGTCGATTTCTTCCACGCTGATGTGCTTCCATGGTCGTGAAAACATAAAAACACAGGTTGGAAAACCGCTTTATTGCCGACACAGCCGACCACATCTCGTCGCGCTTGCGATGTGACCAACCCAGGCTCCCGACCCAAGCAACGTGACGTAGGCTGTTTTGGACGCAAATCATTTTCCTAGCTCAGTGTTTCTCCGCCTTTTATGGCTAGCGGCACCCCTCAGGAATAGTACGTAAATTACGCCACTCCCTATAAGTTTTTTTCCTAGAATGTCACAATAAACGGAACTGGAACAACACGCATCAACTTTACACATCGTAGGAAGTTATAATTGGATTTATTCCACTCTAATCTTACACAAAACATTAAGAGTTTAGCAAGAACCATATTCTTAAAGTTTCCCAAATATGTCGCGGCACCAAAGATAATTAGAAATGGCAACCCGTTTGAGAACCGGTGTCCTAGCTGATTGAAGAAAACTAGAAGACATATATTGCCATAGTACGAAAATCCAAACACGGATTGATGTTTTACCAACCTGCTATTTAAAAAAACAATTGTCACTTTGCTGGTTAAGCTGACTTGTCCATACCAGAAGTTTTTCACATATTAAAAAACGTGTAGCTACATACAAAGCATACCATTTAATGTCATTTTGTTGCAATTGTTTACCATCGAATGTATTTGTCTTCTACCTGAAACGTTTTACTACTAAGGCTGCCTCAGCGGGTGACGCCATGAGAACCAGGTGGAAATAGCCGCTGTTATGGAAATAGCTCCCGCTTTCGCGCTATCGAAAATGACGTCACGACACGCGCGACCGACCGAGCGTGACCGTTCTTTTCCTTTGTGACGTTGCAGAACGGGCGTGATGCGAGCGCGCAAGATCACGCTGGTGGAGAGGGCGCCGCCGAAGCGATTCATGGGCATAGTGACCGCCATGAAGGACTCGTTCGGCTTCATCGAACGTTCCGACGTCGTCAAGGAGGTAAAGGAAAAAACAAAACTTTATTTAAATAGACCAGATTGCACACTCTGGGGCCCAGTGGTTCCCAAACTTTTTAGGCTCGCGGTGCACTACAAAATCTTAAATATTTCGCGGCACACTTTTCAACAGAACAACAATAGAATAATTTTACAATCGCCCTAAACACAACAAAACTATATGCAAATGTCTCAATGTTATTGTAATGTGCGTATTTAAGTCTAAAGTGCTTGCGTGTATGCCTTTTGGTAATACAAATACTTTCTTTACCGAAATTACAAAAGTTTTGCGGCACACTTGACAATCTCTCGAGGCACACTAGTGAGCCTTGGTACACAGTTTGGGAATCGCTGATCTGGGTCCTCCGCCATTTAGAACACAATAGCGTAAATAAGTTAACGTTTGAAAGTTCTAAATAGAATCCCAAGTGTTTGTAGTCGTTTTGTTCGTTATTGCGCATTTTCTTAAAACTCCTACCAATACATTTACAGTTGGGGAGCCCGATAGCATCGAATAGGAGATAATACCTGATGCCAATTGGCAGTATCGGTGCCGATCCGACACCAAGCTAAATTTACAATTTTCAGGCAATGTCTGTGATGCAACGCAGCGATTTCTACCTTAAAGAGTATTTTTTTAATAAGTTGCAGCTGTAGCAGGTTAACAACTAGAGGTAACTCAGTGCTTTTCAACCTTTAATTTTCCATCCGCACTCTTTTATTTCGGAAAATTTTCATCCGCACGAAACAAGCATAGTAAGTTGTGAAAGTTTTATTTAGCAACCTTGAGTTTTTACCTTCAGTTTATTTTTAATGAAAGGGTTTGTGTATTAAAACCGTTAGCCAAAGCCTAGACCGATATAAAATAGATAGCTTAATCTGCAAGCGAGCAAGCTTATTCGGTTACTGTTTTACACATATATAAAAATGATAAAATGCACGATTTTCAACCGCACGACGTTTGTCATCCGCATTACAATTTTTTTCATCCGCACAAGTGCGTACCATCCCACGGGTTGAAAAGCACTGAGGTAACTGAACATAAACGCTTCGTTATATACCGTTCTAAGTATGCAAAGACATTACCGACGCTTTCCATGTTTGTTTTTATGATCAAGTCTGTAAAACACTCTGAGTATATCTGTGCTTTAAATTCAGAAAATCTTTTAGTTAAGTGGGCTGGCCTTTAGCCCAACCTGTCGCTTCTTGATAGGTGCTATTTTTTATTCTCATCCGTCTTTTCTATTTGGTTGTTTCAGCGTAATAAAAAAAAACTGAACATAAGAGCATATTTATCTCTAATAACCTAGAAAAATTAAATTGAACGTTTCAATTTAATCAATTTTGTTTGTTAAAGCTAAGTTATGCCGTCATTGGAATAGAATCGGATCGCGATAGTTTTAGTCCAAAGTATCTTGTATCGGTATCTGAATGAACAAAATGGTACTTACCATACATCCCTAATAATTTACAGTTATATATTCGAATTTTGTCAACTCTTTGGGAAAACTCGCGAGCCACATGCTGTTCTCGTTTTTTGTGACTTGTTTAGCTGAAGAGTATTATCCAAATATATGGAATAAGATGTATATTTTTTTCTAGTCTTGTAAGAACCTGGTTTATTGTGATGAAACATTTCGGCGTGACTGTTCCAAATACCACACCAAGAAAATATTTGGTTGTTAATTGTTTTGATCACCGTATGTTAAAACGTTATAATTGCCATATTTTTTCACCATTTTTAACTTCCTTTGTTGTGGTCCTCGACTCGCAATAAACTACTTCCGCGTTTTTTGACTTGGTTGCACTAAAAATCACACGTTTATCCCCTCTACGCACTAAAATACCAAAGAATACGTGAAAAGAAAGCTGTCGATGTGATTTACAAACTTGATAGCCATTAATGTAAACTTGTTTGTTTACCTGTAAAATATTATACACAGGTCCTCATAGTACAAAATCTTACTTAATGTTTTATATGCGCTGGAAATCCAACCGCACCCTAACGGGAAAGCATTGAGAGTTGAGTAATGTTTTATTCATCGCGAAATTTGGTCGGCACCGGCTATTTTCGTTGCCCAAACATCTGTCAAGCTTTTAACGCGGCAGCACGCTATTTCGACGTTGAACAGTTAACGTGGCGTCGCACCAAACGACACAACTGGCATTCAGATTAAACAAATACACAAAAATACTTTAAATCAATGTAGTTAGTTTGCTAGATAAACTCTTATCAGTTAAGTCGAATAAATATTCATTGAAGAAGCGGTTATGTCTTAATTTTAATCATATCGGATAGGATCGGAGTTTATATTTAATAGCACATCGTAGTGCCGGGAATCTCCCGCGAACGGTTTGGCGCGGATTTGAGCATGTAAGTTGCCTTTTCAATCATGGTTAGCCCCCGAACATTATATTTTTGTCATAATATTATGATCTAAACATTGTGAAGTTTTTTCTATCAAATATGAGTAACTTTTGACGATAGTAACGATAAAATTGTATCGGATTCGATTGCCTGTATGCTTTGTAGAGAACAGAAAACAAAACTTAAAGTTTAAAACCCCGAGTGAAACACAGAGTAAGGATTTTCCAAAGGAACATATTTATTTCGCCTAACTATACTTCGTCGTAGGTAAAATACATATACGTAGCGTAATAAAATTACGTAAGTAATAAAAAGTCGAAAACACTTAATAGCACTAAATGGGGTAAAAGGTTTGTAAACGAAACGACTGTCCGACGAAAACTCTGGTTTTCGACAAGGTGACCTTTTCCACTGAGAAATGTTATTTGGGCATAGGGAACTGTTACCTTGTGTGTAGACTTAAACCAGGTTTGTTTCTACAGATCTTTTTTCACTACAGTGAGGTGTCGTCCAACGTACCCGACCTCCATGTTGGCGACCACGTCGAATTTAGCGTACAGGAACGAAACGTAAGTGGTCGACAGCACGACTGTTATCTTTTCGTTTGCTAATGTTTTCCGTCAGATGTGTATTTTTTTATTTCCCTTTATAAATCTGTAAAATTATGTTTTTATTGCTTAGACCTGCTATCACCTTGCTGATTGAACGAACAGTTTGCTGTTTCTTTTTCCATTAAATTTATCTCCGTTGTATAATTTTCCTTAAACCTTTACTGTACTGTATATATAACGAACCTAATTTATATTTTTGGCTGCTATCGTTTCTGCATAACAGCGGCATTACTGTCTAACCTAAAAACATTTTACCAATATAATAAATAAACAACCAACTGCCCTGAATATTCAGTGTAACTCACGACCCGCTTTATAGAACAAAGACGTCGCCACCGACATTCGTCTGCTCCCAATCGGTTCCGTCCAACTCGAACAGATATCCGACGAACTCTTTATTGGCTCGATCGAAAAGCCACTGCCCACTAAGGCTCCAAACAAGGCGGTCAATGAGGTAATTTGGGAGGTCGTCTTCTTTTGGCTTACTGAAACTTTTTGAAAAGTGCTACAATTGTTTAGTTTTAGTTACGTCTATCGAAGGCAAATATGTCATCAGTTGTAGTTTTTTCTTTCGTGCACGATTGCTGTTAAAATCGAATTATGCTTTGTATAAAAATGGATTAGTTTTTTGTCCTGGAATTCGTACAGAAGAAGTAACCTGCAATTTTAGCTGTAACACTTTCGCATAAAAGAACTATCCCGCGGACAATGAAATGTGAAAGAAAGATGCTGTTACATCAGGCGATGTTTAAACTGTTCAAAAAATAGGTATAAAAGCATCATTTTCAAAAATAATTTTCAAAATTTACATAAATTAATATTTTGCCATATAAACTGGGATTCATCAGTTACTGTACAACATGCATTCTGAATAAAATAAAATTTGCCACAAATATATGTTAATTGTTTAACTCGCTTTTATGCCCAACTTTGCATTTTTTGCAAAAGTAATAAATTCCGTGTAATATCGTCGTGTGTAGGCGAACATTGCGAGAGTTAGCAATAACACGCGGCACAGCAAAGACAACATTCAACAAATCGCTTTTCGCCTATAGCCTTGGGGCCTAGACTCTTTGTTCAGTTTGGAAGTTAAAGCGAAAACTCGTTTTTTTCATCCCCTTTCGCAAAAGTCACCAAAAAACGGTTTATGCCAGCACTCGCTCCATTTACCCCTTGTTTCCCTTTCAGTCGACTATTGCCGGGGGAGACGCGACCTCGCCCAATCAAAAGGAAGCGGTCGTGGCGACGGTGAACGGCTCTCCACCCCAGCAACCCTCGCTATCACTGGCCGGCGTGCTTTGCTACGTGAACCCCAAGGGTGAGACCTGCCGCATTCGCTTCGGCGAGAAGGACCGGGCCGCCAACTGCTTGCACACGCTTCGTCAAGGAGACAAGGTTTGTTCCATTTTTATTTTGCTCGATATTCTATACCGCCTTTGTTGGTGCATAAGAAGGATATTTTGATAATTTTGAACTCAAAGCCAAAAGGTCGAGTAAACCGACATCATGTCGATAAAACAAGTTTTGATACATACTCGCATCATCATCAGCTCATTAACTGATTATGATTTTTAGTAAGATGATGTCGATTTACTCGACCTTTTTGGCTTGGAAATTCATTATCAAGCTACATTACATATTCGTGCTTACTGCTAAGTGTACTTACGAAAGATATTTAAAACGTAAACGAAACAACAGGACTATATGTGCTCGGGGTCGAACTGTTAGGTTTAACATTATTTTGCGATAAAAGTAAATTGTCACTTAAAAACTTTAACTGCTAAGTGTCTTCTTATGCACTGTTATTGCACATTTAAATTGCTTGGTTAGTTTTTTATTAATGTTACACTGCATAAAAAGGCTTTCTCCAGAGCATCCAACTTAGCTCGGCAATAATATTTATTGATATCGTTAATATCTATCGCAATTTAGCGTAAGGCTTGTTATTAACTTCCTCTTAGGTTTCGTTCTTGACAATAACGGACAAGCGCAACGGCCAGCAGAGGGCAGCAGGCGTCACTCTTCTACTGGACGAAACTCTCGCGGCCAGCAAGGAGAAACGGGAACAGGTACTGTTTAATACCGCATTAAACAACACTTGTCATAATTTTGACTTGTTTGATGAAATAGGCTTACAAACTTGACGTTATACAGTTTTGTTGCGCCACCAATAATAACTAGATTCGAACAAATTATTATCTTAGTTGCAAGGCGGGTTTGTTGATTTAAACATTTGTGCACAGCTCTCGTGAAACGAAATATTGCCATTCTAAAACACCATAATTTAACTAAAAGTTCACTGGATACTAGATTGGTTTAATAGGTTTTAGAGAATACAAGCAGACATAACATTAACCAAAGGTGTTAGGGTGACACTAATCCCCTCTGTAAGCAAGTTGTCCGTAAATCGAGATTCTGAAAAATGTTTGAAGCAAGCGTTGTTGTTTTGTATCAGGTAAAGGCCTTCTGTTCGTCCGAAGTTTGTCACAATCAAAAAACTTATTTCTTATATCCTAACTTCCGCACACAGCAGTCTAAACACAGTTTGCTTATCATCGCCATTAGAGCCCTTTTGTTTTTTAATGTCCTCCTCAGTTTCACGTTTTGACAAACCATCGGCGTATTTGTACAAACCCACTACAATAGGCCGAATATGACGAATATTATCATTCATGAATATGAATACTTTAATAATATTTTTCATTAATGTCTCATTGCTGGCCAAGTTAGATAGCTTTATCTTTTATACTTCCGGAGATATTACAGTGTGAAAATTCGAGCTGGGTGCTCCCTTTAATGGACGAAATGACTTGGGTCAACAAAACCTTAACATCAAATTTGGGTTTTGTGGTACTTTTCCTTTTCGCATTTTTCACCAAACTAAAACTATTTCCTACCAACCAGGGCATCGTGGCTGCTGTGAAGGAAGGCTTCGGCTTCATCAAGTGCGTGGAGCGCGATTCGCGTCTCTTCTTTCACTGCTGTGAGCTGCTCGATCCTACTCACCACATCCGGATGTCCGACGAGGTTGAGTTCACCGTGCTGCTGGATCCAGTCGCTGAGAAACAGAGGTAATTTGCGGCGAACGTGGACCTGTCTATTGTTCTTGGCATTACTGATATATCGATATGTATTGGCTCAACGATAATAATAAAAAATTGGGCAGTTACTATGAAACTATTACTTTTTCCTGGATAAAACAGATTTTCTATGTTTTTTGGTTGCAAATTTGCCTCCTATTTAATGTTTATATAAAAAAATCGCCATTGCGTATCGATTGCCAAAAAAAATCGATTATTGTTATCGGTCCAAAAAAGTATTATTGGCGGGTTTCTACTTTTAACTCGAACTCGTAATATCTCATTTTAATCTGCTTTTAAAACTTTTTTTTTAATTTGTGCTTTCTACGTGTTGACGGGGGCCAGTGGTTGTCAGACAAAAACCGTGTTAAAGTTTAGCGAAGTTTGACTTCCTGCACAATGAAGCGTGGTAATGCCAAAAAGTAATCGAAATATAATTTTTTTTAATAGAATGCACGCAACCAGAATTCGCCTGCTCTCCAAAGGCAGCGTTATCTTTCACACCGTTACCGACGACATTTATCAGGGAATCGTGGAAACAATTCCTGGCGGTCCTTCGCCGAACGTACCCGCTAAAAGGTGTGTATATTTTGTATAGGTAACGTGCCGTCAGTTATTTATTCTTTTTCAAAAAGAAAGATGAACGATCCATTTCATACAGATTTACAGTTAAATCATTCGAATTTTACAGTATCTTTGAATTTGCAAAAAAGCGAGCAATGGACACATTAATGACGTTAACAGATATATTAATTTAATTAACTTACTTCAGCAATGCCAGCACGTTGTGAATACCAAAATAAACTACAAATCTCCCTGATTTAAGGCCGCAATCATTTTTTGTGCACTTCCTTTTGTGAACACCCCGATCTATAGTGTCTGTTCGGATAAACCAATCTCCGGCATAAAACTGATGAGCAGGAATAAGGTAATACTTTATTAACTGGACTTCGGTGAGACACCTTAAAACCAGTGGTTCTCAACCGGGGTGCCGTGGCGGCCTGGTGTGCCATTTCTAATGCTCAAAGGTGCCGATAGGTATTTTAGAATTTTTAAGAATCTGATTTTTGCTCAATTGTTAAGCTTATTGATACAACTATTTATGTGCGATTAGAGATTATATCAAATCACCTACTTGTTTTAAGTTGATTGGGTTGTTCCAGATCCATTTATAGTGATATTTAAGTAAAATAGTCAACGAAAATTCCAGCGGGTGCCGATAATCTATTTATTATTTTTGAGGGCAAGCCATAAAAGTTGAGAACCACTGCCTTAAACCGTAGACTCGTTTATTTCACGCAGCCCCAACGACTGCCTGTTCAGCCCGGCCCTGGGTCCCAACCCTGGCATTATCGTCTACACTCTCCATAGCGCACCTAGTGACGACGAAGACGCAGATTCCATTGCCCGAATCCCATTCTCAACCAAGGACTTTCGCGAGTGGATGGACGCCCTATCTCTTAAGCAAGGGGACAAGGTAGTAAACATAGTTAGGCCTTATTTTTTTTGTTTAATCTGTCTAACTCTCTGTATCGTATTTTAATTGAATGTGTTGGTTTTGGTTCCTTTGGAAATTATATATTGCTCACCGGCCACTTAGTTTTACTGTCTGATAAGTCTGAACAGTTTGGAGCTGTGGATATTAACCATTATTTATAGACAAGCTGTTGTTAATATATAGTTACTAGTGTTTAGAGGTCAGTATCACTATGAAGTCTACTGTGTTGCGTTTAATTTAGGAACTGTTCGAGTACAAAAACACTATATTAGTGTGGTGTAAAAAAACTCCATTGTTTCTGATTGTTTTTTAAACGACAATGTTTTTGTGTAATGGTTTAAAAGGAGGGATACTGTAAAATAAATTTCTGGTTAAAAGAACGCTTTTTTCCCAATCCATAAGGTATTTTTAAGTATGTGCGTTGTAGTTTACATAATTGGGCGACTTACAGGGATTGGTTCACGATTTGACTCTGATCGTTAAATTTCCACTTGGTGTGTCATATGTTAAGATGATTGAAATAATTTGCTCGTTCGCCTAATTTTGTATCGTCATCTGTAAACGAGAATGTTCGGTTGAATTTGTTAATGAGTTTCTCCGGCGTGTTGCTGTTTAAAAAGTCATAGATTTACAACTTTGGTAAATTTGCCAGGTCGAGTTTAAGATTTGCGAGGTGAAGAGAACCAACGCCCAGAACGCGGTCGACATCCGCCTCGTCACCCGTCGAAGCGCCGACGACCAGCAGATCGGAGCTGGAGCGGCCAGGAGGACCTTTTCCTCTTCTCTTTCCTCCTCCTCTCTTAAGCTCGCGCCGCTCTTCGAGGAGACTTCCTCTGCATCATCCGGACCCGATAATTGGACGCCACAAAAAGACGGTTTAAATATTGTTCTTTTCTGTGATTTTTTGTTCAGTTTTTATAATGTGGTAACATGAATTGAACATCTATGCAGCGTTTGGAGTTTACAAATGTATCCAAAAATGTCTAAAACAGTTTTTACTTGTTAGCTTACTTGTTGGAGAAGGCATTGTTCAAATTGAACCAGTAAAATGTACTGAATAGTAAACACACATACACACTGCTCATAGTGCTCTGAAAGAGAAAATGCTCAAAAAAACGAATTTAGCGTGTTGTTCTGTTACCCTTGCCCTACATTTTGCAGTTCAACTGCCGTCTGCATTCAAGCTTGACAGCGTGCCCGTGAAGAAACAATCGCCAGCCGCTCGAGATACAAGGTACGAACATATTCAGCAAAGCGAAAACTTTGATGATTTCATATCTAGCAATAGGTTCCAGAACTGGACTACAAGAACTTTAAGAAGTTCTTAGTGTGCACAATAGCGATGCTTTTATGTATGTGCATTGTGCATTGTGCATGTGGCGGCGTTGTAATATCTTTAGCCAATTACCTTAGTGTTTGGGGCAAAATGGCATACAGGCATACATGTCCAATACTGTGACTTGCAATTCCATACTGATTGCAAACTTTTATACAACGCAATCCTTTACAAACAATACGAAAAATGTAAAACATAAAGTATGCATTAATAATTAATTTAACTGTACGTCCAATCCCGCGGTACATGGATTACATCCATCTTATCCGTCAAACATTGCGCGTTAGACATCGGCTTGATGCCGATAGCACCATAGTATAAGATGTGTGACGATTTTTTGCCAGGTTATAATTTCTTCTCTTTCGGACTTGCAAAAATTAATTTTAAGCTCTAAATAGTTCCGTAATGCTCGTTCTTGCCAGAGTTACGACCCCATTAAAACGACAGATTGCCAAAATCCGTTCACGGACGATGACCCTTATATCCTGTCTTAAATATATACATTCATTGCTATGTCGTACGAAACGTTGCCACATTCAAACTAAGTATAAAACTAAACCTGGTAACAGCAGCACGCATTGCGCACACAGGACTACGCTACCGGTGAACCTTGAAACTGGAGGCACCGATTTAAAAGAAACCAAGAGCCCAGTCGCCGTCAACGAACCGTTGGCTAACAACGTCAGTGGTAAAAATACAACCAGCTCCAACGTTACCGACCAAATCGAGAAGATGGACATCTCAATTGAGCGCGAACCTGCACCGAAGGTGGGTGTTTTTGCTATACACTTAAAAAAACTAAATTCACGTGATTTTTGGTTTTATCCTCTATCACTGGTCACAAGTTACCTTTGTTTAAGTTGTACATTATGTTCGTTTAGCAATTACACCAAAATATTCATATGGTTGTGTAGTATTTATAATTAGGTTTTGAATATTCCTCAGTAGTTTCCATCCTGGGCGTCGCAAGAGGTTGTCTTGGGGGTCGTCGTGCATTATTTGTTAAACGAAAAATTGACAAAGAAGAAAAAACAAGCAATATAAACTGAAAATTTAGCAGTACGAGCATGGTCAAACTTTTGTGTTAATGATATTTGGTTCAGTAAACCAGACGTTTTTATGACGTCACGATTCTTATTTTCAGTAAATGGCCGAATCATAGCTCCAGTCTAAATGCCTTTCTAAATAAAACCCGTTTTGCGACACTCGATAAAATGTAACAGCATTGATACACATTTGAATGCTCTGTTGCAACATTGTTTCCCACTTGAATAATTCAGAAAAAAGAGAGATAATATAAAAATTAAAACATACCCGAAATTTCAACTTAAGAAATTCCTCTATTTTCCGTCTATCGTTGATGAATAATGACGTCTTAAAAAGTGACGGGTATCACGTCATAAAATAGTTATTTGTAATGACGTCATAAAAAATAATTAGACACAACCAATTATGCAAAGCGAATACGTGCGACGTGCGTCGAAATCTTGTGCAATCGTTAACTTCAGGCGAAAAACTAAACCAAGGACATTCAACTTTTTACCAAAACTTTCGAAAGTGCGTTAAAACATAACAAAATTATTGTTTTCTTGCCTACTACCCTCTATTCGCACCTGATAAGTGATACGGAAACTTTTTAAATAATTGTAAAAGAATAATAATTATACCCATATAATCAAACATGTTATACGTTCCTCATCACTTATCTCTAATTAAACAAACCCTAATGGTAGGAATAGGATAATTAATGTCTCAAACAATGAGGGACAAAATCAATTAGGTCGCTGGACCGCTATTTTACCACCCTGAGCTAGTGGTAGCATTCTTAAGAGGTTAGAAGCGATTTTATTGTCGGTTTATTACGCTTTACAACACAGCTATCGACTTTGTTTAAAGAGCTACTCATTGATGCTGCTTTTCCGGGGCTGAAGACACAAGCTTTTGTTTCTTAGTTGCCATTAATAACAGGTCATTTTAATTCCGGCTATCGCGATGATTTAATTCGGATGTTAGCCCGTTCCAGGTAATGACCAACAAAGAATTAATGAACGTATTTCTGCAAAAAGAAAACCCTCTGTTGTTGGCACCCCGCCTTCCATTCATATTCTTATATTAATTTAGGAAAGTTTGTCTTAGTTTTGTCCTTTGTTTGTTTGATAAAGTCACTCCTTCAAAATAAACACAATGGATGTCAGTAATATCTATTATATACCATTCAAGGACTGGACAACACAATGAGGCTGCTTTCATTTATATATATTAGTAAAGAGATTTGTGTGTGTGTGTGTCACACAGCTCGCTTATGGTGCGTTGACGTCAAAACGGGCATTTTGGACGTTTATTGTGGGCCGATCTGTTTCACGTTTCTTGACGATTCCCGACTGAATATGTCACGGTTTTCTTTACACACATACAATCAGCGACAAATAGTTAAGGGACAATCAGCGCCTTTTTTGTTTCGAAAATAGGCTACACGCAAATTTTATTTTTAAACGGAATAATTTTACTTTGCACGCAGTTCGTTAGCGGCATTGAGCGTTTTTGCCTAATTGATTTTTGCTAGGGTTTCGCTCGCTACGTAAAATATGTGAGACCGGCTTAGTCATTATTTGCGTGATGTTATAAACTATATTTACTGTGTGTGGCAACGGCAATTATAATGCAACGTTTAGGTCAGCCGCGGTTCCCAAACTAGGGTCCAACTGGGGTCCGTACCACAGTTTCAAACGGTCCGCGATAAGAAATAGTCTTAAGCTTTTTAAACAATACGCTTTAGCGAATGTTTTTAAACATTATATCTGTCATCATTATAGTCTTTAGTTATGCTTCATTATTTGATAATATAGCGTTTTTTATGATGTCTCTTGTGACATCATAAAGCATCTGTTATGATATACTACTTGCTATCAGCGTTCGCATTTCAGTAGAAAGTTGTTACACATTGGAAAGAATCGTGGCTGCACTAGTGATAGTGTACTACAAAAAAACATGGGTCAATTGACCCTTGAATGTTTGTAGGGCCGCGAAATATCAAAATAATGGCAAAGAGTCCACCTAGCAAATTTTTTAGAAAAGTTTGGGAACCCTGGTTTAGTTATATGTAAAAACGGTATGTCATTATAAAGGTAATCTCGCATTATTTAGCCCTTTGACGATGATAAAACGCTATCCATAACATTATTTTTAGTTACTTACATGGTAATTGCCGCATTCGTTTTTTTATCAAGGTCGATATGTGTCTAGCAAATTTACACATAATGTTATTGAACATAAACGTAATATTCAGTAGTAATAAAATAGCCCACAGCATAATTGACGTTTACGTATTGTTTAACCACGAACAGTTCGGATATGTTTCATATATTATCATGCTTTTTAAATTGCGTCGCCGGGATAATTCCAGTAGTTCTCAGCTACCAGTTAGATCAGTGGTTCCTCGCGCCCCTTTTAAGTTTTTAAAAACTTACGCGACTCCTACAATTATATTTATGAAGCATAAACCACATTCAATATATACACATTTCAAAATTGGCAAAATTTAAATTGGGAAAAAATGTAGTCTGGGCGAATTGCATCAAAATTTGGCGAAAATGTCCGGATTTAAGTTTGCACAACAAGCTAAAGTTACACTTTGAGCGTCCATTTAGTTTTATGCGACATCGTTTGACTTATTTTCTTTATGGAAATACTACACGGCCCAGACAACTCTATGCGACCCCCAGGTTGGTAACCACTGAGTTAGGTTAAACTGGTAACTACTAAATTTAACATTGGCAACGCCGGGTATTTATTAGAGTATATTCTAATCTAAACGGCCTGGCTCTTTTCTCCAAGCCTTCTTCGGAGTCACGTGATCGCCTTCTCGGTTGGGTGAGCACGCTGAAGGAGACCTTCGGTTTCATCGAGACTCGAGACCACGGTTCGGAGATTTTCTTCCACTACAGCGAAATGCAGAGCCCAGTGGAACATTACAAGGTCGCCACGCCGGTCTCCTACGTTTGCGAGCTGAAAGGTCTGTACTTATAGTGCGCCGCAAGTTGAAAAAGTTTGAAAATCGTTAGCTTTGGTATGTAATATCCGCCGAATCGTGCGTCTAACAAAAAGACACATTTAAACATTCAAGTTGATTTTATAAACCCTTAGTATCAAGGTTTTTCATTGTTTATCTTATTTAATTTTTGATCGTTATACAACTATAATGTGCAATAGGCTATGAGGCCAGTGCTGCAATTTTTTGGCCAACTTTCTGGCTAACACGATTTTGATGCGTTATACTGATCAGTTATACTATACCTTCGCTTTACTCGTTTCAGAGGAGAAGGCGTACGCTACAAAAGTGGAAATACTCGCCTTAGCTGAGTCGACTTGTGGTGAAGTATTGGACGAAAATATAGTAAAAGGTATTGGAATGTTCGAGGATTTCATAACTCAAAGCAACTATATTCTTCCAAATTGTCGATTTTAGTAGTTCTTTCGAATCAACCCTAAACTTTGACTTTCGACAGCCTTACACACGCTATATAGATACAAAAATTGGTGTTGTAAATTATAGTGTAAAAGTGCTGCAAAAAACAATTTTAAATTTAAAGCGGTCTTTAAAAAAAGTTTTAAATAAAACTAAGTTTTTTTATTAAAACCTTTTTTTAATTTACTGAAAAATAGCAGTGGAAATTGTTAAGCAATATTAACATAGTCCTTTTGAAAGATCGTGTTTGGTTTACAGGCAAAGTGCTTAAACCACTCAAGTCTGTCAATCCGGGTCAGAGCAGTTATCAAGGCCTCATCGAGTACAAGGAAACAAATCAAACAGGTAACCTGGACTTTTTTCGTGTATTTACTGAAGGGTTTTATTTGTTTAAACAGGGCTTTTCGTGGTCATGTTGCTAGACAAATTTAGGAGCGCAGAAATGAAGATAACATAGACCAACTTTTAATTACAAAGTCAAAAGAACTGACCCAATAATATCTAATTCAAAGAAAGTTGTAGAATTCTCCGTTGTGCAATTTACTGTTTGGTCTACGCAGCTTTCAGTTGTCATCGCTGAGTCGTCTGTTTTTCTTTTTCTTTGATTATCTTGGTTGACAAAACATAGCAAACCCTTCGTCATCATATGTCCAGCCTAGTTAAGCCAATGATTGGGCCTTAGCTGTATAATCTATTTCTAATCAGTAGGTTGCGTAACACAACGTCCCAAGACAACGCTACAAACAATTTTACCGCGAAAAGCTAGCACCGGCGTTTCACACATCAACAATGCCCGAAACTTCTGCCATGTTTAATTTAGATTTGCAAAGCTTTATGTTTCTCGTTTATTTTTAGTTTGGTATCGTTATCCGTTCAGGTACTGCGACTGGGGATTTTACCAAACGTTATCCCTTTTTTGCAGATGAAACCACGATCAAAACCATCTTGTTCAGTCCGCTGAGCCTCAGCGACAGGCGCGACTTTATTCAGATTGGCGACAAAGTCACATTCCAGGTTGACATCCATTTGATGCCAGTACCCTATGTTCTCTAATTTTTATCATAGCAATAATTTGAATGACACTTTATTGCGTTAACATCGTTTATTTGCCTTCACTTTTCAGGTGAGCAATGACCCTGCCACAAATGCGCAGAGGGCGGTCAACGTCCGTGTCAGCAGAGAGACGGTCCGCGCTACTGTTGACAGCATCAAGGGCGACGTGAGTATATATCCACCTCTATAGTCGGTTGCTTCATGCTACATTGACAAATTAATGACAAGTCGTGATTTGTTGTTCTCACTAACTTAGCGGCTTTCTAAAATCCAGAACGTGGTCGATTCAGTTAAAGTAAACAAAAACATTTTTTTATCTTTATACCCGTTGTAATGACCCCAAAGTTGGCTAGTATATGTTGAATCCCAAAATCTTGTTTTTATTGTTTCGCTTTTGGTAATTCGTTATTGTCCGTGGTTTTGAGTTTTTTTTTTGTTTTTAAACTGTGTGGGCCACGGTTGACATATGTCAGTAGGCCATAATACAAATATTGTTTTCCAGGCCTTATAAACCTGTCATTAGGGCAAAGATGTAAGCAAGGCTAATTATTGTAAGATCTAAAAGGTAAAAAGGCAATACGGGTTCGTTTGTAACCTATTTATATTGAAACACTGTGTTTCGAAATTCCACCTCAAGTAAGTAACGATAAGGGAACATCTTGGTAACAATTTCTGTTTTTTTTTTTAGTTCGGCTTCATCAACTACGAGGTGAAGGGAGGCGAGTCGAGCGGTGGAAACGGCAAGCTGTTCTTCCACATGTCAGAGGTTCGCGATTCAAGTCAACAGATCTCGGCCGGCTCGACCGTTGAATTCTCGGTCATCTACAACCAGCGAAGCGGTGGGTTGTCGTTTAAACATAAAAATAAAGAAAATACAGAAAACACTGGTTTTTCAAAAAATAAAGAAAATACAGAAAAACACTGGTTATTAATCTTATAATTGACATGACACAAATGCCAAAATTTTATATTTACTTCCTAGTCAAAGTGTTGCGATTTACTTGGCAATAGGTAAAACAACTGTCGCTTGCCAACCAAGTTCGCTTTTAATGCTACGTCACTGCAACTAAAATAAAACGTTCTCCTGATAGAAGGGGCACTTTTATACCCGAAAAATTTTAGTGACTTACATTGGAAAACATGTGTAGAAGTTTACAAAATGTACGTTAATCTGATTGCCGAACTAGAAACATGTGCTTCGAACTAAAAAAAAACGCAAAAGAAAAATCCGTATTGTCTGAAACGCACCACATTTCCGCGGCGGAAATACCCTCCGTGTAAAACTAGTTCGTCGCTGTCCTTGTGTGTAGCACAATCCTCTTAAGGAAACACACTTCGAAATGCTCTGTCGCGCTTTCCTGCACACAGGCAAGTTCTCCGCGTCCCGCGTGCGATTGGCCGACCCAAGCCACCAAGCCAAGCAACAGCGACCAGAGCGTCTGCGACTGAGGAGCACCTGCGACAACACAACAACAGGCCCTGTCGTTAGCGTGGTGCGGATGCCGCGCGGACCCACCGAGAGTGCGACGGTAAGTCCGGCCAGCATCTTCATTCGAATTCAGATATACTGACGATGCCTTTGTTGGCAAAATATATATATATATATATATCTTTTAATTGTGTCTGACCTGAATTACAAGCTGTGCTAGCGTATTTTGAACTATTACTGATCAGGAATTATGGGGTCGACATTTATCCTGCAAGGGTCAAGGTGATTTTTATTATCATATATTCAGTGCATCATTAATCAAAGTCAAATTTTGTGTGATAGATTGATTTAAAAAGTTGTGATAGCAAATTGCCACTTGTATCTGTTTAGGGCTTCGCCCTGGCTCGCAATGTCAACTCTGCAGCGACAGACAACAACAGCATTCCGACTGAAGCCACCGATGCGTAAACTACCGCTGTCGGTCGCAAGCATGGGGACTTTTTGCGTATTTTTGCTGCTACTGCCAGAAAGCGAGGCTCTTTTCACGCATCGTCCAGCACAAAAATAATCCTATTTGCGTTTCATGCAGTTAGTTCCCGTTTTATTTCTTCAAAACAGTCTTTTTTTTTAGTTTACCGCTTCGCACCTTGTGTTGTTGTATTGTAACCTGCAGTACATATATGCATATACAAATAAGCAGAATTTATAGCCGACTTTATTTTCGCTTTTCCCTATACTTTTCTGCCATATTTCGTTCGCGCGGCCCGCTAAGTCTATTCAGCACGTCGTAATTTGGGTTTAAACTTTTTGTTTATTTACAATGTGCCATTTTTAGTTGCTTGATGTTTCTCACCGCCCTAGTATTAATGCAATTTTCGTTCCAAACCTATTTTATTACAAGTGTCGCCACGTCTGCATAGATCCACATGCTCGCGGCGTTTCTGTTTTTTTTTTTGCATCCCGTAGCGGACCAAAAAAAAACGTAATACGATGCATGCCTTTCGAATGGATAATCTGTGTGTTTTTGTACTTGCGTGGCGAACAAATACTCTGCTATGCCCGGGTAAGACACCATTTTCAACACGAGTCACCGCCATTGTCTTCATTCCAACGTGAGCCAACGCCAGCGCCGCTGCGCTTGTTACAAATCTTAGTCTTGTTACGTGAGGTCGTCCCTATAAACTTGAAAATATTTAAATCCCCAGGGTGATGCTATATTTTGATCGCCGGCCACAGTATTTCTGTCTAATTCCAATTACTTTTTGCCTTATATTAAACTCTAAATTTCTAACGCAAAATACTTAATAGCCATTTATAACTAAAAATATGCATATTAAAGATACCTGCCCAAAACTCACCAAATCCACGTAAACGATTTTTTCAATTTGTGTAACTACTCGCGTATTTATTTAATTAAACTAGAAAACAATTACTAAACTAATTTACACAGCATTGTGCATTACAATCGTTTTTATAAACGTATAGTGTCTGATTCGTGCTTCGTCAATTGCTTTGCGGCTGTGTAACATACATGAGCATATAAGCTTTACGTTTTAGCATTAACAAAAATCCACGAATCCTTTGATCTCAAACACACTCTAGCAGCAAATCCGCTCTCAGCCACGTGCAGGCTTTCATGACAGACCTGTTTTTTTTATGCAAACCGCTTGTGCATCACGGCAAGGCGTAACGCTTACCAGTATATGACCCCAAGGTTTTATTTTTATCGATACTTTATTACTTTGGCGAAACGACCGACAATGAAATGTAAGTGCGCAAACTGCAGGAACTATTAAAAACGAAGCGACCGCCGCTGTTACAAAGCCGTTTGCTTTTATGCCGGCAAAAATCCCAACAAAACCAAACCGTGCCATTTTAATTCAATCTTAAACACTTCGCCACTTATCAGCAGCAAGCTATATTTGTTATTTTTATTTACTATCAGTTAAAACCAAGCTTATACTTTTTTTTACATTCACTGTGTCACATTTAAGTCGCTCAGCCAGCGTGTGCTGTAAGTACCACAGCGACCCATATAGCATCAATAAGTTTTCAATTGCTGTTTAGTTACCTTTTCTACGTTTCGGTTCAAGTGCAACACTATTCTCGCCTGATTCCGGTGTTTGCCTCGCCACTAATATCCGCCGCTTTTTCACGCGTGAGTGTGTGTATGCATTTTTGGAATATGTGGTGCTATTTTTTTCACCTTTGTAATATTATACAAATTTTGTTTTGTTGTCACTGTCAATTAATGCGTTTTGGAGTTACTTTGTTGTTTTGGTTTTTCGCAAAAATGCGCAAATGTATTCATTTATACCCGTCGTGTCAACGGCGCTGATCTTTTTTCAGCACGTTTTTTGTTTCGTTGGTTAAAATTAAAAAACTCCATTAAAAAGCTGTTCTAACACAAGTTGTTTTTCATTCCTCACTTAGTTTCCATACTGTACACTTTCCCAGTTGGGGAGTTGTCGGGCAAAATAGCTATTATACTCGTAATTTCATTACAATATTTTATTATTCCAGACAATGCTTTAATTTATCCATTTTAGATTTGCTTGATTATTATTTTTTTACATTTGTTTCAAATAATTCGCCGAAAAATGTCTGGTTCTTCACCATACAGAAGCAACTAGCTGTTGGAAACAGATTATGTTCATACACATGGCATAACATACTGCGTGCTGTGATACACCGGTGTTCCTAGACCCTGGCCTAGAAAGATTCTAAAGTGTACCGAGCAACTTTTTGTAAATTAATAATAACTTGTTTGTATCACAAATTGCAATATAGAAAAAAAACATACGAGATGTACACTAGCCAGAAGATAACTGATATAATAACAGCATGATATTTACTTACTACAGCCGCGTAGTTTATGTTACAGGGAAGTTCTAACCGTATGGTTTTGCAAATAAGTTGCCGCAAGTTGGTTTTCATTTGAGTGTGCCGTAGGCCAAAAAAGTTTTAGCTAAATCAGGGGTTAGTACAAAATTCCCAGGAACAAACGCTTTTCGCCGTATTACAGATATTTCTAAATGAAGATGACTAAACTAGCGCTTACAATGATAAATAGCACGACCGTCGTTTCTGTGCAAAACTTGCTGTGGCTCTGGACGCGTGTGTGTTTCCCTTCTAATGACGTTTAGCAAGTGGTCAAAGTCCATAGACAGTAGGCCTACTTTTAACTGCCAAACAAAAGACCGCCTGGAAAGTAAAGAGCTTGTTTAGCAAGTTACAGGCGGGAAAATCGAAATCAAATTGTTCGTCATCGTTATATGGTGACAAAATGTTTAGAAAACAACCCCTACTCTGCGTCAACGTTTCTAAACCATTTGAACATGGCGGTTACAACATTTTCAAGCGCTTAACGTCCAACCTGTTGCCTGACTAGATAAATAATTTTAAACTTTTTCTTTGTTTTTGAAAACATGCAGTACCGGTGCAAACTACGAAAGTGGACTTTTGTTTACAACGTTTTAGCATTAAATTAACCAACGCAACGAGCCACTGACGCAAACATCTTTGTGAGTTGACGCGACCTGTTGCGCAATAAACCGGCGAGCGTGTTCTCTTCTATCATGCTATTTATTTCCCACGAGCACGAGTTGATCACGCAGTCGGCGCCTGGTTTTGTTTCGTAACCATGCTTTCTTTGTTGTTGAGTTAGAAGTAAATCGTTTTAGGAACTTTAAAAAAACACATGCATTTCTCGCAATCTTGACCCATGTTCATATCGTCTAGGCTAGGGCAGCAAATTTTTTCAGGTTTTTTTTTGCAGGCAAAATGTCAAATGCCGCACAACTGGAGAAAAACGCCAGGCAGAAGTAGCTGCGCAGTCTTGCTCGTTGAGAGAGATATTATGTCGGTTTGGTTGGCTTCCAGTTAAAAGACAGTTTTTCTCCAACTTCTTTGTTTTGCGTTACTTTCTATTGTTTTTTTCATTAATTTATTCTTAAACTAAGTAATTAATTGACTGTACACTGTACAGCGGTTAAAAGAATTATTATGAGTGGCAGTATAGTGCAGTGTTTCTTAAAGTGGTGAATGGCTCATCCCAGGGTGAATAAAATTTTTGCAGGGGTGAACCAACCAAAAGGGGTGAATAAGGGTGACCGAAAGGAGCATCCTATAGTTATAGTAAACAACTTTCTGAAGTAAATCGACTACTGAACTGTTGTTTTTAGGTGTTTGTTTGCTTGCTGTAATAGTTAAGTGGTTTGCACTGAGTGTATAAATTAGACTTACCATATGTCCTCTTTTAGGAGGATTTGTCCCCTTTTCTCAAGTAAACTGAATGGTCCTCCGAGGACGCTCAAAAATGCCCGAATGTCCCCTTTTTCGCATTTCGAGTTAGTTGCTTATACTTTTATTAAGACTTTTAGACGAGACATTGTATTTACTTTCAAAAAATACTTAAGCCATGAAAGATGCTAAATTTCTGGTTTAAAAAGGGTTTCTAGGGGGGGATCCAAGCAATTCGTAGGGGGGGAGGCGAGCTCTAAGTTAATACTTTAATTTTTTGCTATGATTCTAATGGTATCGTTTTGGTTGTACACCACTCCTACAGCACTGTACAAACTCTGTTTTTGCCAACTTTAACATTAAAACTGCCAAAAAAAATTTGCGAATCTTCTGTTATCTAATTTTGTTTACTTTGTTGAGTACAAAGTGTCTTTGAGTGTCATTGCATGTTTTCATATCATCGAAGGTATAACGGCCCTATTTAATTATAATTTTTCTAACTTATAGATAAACGATAAATGTCATCATCCACCGTTTGAACTATTTTTCATCCATATTTTATATAATTGGATAACAGGCTAGCAACAGAGGGACGAAATGTTTTGCGAAAAGCCTCCTGATTTTACAGTTTACCGCCAATTTAACCAATTAAATCCAATTTTTTTCGCGCTTCGCACGACCGACCACAAACTTTACTATTTTCAAGTTGTCTCAGTGATATTGAATTAAAAATTTAGAATTACTTTTCTTAGGGGTGCAAGTCATAGGAAAATTAAAAAAGGGTGCCGCTGCTGAAAAAAAGTTGTGGATATGGCATGTATTTCTCAAATGTAACAATTCTATTTTCGTTTTACATGAAGGCAAAAAATTGTCCTCTTTTTGGGTGCTAAAAATACGGTATCCCTAGTATAAGTACAACAATTTGGTGACTTTGTTTTGTGCTTTTGTTGCTTCATATTTCTGGACTCGAGAAATTGTAGATTTTCAATGGTAAACTAAGCTTGAGCTGATCTTAACAAAAATCAAAACAATCTAAGTCATTTTGTGCTGTTATATATAGGCGAGATAGTTTTATCATATCATGAGACAAGGGTGAATGAAATCTGGACATAGATGCTAGGGGTGAACGAAACTAAAAAAGTTTAAGAAGCACTGGTATAGTGTATTACGTATTACCAGCTAGTCAAATTGCTATACGTCTGTATTATTTTGCGAGTTTCGTGTTGGTGGCAGATTTATTTGCTGTGTGCATTCCGCGTCAGAGCAATGTTACTATCACCCTAGTGCAGGGGTTCCCGACCGGGGGTACTCATACCCCTTGGCGATACGAGATTGAACATCAAGGGGTACAAAGATCCTTGGGCCACAGAGCAGCTTTTCGAACAGATTTAACAGTACAGTTTTATTTTGGAATTGTAAATTACATTATGCCTTTACGCTCTTTGCATTAAAAAAAAGAACAATTATCCACAAACATTTGTTATTATTTAGTAAGAAACCTCATTGTCTTATAACAATGCGCTATTTAGTGCACCGTCCGTCTTCAAGAGATTAAGAATAGAATATGAATCTACTTGCTGTCAGCAATCAACATCAACCAATCACAAAGTTGGGAACAAAATGCACAAATAAAGGCATTCAATATAGTGTTTCTGTAAATCTGATACAAACTGTCCACAATTATTCACTGGAACTAGAGCAGTGTTTATTAACCTCTTTTACTTGGGGGCGCACCTAGAGACCTATGAAAGGGTGGCGGTGCACCTTGCGAGCGAAGCGAGCGCAAATTTTTTAGGTGTACCATTATTTCTCTTAAATTACCTGCAATTCTGTTATTATATAGGTTTTATAGTTGCATATCTTTAAAGGGACTCGCAGCCTTTAAGACTAAAAACGTTATTATGTCCATTTAAGTCTTATTTCGATTAATTTTGGACTTATTTTGATACTTTTAGGTCTTATCTAGACTATTTTAGATCTTATGCTGTCGTGGTTATTACTGCGAATAAGGCGTTATTACGTTGGTGTTCTTAATCAGGTTTTTGGGTGACCGCTAAGTAGTTTTAAGAGACCGCAAGTGTTTCATTTAAATACCAAAAAGTTGCAAGTCCAAAATTTGGGAAACTGCTGGAGAAATTTGGGGGACCGTTTTTGGAAAAAAACACTGTTCTTAATAGGCCTACTATGGTAGCCTATTATAGATTCTTTATGTCATTTAGATATTGTTGCTTTGTAGGTCTTATTGCGTTTTCTACTAGAAAGGCTTGTAGAATCGATGAGCTAAGCTTAACAGGAAAGTAAAAAAATATATTTTTTTTATATAATAGGACCTAAATTATTTTTTTCCTTTTGCTCACGGCGAACCTGGCAGCCTTCCATGGCGCACCACTGCGCCGTGGCGCACCGATTGAGAAACGCTGAACTAGAGTGTAAAATACAGTATTTGGGGGCACAGAAATCGGTTGTGCCTCCGGAGGTATTGACTGAACAATTTACGAAACAAGGTCTAGAATGCAAAAAAATCTTAAATTTAATATCTTAATTTTCCCTGAGTGAAATTGACCATCGTGTGAGCGAATTTTATCAATAAGGTCGCAATAAATATCCCACAAGAAGTGACAAACAAAACAATTGGCGTTTAATTTCTTTTTGCGATTTGTGTGCGAAATACCTGGTTAACGTTTAATAGAGTTACAAAAATGTAATTTAGCAATATATGTCTGAAAAATTCCATAATCATTTTTTTTTTTGCGTTTTTTTTTATATTCGGCCTTAAAATCAAAATGTGTGTATAATTTTTTTCAAAAAAAATCGGATTGCTTTGAGTAATGTGTAAAAATTTTTGATCGATATCTTGTTCACTTCCGGAGATATAATGCCTCGGAAGTTCGAGCTGCGTACTTCCCTTTGGTACCCCTGCCCTAGTGTTACATGTTAATTAGAGTTTTCTCGTAATCATGTCTATGTTGTCAGCAGTTGAGCTTATGTATTTAAGATAAGCAATCCACTTGCACAGTAACCTTTTTAATCGACTTGAGTACTGTGTAAATGTAAACGGCACTGATATTTGGAAGTGGTATCTGCTTTATGCTAACTTGCTACGCCCTTTTGTTGAAATAACAATATATATCCAACTAACTTCCTCGAGCTCCACAGTGTGCATTCCGATATTGTTAAGATACTCACTGGCACTACACAATCGTCTTAGATTTTGATGTTTTATCCAAATATTTTAGTTGGAGCACATTAATCAGTATATCACTTTGTATTCTGTTGTAGTTTTGCTGCCAAAATAATTAGCTTTGATTGTCCAATAACTAAAAGTTATTAGTTTAGCTTTATAAGTTGCCTACAACACAATGTTTAAGTACCGCTGGTTAATAATTGAAAAACTGGGTTATGTTAGCAATCTCCAGTTGAATAAGATTTTCAATAAATGATACCCAGAATCATTTCCATCTATTATTAAAAAAACATCACACATCAAGCCAACTTTTCCTGGGATTTCTAGTTTTGGGGTCAACTAGTAAAACGATTATGATCAAATAGTTAATTGGCTGGAGACCCGTTTTTTTTATTTTTAATACTATCATCACATACTGGCTTGTGTTCCCCCCAGTCTACAATTCATGGTCATTCAGCAAGGTGTACCCACAGCAACTTTTGTGAAATAAAACACTGATTTCTTAGCATTCATAATGTATAAAGCATCTTGCTAGCCTTCTAGGAATAAGTGCAGTGTTGATTGTTTCCAGAATTAAAAATTTGACTTAAGTTTTGTATTGCGGAGGTTATTGTGTTTTTTTATTGCCAGTTTGTTTTACTTGTTTTTATATGATTTCTGTGTAATCACTTTAATATTCATTTTGAAGAACTGTTTTCTGATGTTTACTTCCATTACAGAAAAATTTGCACAGTATCATCATTAGAAAGTTCCCAAAAAATAACAATGAGCATAAAAAATAGTAGTATTCTCCTACCAATCATTTTGCCATTTCTGTTTTATTGGTCTCAACTCTCAACCAGGGGTTGGCGAACTTTTTGTTGCTATTCTCTTTTAAGAGCCATTGAAGGCCCACCACATAAAACCTTTGCCGCAAGCAGGATAGAAATAATAAGAATATCAAAGCCCATACAGAAGTATTGTTGAAAATGAATAAAGAGTTATTCGAAAGGTTCAAAATGATACCTACTTCTGTATGGGCTTTGATATTCTTATTACGTCTTACTACAACCTCCAACCATTATGCTCCAAGGATAGAAATAATCCATTTTTTTGTGTTTAGGTTGGGGGGCTATGAAACTTCTTAGATTGACATATTAAACCAATTAAATCTAAAAACTGATGTGCAAAGCAGGGGCGTATCCAGAATTTAAAAAGGGGGGGGTCCCGAATTTTGAACTTTGGGAATTCCCCGATTTTTCGTCGGACGTTAATGACGTCATAAAATAGTGACGGATATTACGTCATAAAATAGCGATTGTGATGACGTCATAAATAATACCGCTTAGTGTGCAATCGTTGACCAAGTAAATCGAAAACAAGACCGTGAAATATATGTGATTGATTTTGGTAGATCCATGTACGGGACTAGGCTAAATTACAAGCACGTCTTTCGCCATCTGCAATACTAAACGAAGATCGTTTTCCCGGGTGTTATTCCACCAGCACAACATAAAAACGCCACTTAAATAGTCCTAAAATCAGTGTTGTCAACCTTTTTAAGAAAGGGGACAGCTGGCGAGCTTAGCGAGCGCGATTTTTTTTGGTAAAACGGCATTTCTTATTTTTTTATTGCAAATTTATTGCAAGTTTTATTACATTGCCGAAACTAAAAAATAAAAAAATATGTCCAATATTTTTTAATACGTTTTCCATTTGTCCGCGACGCACTTGGCAGCCCTCTACGGCGCAACGGTAAAACAGCGCTGTTCAAAAGACAGCATTAAAATGTAAACAAAACGGACGTATAAAAGTCATTCGCGCGAAGCGCGAAAATTTTTCGCACTTACGTAGTTAAAATAGTCGAAAAGTATATGAAATGGCACACTGCGAGAAACATCAGCACCGCCTAACTCAACGTTATAAGCGAGAAAAAGGCGGAGACCGCTTGATTTATTGTTGTTAATTGTCGAACACACACTTCCTAATCAGCCAACTTGAACGAATAAGGAAATGCGAGAGAAAAAAATATCCTGCGTTTACGGTCGACCAAACAAAAGACGAAAAAGGCGTTTTGCGTTTGATTTTGGTTTCGCACAGTTTAAGACGCGTGGCCCAATTACATTTAAAAACACGCAGCTTCGGACGGTGAGTTTAAACGCTGACAAAAACGAACAAACAACGATATTGTCACTTACGAAAAGTGGGGGTCTCCCCCAAACTTAAACATTATTAGTCTTATGCTTTATTATTCAATAATATAGTGTTTTTTTATTATGTCTGTTCATGAAGCATATATTTTTCTGTAATAAATGCTATCAGCGAATCGTTGGCATTATTTAGAAAGCTGTTCCATTCGAAAGAATCATGAGTGCACTAGTGTACTACAAAAAAACATGGGTCAACTGACCCCTAAATATTTATAGGGCCGCCAAATATCAAAATAATGCAAAGATTCCACCATGCAAAATTTTTAGAAAAGTTTGGAAACCACTGTGTAACGGTTATAAGTCCCATGTTTCAACATGCCTAGGATGCATAGCCCCTTTGGCTGAACAGAATTAATTAAAAACGATAAAAGTTTGTGTGGACCACCAAACAAGTTTGTATTTACATACATAAACTTGGCTAAAATTTTAGTATGGTGAAAGGACATGGCCTGGTGGCCCTGTGATACAACAATGAGCCCAAAAATCTTAGCCATGCTAACTTTAAAAAATTACAAATGAAATGTACCTGTACGGCTTTCACGCGATACACAACACAACACAAGCACATTATAAACTTGAAATTATAATGAATAGCTTGCAGGTTGCAGCTCTTTAAAATTAGATCAAAGGCCCAAATTCAGTCCGCTACACATTTTGCCACCCACTGGTCTAAACCATGAGAAAGAGTTTAACAAAAGACAAAAATGTTCAAAGTCTAAACAATCCTACCTTGATCATCACCAAATACAGCTTTCACAAAGCTATTAAACTTTAGGTAGCTCGAGGTTTTTTTTTGAAAATAATAATAGTTTTTAATTGAAATAATAATAAATAGCTTGCGCCCACTAAAAATAAATAAAAGGCCCAAATTCTGTTTGCAGCCGCAGCCACAGCCCTAAGTTTGCCAACCACTGATCTAAACCATGAGAATAAGTTCGACAAAATACTTACAAAAAAATGTTCAATGTCTGAACAACCCTACGTTGACCATAACTAAATAAGTTTTCATAGAGATATTTAATAGCTTTTAAGTATTTGGTAAGGGCATTTTAGGACTAAAATTTTTTTAATGTTCAAGGGAAATCATAGGGAGTATTTTGGGTAATTTGTAAGATTCAACTGTCTGTGTTTTGTAAGAATATAACATTTTTCATTGTGAATTGCTTTACAGTACTGGTTTAGAAGCTGTATGTTTTAAGTATTTCTGTTTGTACTGGTTGCCAGTTTTTCCTGTCAAAATGTCTAGTGTGCCGAGTATGACTTCATTCATTGCAAGTCATGTTTGCCATAGGGAAGAAAACGAACAAGTAATTGCTGCTGCTGAAGTCCAGAAGCCAATTGAAACTGGTATGCCAGGTGTTACCCCAGAGGTTCTTGTTTGATTTAAAAAAGTGTAAAACATATAACATTTAATTGTGACTTGTGACAATCGTTTTATCTTTTCTTGAATATTAGAGTATCTAAAAAATATTGCTATTTAGTGAATATGTTTATACTAAACATATAGGGTTGATATTTTTAAAGTTAACTTAGTAACGTGTAGGTTTAATAATTTCTGATAAAAAATGTTAGTTACTGCTTTGTAAAAAAACATTTTGAAGGGCAAAATTATGCAGCGGGGTGAGTGCTGATTGGTTGTTCCTTGCTTAATTGGCGAGTGCAATTTAAGGTCAAACCTGGATACCCCTAAAGTTTTTTGCGTTAGCTTTAAACTTATTTTATTTTTAGAATCAAAATCTTGGCTGGCAACGATGTTTAACAAATTCACAATTATTGGACATGATGGGTAGGTTGTTTACTTGTTCTTATAGTACATACATAGTACAGATTTATGCCAGTAATACTATCCCCATATAGAAACCTGATTTTAGCAATCTACTTACTCAATTGTAGTGGCAAATTAAACATTTTGAAGTTAAAAAGACGAAAATTAAAGACCAACAATAACAAATGGTACTATTTTTTATAAAGCGCAACTTTGTTGTATTGAAATATGTGGTTTATTCTTGCTTTGCTTGAATAGAAATTATATCCTAATATTTAAAAAAACAACACAAATAATACAAACAAACCTGTGCAATTCAACTGTTGTGATGTAATAACTGTATTGAATTCGCAATCTGGTTCCAAAAAAGCTAGTTTGTTTGACTGGCATATATTATATATTTTTAAACAGCGCCCCACAGCAAATTGGTTAATTTCGAATTTGCTGTTGTGATCAGTTGTATCTCTATTTGCGAACCAATAAAACAATCCTCTTGCCTTCTTTAAGGACGTACCTTGCTTCACTGCGTTTACGAGCCGTTGTTTTCAGGGTCTCACTCGGTTCTGTAGATTGGAAAGCCCCAGAACGGCAGCCGTCAGCCACAGAAAGCCGCGCCCAGTCGCCTCCCGATTCCGACCTTTTGTCAAGAGTACGCCACCTCTCCGACTCTAGTTCCGACGGCTCGGTGCTTGATCTTCCACCACTTGTTGAAAGCAGTAAAGAAAAAGGAATGAGCAATATTCCCGAGCGATAGAATTCCGCCAAAAAATAACATTTTGCTTGACAGCCGGCAAATACAAATGCAGTATTTTCAAATAACACAAAATCAGACAGATTCACTGAAAAGAACTGTATCTTGTGTGTTGTCAACGAACGCATTAAACTTTTGCTGTGCTATATTTGGTTTTTACTCAAATGTTGCGTAATATTTTCCCCGATATTGACGTGTCTGTTATTTGCCCTTGGTTTTTCTTGTTGTTATGTCGCCCGAAAGAGCTTGTAAATTGTCCCTTCTGTGCTGTACAGTGCTTTATTTCGTCCCCCATAGTGTATAATTAATTGTCAGTGTTATCTTTGGTTTGCGTTTGTCAGTTGTATATCCCGGAGTTAGACATAAAAAGTAATTCGGAGAAATAATATCGATGTAGAGTACCACTTTTGTTTTGTCTATGTTGTTTTTCTCTTTAATCTAATCTATTATTCGCATTCCTCTATCCTGTCTACTCCTTAGCATAATATTTTTAGGGGATTCTTATTTTAGTTACATAGGAACACGCTTTTGCTCTTGTTGGTGCTTGTATTCTTTTATAAATTTTCGAGCTGTGCTTACAAGGCATTTCTCGACTATAGAAATATTGTTTTGCTTTATTAGGCGAAATGCAACGATATTTGCAGTCGCAATATTTGTTTTACAAAACTAACCGCTGTACTAAATATTGGCTTACGTCAAACTACATTTAAAAACTTTTTTTTTTGTTAACTAAATTGTTGTAAATAGAATACACACTTATGACATATTTGTGTTCCACCAGGTTATTATTACTCGTTAGTCGTTATTTTTGTATTTGTAAGAAAGTTAGTGCAGATATATATTTAAAATCCCACCCATTTAATTACATGTGTGCGATTCTCCCTTCTGCAGATTTAAATAGTAAATTTACTGACGTGTGACAACCTCAATTTAAGGTTAACTTTGTTCAAAATATTAGTTAAGCCTCTGTTCTACGTTTTTCAAAAAGACAGTTCAGGTTTGGACAAAATAAGCCCAAAACGTTCACCTAAAAAAATTAGTTAGCTCCAATTATAAAGATAGCTAGAGACCATTACCTCATTTTTTTTCTGTCGTCATAACCCAGTCCAATAATATAATGACAATGACTTTGTTCAGTATACAATGTTACTTGATGAATATGTTAATAAAGATAGTTTACTGTAATTACTCATGGTGTGAGTTTTAATTACACTTAATTTTAAAAAGTGAAACTAAAACAACCTGGTGGAACGCCTTTATGTTTAACGATATCGCCGACACTATATCGCTGTGTTATTTGGTAACTGGCGTTAACCAATTTTGTTCATTGTTTTACGTCAGCGGGTAATGCGATATCACTTTATCTCAAATATTCCGAACCAATTGTTACCCATTCTACGCTATACCTACCAAACAATTACAGTTGGTAGGTTAGCACAATAGACTCGTTGTTACGCGATACGGAGCAATTAAACAAACGATATAAGGTTTGCCAAACGTTATTCAGAAGATAAGTGTTTGAGACATGTCTGGTGATCTTCAGACGTAAGGTAAACGTAAAAAAGTAGATTATAACAAAAATGAGCACAAACCCAGTTTAATCTTTGTGATCCGCTATCCCAAATGCAAATTGATGTATCTTTTCATAGTAGACGTAGTGCCCTACTGCAAGTTTTTGGTCAGCTGAAGAATATAAAGAGCTTATGTAAAGATACTTATTTAAAATCTGTTGTCAAAGATTCTAGATTGTCGTTTATTTAGAACAGTGCTTTCCTATATTTTTCGTATGTTAGAATCGATTAGACCAGGGTTGTGCAACCTTTTAGCTATTGACGGCCGCATAAACAATGCATTTTTCTCACGGCCGCCAGTAAAGATGCCAGATAATTTTGGATCAGGGCGATACCCGATATCAATTGGTTTTATCGGCGTTCGCCCGATACTAGGGTTGCAGCGGTGCCGATCTAATATCACATTGATTGGTTATTTTTAGCCAAGATTAGCTTTCCAATGCAGTGATTGCAACATTGAAAGGGTTATTAGGTAAAACAGTAAAGTCGACTAAACTTGCTAGAGCGATTTTGGACTAATATCCTCGAAAAGTGTTTTAATATTTGCTTCTATGGATATCTTTCGGATATGACCCCATAATTTACGTCATAAGTTAGGTTATCCTAAGCATCGTGCTGTAAAGTTGAAAAAATGCGTTTATTTGGTTTCAGTTGAAAAAAAACTTTTCGAAAACCGAGGCATTGGGCGCACAAAAATACTATTCATCTTGCTATAGTCATAGTGGCTATGAAGACACTTGTATTACAATAGTATATAAATCTTTCAGGTTACATTTGCGAATACCATTTCGTAAAGACCTTAACGTTTGTTGCATTGTAAAGCCCACCAAGACGAGTTGTTAATGTGTGTTAACCACCAGTGAAAATAGGTTGCGGAGCATTGGAGTGAACCCAATGGGTGCCCTGTATTGGTAGGATATTTGATATGAATTGTTTTTATTTCGCAGCATCATTTGTAGAACGTGGTGTACGACGCTTGTCGTACATCATATGCTGACAACAATTTCGATAACTTACGGAGCGCAGAGGAGGTAAACAAAGACATGTCGGACAACAACAATGCCAAACAAGACGGGAGCCCGAAACTCGATTGCGAAGAACCATCAACGGAATCCAGTTCAGAAATCGTCGGCGAAGTGATATCAACGGCTAACGAATCTTCACAGCCGGTCAGCGCTTCTTATGAGGCTTTCGACGGAGATTTTTTGGCTGAGGACTTCGTGCATCGAGCAGCGAAGCACCTTGAAAAGAATGACGAAGAAGTATGTAAACGGCATGTAGAGGCGGATCAAGGATTTTTGTTTCAGCAGGCCATGAATTTTTTAAGGGTGGCGTCACACAGCTAGGTCGTGTCATGACGTCTTAAAACAATTAAACCACGTGTTGGTTTCGAGCGAACTTGTGCGCAAAGCTGTAGCTAGATTTAATATAATCGTGAAGCAAGAAAAACAACTGCAATTATTTGTTAAATTGGCAAAAACTAAAATTGGCAAAAACTTTCAATTTAAAAGGGTACCTTACGAACTAGGCTCAAACAAGTTTTTGATATCGCCTACATGACAGCATTAACATTTATTTTAACTACCATTCTATAGAATTTATTAGTTCACACATAGTATGCTACTATGCATGCACTGTAAATTTAAATACAAACTTTTAGGTGGTAATATTTACAAAATAGGTTTGCATATAGTCATATATAGTTAGGCCGAACACAAAAAGCAAGACCTTTCGACACCTAATTGATTTGAAGTGTTCGACTGATGACGATAGCACGAGTGATGACGTAACAACCATCTGCGAAGAAGAATTCAACCTCACAGCAGATCTTCAGGTGGAATCAGTCGATGTACCGCCATTGCAATTGGAAAAAAGCAGATCTCTCAGCCCTAGTCACATGTTCTCGAAAAAAATTCACGGGACGCCTGCGCTCGGCGAAACAACCCTGACAAGAGGTAATCTTATTTTGAAATGGCACATTCCAACCTTGAACCTCATCCTTGTACCGTGATTTGCTTTTTAACATTTAGAGTTGGGCTTTCAATAAATTCAAACTTCTGATCGCAGTTTGCCCTCTTTGAGACGAAAGTTGCATTTTATTAGTGGTGGTTTTTAACTAAATAATCGAGTCGTACGACTTGTAGTTTATATCGTGAAAAAATCAGCAAAAAAGCACAACAATTAGGTGATAATATTGCTAAATATTAATATTCATAACATAAGTACCTATTATTCACTAAAATATCTTTGCTTGATTGTTAAAGCAAATATAAGAAATGTGTAAAAATCTCAGCCTATAAAATATCTTTGCTTGATTGTTAAAGCAAATATAAGAAATGTGTGAAAATGTTAGCCTATTAGCGGCACTACTTCCGGAGATATTAAGCTATAAAACTCCAAGCGCGCCAAGTTCCTGATGAAGTCCCCATACCCACTTCAAGCGTAATTTGTTTAAACAACTTCAACAACGATATGCGTAAAAGCTTTAGCAGAAACTACTTTCCGGCGTACGAAAATCGCCCGAGAACTTTATATCTAATATCTTGTTCACAGAAATGTCACGACGTCCCAAATCGGCCGCTCACCAGCGCGCACGTCACAAAAGCTCCGAGCAGCCGAAATTCGACCAAGTTCACGGTGATGGTCAAATGGAAGGAGCGTTTAAATCATCCGAGCTACGAGCTGTGAGTAATCGCTGGTTGTAGAGCAGTGTTTTTTTTACATATTATTGCAAATGTATTTTGTTATGTTTGCCGAAAAAAAGTTCAGTGAACAGAAATGGGCCTAAACTGCTAAATCTAAGCTGTCAAACTTACGCTTAGTATTTTGGTTGCCGGGGAAAAAGTTGCCAAGATTTTTGTCAACATGTTTAAAAGTTTTTCTGTAGAGTAAGCTTACGAGATAAGAATCTAAAATAGATCACTGGATTTACTGTCGAAATTGGTTTGGTGTGTAGGCTATATGTTTTCGTGAATAGAAAATAGTGCATTTACAAGTTGCAAACGGCGTGCAATGAGCTTTTTGACGACGGTTGGAATTACATTATTCTTAAATGGCTGAAATCTTGATACGACACTTCTTCATTACTGATACTTGGTGTTTTTTAAATCTATAAATAACGAAAGTGCTTTTACAATTTTTCAACTTGAGTACTGATACAAACTACTTATTGTACACAAGCTATCAAACGATTCAGAAAATTAACCGGCATGAATGCATGATTATACCAAGATAATGTATTTTACAGTAACTTAAAGCTTGCCGAAATTAAAATCTGCACTTTAAGCCTGTCATAGCTATGTTTTTGGTATGTTCAGGTTCTCACCGAATACAAGAAAAGCAGCCTAAAACGATATAACTCCACAGGAGACCTGCGAACTACTGGTAGAATGGTAAGTGCTCGTTGGTACCGCGTCTGATCGTTAGGATTATTCGTATATCCTACTCCAAATTCAGCTTAGCTAATACTTAGTGTAACGCGTCTCTTTGGAATTATATGTAATTCTTATTTGGAATTATATGTTATATACAGTGTTTTAAACAAGTCATTTTGAAATAACTTAAGTCCCAGTCAAGTCATTCGTAAAATAACTTAAGTCCAAGTCAAGTCTTTTTGAATAAATAACAAGTCAAGTCCCAGTCCAAGTCATCAGTTGCCCAAGTCAAGTCCCAGTCAAGTCATAATTCGAGGAAGTCAGCTTCAAGTCCAGCCCTTGTTAAAAAAATAAAACTTTAAATTATGAAAACCGGCAAACTCCTCCTATTATTAAGAGCAACTCAAGTAAAAAATAACATAAAAGCAGCATATTACAAGCAAATTCTTTTATGTGCAAATATTGGGATAAATAACGCAATTTTATAAATAATTGCTTAATTAAAACAATTTATTTTAACCCAAGTCATTTGTCCAAATGACTTAAGTCAAGTCAAGTCATTTGCCCAAAAGACTTAAGTCAAGTCAAGTCATTTTGCCCAAAAGACTTAAGTCAAGTCAAGTCATTTAAAAACAGTGACTTAAGTGCACTTAAGTCAAGTCATTGACTTAAGTCATTACAACACTGGTTATATATGCCTTCTTGTATATACCCTTAAACACTGTACCAAGTATTATACAATCGGACAACGAAGTTATGTCTTTCAATATGAACAACCGTTGCGATTTTCGGAAATTTACAAATAATACACTTCCTGCAAAGTCTTTGTATGCAGACTATATTTTCGGCATTTTATCAGTTTTGCCCAAGTTCCTACACCCATCGAGTACTATATGTAATGCTTTAAATATCTTTAATTCTTCACAGAGTCCTGCTACAAGAAAACGATTGCTTCCCGACTTAGCTGCATGCCGGGTATGAATATGCGATTCATATTTACACTTTTATATATAAAAATACCTAACTGGTTAAAAGATAAAAAAAAAACTTTTAAGTACTGTTTTCCCTATTTGTGTGTCCAAATAACCAAAATTGCTGTTTTCAAACGATGTTTTTAACAACAGCGGTTATCGCACGATGAGGATTTTGACTCAGCGTCCTCTTCAGAAGATCGTCCAAATGATCCAGACACTCCCGGAGACAGGAAAACTTTGGAAGCGCAATTTAAGCTACTCTACCGAGAGAACGTCAAGCTTGACAAAGCTTATGGCGAACTGCAGGTATTATTTACCGACGTTGCGCAGACTCAATCTGGTATTTTAGCTTGTTTTATAGCGTACCGTAAAAGCTTAAACACTTGTTTCATAGGATAAAAGTTTCTTACAATTAATGGCCACATCCTGGGAAAACGTGATTTGTGAGAAAGAATGAAAAAATAAAACAAATTCTAAAAAAATGAAAAGGCATCAGTAAGATATACAATTAAAATTGTCTATATAGCTATAGCGTTTTTGTGAAATGTTTTAAATGCTTTCTGGTTACTATTTGCTTTACATTTATTATAACATTGAATTCTAAATTTTTGGGATTATTTCTTTAGGTTTTTAATAATTTCAGTTTTAAGCCGACACCTTTGCTTGTAATGTAACTTGCCTGATCATAGGGTTGTTGCGCTACCAAAATTATTTCTAACTTTTGTTGGACAAAGTAAGATTAACGAGTTTGGCTAAATGTTGTTGTTTGCAACGGCCTTATGAATTTTAATGCATAAACTTTCAGGACAAAATACGCCAGGAAAGCCCAAGAATACTGTCCGCTCGATACGTTAGTCCACGTGAGGGGGAATGGCAAAACGAAAGAAAACAACTGAAAAAGGAGATTAAGGAACTGCAAGAAAAAGTAAACATAATAAACAAGTTTGTTGTTTACTGGGTAATATTTGGAATCTTTCTTGTGGCCCCCCGAATAGGTCCCTTGCCCCCCCCAGCCAGAGCGTTTGAGAAAGCCTGAATTAGAGGACGATAGATAATGCCATTTTGCTTTTTTGCTTCATTACTCTGATTGGCTTAGTGCAGTGTTTCTCAGGCTTTTGTGGCTAGCGGCACCCCTCAAAAACAATAAATGAATTGTAGCAACCCTACAAGATTTTTCCGTACGATAATTAATTAGACTGTCACAAATAACGGAACTGGAACAACACATATCAACTCTATACAACGTACGAAACAATAATTTAATTTATTTCACTCTAATCCTACACAAAAGTTGTAAGATTTATGCAAAAATCAGGTTTATAAAGATACCTAAATATCTCTCTTGGCACCCTTGAGCATTAGAATTGGACCGCAGGGTGCCGCGGCACCAATTGAGAACCACTGGCTTAGTGGGACCTTTCCACCACGCGGTGAACATTTAATGAAAAAGAAAATTACTCCTTTTTACGTATTTTAATTTGTCAAAATTTTTGTTGGATAATTCACAGGTCACACAGCTTAAAACCAGCCAGGCTTTGGAAAGTGGCGGCTCGTCACCATCGAGTGAAAGAACAGAAAAAAGCTGGGCGGAGAAAATTAAAACACTTAACAACGTTAAGGCAAGATACGTTTTGTCATTTTACAGTTGTCATTCACGTAAGACTGTTGAATATTAACTATATGGTGTATGAATTCATAAGTATGCTTTAACCTTAATTTTAGTTTCTAATTTAACGCTAGTTAATGGGAATGTAAGAAACGTGTTTTAGGTATTGTATTTCAACTCAATCTGAACAGTGATAAAAAGTTTTCTATGTATTTTTCATGAAGCTGTATAGAAAAAACGAATAAATATGAAGCTATATGCAAAATAAGAAACAATTCAAACAAGGAGCTAAAAATATTATATTAAAAAATCTTTTTTTTGCTAACATTTTTTTTTTTTTTTTTTTTTCCTACATATTTTCCTTCGACATGTGTCACATAATTTTAAAGATTCTCGGTAAAAAAGTTGGTGACGAAATATATACTCAGGATGCTGAAATCGCCCGGCTGACTGAGCAGCTTTTATACTGGAGACAGCAAACCGTTAAATCACCCTTCGCAGAAAACGAGCGACAAGAAGGAGATATAAAAAACGTAAGTTATTAGAAATATTATAGGTCTTCATAGCTTTATCCTAAATTCAAACCTTCAAACACTTTCGCACCTCATAGCATTTATAATTTAATTTAGGGGCTACATTATAGCTTCTTCGTAGTGGTAGCTTGAACAAAATAATTTTCAAGGTAGCCTAATAAAGGAGTAAACCTTCGAGATAAGGACCATTATCCAAACAGGTAAACAAGCGATGTGCCACAAAATAAGCCGTCTGGGCAATAATGTTGAAATAATTTTAACTTGAAGAAAGCTAACCAAAGGTAATTTTTGTTAAATCATTTGGTAGCGTATTATTAAATATGGACCTTAGTAACAATTGACTAAAATACAATGTACTTCCAACTTTATTTATTTTATATGCTGTTTTGAAATGGGTATAAGAGTCTTGTAGCAAAGTTGACTGTTTTTGTATGAATGCGTTTTTCAAACCCCTGCAAAGTCAGCTAATTAAATCAACTTACAATCTCACAGTAAGAGATCAGGTAAGCAAAAAAGGAAAATCTGAAATTACTTACATTAGCTTCAAACAACGTTTATTTCAATATTCTAATGTTGTTGTTTCTGCTAGGTACTGCGCCGGTCGAAGTGTAATTCTCTTGTTTTTTAATGAACACTGCAACTAAAACAGGGACTGTGGCCCACGGGCCTTCGGGGGTCCGTGAACTAGTTTTAGGGGGTCCAAGAAGGCTTTATTGAAATGTTAGTGTATATTTAAGAAGTAATCCATTTTCCAAATAAAAGTTACACTAAAAATAAAACGTTTTATCACCTAATGTATTTCGACTTAATTTCACTTACACATTTTTGGACCGAAGTCAGCAGATTTCTGAAGTTTATTTGCATTTTCACGTCAATTTATGACGTCATCTCTGAAATTTCTTACCTACCGTGGTCCACGCAAAGTCAAAAAATCAAGGGTCCGCGGTAAAAACGTTTAAGAACCCCTGACCTATATGAAGTGATATGGATTAGGACCATTAGTTAACCACTTAGAGATACACATATTATCACTTTTTTTGAATCTACTTAAACTTTAAAAAGGTATGTTCTTTTTTTGTAAATAAACACACGAGTAATAGAAACACGGTTTAACCAGTTATATTTTAGATATATGCAGTGTTTAATTTCGATAGAATTCGAAACTATCTACTACGGCTCTACGCGCATATAAAACTAACACAATCGACGTTTCAAGATTGACGCCAGAAGCGTTCCCATTGTGTTTTAAATTTACGCGCTTTGTTTCGGCAGAGTGAAAATGTGTAGCTGTCAGTGAATAAGCTGAAGTGTCTGTGCGCTGTTGCTTGACTGGTGCTTTTCAAGTGTCGATGTTACAGAGGCTATTACACAGAGATATATAACAATAGCGCCACAGATAGTTTTGCCAGCTAATCAGTCGTTTGTATTCCTACGATTGTTTGTTTGTCGAATTAGTTATTTTTGCTGTCACATTTGCCGATCTCTACCGGTTGAATGTACATTACAATGGAGTGAAAAGCATGATAGTTATAAAGTTTTATCATACTGTAATCAGTATAACAAAATTTTTATATTTTATTATATTAGAAAATACAATTTAAAGTTTGTTAAAGCAAATTTTGTTTTATAGAGATCTTTCAATTGCAACGTGCCCTCTCGATAGGCCTGGTGATACCGTTTGATATAATAACAGGGGCAAACAATTCAAGACTTTCGTAAAACGTTTTTAGACCGAATATATATCTTTAAGGTGGTTCTCTTTTGACTGACATATTTCGTATGTAGGAAACCTGTCGTGGGTCAGGCCGTTTTTAACAAGCAATGTGTGATTCTGTTTTCGCCGAATTTCGCATTCAGCGACCTTACCTAAACAAGGAATCGATCAACATGAAACGATTGAAACGTCCATACTCCGGCAGCTTTAAATAAACCCTATGTTTGAAACGTCTTGTCCTACGTCGCGTCACAAGACACACCAAACAGTAGGAAGAAATCACCGCCATGAAGTGACGCAATTATTTGCCGTAGGATAAGCGCAAGTATTACAAAAGGTGGAAAAGCATAACTCAGTACGGTATGGCAAAACGAATTAAACATAACAAATGGAAATGCGGTCATTGTGAGAAGACCTTCGCTAGTGACGAGTATAGAAATATTGAAGTATCTAGAGTAGATGAATGCAGCAGCCAGAATGTACAATGGAACATAAATTCAGCAGCAGAGCTGTCGTATAGCATAAAAGCTCACGAATTATTTGTCGTTACAGAAATCACGCCGTTTTTCGCATCGTTGGCAATCACAGCGTTAATTCGCTATGACTGATTTTTAATCAATAAAAAAATTATGGCTCTTGCTGTATGACCTTGCTTTTGCCAGAGCTATGCCTATAACGAACAAGAAAACAGACGTAAGTGCTTTATAAGGCCTGGTGACTACTTCTAGTGAACTTCTATTGCGTCCTGTTTATTCATTTTTTTATTCAGGGTCGCTTTAAATTTTAAAAAGATGCAGTCGCGATGCTGTTTAAAATTCTAAAAACTTTAAGTGCCGTGCTTAATGTACTTTTGTATCGTGCTTCTAAATTACTGGGCTAACACTAGCTTTTTTGATCGACTTATGTACGCTATACTGTAATAGTTAATTGAAGGCAAAAGTGTGGGTGAGTCAAAACCCTCATAATAATGCTCGAATGATTATCATCCGAACAATATTATTCTTGTTCAACAGATTAATCCAACGATTGATTTGCTCTTTTGTTATTTGTCGCAGGCGCTTCGTGAGACAGATTTACGCCAACATAAACTTATCGACACAATATGAGCCCTCACAGTTGCTATTCCTTCCATAGGATCTTACATATTATCCTCACAGGTTATTCTCGCCAAGCTGAAGAGATTAATCCATAAACGCTCGATTTGCTGTCTTAAGGCGTATTGTTACATATAGCGACAAAAAAACCCTCACAATCGCTGATATAGATTCCCTTTTTTCAGGCGTTTGTTAGACAGATTTACGCCACCATAAACTATAGGTGACACAAATGACCTTCACAGTTACTATTCCTTCCATAGGACCGGATTGCCGAACTGGAGCTTTCCGAGGCCCAACTTCGCTGCCAGGTTATCAACCTGGAAGACCAACTCGGCGACGCGAAAACGAAGCTGCAATGCTCGAACACGCAGAACAAAGACCTGGCCGAACACGCAAGGAAACTGGAAGACAGTTTAGGTAACCACATAGGTTACGCTGAGCACAAACTTAAGTCGGTTGTAAGAGCATGCAACCGAAGTACATTCGAAAAACAGCGCTTCATTTAATGTAAATTTATAACGCGTAAAGAATTATGTCGTTGGGTATGTCGTTTACTTGATTTGCTGATTACGTCCTGCTTAACAAAACAACGCGATTCCTAGGGCATTTGTTTGCACACTTTTCCTGCGAGGTTAGGTTAAAAAATATCACGAATCATCTTTATATGTTTTGTAGAACGAGGAACGCCAATCTACCTATGTTTAATAACCACAGGCTAAAACTTCTATGTAACCTGATGAGAATCTAGTAGCAAGGACGACAGTTCATAGTTGGAATTTGCGTAACGGCCACCTGTATACGTTGCAGTTGTTTTAGATGCAGAAAAGTCGATGTTGGACGAGTTGAAGATGCAGAATAGCAAGTTGCGAAGCAACCTGGCAAGCGCTGAGGCTGACGCAAATCAGCTGGTCGATAAGATCGCTAACATGGCCGACGAAAACGCGCGACTTCAGGTTCAGGTATATGTATACTGTTTTGTCATAAAAATGCACAGCTCGCTGCTATACTTATGATTTTGACTATTTTAGGTATACCAATTGAAAAAAAATTGTTTATAATAACAACTACTTGTTTTTTATTTCAATCTCTGTTGGTAGATGTATTTGTCTAATTATAAATCTGGATATCAGGTGGCACTATTTAACGACAAATTTTATTAAAATCTTGGCAAGCTAGCATAACCGTCATGTCAAAGATGTCAAAGACTTTGACTTTGACTTCAATCACTTTAAAAGTACATTTAGACGTAATTGGTGTTGGTTTATTAATTAAACATTATTCATTCAGATTTCTGAAGCAAGTAAATTCGATAAAACCCCGAAACTTGAGGAAAATCTAAAGGAGTTAACATTGGAAGTTACTGCTTTGAAAAACGAACAATCGGATTTAAAAGAAAGGTATTTATTTAAATTTTAAAAACAACGCTTAACACAATTCGACAATAATTGCTAACAAATTTTTTAACGTATGACAGTTCCTAATTTGTTTTTTATACGTTTTTCTAAACCATGATATATTTGGTTCGAAGCATTGTAAGGCGCCGTGGTTTTATTTGTGTTTATTTGATTTACAAGATGTTCGGCTCTCGGCGACGTTAAGTCATGTCTGACAGAGCAAGTTCGGAACCTCGAGGAAGAATTACAAAACGAAAGCGTCCAATCAGCAGACAAAGTAAAGAAACTCAACGACAAAATTTGGTCAGTATTTTCGTGTATGTTCAATTATTAAAAGTCCTGGATTAAAATGGTCGATAATTGGCCATCAGTCATATTTGTGCACGTCTTTAGAAAAGAAGTTTTTTTAATTTTGTCGCTGCCTTTCAAATAACAACCCTTTGCAAAAGTGATTTAGAAAGCTTATGGGTTGGTTAACAACAAACTTGTTTTACTTTCTTATAGTAGTCGCCAGCAGATTGTCCGAAGAAATTTAAATTTCTCCGGACAAGCAAATTTGGCACTTCGGTATATGTGTAAACCAGAACTGCTTTACCCATTTTTACTTGCGGCACACTAACAGGGTTATAGGCCTAAACATTTTGCGGCACACCTAAAAAGATACACGCGAAATAGACATATGGATCTAACGCGAATAGACATATGGACGATATATAAAGCAACTATAGAGTTGAAAACCAATGGTGTATAGTTTGGAAGCACTTATCTCCTTTTTATTTTAAGTTTTAAATTCTTAGGGAGTTTTGTAAAGTTGCACTAATTATTGCATTTGATTAAAATGACTGATTTGGTGGCGGTTCCTCGTTTTAATTCTAAAGTATTAGACTTTACTCTGTAATAGTATAATAATACGATTACACCACGATAAACCTTGGAAGGCATTACGGCCGTTACGGAGCACTGGTGTATGACATTAGCCACCCTGGTTTTAATAATTGTTGCCGTCGAAAAAAAAGGTTTAACCTGTCAAATGAACAACTTTAGTTATAGTTACGTTTCAGTTAACTTTAGTTTATAGTTACGTTTCTATACTGTTAAAACTGGTGCAATAAACGCGATATATTAATTCTGAGTAAATTTTGTGTTCTTTAACATACTGCAAGAAACATTTAAATCTAAGAGTATTAACCTTGAAGGTTGCATTGCGTGGCGCTACACTATCGATAAATATAAATTTCATTGCATGTTATGTGTTTTTGTGTTTACGGGGATCCTATTAGGAGATGGTCGAAACTGTGGGACACAAAGAGAAATAGCATGCAAAAAGTAGCGAGCGAAAAACAAATGTGGCGTAAAAAGAAAACAATACATTTACAACTCAACAGGGCAACGTTTCTATGGGTGTTTTGTACACAAACGATTTTAAAATGCAATACAGGAAACAATTAATTCTTGACAGCTTTTGGCCGTCTGTTTTATCAACAATACTCTCGATTGCTCGAATCCTTTATGACACAAACAAATCAAACGTACATTGATTAAATGCAAAACATCGATAAGTAGATACATGGCGATACATTTCATGCACAATTCGGCAAGCTTAGAATTTGTCTTTTAGGGTTTTTTAGCAAACATTTAATTTAGGCCTGTGTGTCGCTATTCGCGCTGTCAGAGATCGAATTTGCGGCATTGCCGCAGACTGTAATATGTTAGAAGGGGTTTGGGGTTGGGGTACGGTTATTTGTGTTGTTTTGTAAGGGTGGCATGTTTGTGTTTCTCCTAGCAAAACTGCGTAGGCGACTTTGCCAGCCTGAGAAGCGATTCCGCATGTTTGTCATTCGCTGTTCGAATGGATTATTTGGGAAACGCTGTTGAAGCCTTCAGAGCTGCGATGGCCAATTTCATTCCCCAAATGAATGCTTGGATTACAAGAAAGCAAATTATTTTTCAGTTGTGTAGACAAGCTTCTATCACAGTTTCGGTTGTTATGTCTTTTGAAGGGGCAACCTCCATCGATCTAAAAAAATCGATTTATGATGGTGAGAATGTACCTGTAGCCATTGCTGTTGCTTAACGGTACCACAATATCTGCGTGGACACTTTCAAATCTCCCCCAACTGGTTGGAATCGTCCAATTGGAGTAAAATTGTGTCATGTCACTTTGCAAGTCGCACATTCGTGGATTGTCCGACCCAAATGCGAAAATGTTTCTTCATGTGTGGCCATACATAGCGTTTTGACGACTCCAAAGAACAGGCCGCTAAAATACCTGTCCTTACTTCGTTTAGTTTTAGCTGCGCTAAATAGCAAATATTCATCTGGACCATGAACTTGCAACTGGGCGAAAAATATATATAAACTACAGTATGAAAGCAAAAAATACCACTCTTACGACAGGACAAGTTTATAGAGTACATTCATTCGCATTGCTGTAAACGTAGTTGGCGGGGAACCACCCGACTTGCTTCTTCCTGCCACGAGCCTAATTAAAATATTGTTAATTTATTGTCACACGAAATTGCTTGTTGACAAAAGACAATTTAAGAAAAGATCTTTAAAAAAAACATACAGTTCATAATTTAAAAAAACTTAATAAACTTTTTTTCGCATTTTCTGTACGTTTTAGCTGCGCTAAATACTAAGCAACATGGTTTACAAACCTTTTTTTTTCATAAATCAACGACCGCTAGGTAGCGCTAAAGATTAAGTAAACGTATTTGTTGTGATATTTCATATTTAACTTGGGACAAATTTTTTCATAAAGGGATTGGTAACTGTAAGGATTGACGATTTCCAACAAAACATTACATTTTAAGTTAAACTTTATGGCTTGATTTTCTTTGAATGGGATATCAATAGCTATATTAACTGTAGCGAGCTTTATGAGCTTCTTGTTGATTTTTATATTAAAATTTGTTTCGTCATCCGACAATATTTCAACTATGTACTGAAAATAAGTTCTTCTGGTATTTTCTGTCACTAATAAATACAAGAAAAACTTATTTTCAGTATATACATTGCCTGGCGACATTAACTGTGCTCTTTGCTAAGTTACATAGAATCGAATTGATTTCTTTAATAGCTCGTAAACTTTCACAACTTGTTCAATTCTTGGGGAGTTGTGTGTTGTAGCTACCATGGCCTCTTCGGGTACTATGGCTGTCATGACAGCGTTTAAACTTGCAACAGTTTGCAAACCATACATTGCTAGGACCCTAGAGATGAAATGGATTTATCTGTCATTTGCATGTGTTTGGTTGTTTTCATTTGTACCTTTCATTCTGCCTTTGGCAGATTTCAATTCAGGATATTTTGTTTCTCATGTTTCGTTTTCTAGTATGTTTTTTAATACTAACCAAGTCCACAAACAAAAAATTGTGCATTTAGCCAATAACTTCATCCTAGATAACATGACGTTACGTTCTTGGCATGACGTTACCCAAATTATCCACAATACTTTCCTAAACCAACCGATAAAAGAGGAACTTTTGGTTATTATGGTGGAACTAGTGTTTGCATGCCCAGACTGTTGTTCGCCTTGGCAAAATGACGCTTCTTGGCTATATTCTGTGTTTCTTATCACACTCAACTTACTGCTGATTATTTTCATGCTTGTGGTTACATTCCTATCTATATACAAGTAACAAAATGGCTAATGCAAGGAAAAAACAACCGAATATACCAACGTTTCGGCAACCTATGCAAGCAGTCAGGGTGAATGACACTGGACGCTCGTACAACAGATGGAAACACAATGAAAAAAGCAGAAAAACGCGAGCAACGAAACGATAAGAATATAATTAGCGATAACGTTTTGCCTATCGTCCTTCAGCCCAGGTACTTGTAGCATGCCGAGAGCATCACGTCTGTTTTGATGTTCATGGTGTTACCCTTCTTATGGATGTTCCAAGATTCTAAAAATAATCTTTTTCTGTAGCCTGACTCTCGTGCTATTATTGAAGCGGTATCAAATTCAATTTGGTGGCTTTGGGAAACAGCATGGTATGAGAGTGCAGACTTCTTTGCGTCGTTGTTTGCTACGTTCCTTTATTGTTCTTTTCGGCGAGTCTTGAACGACCTTCCGGTCTCGCCGATATACACCAAACTACAATCCGCACAGGGGATCGAATACACCACGCCTCGTTGGTCAAAGGAAACGATGGGGTCTTTAGGGTGACTCAGAAGCTTTCGGAGAGTATTGGTACCCTGCACACCAACCGCTATACCGAAGTCTTCCAGCATACGTCGTAACACATCGGTTAGTTTTGGTATGTAGGGCAGCATAACAAACCCATCTTTTTTTACAAAACTGACCATCGTAGAAACAGAATTCGGTCGGTCATGGAGCATCCAGTTTGGGTAACCGTTTGACTTTATGGCTTCGTGTATCTTTTTAAGTTCCATCTCTCGCTCACTGTTGTTAGAACATAAGCGTCGGGCCTGGTCTTTAAGTGATCGCACGATAACTCTCTTTTCGTAAATTGGGTGAGGATAACGAAAATTGAGATACCTGCCTGTACTTGTTGGCTTGTGATAAACTCTTGAACATAAAACACCGTCATTAGTCCTTGTGACTTGAACATCTAAGAATGAAAGGAGGTTTGCCTTTTGCATTTCCATGGTAAATCAAATACCCTGCTGTGCCTGGTTAAAATGTTGTAAAAATAGAGACGTTTGTTTTGATTTAAAAAAAAACACTGTTGTCATGCCCTACCAGCCCTTTATATTCTTGATTATATTAGCCAACATTGCTTGCGCCAGAAAAATGGTAACAGAACCTCACATCTAAAAAGGTCTATTAATAAAGATCCGCGCGAATCTTGTGTGTTTCTACTTCGGTTATCTTTTTTAGCACAACGTCTCTTTAAGTGCCATAGCATGTTTCCATATCATTCGACATTACACCCTTACAACTGTGGAGTAAATATCCTCACAAACACGTTTGTGAAAATCAGCTCGTGCACGAGCAATTTGTTATGTGCCCAATGTGAAAAGCCTCCTAAATTTTACAGTTTAGCGCCAGTTAAGCTCAATTATTTTCGCGCTTCGTGCAACCGACAACAAACTTTAATATTTTCAAGTTGTCTCAGTGATATTTAATTCAAAATGCCGAATTACTTTCCGTAGGGGAGGGAGAGGGGGTGCATAGGGAAATTACCAAAGGGGGACACGTCTCACTAGTCTATAGCATACAGATGTTTCGTAGCAGATGCTTTCATTTTTCTTTATTATTCTTTAAATTTAGACAACCATAAAGCAAAATAAGCTATAAATTATAATGCCGAGGAGGAAAACTCTGTTTACTGATGAGCTATGCCAAAAGTATCCTTGTTTCACAAAAGGACGTATTAATTCGAAGCTGAATGCATTACTTGGATATGGCACGTTTTTCTCAAACGTAGCAATTGTACTTTCGTTTTACTTGCAGGCAAAACAATGTCCTCTTTTTGGGTGCTGAAAATATGGTAGCCCTGGTATAATATCAGACAAATGCCTTCTGCGTTATATTTGAACAGTTGAAGCGTCAGTTTTATTTGGTTAAACCTTAAACCAGGAGAATGTTCTTGACTGACTTTTACTTAGTAAGCGCTAAGATTTTCCACGCTTTGCGCGATCAGCCTGAAAAATAAGGAGTGTTTTTAGGTAAGTTGTTCTATTACGTCACGACTTTATATTGTATTGAACTTTAGGGTTTAGCGAACTATGGGTGGGGAAATTTGTTCCAGCGAGGAAATGGGGAAGGAAAAGGGAAAAAGAAGTTATTTTATCAGTTTAGCAGGCATTTTTACTTGGGTATAAAATAAATACAGTCATACGTTCAACCAAACTCAACTTTCAAATTTTGTTACAAGTCTTGGCTTTTGGCGCAGATGTGCTACCTACTTCTGTGTGGTGTTTAATATTCTTATTACGTCTTACTACCACCAACCACCATTATATTCCAAAATAAAACTACTATTCTAAAGCGAGCAACTTTCTGTAGCTTTGTGTTCCTTGAAAAAAAATACAATTACAGAATGCACATGAAGAAAGCAAAAGTAAAAAGGCATTTTTTCGGTTCAGCGCAGTAATAATCTGTGCAACAACCAACATAGAGGGCCGATTAAATACACTTATTTTACATCGAAAATAGCTACGGCATTTCAAGGGTTTTTAATTAACCTATAAGGCTATGTAAAGAAAAGTTTTTTTTTGAACTATAGTTATTATCTTGATAGCATGTGACAAAAGTGTGAGGTGAAATTTTAATTGTGGATGTTCAATATTGGAGTTTCACAGGCAGTTATATATATTTCATTAAAAACTGCCCTTTACTTTAGAAATTATGGTGTTTCCCCAAAACACATTATTTTATTGCACATAAACCGATATTAATTGAGTGAACCCTCTAACATCGTTCCAAATTTCTTTAAGTGTTTATCGCTCCAAATGACATTCAGTTCTTAATAAACACGGATTTTTCAAAAATAATAAATGAGCCAAAGAGCCACAAATCTTTTGTAAAACCCGAGTTTAGTAAAACCATAAAATGTTAACAATGATCTTTGATCTAATGGCTCCAAAGTACAAGATTACTTCCAAATAGTTTGCATAGAATAAACATCTTTAATAATCAAAGTTAATTACAGAAATATATGCATTAAATATTTAGCCCACTGATATCCTCAAATAATCAGATATTCATTATTAAAAAGAAAAATTTAAACACATTAAAACTCATAAATGAATATTAAGCAAGGTTTTGTGGGGCATACCAGATTTAAAACATTTCGTTTTACTTTTAATAATACAATGTGAGGAAACTTTAGTTAAATAATATAAACCTATTTTTAGCAGAGCAAATTAAAAGAAAATTAGCAGAGGAAATTAAAACAAGGAAGTAACTAAGGATTCTTCGACCTTATATGACTCATTTAATGTGGCCGGAAGAAGCTTTCTTCGTCAAAATGACAGGAAGCACCTGCCTTTCAATAAAATTCAATAAAAGATAAAGTTAAACATGAGTCGAACCGTGTGACATTATAAGACGGGTACAGTGGTGTTCTAAGGGCAAAGTGTTTGTAAAATTAAAAAGTAGGCAAAAGCTCTGAATTAACTTTGTGCATTTTAGTTATAGTGAGAAAGTTTATTTATGTGATTAGGCCACCTATTTATTCTTTAAAAATATTGTCAACAAACAGGTAAATATTGTCAACAAACAAATATTGTCAACTAACAGGTAAATATTGAGCAGTATTTGAAAACCTGTAAAAATATTAAAAAATCTGGTTCGACAGATTACACTGAATTGCAATGTTTTTGCTGCATTTTAGATCCAAGGAAGGTAATTTTTAGAAACCTTCGGTCAAAAGATAAGAAACAATAACTCAAAATGTCGCAACAAGGTATTTACATAAATTATTCTTGCACCGGCGAGAAGGACAAAATACCTACGATTCTGTCTTGGTAAGGCGGCCCTATGCTATTTATTTTATTCAAATTAAGATTCATTTAAAAGTGTCTGTTTTTGCTACTGTTTAAGGTTATTTGGAGATATTAGCTTTCACTTATAATAATTCGCATGCCCGTAAGGAGTTTGCCAAAAGAAAGCTTTATAATGACTTCAAAGTGAACAGTTGTCATTAATGCGTTGCAGCAAACTTATCACCAAATTGGAACTAATTATTTTCAACAAATGCGAGATGATTCACAAAGTGGTGAGAGTTACTCAGTTTAAACGAGTAATATAATTTAAGAAGATAAATACATTAAAGGTCTTTGTTGTATGCCTTGCAACAATTTGTGGCTTAATGTATTACTGTTTTTTTGTGCATTTTGCATAAATTAAATACAGATAAGGATCAACCAGCTTAAATTGGTAAAACAATTAGTTAAATCACCTTTATGTGTTAATTATGAAATACAAGAAAGCGGAATAATATTTTTGTTTTTTTCATTTGGTAGCTTTTTCATTAATCACTTTTTGTATAATGTTGACCCACAATAATTTTTTGCTAAATAAACATGCAAAATCGTCACTTACCAAACCTTTTGTTAGGTTAGATTAGATACGGTTCATAGAATTAAACCCCTTGCTTTATTCCACATTGATAGACAGATGCACTGCGCGATTGAAGAACCTTAAAAAACGTAAGATTCCTGCATCAAGCAGAAATAAAGAAGGGAATGTCATAGCAGAGAGTCCAATTTAAGTCCAGAAATACAAAAAATATAGCAAATATAGGTGAATTTAGGGAAAACCATATAAACACACAAAAGCTGACTGAATTACCCTCACATACTTTTAAATACTGGAAAAGCTTCAAGCTAATTTATGGCATATAATCAACATCGCTTAATGTTTCTCTTTATCAGTTAGCTTGTTGAAAATATTGTCGTTTGAGTTGTATTAAATTGTAGCCTTTATATCCAATATGTGTGATGTGTGCATTTTAATGATATAACCATAATACCATTTTGAATCTTGTGGTTCTTTTCATACAAGCCAATAGAAAATATAAGGTGAAAGCATTAGGATTCACAAAATACAACCATTCTCATTGAATGGCTGGATGCCTTGTGTCAGGAATAGGAAAAAACTAGCTTAGCGTAAGCCATTGTTTACTGTTTGTTGTTTCACAGCAGCGTTGAAACAGTGTGCGCTTTTGTATTGAACGCTGAGGCATACCGGTTGCCTAATGGCGACTCCCGATTACGTTTACCATTAAAGCTTTCTGTCTTTAAACGTATAGAAAAGACGATGCACTTATAAAAAATAATTCTTTTTATTAGTGATGTATTTACATGGAAATACTAGCTTTTCATTAAAAATGTGGTTTTAAAAAATTAAATAAAATTATTTTATAACAGAAAAAAATATTGCACTCTACTTGTTGAATATCACTAGTATAAATCTCAAACAATTTTTTTTGTGGTAAAACCTCACTTTTCTAAGAGCGCTACACTAAAGCCAGGGTTTCTTAAATATTTTGTTTGGGGGCCCTAAAATGCTTTGGTGTTCGCGTTGACCAGGGTCGGCATGAATTAAAAACAAAGTAGAAATAAGAAACCTGTTTTATCGGTCCAAAAAATCAGAAATGCCGGCTGGATACATTCAAGGAAAGACATCAAAGTTTTGTTTTACATTAAATTATTTACCTAAAATATTAATTCCATTTATCAAATAATACACTAAGATTTCAAAGAGACTTTCATGGACCCCCGTATTTCCAAGGGGTCCACGGACCCAGTTTGAAATCCATATATAACCCCATTTAGTTCCAAAACCTTAACCCACCTGCATTTTAGGTGGTTTTACTTTCCTAAATAATTTAATTAAAACCCCTGAGAGTTAGTTCCACATACCTTTAGTTAAAAAAACAATATAAAACCCCTTTCAGCCCCCGAATATTATCCCACCTGCAGGAATAGTTGTCTCACTTTCAGGGTTCGAAAGTCCCCCTTCCCCCTCACACTACCAGGGGCACTGGTTGTCTAGAAACACACTGTAAAGCGCCCATTGGATGGGGGAAATTTCTTGCAAGTTTTTATTACTTTGCCGAAAATAAAAAATAGAAAAATGTTAAAAATATATGTCAATATTCCGTTCCCGACGCACTCGGCAGCCTTAGGCGCAACGGTAAAGAAGCGCTGATCTAATGCAAAAGACTGAACCAAAACGTAAACAAACTGGATCTAGAAGGATCATTTAATTTTTTTTTCGCACTTACGTAGTTAAAATAGTAACAAAGTAAATAAGGTTTATGTAAACCTGATGTTTCTATTAAAATAATATTTTATGTAAACCTGACATTTCTATTAAAATAAGGTTTTATATACACCTGATATTTTACTGCTAAATATTACCGAATGACACAATATTAGGTCATTAACAAACGGGCTTTGCTATTTATTCACTTGATTTGTCAGCTTGGAATGTTCAACATATTTAGCTAGGTTTGTCTGCCGTACAAACGGCCTAATGTTGAGACAGAGCAATGTGCAAACGTAACACGAGTTCTAAGCCCCGCAATAAAGCCGACTCCGACAACAAGATTTATTTTGGATTTTTAAAATTAGATTTGAATAAAACCTAGAGCATTTTTAGGCAAATTAGATTAAAATTGCTCAATAAAGAAATTACATTTTAATTATTCGCATTTAATTTTAGTTTGAATCCCACCATATTGTAGGGAAGTCTACCTGAATTTTGTTTGGTTAAACAAAATAAAACAAACCATCATGCTGTGGGCTTCGTCACTATTGCACTATTGCACATTACGTTGGAAATTGTTAAAAAGATCTTCGAAGGCATAAACAATGCGAAAATATATTTTCAAACGGCATAACATTTTACTTATGCCTAAACGTTTGTAATAGCCTACATGTCACTAAATACAAATTCAAACCATGTGATTTTCTACGCTTCACGCGTTGTTTGAATTTTGCGTGGCTCTAAAGATCCTTCTTTGTCTTTGTAATTCTTTGTCTCCGCAAATTCCCTAAAAGTGTAAAAAATGAAAAATTAGCATATAACCTAAAGAGCATTTTTTGTCATAAATAGGACACTAAGGAAAGGCGCGAACGCGCTGTGACCATTTAATCACCAATGAACGTGTTACCAGCAAGTTGCTGAAGCCGCATGTTATAGCCAATGATTTAAAAACATGTTTTAATTTAACATCAAACCAAATTGCAACGTTGTGTGTTTTATTTGAATAAAACAACTAAACAGACAACCTTGACTAAACACGTCTCGCATATTTTACATAACGGAAACCCGTGGCAGCGTGGCATATGTCGATCGGAAATCACTAACCAACCTAAAACCTTAAGTCGTAGCAGCATATGTTCAACTTGCGCGTAATTCAAGCAAATACCCAACTCCGGTACCATACTGCGTCCAGCGAAAGAAAATCCCCTTTGAAAGTAAATTTGCTTAGCGTTTAGACCGCTGCAATAAACGTGATATTTTGCAAATCCACCCCAAATTTTGCGTAGTTCATACTTTGTTAGGGTTGCTGTACGTTGTCTGTGTAAGTATCTTAATACTTTATGAAAAAATGTTAAGGAAAACGCTGCAATAAACGCAATATTTTGCGAACTCATGACTATCTTTTACGTGGTTTAACAAACCGGAAGAAGCCATTAAACATATAAGTCTAAACTTTGCCACATAACATTTTATTTTTATCAAGGCAATGTACTTGACTTCATTTTTACGGCGCGCTTTTATTGGGGTACGCAGTTTGACGTCGCCGCTTTGCCTGCGATGATTTAGACCCCAAAGTTCCCCAAGGCATGCAGCCCACTAAAGCGCATCAGAAGCAAGCACACACACTCACTGACACAAAAACCTACTCGTTTATATAGAAACTAGATAAAATACCCAGCGTTGCCCAGGTTAAACAGATTTTCTAACTGATAAAAGAGTATAATGTGCTTCCACCTTGTATGTAAATTATTTACACCTATAGAAACTTTGCAAAATCAAGAGATTTTTCGTGGGTAAACAAACTAAAACAATCCATAATGCTTTGGGCTCTTCAACACTCTTGCATATTACGTTACTCTCGGATAAAATAGCGTATTATAAGCTTTAGAAAAAACTAACAAACTATAATCTGTAAAATTAGTAAATATGCTTTATAATTTCACATTGCGTTGTAATTTAATTTTTCCGGTCACGCAAAATCTGCAACGCCAAAAAAAAAACCGTAACCAGTTTGTAATGCAAATCGCCTATAGTAATAAACCGTCAATTTTATTTGTTTAATTAGTCGAGATCGGCCTACCGCTGTATGTATAAGTAAACGGCTCTATACACATTAACCAGTCTTCGACAACTGATAATTCTAGTTTTCTAATTCACTGAATTAGAGCAAAAAGTGGCTAAATCTCATTCTAATCTAGTTCGTGAATTGATTTTGTGCTCTAATTCCAGTTCTAATCTAATTCGGATTTTACGAAAAATGCTACTTTGTCCAACGGCATTTTTAATCTCTCAGTTGAAACAAAGAATTTAAATAAATACCCTTTGGTCGGAACGACGTGTAGGTGATTTTTGCAATCTGCAAATGATAAGCCATGCTAAAACATAAACATTAGCACACAAAAATTTACTATTTTTGTTGTTAAAAAAATAAATTTCGATTAAATTAAACTGATTGTACATAATTGAACTTAATTTTAGTTCAATTTCTAGTTTACGTTTTGGGTGTAAGAATTCGATAATTTTATAATTCTAATTTGAGAAAACAAGAATGATCTAATTCTAGTCTAATTTAAAAGAACTGATATGCTCTAATTCTAATATAATTTTAAAAAGTGAAAATAAATCCAGGCTAGTTATCCAAGTCTGTCTATACCGCTTAGGTCTTTGCAAAGTGAAAAATCAGAACTGCTGGAAAACAAGGAAAAGTGGGAAACCGACCAGGAGTTGAACGCCAACATGTCGGAAAAACTCACCAAACGCATATTTGATCTTCAGGTAAAGTTGTACAGATATTCTTATTTACTAAATGTGTTGCTTTTTACTACTCATTTCTTACATGACGTAAGACTATCTAATATGTCATTTATTATTTGCCAACTTTAAGTTGTTTGTCACTAAGGCTGTTTTACTTATTACCCCAATACTACGAATAAAACACAACGAAAAATCACAGATAGCATAACTAAAGTTTTTGTGTGTAACGCGTTCTTTAAAATCATAAACAAGTTAGTATCAAAAATGCTACCATCGCACTTAAAAAAAATAGTTTTTGAATTTATCTAATATAAATAATAGTCGATCGTTAATTTGGTTAATTTTCATTATAGTTTAATTTCTTTATCAGGATCACATCGAGACCCTAAAATCTCAACTGGAAAATCATAAAGATAAGGTGGCGTCGTACGATCTCTTGCAAGTCCAACTTGATGACGTAACCAAGAAGAAAGGCATGTGGGAATCGTCTTGTCAGCGCCATCTGGCGGAAAAAGAACAGATGGAAATCAACCACGTCGAGCTGCAGGTATTTGGGGGCGTGATTACCCCACCCAGTGGTTTGCTTGCTTTGTAAATCATGTTATTGCTTTTTAATTCGAATCAATCCATAGCACTTTGAATATTCAATTCTTGTTTCATATTTAGACCTTTGCCATAATTATTGCTCATAATCGTGTTGCTTGTAGAACAAATTTTACCACCGATTTATCGTGTTTGCCTAAACAAAAAATCACACCAACAAACCTTGATTACAAAGTACTAACCTCTTGCCACACGCACTTCACCTTGCACGACCAAACCATGCTAATCACATTTGCATGCCACGCCCCAGGAACGCCTCTCGGAGTCGTTCGAAAAGGCCAACGAGCAGCTGATGCTGGAGGCTGGCGAGATGGCGACGCGTCAGCGCAAACTGCTGACCGAGATGCAGTCCTTGCGCCTTAAGTCCAGCATTCGCGGAGTGGACGCGAGAATCGGAAGAGCGCTTCGCGAGCAGCTGAAGCCCGTGGCCGAAACCTGTCGTGAGATGATTGACTCCATTCCCAAGACCAAGTCCGAAGGCCGCGGCGTGTCGCCGGTCCCGGCCCTTGTGCTCGGCGACTTGGCGGCGACACCTAGGGTCGAACTTCTTCACCTACCACCTGGCCTTCAGGTGGCGCTAGATGTCCGTCCTATGTCCGAGCAGGAAATCGAAGACGCCATTCGGACGCACGTAGCCGCCGTTGACGGCTGGGGTGTGGAGGAACTCATCGAAATGCAAGGGGAAAGCCCCCGACTAGAGGGTGTCGGTCGGCTGGAGGACTTCAAGCGTGACGTCGACGAGAGTCACGTGATGGTGGCCACGCTTGGCTGCGTTTGCCAGCTGATCGAGCACCTTTGGTTGAGCGGTCGAGACTCCAACGAACGTATCGAGAGCTTGACGAAGGAAAATCGACAAATGAGGTTCGTTAGGGTACTTTCATTTTTTACGCTTGATGAATTTTAAACTGTTGTCAATGGTTGGAAAATATTTTTTCTAACAAAGCGTATCGTGTTTCTGATTACTTTTAGTGATATCGACTATTGGGCGATATGTTCGCCAAAAAAATTTAAACTATATTATAGTCGTTTCCCATAGTGGATTTACATCAAGGTATTGCAAAAACTAGCAGAGATAAAAAAAACTAAAAAGGTTTTGCAAAACTCATTAGAACACATATAGATAGTGACGTTTCGCGTTCGGTAAATAAAAAAGTTAAACTCAATAGCTTCTAGCCAGACTGTAAATAAGCTCTTACGGTTCTTATAAATTTGTATACCACGTTTCGGATACCTATACTAATTACCCGAATAGCTTCTTTTTAGTATACCACGCCTGGTACCCACAGCATATTTAGGTAGCCAAAACGCTTAATAATTGCTTTTAAACACTGTTACGCAGTAACCAGCTTCGAGATCATGTGACTGATGCCGTCGACGAACAATTGGTAAACCTCAAGCGCCAAGTGGAAAACCTGTGTGCCGAAAGAGAGGTGACTGTTGCGGAGCTTTCCTCCTCTAAGAAGGAAAACGAAAAAATCAGCTTTCTTTTGAGCCAGAGTCAAGAGGAAAACGGAGCTTTAAAATTCGACTTGGAATCTGCAAAACAAGTAGAAGAGGAACTTAAATCTCAGCTAATGGAAGGGCAAGCTGTTTGCGACCAGCTCGTTATGAGAATGCAAAAGGTCCAAGAGGAAAAAGCGGAGTTGATCATGGCCCAAACGGCGTCTTCTAAAGATGGCCAGAGTCATTTGTTTAAAGAAGAAATCGAAAAAGTCAACAATCAAAACGCCGCTCTTCGCGCTGAAATTGAAGCGTTGAAAAAGAAAAGTGACTTAGAGATCGAATCTCTTCAAAATAAGGTGGAACAACTCGAAGGGTCTGAAGCAGTGATCCGGAAGAGTTTGGACGATACGCAACTTGTTGGGGAGGAGCTTATCAAGCGAGTCCAGGCAATCCAGGAAGAGAAGTTCGAGCTTCTCCAGAGCCATAATCTCGAGGTCGCGAATTTGAACGATCGACTCTTTTCCGACCAAGTGAAACTTAAAGAAGAGGATGAGCGAAATGACAACTTAACAAAACAAGTTTCGGCTCTGAATGAAGAAGTACAGGTCCTTCAGCAAGATATAGAACGTCATCAAAAGGAATCAATCAAAAATGATGATCAAGTTTTGACATTAAACGAAGCGGTTCAGACGTTGCAAAGGGAAAACTCGGAGCACAAGATCCGGTTAGATGAAGTCGAGAACGAAAAGAAGTGCCTGGAAGCAGAAAACTCCCTTAAACTTGATGAGATGAGGATCTTGTTAACAGAAGCCGACTTCCGATCAACTCAAATTGCCAGGTAAAAATAAGGAGTTGCTGTAAAATTAACTAAAATGTCACTCGAACCGCATAAACTGAAAACGCTAAACCGGTTCCTTTTGAATTCAGATTTAGTGTAATGCATTATGCAATATAAAATTATTCCAAGTCTTCTCCATACTTAATTACATACAAATGTTAAAATTCCAACGTTTGTTCTCGCAGTAAACTTGAAAAAGCCGAACATGTACTATCATTGTCTCATACTGATCTTGCGGATCGAAAAACAACATTTCAAGAAGTAGAAAACGAACTGAGACAAGAAATAATCGGCCTGAGGTACATCACTGAGAAGTATACTAAGCGTTTGGGCTTATCGTTTACAGTAAACTGTGACATATTTCCGTAATTTTAAACTAAATTAGGTATATGTTTACGTTATGTATTTCAGGGTGGAAAATGATCGGTTGGCCCTTCAACTTGAAAATTCGAACACCAATAAAGATCAAACTGAAAAATGCGAAGACCTAACAACAGAAGCGAAGATGGCGCAGGCATCAAATGGCAAACAGCAACAAACTCTGAAAACCAATTTCAATCAAGATAACAATGACAATAAAGACAGTGAGGAAAATGCGCATCTAAAACAAGAAATCGACTCGACCAAGTCGAAGCTTGAAGCATTGCTCGCAGAGCGCGCCATTTCACTGGAGCAGTTACGAGCTGTGGAAACAGAAAACGAGACCCTGAAGCGATTGCTGAAGAAACTAACAGCACCCGACGATAAAGAGCCACACGATGAACATACAGCGCCCGGCCATCAACACGACTTGGATGACGCTCGATCGAAGTTCGATTCCTTAAAGCAGCGCGTCGGCGACTTGACGAGCGAAATCTCCGACTTAAAGTCACAAATAGCAGAGCGCGAAGAAATGATAACAAGCCTTAACGAAGAGCTTCGCAATTACAAAGAGGCGATGATTAAGTTGGCACATGACGTGGCCACCCAATGCGCGCTGGATTCGGAAGAACTTGCTCATATCAAACACGCCAGTAGCAGTACAACGGAGAACATAGCAGTGCAGTATGACGAAGTAGTTTCACCCTTCACGCAACACCAGGAATCAATGGGGCGTGTCGCGACCAACCACGACGCGTTGTCGCGCGAAGTCGAGGAGCTGCGACATCGGTGCTCCACGCTTGAAGGGCTGTTGACGGAAAAAGAAAAACAGTCAACGAGCAGTTCGCCAGCTGCGTTAAACAAGCAGTCAAGTGCCGCCGCCGCAATACACGACAAAACCCTGACGCATGCCGAGGCATCCGACTATTCCGGCCCCGACCCGACCGCAATGGAGAACCTAATCGATTTCGACGGCGACTCCAGCGTTGCGAGTTCGGCGCCGGAGCTTAGAAGCTTGTCAGAAGCCAGCGAGTGCTCAGTCGCCCTGGTTGAGAATCTGAGTACGACCGAGTCGAGTCACCATTTGTTAGTCGTAAACCTTACGCCAGCCTCTGCAGCGCGGCCAGAGTTATCAGCAGTAGATTTAAGCTCGGAAAATCGTCGCCTTGAAGCTAAAATGAGCGAGCTCGAAACTGCGTTGAGCAACTATAAGGATAATGACGTCATCCACCAGCTACGTGGAGAAAACGAACGCTTGGAGGCGCAATTGCGCATTGCGGAAGAGTCTCTAAAGGCCCAAGGAACCCAGGTAGACGCCCCGGTCAGGCGCGTTCGGCGCCGCTTGGCCGCCATTTCTCGTTACATCGTCGTACTTGACAACCTGCGGTCGACGCTAGGTGGCGTCCTGCTCCCTGACCCTCCCCCCCACCTAATCACGTGACCCGTTTGAGTGATTTTGGCTTGCAGTGACGTATTGATGACGTATAACGACAGGTGTGCTTGCTGTTTGTAAATAACCTTAGTTTGCGGGAAGCAGTTAAAGAATGCTATTGTGTGCGAACGATGCTTTTGCAAAGTTTGCTTGATTTACTTCGAATATAGGTTAACTAAAAGAAAACCTTTTGCGCAAAAAAAAATAATTCATAAAGACTATTAAAAACAACAACAAAATCAATAAGTAACACGAATTGCATTTTATAAGAGATTTTTACACCAGAAGAGTGTTTTAGGCGCAAATGGTAATCCTTATAATAACATTTCTTCCTAAATAATTTGATTTTTGTTCTATATATATATATAGGAATGCAACAATGTTATTAGTGTTGTTGCTTACTCTAATTGTTTTATTGAAAGATATTGCATGTTACCTTATGATGTTTTAAGTAGATTTGCATGTGTCTTTCCATAAAACTGATAATTTTTTAATGTAGCGATTTTACTTTTTAGCTTTTGCTGAGTGAAACTTTATTTTGTGTATTTAACACTAATTGTGCAACTTTTAAGCTTTGCCATTAGTATTTAGAGCCCCCGTCTTGTCGGTAACTGCAAAGCATGTTTGGCCTAAACTTACCCAAAGTTTTTATACTTTCTGGTTTGTTCTATAATTCGCTAGCCGATTTAGTCTAAATTGTGTACACCGGAAGCCATAGCAGACTAATCGAACTGTCGATCAACAAAAGAAGCAAGGTATAGGCTAGAAAACCAACAACCCTGCAATGAGGTTCGAACTCACGACCTCCGGCCGTAGCGGTACCGTATTGTGTGTGTATATGTTTCGTTGTTACTTATCAGTTTCAAAGTTTTAAAACAGAATTTAATTACAAATTTTTATGTTGCCAGAACCCAGTCGGGTATACAATGTAGATTGTTTTTATATAAAAAAAATTGTCACCTTGCCCACACATCTTGGTTTGTACAGATAGTACAGTGGTCACAACATATAAGCTGTGACGTTATTGATAAACTGCAATATTCTCGTTCTAGGACGAGTTGGTCCAGTGTCAGGCAACAGTTCGTGCGCTCCGCGCCAAGCTGTCTGAGGCAGAAAGCCACATTCAAAGCGGCACCGAATCGGATCCGGAGGTCCGGATGCAAGGAAGAATAATCAGACAGGAGGAGGACATGCGAAGCATCCAGCGACTTGAGGTATCGTGGACTGTGCTTTTATCGGTCTTTGCATTGATCGTGGCACTAAATATGTGATAATGGAAATCATGCACCGTGACCCTTGCAAAATAAATGTCGACCTCAATTCCTGATCAGTATAATAGCAGAATATTCTAGAAAAGCTAGTAATTTTAGGTCAGACACTTTAAGATGTATATTCATTCAAATTAAGATATACTGAGGATGCCTTTGCTGGCGAAATATATATATAGGCCTATATCTTTGAACATCTATAAAAAGTGTCTAACCTAAATTACTAGCTTTGCAAGAGTATTCTGCTATCTTTGCATTGATCACAGTTTATTGTCACTTTTTCGCATTTGGTGTAACAAACAAACTGACATAGCGGTTTGTCACGATACAGGCCCAACTGCAGGATTCGGATTGTCTCGTCAAGGCGTGCAAGCACAAGCTGGACTACGAGGAAGGTTTAAACTTGAACCTGAAAGCAGCTAACGCCAAACTCATGGAGGAAGTCAGAAAACTAAAAGAAATCGTTCAATTGCCCAAGCATCCAGTCATTGAGACCGTGATTTTTCAAATGAAAGAAGAAAGGTATTTGTTTTAATGATTTTTTAATTGTTTATATAATTATATGCTTCAAGTTTCTGCAACTTTAGGACTCTGGCCCAACTGTTTATGTATTAAACACCTTAGTTTTCAGCACTTTAGGTGTTTTACCCTGGCTGTTTTGCTTATCATCGCAATGGGGGTCATTTCACTTTACTTTCGTCTAACAAATTTGTAATTTAAATATCTTGGGTAACTTTGTTGGACCCCTTTGTCACCGCAAAATCTCAACAACAAATACTTGGGTATCAAAAAATATTTTCTCTACTGTAAAAATAGTAATAAATTTCTACTATATAAGACATTTTAGTAGAATTAAGTCTTTTTTGTATAAGTTAAGGCATTTTCAAGTGGATATTATTTTATATATAAACCTAATTAGCTGAGCCCCAAAGTAAATTTATTAGTCATCCAAGTCTATTTTAAATACCCTAGTGTTTGGCACCACAATCACAAAAGACTAGACTATAAATATTTGATGCAAAGTTGTACTTTGCATAGAAATTAAGGATCATATTTACAGCAACTTAGTGAACTGTTTCGAGTGTACTTCTTGAAGCGTATAATTTGTGTTTTTTTTTAATCAATCAATCTAATTATTATAACGTAGATTTATCGACAAGGTCTGGCGAATATTACTGTGACGGGGCTTTTTTGGTGGATGGTTACTCTACCGAGCTATACAGTACCGGTACACAATATTATATGAACACAACTAATTTACCTTGTAATATAAGATTCTTCTATGTAACTCAAGTTCAAGTTTTTGTAGGTTTACCTACTTTTTAACGAGTTTTGTGAGCTTATAGCTAAACGCTGTTGAGTAAAATGTAAAACTCAATTGCAATGAATAAATCAAACGATGCGAACTTAGGAAGTAAGCTACCAGACATATGTCTTACAATATTCCTTTGTTTTACTATGGTGGCTTTAAGTTTGATACATATCGCAAAAATTGGATCTTGAAACTTGAGGTAAACTGGTTGTTTAATGCTTCCATGGGTTAAAACGTTGCCTTTCAAAACATTTCACTGCATTTTAAAGAGCTTATATATGTCTTAAATGTTTCAAATTTTGAAGAATTTTATGAAATTTACAACACACATATAAACGTGTACATCGATATAGTTTTTCGGAATTCGTCCTTTTGGTCTACTATAACGGAACACTTACTGTTATACACTGGGAGCGTTTAAGAGACTGACCGAATATATCCAACAGCCTAGAAAAATCTAGCTTGCGGTAATATTCGAACCCACGACCTTTGAACCTTAGCTACACCAACTGAGCTACTCAGGCTTATAGAATGATCTATTTGGGAAACCACGAAACCATTGCTTGCTACATCGTTTTAGTACAAACAACTTAGTGAATGACAACTCAATAATGTTGGGTGAAAATATTGCCAGATTATCGCAATCATCACCCGCTTCGTTGCAAAAACAAAAGTCAAATGATCGGACTCCGCGAGGTTCGATATCAGAATGGGAAACAGCACCTTTTGATAAAGTGGTCACCTTCCTGTGCGATGACTATGCCGAGGGAAAGGTAAGATTTCATGTTAATGACAATATACGCAGACTATCAAAGGTCTTTGTAAATGGTGAAACTGCTATATGGTGAACACTACGAAAAATTGGGATAACATGAGCTAAATTTCATTCATCCTTTTTTTATCTTTTGGAGGTTACGGTTAAAACGCAAACTAATTCAAGACAGTATTTTAAAAGAGAAAATTTACATAAGTTAATGAATTCCAAATTTTTGGTGCTCGATTTATTTACCAAAATAATTTTTTCAGGAGGAAATAGACCGTCTTACTAGCGAACTTGAAGACTCCAGGGACCTAGTAAGATCTCTCGAAGGGAGGAATCGAGACCTTGAAAGGGAGGTCAGTCCAGATCGAGCATTACTCTAAGTTTAACCCAGTCTAAAATGTCGGTTACATTTTGCCTCTTATAAGATGCAAACGGTTTTAAAACAACAACCGGGCGTTCGGCTATTTGTAAAACAAGAAATGCAAGCTCAATTAGTAACTCACCTGTTTGGAGATTTGCCCATTAAAAGTTACTCATGAATAAAAAATGTGTTTAAGTTGCTCACGTTGAATGCTTGCCTCTGTCCGATACTCTGTCTAATTTTTAAAGGCTCTTGATCTGGAAGAGAAACTCCAGGAGACGAACCAAAGCCTAATGAAGAAAAATAGGGCTTCGGAAGACTTGCAGAAGCTTCTTGTTATGAATGAAGCAAATTCAAAAGAGAGCATCAGAAGGTAAACTGAAATTTCCCTTTTTATCTCTGTTTTTCCTTTTTCAGTTTTGCACTATATTTTGTATAGTGTCATTCTGAAAGTGTGACTACGCAAAATGTATAACACACATATTTTAAATAAGTTTTGCGTAAACCCGAAAAAAAAACTGATTTTTGTTCGACCGGGCGTTAGTAAAACACTAAAACAAATGCTAGAATGCATAAGTCTACTTCATACAACACTGAGAAATTAATGCTGAAAAAATATATTTAGCTTAAAATTTGTCACAATTTGAATTTTATATGTCAAGATTCTTTATCGTTTTTTAAGTCGCTTCACTGATCGGTGATGATCTAATACCGGAAAAATAACCATGTTAATGCCGTATCATTTTTTACGAAAACTCCTTGTTTAAAAGGGAGCTTGACACCTTTTAAAAGCTGTAGTGTTTTAAAACCTGTGGGTCGCGGCAAAATGTGGTCTCCTAATGCAGTATTTTTATATGGTTAAATTTATTGATCGGTTCTGAGAAGATTTCTCATAAATTTAGAAAAATTGGGAAGCAATAGGAAAACATAGCATTAAATTTCAAATGGTTTATGTTACTGTCTTATTTGTGTTTTGATTATTTAATTATGGCTTGCAAAACGTTCAGTGAGATAATTGGGTCGCCAAGACTCCGCTGTTATACTTCCGCTTAGTATTTGGGTCGTCGCGAAAAAGGTTGAGAAACACTTCTGTTGATAAAGCAGCGTGAAAAACTACCTGCCATACGTCAATCGTAAACCATTGATTTTAGCAAAGAAGAAGATATCGAGAAGATGGAAGGGAAAATACAGTCCCTCGGTTCTGAAGTAGAGGAGAAGCTGGTCAAGATCCGTGAGCTGGAAGCGACACGCGACGCGCGATCTGCCGATTTCGCGACGCAAGTGTCGCGCCTCGAACGTAGCTTGAGCGATCTCGAAAACAAACTTGGAGAAAGGGTATGGAAAGGGGTGTTATTAAGTCCACGTTAAATTCGCTCAGCTTAGAATTTTGACTGTCAGTAATTGGACAAAGCTACACGTCACCCATGAATTGAAAATTGGGACGCAAACTAATTTTCAAGGCAAGTTGTAGCTTGTAATCGCCTCGTTTGAATTTTCCTAACGGGTGTATTTTTAGGATTGTTGATACCCATTTGACCCATAATCCGAAACATCTCCTGTCACATTTTATATTTATATTTTAAATTTTGTCAGTCTCTATTAGTTTGTCGTGAATGGGTATACCGACATAAAGTTCTCTTTATAATTTTGCGTCGAGTAAAAAATATATAGATTCGGAACTTTCGGTTTATATAAAACTGTGCTAATATTGTTAATCAATGCAAAATGCCACATGGCAGGTATAGATAATTAAGAAATCCAAAAATACATCTAAATTTCACACTTTTGCTCAGGTTACCGAAAACGAACTGAACTTAAGCAGAACGCGTCATATTGAGTCGGAACTCGCCGCTTCAAAGTTACTCTTAAGCGAAAAAGATTCCGAACTGTCGTCGCTGCGAACTGAACAAGAATGCTCAGCACAAGAACACAATGCATCACTAAAATCGCTCGAGGATAGCTTGTTGGGTGCGTATAATTATACACAATATCTGCGAAACCGATGCACTTATAGATAAACGGAAAAGTTGACTAAAACCACTGGTTCCGTCAAAAAATTAATCTTAAAAATTTTGTTCCTAAATTTGCCAAAGTAGTTGTTTCCAACTGTTTTAAGGTAGCCAAGTATCTTTATGCTATATACCAAGGTAAATTTGGTAAATATGGGTAAAACATAATAAATTAAATACAAAACTTATATTCCAAGTACATTAGGTTGGCGGATGTTTGATAGGATACGAATAAGTATTTAGGACAGTGGTTCTTAAATTGTAAGAGGAACTACCTTGTCGTGTAGTCTAATTATAAGAATTTGTTTTTTAATATTTTAGCTTGCCGCAGACTAAAACACTTTGTTAACCACTGATTTAGACTGATCATTATCTTGTGGTAAATTTCATTGATAGCGCAACGCGAAAGTGAGTCGAAGCTCAACGAGACGTTACGAATGCGAGACGGTGATATTCTTGCCCTGAAAGAAACAATCGACCGAATGCAAACGTCAACTGACCAGTTTCAAGAAACGATGCACATTAAAGGCAAGCTGAGGATATACTTCGATCTTAAGTGGTTTATATAGTTCTGTACAACCGAGCAAGCCCTAATAGCAACTATAGAGAGAGCGGTAATACTAAACACTTTTGTGTAGAGTGATTTTTACTCCAGCAATGTATGCGAGTAATAAAAGCAGCTTCTGGTTTACTCTGAATTGTATAATATTATATTTTAGAAGGCACTCGTCCGTAATATTTTAAGTATGTTGTATGACAAAATTCCAAATAAATCACCAGTCACTCTTGCCAACCATATTTTCCGTAGCACCAAACACTATGGAACAAGAAGCGTACGGCGCTTAATTTTCATTGTATTACCATGATCGTCTATCGCCCATGATTCTAAAAAGACCTCGCAATGGTGTTTTGCCTCTCGAGTGATAATTAACGCACATTCAAAACTGATGTCATGACTTTGACTGGTCGCATGATGCATATCGTTGACGGACTTTTTGGTGTTATTTCTTTCGAAGTATTGAATGTACGCCCTGTATCACCAATTGCACGGCGGAACATATAGGAATTCCCTAAAGTCCATTGGTTCTTAACTTTTTTCTTGCTGCACCCCTTTCAAATCACCAAATAATTCTCGCACCCCTTTCTAGAATTGCTTAAATAACAAAACCATTCTAATTTTATTTTTATACAAGTAACAGATAACGCAACAACACGATACCAAAATGTGAGTTAGTTTTACATTTAACGGAGCAGAGAAATAATTTACAGCAATACATTTTCTGTGCCGGATTCAGCATCCCCACACTCGCTTGGATCAGTTCTCGCACCCCCAATGGGTACGAGCACCCCTGTTGAAGAGACCTTGCACTACACCCTTCGTATCGAATATATTGGTCTTTGGGTCGCGAAAGCAGCCTACCCAGGGTCGGCTATGGTGGTATGACTACTGACATTCCAAAATCCCCTAACATTCGCTGGATAACCTCCGAGAAAATTGGAGTGTACGGTATTACCACTAAACCATCCGTTTGAGTCCATGGTTTACGTCCGGATTCTTTAATCATCTATTTGGGGTACCCGGCTGCATGCATTCGCGTCATTTTGTCGGCAAAATTTACCGGATGCTTGTTTGGCGTCTAGCTCGGTTCGTTAACTGTAAGGTATGTACGACCGCACGTTTGTGACTAAGTGGGTGATGTGATGTTAAGTGCAAGAGTCTTTCGGCTCACCTTACAGTGTGTTTTCACCAGACCATTATTATTATTTGAAATAACGCTGCGTAACGCGCAAGTGTAGCAGAAAAAGTAAATAGGGGATTTATGCCGCACATTTAACTGTGAGGCGAAAACGACTTTTACGGAAGAGTATGTCCTATTTCAACCTATTGTAGGTTCACCTGCATAATGACTTTTGTCAGTCGCTAAAATTGATCTTTCTTCCTCTTCAGAGAACAGCATCGCGAGCCTCCACTCGCAGCTAAGCGATCGCGAGGATCGGATCGGGAAGTTGAGCGCTCGACTGAGTGCGCTGGAGGAAACAGAAACGGCCCTGAGGAGCACCATGGATAGCGCGGATGACATCATGGCGGAAAGAGAAGAGCTACACAGGGCAGAGCTGGAGGAACTAAAGGAAGGAATCAACAGGCAAGCAACCTTGTTTGTTTTATCCATTGTTATTGATAATATTTGTCACTACAGCCTGTCCTTCCTGCAGTTCACTGATTAACAAACTGTGTGGCTCAAGAGATTGTCAAGTGTCCCGCGAAACTTTTTGTAATTTTGGAAAATAGGTTATTTGCATTTTCAATAGGCATACACGCAAGCATTTTAGACTTAAAGACGCACTATCCTTTACAAATTTATAATATTCTGACATTTGCATATAGTTTTGTTGTGTTATGGGTGATTATAAAATTACTCTATTGTGGTTCTTTTAACAGTGTGCCGCGAAATACTTACGTCTTTTTATTGTGTCGCAAGCTAAAAAAGTTTGAAAAACAGTGCTGCAGTTAAACTGAGGCCGTGCTCCTATATTTAAAGCTATGTTGGCCTCTAATTGTCTTTTGCAACTTTGTGAGTCGTCCGCTCGATGCTATCATAGAGTATAATGTAATTTAATTTCATAGGTACAGTTACCTATTTCAACATAGGGTCCAAACCGCACTTTCTAAGCTTTAGAAAAAAACGCTGTTAAAAAAATGTTAATTTTTTTGACCGATTTTTGTCTTCCGAGAAGCTATTGTATCAAATTTAATATGACCAGCGGGTTGTGTCGTTTAACTAATGGTTTCCAACCTGGGCCTTATTAATTATTTAATCTTCAAAATAGTGCTATGTTGGTAGGGATTCGTGATTCACTATAGTTTGTAATTAAAGTGCAATCATGCGAGAAATATATTCCTATATTTGTGCACAGTTGATGCGTGTTTTTTTAATATCCATTATTGTGAAATTCCAGTAAATCACTCTTCGATAGTAATCACTTTTTTGATTACTTGTACGGATGCCACTGTTTATTTTCTTTATGCTGTAACAAAATGTTTGGGAACCATTGGATTACATTTTGATTTAGTTTTTTCATTGCCGACATTCGGGCTTTCAGGAAAACTTTCAAGTGACAATTTTTGTGCTTCCATTTTAAAGTAAAAATTTTTTTCATTCCTTGTAGGTCACTCTCGGAAGCGCAAAGAGCCGAAATGAGCAGCGAGGAGCTAAACGAAGAGATCCTTTTGCTCGAAAAGCGCAACCTCGAACTTCAGGAAGAACTGGATAACGTGAGGAAAGATGAGTCGGAGTTTGCCTCGCATATGGACGCGATGGAGGTCAGAGAAATTCTTTGAAAGTCGAATATTTGTTGTTCGCATTCCACGCTTTTCAAACGAATTGCTTCATTATTTAAACCAAGATTTTATGATGTTAGACAATCGTTATGTTGAAATATAGCGCATTATGCGTTTATATTTAAAATAATAATTAGTATTGCTAAATATTCTTCCCTTTTCTCAAAAGAACAGTTCGATTTTTTTTATTTCTAGTTATATTTTTGAGAGAAGTGCATTTTAAACAAATCAGTTTACGTAGCCTAATAGTATTTGACCTTGTAAATTTTATTTTTAATAAACTTTTTTTAAGTATTTGAAGTATTCGCTTTACAATAACATATGGGGTTTGTCTCAATTTTAGTAATATGGTATTCTTTTTAAATCCATGTACGCAATAAAGTAAAAATTTAATGCTATCGCTGTAACATGAAATTGCTTTCACGTTTCCATTTAGCAAAAATAAGGTAGGATTTGTGATCAACTGGTGTTTATCCTTTTGTAGATGGAGAGAGAACTGATGAACACGAGTCTCGCGAACTCAAGAGAGGAGACGGAGGAGGTACGGATTAAGAACGAGGACCTGTCCCATGTTGTCGAGGATCTCAACCAAACCGCGAACCAGATGCAAGCCACTATAGATGAGCTAAATACCCAGGTAAAGCATTGTGGCGTTTACCAAGCTTAAAAAATAATGGAAATTCTAGAAGTTTTCATTGAAGGTAAACTAGTTAATAATTCGCATAGTTAAATGAAATCACTTTAGGGAGTTTTTCGGTTACCCATCATTAGTTTAAACCAGGGCTGCTAAGTCGGACTTCCCCGGGCCGGACTCGGACTCTTATTCGTGTCAGACTCGTGTTGTTTATTTTATAATTATATGACAAATGTAAATTTTGCCGATAAATGTAATACACAACAAACAAAAACTTAGCTGTAATTTCAGGTGAACACTTTTTTATTCATTTGCTATTTAATTTTTCATTCTTTTTCATTTTTTGCAAAATCGTTTATTTTTTTCAAGGTTTTGTAACATTTCTACGGCTTTTATGTGACAAAGGTAGGTTTCTAAAATCAGTTGGCCAGTTGCTGCGTCCTATAGGATCGGTAATTCATATGTATGCACATGTTAACGAAAAGGTCGGTCGTACAACAGGTTAGAATTGATAAAGTGTTGGAAAGCCCCAGTAAGTTCGTTTTATAAGGGCTTAAAAACCGAATAAATATCTATTCGTTTATTTGGAATGTACTGACATGGTTAGAATGTACTGACATTATTTTTCTGCAGGTGATTTCGCTGAGAGACGAGTGCGTACGTCTCGAGTCAGATCTCGAGGAGAAGGAACTTGAAATCTCTCAACTCCTGGAGGAAAAACGAGAGCAGGAGGAGCAGAACAATGAGAAGAGTGTCGAGGAAAGTCATCTCCAAACGCCTGATCCTGTTCAGTCCCGAGATAGCGAATTATTAAGGTTGGTTACTAATTTATATACACTTATCATGTGCTTATAATAAAGAAAAAAAGTAGTGCCTTGTTAAATGAAAACGAAAAGTGACATGGAAAGAGTTATCTCACAATTAGTTTTTTTTTTCGGTTAGTTGTTAATTTAAGCGTTACGAAAAGTGTATTGCTAATTGATTGTGGTCGTCAAGCTCATTAACTCATAGTTATTTGCGCGTTTACGCTTTATATATCACACTTTCACAATCTCCGATTCATTACATGAATAACAAATATACAGTTTCGCATTGTGGTCTACAGTCATTTTCCAAATATAAGCGAAGCAGAATTCAACGCAGGCGATTTGCTTTCTACAATAAAACAATAAACCTAAGGCCACGAGAGAAAACAATTTGTTTATTATTTGCTCGAAAAGGGCGCGCGCGGCAATTAGCGGTCGGTGAACTACTTGCTTATGGTGTGCCACTTCCGAAACGCGATAAGCAAACACATGTCAATCATTTATCGTTAGACTGCGACCTGCGTAAAACTGTCGATTTTGTTATGCGATTGTTTTCGGAAAGTTGTTTAAATGCGGTTAAAAGCGCGCTATTTCTTCGTGTACCTTTGTTATCAAATAAAATTCAGGAGAACAAAAGTATTACTGAAATTAGCAGCTTAACATCAGGCGAGTTTCTCGTACTTTAAAACAAGGTAGATTATATGAACTGGAGTGTTTGTGTAAAATAATGCTTGAATATTTAGCTATTTGTCAATTTCTCACATATGTGCTTTTTATAATGACTTATCGTTAATAGCTGATGTCACAAATTGTTAATCGCTGATTAAAGTGGGGAGCATCAAAGACTTGACAACCACTGTTCACGGTCGCTACATTTGTCCCTTTTCAAGCTTTTTAAAGGCCAATGAATGTTTGTTTTTCAATCGCGTATCATGTAGTATGAACTGCTAGTCTAAAATGAGCTGTTTTACGATTTTATCGAAGGAACTCATCAGTAAGGATCATAAAATATAGAAACGCCGATTTCCCAACACCTAAACATCACAAAGATGGTACAATTGGTAGTATATATAGTTATTTTGGTTTATTGTAGGATCAATGCTTAGTGTTAGATGTTTATTTTCGCCATATTATATAACATCCAAAAAACAACGAAAAAGCTTGAGAAGGATCCCAAATATCTTAAAAACACCGAAACTTGTGTGATTGTTTTTCGACGCTAAGATTAATTCGGTTAATCTTCTTCAGATTAGAAACGGATCTTTCGTCGCTCCGTGAAGAGCGTGGTCAGTCCCAGATAATGATTGAGGCTCTCCGGAGGGACAAAGAGATTTTGGAAGAAGAGATCATCAGGATGCAGAACGACATCGCTCGGGGATCACTCGTCTGGAATGACATGGCTGACGACAATCGCTATGACGTCACTTGCAGTGACGTAACTGACGGTCTTGGGTCGGCGGACGTTTCGGCGGCAAAGTTACAGGTAAGTTTATTGGTCGCATCGTTAAAAGGCCTGGTTTAATACAATTTCAAAATTGTTTTGTAAAAACCTTAGTTTCTATTGCAGCTTTAGATATGTTAGAGTAGTGGTGTCAACCTTTTTTTGGCTTGCAGCACCCTTGAGAAATAATTAATAGTTCGCCGAACCCTTACTATGACTATCCCTAAGATAGTAGCTGCGTAATGGTACAATAAACGAGTTCGAAACAGCATACAATAACTGTGCACATTGTACAAGGTTGAAACAACATTCTTGATTTGCTAAATCCCAATCGTCCCCCAAAAACTATATCAAGAAGCTTACCAATAGAGCAAAACGTGAAATGCAAAATAATTTGAAATATGTCTCGGCACCCTTAATAGTTAGAAATGACACCCCGGTTGGGAACCAAGCCATATAGTAAAAATATGATAGCGGTGTTGGAGTTTGCACCCAGTAATTACTTTAATACAACATTTATGTCTATAAACTTCTGCAAAATTGATGTATTCTGGTGTGAAGCTCCATGCTATGCCAGGGTAGCCAACACGTCGATCGACCGGTCGATCGCCGCTACTACCTGGTCGATCGCCCCATATTTGTGTTACGTCATTACGGTAGCTATCGTACACAAGCGGAATATTAAAATTAAAATGACTAACTGTTTTTTTGGAAAAGCCTAATAAAGCGTTCTTTGACGTAACAAATTAACCTTCATCGCTGGCGTGGAATGCAATTAACGCTCAAAATGTTTAATAAGTGTTCTCGCGACTCTTTTACGAAACTAGTCGATCGAGAGTCTCTAATAAACATTTCAGTCGATCGCAATGAAACAGTTGGCCACAGCTGCAGTATACAGTAACTATTTTCTTATTATTTTAAGGCCATTTTCGGAATCAGAATCTCAAACTTAATCAGAACAAGTTCTTTTTGTGTAAACAGTATAGAAGTTCATTTTTTTGCCGACCATGCTACCGATACCGCCACTCGAAATGGGACATCCTTATATAAATCAACATCGGTAATTGGTGAAATGATCATCTATTTTTACCATTCTCGTTCAGGATGACTCCCTTCGCTCCGAAAATGAGGCTCTCCGCACGAAGATAGCCTCTCTGGAGGACAGCATCCAAGAGATGAGCAACAACAAGAACACCAACATTTGCAACAATGATGATGATTCCGCCCGAATCGTTCCCAAGCTGGAACTTGGAAGTATCGTTGAAAGCGAAGGCGATAGGAAATTACGTCATTCCAGTGACGTAGGTTGCGATGACGACACGGGTCGTTACGTCGAGGAGTGCGACGTGGATACGGCGAGAGTGGTACAGGTGGTTGGAGCGGGAGAAAATAGGGAAGAAACTACGGAGGAAGAGGAGAGGGGAACGGAAGAGCGACTCTTGGCATCGGAAACTGCGGCCGCCAAACTTCTGATGCAGGTATGTATACTCTGATATAATAATATATATATATATATTTAAGGGCATCTTTAGGAAATCCAAATCCATTGCCAGAAGGTTTTTGCTTGTCGGTCACTGTTCCGCTGACGTTTAATATGCAAATAAAACTCAAAGTTCAAAAACCTGTATAAAACCAGGATCACACATTTTGTTAAAGGACTATATATTTCGCCTATACTGGCATCGTCAGTTCCTTAATTCGAATGAAGGATTCGGGTTTTAAAGTTTGAGTTGTGTTTGTTTCTGATGCAGCTATTTATGCCACACACTTTAAACTCTAGTCCTCGGTAAACTGTCTTTAAAGTCAAGTACATAATTATGCAAAAATCATTATGTGATTCATATCTGTTCAAATGTATCTTGAGAAAAAAGGTCATGCAGATTCTACGATACCGCTAACATCAGTAATTAAATAAACTAGGGAAAAGATAGTGAGATTCATTCTAGTAAGGTAAACACAGACACTATTATATCGGTTGAGCAGTTTAAAGTATATACATATATTAGATATATACTGTTTCGTAACAAACTGTTTTATTCGGCGGCTTTTAATTACAACTGCAGGTTTGATTTACCTGGTGGATTTACTCGTTGAGTTTGCGATATTTTATCAGTGATGATTCGATATGTCTGTTGCCTATACTATAAAGTATCCGCCTATACTATTATTAAATCAAAATACTACACAACTGTCGCAAACAACCCGGATAACAGACCGGTGAGAAAATGTTCTATTTTTTTGTGCAGAAATGCTTCAAAATTTAGCCACATTGCATTGCATTTTTGGCAACAAATTATAAAAAAAAGAATGCGTTTTCACTCCATGTTAGAATTTGGATTCGCTGTGGTGTTGATGGGCCATTTCGTCAAACAGTACCAACGCATAGGGTGGCGGTAAAAAGACGAGTATTAGTAACATAACGAAATAGACTGGTCACATCTTGCCCGCGTTACTTCGCTTTACTACCGATATCGAAGAGGCAATATATTTCAACAGTTTATTTGTCACGAGTCAACACAAGGCAAGCGACCGTTGGTATTCGTCAAACAGCCATCCTATTCTCGTCGGTGAATTCGCAAACAAATCATTATGACTGAGGCAAATAACTCTTCTCGTTCACTATAAAGATTTCTATTTGTCACAACTTTGCTTTATTCCTTCAATTATTTCAAGAATCTATATTCTTGATGTAGGACTGGACACTCTAACTTGGTTTGGTAACAATTCCAATCACATGACATTTAGATGTTGATTTTTTAGAAATTCAAATAAAACCTTTGTTTCAAATCTTTAATGTCGGCCATAAAGTTTTACTGATGCACATTAGGTTCGTCTATGAGGCTGTCAAACACTACAAAAAGAGCTAGATGACGTTTTAAATTATAATTTTTTGGATAAATACTTTAAATGACTAAAAAAAATTATTAAAAAAATCAATTTATCATTGCTTTAAAATCGCTCGAACGCTACTTTTGTATTAAATTAACCGTTAAGGTTACGTGTAAGGACAGGGCTGTCGGGCAGATGTCATTTGGCAATCGAGAAATCTTGCGACAATACCACTCGGGCGGTCTATCCTTGTAAACTAGACATTCTTCACTAATAAAACAATCTCGGAATCCTGCGTTGTTGCGCACGGAACCGAAGCAAACAAGATGCTACGGCGTGTTGACTCAGATTCGAACTTTCTCGGTGGCGCCGCTTTGTTTCCGAGTTATGACTTTGGCGTAGTTACAACGCGGAATAGCAAGGTTGTTTCGCAGAATAGATAGCAAAAGTATAGCAGTCGAACATGTGCAACTTAGTGTGTGTTGCGGACGAGCGTAACTTAGTGTTATAATCACAATTGGACATTAAGCAGGTTAATGATAGACATAAGCGTGTTTCCTGATAAGTGTTCGTTTGTCAATGTAAAAAGGTGTTTTGATTAGAATTCCTCTCTTGAGGCATGTGTTTTTACTATGCACGAAATTATCTGATTACCTCCGGTTTTATACTAGTTTTAGTGTAAGAGGTTTAAGACACCCGGATAATTTTATTGCAGTTTAAATAGTATATATTTACGTTTGGTAAATATATCTAGAGCTCGCGATTATTATTATTAAACATTATAGCATCTCGTATACGAACAGGTGCTTTGCGCAACACCACAAGCAGTCACTTTAGCTCTCATTGGTTTCTTTCAAGACATCGTAAAAATAAAAAATCTGACCATAAACCGCTCATAACGTTAATCCTTCACATAAAACATCGATTTGGAACCGCAGAATAAACATTCAAGAAATTTTATTCCAACAAAGTTACGTTTAGATTAAAAAAATTATTATTTAACTTTTTCGTTGTGAAATATTCCAGCGGATATTACTGCACTTCATTGTCATATAAACCGCCCGGTTACGCTTGGTTTGCACAGTTTTTGCGTTTAAAAATAGATAAGCGAACTTCACGTGAGGTTCGTTACGTATAAAACACGCTTTGTCACAGATCACGTTTTAATATAATTTTTGTGTTTTTCCTGTTGTTTGAGGCAGTGTAGAATAGGCTAACCGCGGTATTTTGAAGCTGCGTTCATTATGTAGGTTCAGGAAATGGAAGAAGAGGCCTCAGCGTTGCGCGAACAAGTCCAGGAGCTAACAAATCAGAATGAAGCAATGCAAAAAGAATTCTTTGGCGATATACACGACAACTTTCAGAGCCAGGTATTTACCTTCGTTAATATTGTATGCCGAAGCGGTATAAACGCTTCGCTATATACTTGAATGTTTTATAAATATTTTCATAAGAAAATTGCTTTTTTTTTGTTTGTTCAAAATTAAAAAAAAGTGTTTGAAGCAGTGATAAGGACGGAAAATACTGTCAAGACGCCGTACCGGTAACCTACGTCATTCCTTACGAAGTCTTGTCTAAAAAAACTATGTGCTTGTCCATTTTAGTTTTCTTATTGTGCACGACATCAAACGATAAGCCTATCATTTTAAAGGTTCTCGTGCTTTATAACTTCCCTTCATTACGTAACTTTGTGACGTTTTCTGAAAATTGTCGTTCCAAAAACGATTTCGTTCATCGTTTCAGTAAAATCATTCTATAATTTAAACAAAAGGGCAATTTCAAGGAACTTTTTTATACCTTAAATTTCAATGTAGAATTTATTTACCAGCGTTGTATAACACTTGGATTTAAAAAGTGATATACGTTTGGGCTATGCGAAAAAACTATATTTGTTCAATTGAAGAACAGGCAAACTGCAAACTGTTGTTCAAACAAATCAAGCAATACAAATTGTAACCGATTAGTCGCTTCTACAGGTTGACGCGCTGAGTTCCGCCAACGCAACCTTGGTTAACGTCCTTAAGAAGAAAAACGAAGACCTTGACGAATCCCAAGCCCAATTGAAAGAAATGGAGAACGCTGAAGACCAATGGCGTCACAGGTTTCTTTGTTTTACGTTTAAACGAACTATCAAAAGATTGGAAACAATACTATGTTATATTATCATTTTGTTGTTTATGGTGTGTACACAATAACCAATCCCCAACTCTAAACCCTTTGCTCACACTTGCGAAGGAATAATCATCACACGTGCTTTTATTCAAATAATAATACTTTGACGATGCGACTTTAAACCCTTGAATCAGCATCACGAATTCGTGATCAAATAGGATTGAAGGTTCACAAAACCTAATAAACTTGGTTCAAATGGAAATAATTATCACCGATAGAAAAGGAAAAAAAACTTTATTCGCCAACTTGACATTCTATCATATAATATTTACAAACTATGGACATAACAAAATGTGTTACTTTTTTAACTGCGCTTGCTCCGTCTACATATTCAAACTTTACCATACAGTTACATTCGCCTCGTGTTCCTATTTTATTTGAATCGCGTTCTCTCGGATTCGCGTAGATACCAGGAAGTACAAAAGCTTGCTGAGGAGTTACGTCAGCAACTGCAGAGGGCCGAGCTGGACAACCACGACCTCCAGTGTCGACTAATTGACCTCGACCAGGAATGCCAGAAGATGATTCGACAGGACGGTGAACAGATAAAAGAGGTTGGAACACGTCAATAGGCCAGTTCAGAACAAGATATATATTCTGACTCCAACCATAAGACCAAAATAAGAACAACATCACGATGGAATAAAATTAAGTTCGGAATAAGATTAAAATAGGGCTCATTCCTATAGTGTAGTACCCTCTAAAATCGAAATAAGTCTAAAACTCGTCAGAATAAGGTCTAGATGCGATTCAAGCTAATGTATATTAACGCATGCGTCGACAATTGTATAAAGGCAGAATTATGTGGTAAAATTAAGTAAAAACGAAATTTCTGTGGACAAAGTCGAAAAACTGGAAGTTGTTTTTTGTGTAGCCTTTGTTATGATTAGGGCCCGCAAAAGTCACTAAAGTTAAAATTTTTTAAGGACCTCGTCTGTCCACGAATCAAAGAATAAAGTTGTTTTCAGCACCTAGGGGACTGTTTCTAAGAAATTTATAGGTCAAAATAAAGTTAAAATTTACAATAAAGTTAAAATTTTTTAATAAAGTCAAAATTTGTCAAATTATGGCTTTTGACAAAGTGTGTTTCTTGAGAGTAATTTTTGTAAAAATCGTCGTGGAAGCATTGTAAATCAGGAACTGCGACACAATTAAACCATATTAACCCGTAAAAGCAGGCAAAATGTCACAATGCCCACTTGGATCAGCAGTAACTTTTATCGCAAATTGTCCATTTTTTTATTTATTGTTTCGTATTTAAATAATTCTTATAAAACACTTTATCTTCACAAACGTGTTTTTTTTTCGAAGATCAACAATTTGGATTTTAGAAATAGCCTACTGACATTCTGTAATACAAAAATGCCTAAGCAAGCTAAATCTATTGCCAAAAAACCTGATGCACTTTTTATAATTCATAAAACACCTTGACTTTGCGACAAAATATTACGTTTGGGTCTGAAATCGACAAAATATTATGTTTGGGTAACTGGCATCAATTCAGGGAAGAACCATGGCCTCTACAAACAAGCAATTTCGTTAGGTTAAAATAAAGTTTCAATTTGATAAAAATAAAGTTAACATTTTTTTTTAGGTTAAAATAAAAATGGCCCTAGTTATGATGAATTCTGTTCAGCCATAGTTGGCTTTCTACTATATCGAGGATTAAATTTAAATTTGCCTCCAGCGGACCCTATTACAATATTCTGCTTTACCTGCCTAGAATTCGTACGTCAAAGAACCATCATCGCAATTCGAAGCCGCTTTTATTTCGGGTTTGATCAATTGGTCTCCCTAAGGTTCAGGCGTGGTTCCAAAGTTGTCAAACAATCCCTTCCCTAACCAAACATTAGGAGCGTCTCTCCTGTGACAACCGCATTCAGCCTTGTTCCTTTAAAAATGCGCTTCAAAATCAAGTCGTACAACGTGCCATCTGCTGGGTAGTTGTTAAATTGTGGCTTGATAAAATTAGCGTTTTTAAAATATATTTACCTATTGTTGTTTCACCAGTCCAATATACGTTGGCGTTTAACCGAATTCCCATGATCCATTCCTTAATTTACTTTGCTTCAAATGTCGCTATCTGACGTTGTCAGTTACCTGCTGTTCCAGTCTCATAAAAGCGTAACCTAACGCCATGCCCGGACTGGCCCTTGCCCTTTAGGTGAAATTACACAGTGTTCCGAATAGTGTGCGTCTGTTACAGCCACAAAGCCTGACGTGTTTGCCGATATAGTTGGCCGGCGATTTTACAGGCTACGACGTTAGGATTTCCTGTAATTTAGGTTTGAGATTATAGTGTGGAGACAATTTTGAAATGACAGTTGAGTTTCTTAGAAAAGCACAATCAAAATTTATCGGATTGTGATGTATGTTGTTTTATTTGTATTTGCAGTCAACATATAGTGAGCTCACTTGTAATCTGATATTGAAACCAAACAACACCTATTTGGCGTAATATGGTTTGAAAATTATTGCATATTGGAAATGTTTACTGGTGAAACGTCTTGCTCACACCGCTAATTTTATTTAGCTTCCTCATTTTCCAAAGCCTGCTTTCTTTAATGTTAAAACAAAACAGGAAAAAAACTTTAAAAAAAACTCCGGTTGCGTGCAAGATATGAGTTTATCACACTCACATAAGTGTAGAAGTCCGAATAGTTCTTCTGTCCACTGTGTTTTTACTCCGTCGTTTACATGACCCATCTAGGGTATTTTTAGGCTAAAATTAAAATGTGTTATAAAGCAGTTCAATGCTTGCTTATTTAATGTTTTTAATTGAAGTAATAACAATCTTAATATCATTTTGGGTATGTTACCGACTGTCGTCAGTAACTGTAAAATATTTTTTATTATGTTCGCACGCCCTTTCTGCGACCAACATCGATTTTAAACAGCGTGAACAATTATTGCCGAACACGAAAGGCGGACAAAACCGGCTTTGCTTACATAGGCTTATTGTGTTTCGCCGCTTGGCCAACTTGTAAGTCTGTTTCTATTATGATGTGGGAACTCTTTTTATAAGCCCATCGCTTATGTTACTATGGTATGTGGAAGCGAAACTGTTTCGAGCTATGCTCATACTAGTGTTTTGTGTTTTGGCGACGTGGGTCAAGTGCTGTACAGCGTAAACTTTTTGGGTAATCAAGATCTTTTTCAAAACATGGGTTGCTTTTAGGTTATTGTATTACCTGTGTTGCTGTACCTTCTAGGATAGAAGTGAGTTGACAACGAATAGTTTGATGTTAAACTTATTTAAAGTAAGAAACTACAAAGACTTTATGAGGTAACAGACAGAAGTAGTTTTTTTGATATAAGGTTTCCTTGAGCATATTAGCGGAAGTCGTTAGGTAAAGCTAACGTCGTGGAAAAGTAATCTAACTTAAAAGTACAATAACTAATAGTAAGTTAGTTAAAGCCTCGACACATCACCATATTTACCTCCCATTTCCGTTTTCAGTTGTAAGTTTAAGGTAATTACATCAGTTGTCCTTTTTGGGGGTGGGCAGTACCTTTCAGTTGTTCGATGATCTTGACGGAAGTAATCCACAAATCTTTACATTTAGAAATCCTGAACAACGCGCAAAATGAATATAACAGCGTTTGTCATTTAAAATTTGGCATATAGATATTGTAGGTTAAGTTGGTGGCCATAATGCACCCACTGTATTTTTGGCCTATTTTAACTACGTGAATAGAATACTTTTCGCGCCCTGCGCCCATTGTTTTTCTATTAACCCATTTTACTAAAATCGTTTAGCCCCTATGCGTTGTGTGTCTTTTACAACCTCTTTAATTAAACTTCACTAAAGGCGATTTTGTAGTGTGCAACTCGATAACGTATTTGTTCTAGCTTTTATATTGAAAGTAACACCTCTACGACAAACTTTAATAAAATAAACGAACTGTTTAAGGCTCTTAGGTAGACTTTTGCAAAGTACGCCCCGCAGCCAGGGTCCGGCCGGCAAAGCAATTTAATCCACGGTTTATTTTTCATAAACATGTTAGAACCAAAGTACGTCTAACGTTTTTTCCTTAAATTTTCCCTTGTAAGGCACACCTACAACTTGTCAAAACAAAGCTATTTGCAGCTTTTGTATATAAAAGGAGTGAAACTTTTATATTTGATATCCTAATTTTGACCCGGCCAGCCAAAACATTTTCGTATTATTATGCAACCCCGTGTCAAAAATAATTTCCCACCTCTGTTCCCAAGGCTACTTCTTTATAAAGTTTTATGTTTCGCTCAGTGACGTCACGCTCTGACGTAACGTTTTACGCATTGTTATTACGTAAGGTTAATTCTAAATTCATAACCCTGCTCGAACAAAAATCCTGAATTCGCACCTGGTGGGAAGCGCGCTTTCCCTTCAATCTAACCCTTATTGTTGTTGGATTAATTTGTAAAGCTGTTTTAAAAGACGTTTTGTATATTGCTAAACAACTGTTCTCAAAACTATGCTGTAAATGTGACTTGACTGCCGTGTACAGAACACTGATGGAGTCGCGATGAAAGTGGGCTACACCAACGCATGCACACAAACGATACCATTCGATGACGTCATCAAGGAATGGAAGGCGGAGAGACGTGCGCGACACCAAGCGACGAAAGGTTTGGAAGACACAGGTATAAAAAAACACAGAGTGTTATATTGTTATATTAAAAATAACTTTCGTTATTTCGAATGAAGCTCCAAACAGTTAATTATGTATTTAACTCAATCAAAGTCCATTGTGATATTAAACCGTGTAAAGACGTTACTCTGTGTAGCGTTCTAATCAAGCTTTCTTAAGGTATAAACAATTTTTGCTGTTGCTCAAGATATAAACTCGCTAGAATAAAATATTTCTGAATGGCGGGATATTTTAAATTTTATCAGGTCGTCGCTGTAGGATTTCAGAAATTATTACACAAGATGTCAAAAAAAAAAGATTCTTTATATTACGTAGCAAATTAAAATTGCCCAAAAAATCTTCACAGGATTGTAGTTTCAATATATTTATTACGTAAAATGAAAAAAACTAAACTATTTATAAATTTATTCAGGTTTTATGGCAAAAGCTGTTATGGTACGGTTCATTTAACAATAGACAAAAAACACCATTCCTATAGCATATAGCAGTAAACAACCGCTTTAAACTTTAGCTGGATGTTATTAACTCTAAAGTTACAATTGTCGCGCAGACAATGACATCTCAGATTTGGACAGCTCAAAATCGTCCTCCACTATTTCCCAAATAACAGCACCGCTAGTGGGCACTACAGAGGCTGACGGTCTTGCAGGGGATGCTCTCTTGCAACGTACAATCATTAAAGCAAGCGTGGCCCCACAAGAGGACAAGTTTAATGAAGGTGAGGAGCCTAATGTTTACTTAAACATTGCAAGTGAAATAGTTTCCCTATCAATTTTAACTGGGCCCATTTATAAACAGAAATAAACAGGAGAAATTTGCTGAAAAATCTATGTAAAACTTGGAGTGCTTATCCATTTTAACCATTAACAAGACTACTCTGTGAAAATTATTTTTTGAAAACAATATAGGACTTTAAAAGACAATACACGTTTTTTTAGTAATTTAAATTAAAATACTAAAGCCATTATTTTCGATGAAATCAACATTTCTCTGTTGCAAACGTTTCGGCAGTAGCTCATAGAGGTTAAATAATGAAAAGTTGATAGTTGTTTGGCTTTTCACCCACCAGTAAACGACCACACATACCATGTTTAATAAATCAGTTCATATTCTGCAGATGATATTCCAGCCCCGATCACGGACCAGAACGGGGGCACTGTGACCCCAGATTCCGAGCCGCCGTCCGTTTCCGTGGCAACCAGATTGGGTGCAACCCTGGGAGATCAAATCAAGTCGCTCCAGGCAGAAATACTCGGCTATCAACTCATGATCGAGAAGCTCAAAAAACGAAATAAGGTTCGTTCTTATCGTTTTGCCTATTTTTGAAATATGGGTTGGGCGAATTTCGCTAGGTCCTTTTAGCGAATATATTTGAGTGATTGCGCTTATGTATTTAGCTTTACCGCACCCTCGTGAACAACCAAACAAAGGCGTTGTTATTTTTTAAAAGGTGAAAAAGTCATATTTTGGCTAACATTAAGATATTTAATAGTCTTTGTTTTGTGCGTGCCTTGTAGCACTTGGTAAAAGGCATTTAGCAGTTGCAATAGTGCTTGAGCAGATTAGGTCCAAATTATAGAAGGGGTATGATAGACTAAACCTGAAGGTGACGATGTACAATTTATTAGAACAATCCACATTGTGTCTTTTATCACGACGAGAGAAGGAAAGTATGCAGCTTTCGCAAAATATGAAGGGTATTCAGCGTGTTGTGCTTTCCCAAATAAGACAAACACAATGACCCTTTAATAAAAGATGGATTAAATTAAATATAAAAAGTATAATACTTTGCGAAATTAGTTTCGCACTAAGAATTAGTGAAAGGTGTATTTGAAAACATCCCTTGTTTGAACAAGAGATAACAAAGTTATGTTTATTTTAAATCAGACCTTGGTAAACTACGGCCCACTGTACTTGGCTCATGTTTCATAATTTTTCCCACAAATCTAATCCTTCTCATGTTTCTACTTTGATTTCGCCTGCCCTATATCCCGACCAGTTTGTAAAAACAATGTCATTTACAGCTTTTCTGTAAAAAGAAATAGCCCACACTTAAAATGATTTGTATTTCAGATATCCCTATTTACCCGGTCCTTCAAGAAATTCTTTGTCTCTCATGTGACACGTGTAAAAATATTTGCCTACCACTGCTCTTTACTAATCTTTCATAGTCCACCAACCGTGTAAAATAGCCAGATTTCAAAGCTTAGTAACCGAGACGAATACTGTCGCACGGCGAAATAAACTATTAATTTTCCAATATAGTAATTCAACTTTACGATATTCTGTGGTTGTGTAAGTTTTATATCTCTTTGCATCCCAGTAAAACATCTAATACCAGAAGCATTCCTAATATACTAATTAATTGTCACATTGTGCGTGGTCGGAGTTTGTATACATTACTCAGTGACACCCAAACCCGAACATGTGTTGTCTTGTTCCAAAGCTCCATCCAACATTCCATAAAACACGTCAGGCACAACTTCAGATCAGTCTCTCATTACCACATTCACTACAATATCGACAAAAGTGTCGAAAACTGCCACGGCTGGCAACTCGCTCCAAGTCGAAATAAAAGCAGTTCAGCGCGCCGAGTGTTTTCCTTGCGAATTGTCGCGAGACGCTTATTCCATTCACAATGATCCCCGCGCGGCTTCGAAGTCTAAGATAACAACATCGGCCGGTCGCTTTACGTTTTGTGGTTGCTTACTCTTAGGTTGCGACAGAAACAAGCGGCAGCGCGGGAAAATAATGACCAGTGATGTTGATTACTACACCGATCTGGACGTTTCGCTGAAATTCAGCTTAGTGATGGCATTGTTTAAATCGAGTCTGATATAAGTAGAGTTTAGCCTGCTCAGTGTAACAGAGGATGGCAGGGTTTGCGATCGTTAAAGTAATTTAGCCTTAAATATCGTCTGATCGCCACTTTCCGTATATTTTTTTCTTGAATTTTAGTAGGTTTGTATACAATAAGCGCTTCATGCGCTTACAGCTTTAGTTTAAGTTATAATTACCCCCCAATAAACTATACAGGAATAGGGTAGGGTAGGCTTAGCAGTGCTATGAAACTTGTTGCATAGAAGTGTAATTGATATATGAAGAAATTTTATAGTCAAAATAATGTTCAACGTTAAATCAATTCCAAAGCATAGGTTTCATGTAAATTTTACCGTTTCGATTAGATTTATATGCTTCTCATATCCCTCATTTGATTTACGAGGAGAAAGCCGATGGTTATATTTGAGTTGTGTAAAGCACTATTGTGTCGTCGAATAAACCCATAGATTTATTTTCACTGTTGTATAGGAGATTGCATTAAAAAAACAAATTGTATAGGAGTTGCTAGAGGGCGCTGGCGCTGCGATGACGCAAGATGACAAGGAAGCAATGGAGCGTGAAATCAGCGCACTTCGCGGCCAGGTGGCGCTGTTGGAGAGGAACAATCGTATATTCTCGGATCGCGAGCGTACCGACCTAAAACAGGTAGGTTGGCAAGAATGTCACGCAACTTTTAAACTAAAGTGCAAACCACAATATTCACGTGTAAGGCACATTAGGGCTAAGGAACTGCGAAGTGTCAAGGCGCCATATGTTTTACACGTTTCTTTAAATCAGACTGTAATTCTGTAATTCCCTGTATATCATTGACATGTTTCCACTTTATAGAAATCAGTTCGCTTATGAAATAATTTAGAAATAATACCTAAGTGGTGTGTTAAATGTAACCTTGGTATAGTCATATAGACGTTATGATTCCAATTTATATTTCTACCTATATCGGCTATCGGGTCCGTCGCGTCTTTGCGACGATCAATTATAATAAATGTCGTCATGATAATAAATGAAGTATTATTCCCATTCGTTGGCAATTTGCTTGCTTTTTCTGGTAGATTTTCCATTTTCATTGAACTTACGACATAACTGTTTTGCATTATGGCGTACTACAAAATATCTCACGCTTATGTAGAACCACAAATATCTCACGCTCCACTTTGACAGACTAAAGTGATTAATTTGTAATAGAGGTTACATTTTCGTGGCGTTCCAAATTATTGAAAAAAACACACCGGTTTAATTTGGAAAATCAGAGTTTATATTTTGTATTCAATCACCCCTTTGTCATTAAATAAAAAAGGCTTATAAATAATACACCTTAAAGTACCAGAAAATTGTCTTTATATTAATTAAATGGTAAAACTATAGCTCGAGTTACTTATTACAAAATTGTAAGCCTCTATCGAATGAATGCTTGGCGATAAACGCCCCCTTTAAACATTTACATTTTTGTCTTTAAAGTTACCATAGATTTTGATAACCGTGTTATCAAAAGCTAAAATTCACCGCGTGTCACTGTAATTCTTTCCTATCTACTTCTTCTACACTTCACGCACCTCTTTCGCTTCCTTTCCATGCCAGGACCTGGAGTTGAGCAACAAGCGTTGCGGCACCCTCCAATCGCAACTTCAGGCGATCAAAAAAAAGATCGAATACGAAGAAATGGAAAAGCTGAGGCAACAAACGGATGCACTTAATCGCGAAGTTGGTCCCTTTGTTTCGCTGTATTGCATGTTCGTTTGGTAGAGGCTTTTTGTCACCCTTTCTGCGTAACAAACACTGTTTAGACACATTTCTTGGTCACAGTTCTATTTCAACCTTGTTAGATTCCTCAAAAACATGGACTGTTTTTTGTACTATAGTTAGTACAAGTGTGGCATAAATTTTACAGTTAAAACACAGATATAATAGTGCTTTTCTGATATTTTTAAAATTTATTCGTAGTTATACATCTTTTTATTCTAGACCAAAGTATACGCCAAATGTTGTGACATATCACCAATTAGTTATATAGACTTGTGTTAATTTACAATAGATCGAGAAAACTGCATTTACTGTACAACACGATAAAACACAATTAGCATTTTTGCTTCGATTTTAATTATTTTGACAATTCAAAGACGCAAGAACTCCGGGAAAAGTTGCAAGTTTATCAGGAGGAAGAAGACGAAGATGAAAGCAGCTCGGATGAGAGCGGATCAGAATCTGGAAGAGGAAGAAAAAAATACGCTCGGCTGCTTGAACTAGAAGAGGAAGCGGAGGACCTTAAAAGCAAGATAAAAGAACAAGATGAAGACATAAAAGGTAGACGTGTTGCTGGTAATATAGTTTGAATTTGTAGCTAACCAACGGACACGTCATAGATCGTGACGTCATGGTAGATGAGCTCCAGCATCAGTTGGACTGCGTGAAGCGGGCGCATCGCGAAGAAGCCGAACGGATGGAGAAGAGGAACAAAGAGCGTGAGTTTCAGCTTCTGGAGGAGGTTAAAGATCTGGAGAAACAGGTGGAGGACTCTCAGGAGATGATCGAGGTAAGTCAAGTTTGCGGAAGATTTTTTAATAAACGAATAATTTCACTACATATTTTGTACAGTTTTTTTGTTTTTGTACCTATAGATTTGTGTGGCTGAATGTGTAATTTATAAGGCGCTTTTGATGCTAATTTGCACAAAAATTATAACTTTACTACTTTCGACCTTTACGTTGAAGATATATTACGTTGTTTAATTAAACTTACCATTTTTTTTATGTTCCTTCTATAGTTTTGCAAAGTAGCAAGGTACAGCTTTCTCAGCTAACTAAAACCTATAGGTTTTTTAAATTCAGTTGAAGCAGTCAAACCTTAAAAGCAAGAGCCAACAATTAGAGGACAGCGAAACGGAGATCGAAAATCTGCGGAGGGAAATTCAGAAGAAAAACAAGGAGATCGAACGGCTACTATGGGACATAGAGACCTTACAGGTGAAAATTCAGTTGTGATGATTTCGATATTTTCATGTAGCGACGTTTATGGTTTCTCAAAAGTATTTTTCATCGCAAAACAATTTTTGTTGTAACAAGAAAATATCTATCGCTTTAAATATGTTGAAGTTCATTCATACACCTAAAATTGTTGGTAGAATTTAACAGAAATAAGTGCAAAAAGTATTTTATGTCAAAGTTAGTTTTATCGGTTACTTTTAGAAATACAACAGTTTTTTTTTAACAGAGAGAAAACCTAGCCCTGCGAGAACGTATCGACAACCTGAAATTTGCACTAAGTGATGTCAACGACGTGCCTACGTCACCGATGACCCCGCTGCGTTCTCCCACCGGTACGTCATTCACAATGAGGTCACGCCCGCCGTCCCGATCTTCAACGCCCAGGATGCGGCCACAAAAAAAGGAAGACTTGCACAACGGCAGCGGTGATTCAATCGCGTCGCCTTCATACGTCAGATATACGTCATCGATTGATGGTGACGCGGACGAGAAGGCGCGCAGTCCGCTAAGAGACGGAATCAAAGAGGCAAAACAAGCGGTTGATGACATGGGGGAGGTTTTGGACACCCCCCGACATGCCCCCGTGTTGAGGAGCCCGGTTCCAAGAAGGGCGGAAACCAGGAGCAACTGCTCTTTGTCAGATGCACAGGAAGATAAAGAGCAAGTTGTTGTGACAGATAAAGCTAAAAGCGACGTAAGCTCTTCAAGCTCGGGATCGGGTCGCTCAAGTTCAAGTAGACATTCTAAGCGGAAAAGCAAGAAGGCTTCTAAAACGATTTTCGAAACACCGAAGGATCAGGATGAATTGCAGCAAGGTTTTCCTCAAGAAAAAAAATCCTGGAAAGATGGTCCTAAGTTGTTATCGTCTTCTGCTGAGTCATCCACGAGTGCAGCAAAAGGGCGTGAGCAACATATCGAGTTGTCAAACTCAAAGCAACCATCTATATCGCCGTCTAAATCTACCTCATCTTTCAATGACAATGGCGAGTCAAAAATTCAAGACAACCCTTTGAAGTCGGGTCATTCCACACCGAAACAAATTCAACTTGCTCAGGCTTCATTCCATTCAACGGATATCGACATTTCGTTTGGATCTGTATCTGGCTCCGAACTAGAAGATGGCAGCAAGAAAGATTCCGATGAAAACAAAGAAGACCCAATTACCATCGTTTCTCTACCTTCGAACGACCCAACTTTGAATCTCACTATAGATTCAACATTTGCATCTGCTCCTGCCTTGGCTCGACAAATGAAAACTTCTTCTCCTTTTCGAGATACAAGCGAAAACGTTATCAGATCATCTAGCAGAACACCCGAACGTCAAACCTCATCATTATCATCATCCAGCGAGTCGCTGTCAGATTCCCAAGCTAACAATCCAAGTATGAGAACACCGGACGAAAAGCTGGTAACACCTGAAAGAGAAGCAGCATTACAACGGAAGGCGAAAGCAAACCCCAAAGAAATGTACAACTCAGCACAAAATCACAAACCGTCGTCCAGTACATCTGTTACGCCGTTGTCTTCCAAAGCAGACATGAAGGAACCTACGACGGATAACCAGATATTAAATACAACTGGTTACGCTTCCACTTCTTCGTCGGATTCGAGCGGTTCAATCGAGGTAAATAAAACACCATCTTTCGTTGCAAAGCCAACAAGCAAAGATGGCTCCCCGGCTCCGGTTAAGTTGGAAAATCGTAGACCGACTACCGACGACGAGACAACTCATTTGTCCCGCGACAGTTCGCCGATAAAACCAGCAGAAACCGGATCTCAACTGCCGGTGTCACTCTTGCCTGACGACCGCCCGACCTTGATCCAGGAGGTGGCGAAAGCACGCGAAGAGGCGCGAAAGTGGTTCGCGGAGGTTACGCAATCCGACAGGGAAAAAAGGAACATCGATCGTCGCTTGGTGGCGCTAGAAGGAGAACTGGAACGTCTGAAGGGAGTCGAAAACAAGTCAGTTGGAATAACGAAAATATCTGTGTCATTTTCCAATTATGCTTTAATAAGCAATAGGTTTTATACATTTTGACCAGTGTTTTAGAAATGTACAGGTTCTGATTTCCTGAGACATATTGCTGAGATAGAAAGATAAAAATATATCATTACAAACCAAGAAAAAAATTAAATTAACAGCACGGCGTGGCCCATACATTAAGCTGGTTTGAGATGTGATACACATCCAGCCCTTTGTAAAGGCTATCAAATTATGGGTAATCAACGTGCCCTTAACATTTTGTAAGTAAAACGTTTTGCCTTAAGCTACGAAGAGCTGAAAAAGAAGCAGGACGACGTCAGGAGAACGTCACGTGATCTGGAGACGCTGCGTACGCAAACCCAGGCAGCCAATCGGAAAGCAGAAGAGGCGCGCCAGAGAAGCGCTTTGCTGCAGGCGCATTTACTCGATAAAGAGGAAGTCGAAGAAGAAAATGAAAAGCTAAAGGAAAACCTGCTCAGCTTGAAGCAAGAGCAAGAGAGCAAGGTGAGTAAAAGTTTGACTCTAAAAGAAAAGTAAAAGTGGAAAGTGGAGAGCATAACTTTTCGAGATTACTTTTGTCGCAACTGGAAACTACTACAGCGAACCATCAAAAGTTTGTCTTTTTAAAATGAAATCGAAAATTAGAAGTCAACATCGTCATATCGTGTCCAGTTAGAGCACATTTTTAGGTTTTCATCAGGGCTGCTAAGTCAGACTCGGAACTCGAGTAAGACTACCAGAGTCTTCTGTCCGATGGTCGCATGCGCAGTACAAAATTCGAAAATTGGCCACGAAGTGAAAAGCTGGTATGGCATATTGTGACAAATATTCCAACTATGCATCGTGGGTGGGTGAAATATATTTATACCGTATCGTGGGTGGGTGAATTAAATATATGCCCCTTGAGTGGATTGCTGAACATCCACCTGATTTAGCTACTCAAATGGGCACAATACAGTCTGTGTAGTAAGGGCCGGACTCAGGACTTTCCGAAATCACACATTTGGCCGGAGTCGAACTCGGGATTGGGAATCTGAGTCGATTTCATTGTTTTCGCCAGAGTCGGATTAGGGTTATTTTTTTCGACTTCGCAGCCCTGGTTTTCAAACATCGTCTTGTTTGCTTGTTAAGGACCATTAGGTCATGTGCATTTCTATGACAGCTCACTGAGCACTGTAGGAGGCGTGGTCCGTGGTTTGACCCTTTACTCACTTTAACATATTAGCCTTGGAGTGAACAATACCAATCGAATTAGAAATAAAATTGTTTTAACATATTTAGAACCCTGCTTCACCTCTTCGAGAGCTGCAGCCTTCCTCATTGACGTCATCTCACAGTGACGTCACGAGGGCGTCAGAGAAAAAGTCATCACCTGGTCAATCAAAAAATGTTATCGAACCGAAACTGGATTCACCTATTAGCGAGCAACTTCGAAGCATCCGGGACAGTTTTGAATTTGTGGCGAGCAACGTGAGTATATTGTTAACATCACTTTAAGTACGTTAGGTTAATATTTGGCCTGGTGTGTTTTATGCATATGGGTTACTTTATGATTTAAAAGCGAAACTACCTTATCTGGCCAACACCAACTTACACCTTGAAGAAAAAAGAATTTAACGTTTAACCGCCATGTTAGATTGATCTAGAAATGTTAAAACATCCACGTAAAATTTTACTAACTACATAATAAGATCTTCGCCTGGAAAAAAATAGTTCCTTTATACTTTATTAAATCATGTTGCACTAAAATCTATTAGAATTGCATTGACCTTTGCGAATTCATGTTGTCCTCAACTAGTGTTTATTCAAAATATGGCTTTGCAAAATATGAAAAATAATGTGGGCTTATTCTATTGTGTGTGGAAATATGCATTTTACATAATATCAACTTTTATAAAATATTCCTCAAACGAATACATAATATTCTATTATACATTCAAACAATATAAAATAGGACAAGTTTAGTTTTTATTGCAAACAAATTTAAAAATTAAAAGAAGGCTTTTTCATAAATCCTCGGCTGCCTTGGTCTTAAACTTGCCGCAGATTTCTTTTTGGCTTTGGTGATTTCTTTTAAGTTATAACCCAGCCGGCGCGTGTGTTTATGTAGTTTACCGATCTCGTTGTAAAGAAACACAATGCTGAGCAGGCGCTGACTCCGGAGAAGGTATCAAGCTTAATTGCACGCCTTTTCATAGCCATGCATGTTGAAAAGTATAGCCATATAGCATTTGATCAAATGCGATGCAGAGGTTGCACTTTAATTTTGCACGTCAATTTTGGTCTTTTGAATATTTGCAATTGCTCTCTATTTAGAATATTTAAAATTGCCTTGCACACTGTACCTGAAATCTTATGGCAGCATGAGGTTGTTTTTATTGGCAAGCATGAATGCGTAATGCGTTAAACACAGAAAATGTGTTCAAAAGTTCACAACTTACAATTATTATCAGCTGTTTGCCGGTGTGGCCACAAGTCAATTAATTTATCAATGCTTTTTTCAAAAATAAGCTTTTGCAATCTCTAATTCTAAACCTAATTTTGCATAATTCTAAACCTAATTTTAAGATCTTCTCTGTTGAACGCCAGATTTATCTTGCGACGATAGCAAAATTCAAGGAATATAACTCACTTTATTATCAAACTTGAAACATCTAATAGTTCCAGATCATGTAATTTATTTAATTCTTTTACATAAAAGCCGCCATCATTTTGTCTAAATTTGTCGTCAATAGACGAAGCATTTGTCATTGATGACGTATAACTGTACAACTAACAGGCGAAAGTTTCCAAGCTGAGGCGAAAGTGTCGCGAACGTGATCAGCTGCTCGCCAAGCTTGTTTTAAAATTGCGAAAAACAAAGAATGGTGACGACGACGTCACTGGTGACGACATCGACGTTCACGGGTTGCATGACGTGTCGTTGACGTCATCGATGGAAGGCATCCTGGAAAAGGCGGGATCCCTGATCCGCGATGACTTGGCGGAAAGCGATTGGTCCGAATCTAGTCGAGTGTCAACTAAATCTCAACGGAGAGGAAAGGACACCGAAAACGCAGGTTATTTGGGATGTATATTAGCTACTAGCCTTTGGATTTTCTACACGCTGTAAACTAAATTTTTAACAGCAATGTTTGTATAAACTTACCCGGCATTGAAAAACATTGTTTCGACTACAAAAATCAAGCGTTTATTATTAATTGTTGTCTCTCAAACATGCAGCTTTACATAAACTGTTGCTACCAGACATGGTAATAATCAACAAAAAAGGATTTGTAATTGTTAACCAACGTTTTAGCAACCTATTTAAATCGCCTTCTTCAGGGTGAATAAAACCGAAAACTATAACAGTTAAAAAAGGTTAAAAATAACAAAGGAAGCAACATGCAAGAAAAACTCGAGCAAAAACACGATAAGAAAGCAATCAGCGATATGCAGCTATATTTTAACTAAATAAGCGATTTGCGCACTAGACGACAACAAATTTAAAATTTAAGCTCAGTGGAACCATTTGCTTGGGACTTTTTTTCCGTTAAGCTTGGTTCACACTGGACGCGTCTCGCGTTAACGTTGTGTAACAAACGCTTTTGGTTGCGAAAAGTTGAAATATTCCAACTTTGACGCTTTCGGTTAGGAGCGAGGAAATTTGCCGTTAACGCTGGCAACGCGTTAAGTGTGAGTTGGACGACGTTTATAGCGTTTTGCACCAGAAGCAAAACACGTCTAGTGTGAACCAACCTTATATGTGTACCCTTTGCATCTTAGCGTTCCTGTCCCCCCGGCGCCCATCCTCGGCCCTGCTTCGGGCCCTCACCGAAAAGCCCCCTCAATCCATCCTCCCGCTGCCCTCTCATCGGATATTCGTCGCCAAGAGGGACTACGCACCCACGCTGACACCAGGGGAATCCCCAGGGGGACCGATTACCCACTCCCTGCTCCCGGACCTACCCCTCGTGGCCGGTGACACTGTGGTTGCCATTGGCAACCCGGACAAGCGGGGCGACGGAAAGGTTTGTTTGGTTAGAAATTAGATGGAAGTTAAATATGCTGTTGCTACCATAGTATAGTAGAAAAAGCTCTTCCATTACCTTAAATTTATTGGACGTAGCCGAAACGTCGGATAAATAAATAAGTTCCGGAACAGCTTCTTTCTTCTATAAGAAGAAGTTACACCGTTCACCTTATGTTTTTTTTGCAAAACGTCCAAAAATGTTCACGACCAAATTTGCGCTCATTTCGTCTAAAATAAAGGTACACATGTCAGGATGTGCATTTTGTTTGACATGAGTAAACATTATTTTAGCTTGTCGGCACATTTTTTTAGATTTACATATGCAATTATTTTATCGTCCGAATGTTAGTCGAATAACATTTTTATCTTATTTAAGAAGTTTTTAGGCACCACAGACCCCCATTTCTAATAAGGAACAAAACGTTAGCTTATTCTGCAGGCATCGGTTTAGAAAACGTGTAACATACTGTTTGAACTTCACAGCGTGCACGATTTTTAGTTCATTTTAAAGTATATTACAAAAAAACTTTACGTATTGATTTAAATTGAACTCCATGATGCCAACCAATAATGGGTGCCATTGCAATGTCGAAGTTTAGGCATAGATAACTTACACAGTTTTTCAATAGTAGTATATTGCAAAGATGCATATTTTCAGTTGGGCTGCTGCTTTTTGGCGACTAGAATGATAATTATGACCACTATACTACTTTTTTCCTTTGTTAGAATTATTGCGATAATTCGGAACAAAATAAATGATATTTTACTTCAAGGATATAATCATTCAAATACAGGACACTTATTAACCCTTCATAGATTTTAAAACGTGCACCATGATATTGCAACAATGTATGGTCAATGGTCATACAAGTCAAACTTGGAGTTTGCCACATAATGGACAAACAAAAAATATCTAATATTCCACGAGATCAATATTTAAACAAAACCAAAAAGAGTTCACAATAGTCTAAACTGCATCAAATTTCAGAGTTTTCCCTTGACTTATTTCAATTTTCTAACTTCTTTGTATATATACTTTTTAAATACATGCTGAAAACTACAGAATCCTAAGACATCCTCTTTTTCGTTCCAGTTATACCAACTTGCCGAAATCCGTGGAAAAATCGGATATGTTCCTCTGGCGTACCTAGTGGCTGCTGAACAGGTGGAAGGCATGCAAGCCTTTGTTCAAGAAAAGTCAAGAAAGAAAAAGGTTTATTACGCACTTGTTACTAGTAGTTTACTCAAGTTGATCAAATGCTTAAAAAAAATAATGTGAGTATACGATGAATAAACTTAGTCAGTTTACTTAAACCTCAGGCAACTTTAGTTTTAAAAAAGCATATGCTTATCCAAAGAATTCTTTTTTAGTAAACTGAAGTAACTCTTGCTAATTTAGAGTCCATCATCAAGTCCCGAAAAAATCGTCGACCTTTACAAGAAACTTGAGCAAGCTCATCTTATTGTAGCTGACAAAATGGAACGGTATATTTCATCCTATTCTACATAACTAAACTATATGTAGCCTGCTGTACAGTGTTGAAGCAAAAGTGGTGTTAACGTCTTAAAACTATCATAAAAAAACATAAAAACTGTTACGTGCAAAACATTTGGTAAAAAATGTCGACATGACACATCTAATCGCAGAGCTTCAAAAGTAAGCAGAACATCGGACGAGAGCAAATCGAGCGCTTTTTCCCTCCAAGACATCCGGGACGCTTCGGCTGCATCGCTCTCCTATCACGGTTCCGAGTCGGCCTTTTCCCTGACCACCAGCGAGACCGGCGCCAAGGCCCATCTGGCCAACAAGGCCGACGCCCGTAAGAACAGGCAGAAGAAAATGCCCAAAAAACGACCTTCGGGTACTTCAAAGTCGAGTGACGCGAGCGATCGTGATTCCAAGAGATATTCGAAACCGACGACGCAATCAGGTCACCGTGCCGATAAACAGTCTTTGCCGAGACCAAGCAGAAGCATAAGCCCGGTGCTGCCCCTGGCGGCCTACAGTGACGCAATTCGTTCGAGTACCCCTGTATCGGCACCGGGAAAACCCCCTGCTTCGAGACGCTCCTCCTCTCTACCGCCACGTCGCGGTGACAAACCTCAACGTTCCCCATCCGATATTTCCGCCCCCGGCCACTTTGTGAGCCCGCCGCGCCAAAACTCCCAGCACACATCGCCCATGAACGCGTCGACGTCGCCGTCACGTCATCTGATGTCGCCTCCACGTCATCTGACGTCACCCAAGTCGCCGACATTTTTGGTGATAGAGAAGACCATGGGTCAGAAAAGCATGATTATCAGCTGGACGCCCCCCGTTCTTGACATGGTAGGACACTTTGCTTGTGGCATTGTTCATCGCATAAATATTTTTTTGAACCTTGTTTCGGTCCTCAGTGTCGAAATACTTCAACCTATCGTATTCAACAAAACCCGAAAATTTTGAACTTTATACCTCGGAGCTATTTAATCGCGTTTCATTTTATTTTAAATCGCGTTTTTCGAATGTATGAAGCTCAAATAACACTGCGAAAAATCGTATTTAAGACAAACTGGCTAAATCGCAAGTTTTAATCTCGCAACCAAAACACCAAATACCTAATAAAACAATCCAGATACGATGCTTGTTCCGTGCAAATACCTTAGTTTTATTTATTTTTTATTTCATTATGCTTTAGTTTATGGAGTGTCAACGTAACAAAAATTTTCCTTATTTTTGATAACTTTTTCCGATTGTCGTGGCACAAACAGTAAGTCAAACGATGTGTTTTCGTGCAGATATCGCGTAGCAACGGCGTCCCTGTGATTGGTTACGAGATCTCGATTGACCAAGAGAGACGTGTTCAAGTTTCCGGTGCCTATACAAACAAGGTACTGTAAATGCCATATGGTCTTTTATTCATTTATAAACATTGCTCTAGTGAAGATATATTACAGTTAAATTGTCGTTGAATATTACTCAAACTAATTTTTTTTGATAATTTTTAACTGAATGACCATGTTTTCGAAAAACTGAATAAAGTTTGGTATTTATTTTGTAAACGATGTGTGTGCATTTTTATTCGATAACAAATTTTGAACAAGGTTTAAATTTTTATAACAAGTCAAAAAATAATCGCCCTAATGATAAAATACTTTCGTCTCCTGCGTCACAATGATATAGTTATTTCTATAGACAGGTGCTCAACGTGTGCGCAACACTTTTATATAAGTCGATAAAGTTCGCTTTTTAACATATAAGAAGTTCAAACACCCACTAAAGGCCAATTTGTAGTATACACTTTACAAAATTATATAATTGGGTCATTGATTTGTTTAGTATTATTCACGGAGATAACAAACTGTCGAAAAATTACAGTGGCAGGATGTATTGGGTAAATTTGATTTTTCGAGAAAAAAGTCTTAGCCTTCTTTAAAAAATCAGTCTTAATTTGCCTCCTGTTACCACAGTAACGCTCTAACATCCCGCAGTTTCTGTCCCAAACATTTTACTTGTGTTAATTATAAATAAAAAGTGTGTTAAAATTACCCATTGTTTTGCGAAATAACGATATACACTTTTTATCGCCTGCAGGCTATACTCGGTGACCTTGACCTAACGCGCAACCTCGTCATAGAGGTCAAGACTGTAAGCTCCGTGGGCACTTTATCCTGTGCAGCAGAGGTGATGTTCTCTCCGACGGTGGGCATCGGCTCCCCGAGCCTATCGAATGCCTCGCGACACAGTCCGGACTTTTCCAGCAGCTACAACAGAACAGTTGAAACCCCACATTTAATTCCCTACAGCCCCCAGACCCCTACATTTGCAGCCACGGTAGGTTCACTGATATACGTCTTGAATTAGGTTGTTTTCAAAACTGCTTGTGCAATCATGGACGCCCCACTGCTTGTGCAATCATGGACGCCCCGCTGCATGTGCAATCATGGGCGCCCCGTTGGGCAAGGGGGGCACTTGCCTTTCTGGAATTTCGAAATGTGATTATTATTATTGTTTATTAGTGTAATATTTAAATTAAATTATGTGTATATATTCATATAGCCCCCCTCCTGAAAAATTTTCTGCGGCGTCTCTGTCTGCAATGTTAACATAGGCTACACTTTCAGGTTTTAAAGCGATTTAAGCCAACTAGATTTAATAAGACTTTAGTTAAGACTTATCAGCAAAATAATTCTTAACCAAAGTCGACTTTACATTTATGTTACACAAACCACAATTAAAATCAACTCGTTATACCATGCAGTTAAAATGTTGACCTGCAAATTTAATAAATTGTAACTGGGATTTCTATTTCCTATAGCCAATGACGTAAGATTTCAGCTTTGAATAAAAATAAATTACCTTATTTTGAATACTTTATTAAATAAGGCACTCATTCTGGTTTGCTTTACGTGACATTTGAAGCAAATGTCTTTTGGACCAAAATGTGTGTTACATAAAAAACACTATGTATCAAAAGAATACTTAAATGCAGTTATGCGCAGTGACATAGATATTTTGAATTGATAGTCCTGTTTTATTTTAAATATTCAACAATAATCATCAATATATTTCGTAATCAAACTTTCTAGAATCGACCAAGTCCGGACTTTAGCAGTCCAATCCGCAGCGCGAGAGTACTGTACGATTACGATCCGGCAGTGGACAGCCCGTACAAGTCACACGAAGAAGAAGTCAGTCTCAACAAGGGGTCAAAGGTCATTGTTCTCGGGTCACCGCGACCCGACGGCTTTTGTGACGTCCAGGTTCGCCAATCGATGTATTGTATAGTCTTTTACGATATATTAACGCTATTTGGCTTAAAAAATGTGAAAAGTAGAAATGGAAAAAATCGTGCCGCAATTTATGTCTAATATTATTAGCTAAACTTTCTTGAGATCGTCGTAAAAATTTAGAGCCATTTTTTGCCAAAGCTAGAATAGGTCCCTTATTTAAAAACTAACGTAACAAAATAAACAGTTTTTATAAAATATATAACGGGCTTAGCAAAAATTTAGCCTAAACATCCACATATAACAACAAGACGTATAATCATACTTAAAATATATAATAAACTTTAATCCAACTGCACTCAATATACAGAATCCATCAAGAAAAATTATCGCCCTTTTGCAGTTAACTGTGATCAGTTTAGATACGAAATGTGTACGTCGTATAAGTCCGTGCTCGATGTGTGGGTACCTCGCCTCCTTTCATCCTCATTACCTGCTTCAAAACCGGCTGTACTGTGTCACATGTTATCACTAATATAGCCTGACTGTATTGATTTTGTTTTCGAACTACACCTCACATATTAACAACAAGTTTATTGTTTACCAACTACCGTACCCTCCTCCACCCATGTAGGCCTACATTTCAGGTTTATTTAATAACGACCCCTATTTAATTAAAGTTAATAATAACTCAAGAAAGATATGCCTAATCCTACTTTCAACGTTTGACTTTGTTCACAGGCAGGAAACAGAAGGGGCCTGGCTCCCGTTGCATTTCTTCTCAGGGAAAACGACGATGATACGGACAGCAGTAGTGTGAGGTCATCGACATGTCATCGTTCCCAAGTGAATCGAAAATTAAGGCAGTAATGCCCGCATTGTGTTTTGTTGTACTTATTTTGGTTTCTATTTTACGCCTTAAAGTTTTATTTTTATAATACTCAAAAGTGTAATCCCTTTGAAATGTTCTATTTTTATATTTGTACCTTCACACTTTATTATCAAATGGCTGTAGATGTTATATTCGTCATTTTTACTTCGTCAAAATATATATTATATATGAACTTGCACGGCTGAGAATTTTATTGGGTGGTATCTGTGTATAAAGTAATACTACAAATCAGTGTTTATCGTAAAAGGTTCACCCAAGTTTGAAGGAAAGTTTTGCAAGGGTGAAGTAAATTCTGACGTGATTAACGCGTTTTTAAATTCTGTTTGCACGCATTTCCTATACCGCGGTAGTTCTCAAACGGGGTCCATGGACCCCCAGGTGTTTTGTGCAACTACTGTACGGTTGTTGGGTTAGTACTTAAAGACCAACAACAACATCACCCTAAAAATGTGTACATATGTTTCATTGATACTGGCGATCCCCTTTATTATGAAGTTGCTTGTGCTAACAGATTGAGCAAGCATTGGCGTATGGTTGTTTCTCGACTCGTTCCCTTCTGAGCCTGCATAGCTCAGTTGGCAGAGCGACGGTCCCGGCTTGACCGGAGGTCGTCAGTTCGAACCTCACTGCAGGCTAGTTGTTTTTTTAGTCTGCTCTGCTTGCATCATTGATCGACAGATTCGGCGAGTCTGCAATGGCTTTTCGGTATACTAATGATATGTAAGCCGTAATCGTTGGTCAAAAAGCAGCTTCAGAAGGTCTAAATCTCAGTTGTAAGCACACATATATGTGTGTACAATGTACATATGTTTCATTGTTTAACGTCATGTTATGCGCAATTTTGGGACGACATGTGTAATAATTTTTATGACCCCCGTAAAACAAAACGCTGAAAGTTAGCACTTGAGCGACATTTCTCAAAACGTTTTTTTTTTCAATAATCACAGGTGAATATGGGACAGGTCTTACTTTAGCATATTATACAACATTTCATCTTTCCAAAGCATAAGACTACAGTGTTAGGGAGAACGCTGAGGATATTGTGGTGTTACGTAAACTCGATATTATGCCTACTCCAGAGGAAATACTCGGCCGTTTCCCCTAATTAAATAGAACCCACAGCTAACTAACAGATACTGTAGACAGGTCGCCAAACACACATACAAGATGCCTAGGTATTTAGGTCCGGAAAAAAATTAGTAAAATGAATTCATGTATGTATTATTACTTTTATATTTATTCATCTAATTGCTATTTCTTTTTGATCGGACATACAAACGACAAAAATGCAATTAATCGCCCAAAATGTTTACTGACATATGTTTATACAAACAGAACAGATAACAGATGGTTTGTAATTAAACGCCAATAATATTAAAGGCTCTGTGTATTAAAATAAATTATTATAACAACAATTTAACACGTAACCTAAGGTTAATGTTACGGTGAATCTCGATGAAGTAGGGTATATGAAATACTCGTAATGCGTCAAATAAGCGACTATGTATCAACCTCACTGCGTTAACACTGAAAGCAACAGTGGGCTAAACGCCAAACAGAGCGCAAACATATTGATTAAATATAAAACAATATTGCTCCTCCGCCTTTCAACGTTACATAACGTAGCGCCGCATGTTTGGCAATCGTCATACGTCACGACTGTGCAACCTGCTTACATTTTAGCTACTCGGTATCAAACTACAAAATTCAAAAAATAGAAGGAGCTATGCAAAAGTATTTCGCTTTTTTATGTGCAGCATTGGAACAAAATTCTCAACACTTGTAACAACGACCAAAAGAAATTTCACTGCTGGTGTTGTTGTGACAGCAAGTCGTATAATAAAGACAAAATGTGCGAGGGTATATGTTTTACGTCTGTTTACGTCACGGCTTAACGAAATTGACAGTTTAAAAATGTCTTTTTCCGAAAGTGTCAACAATAAAACGAAGATGGAACATGCAAGGTCTGTCGCAACATTAAAAGTTCACATTGTTATCTTGAAAGAAAATAAGCAAAAGGATCTACGGCAGCTGTATTAAGAAGTTTTTGAAATGGCGTGCAACAACCCTTGTCCAAATTCTGATGATGAATAAATGACATTAAACTAAATCTCTACAAAGGCAGTGAAATTGCTTAGCTCTAAAAGTCAACTAACCAACTTCGCTTAGTGACGTTTTTTTACTGATATTAATAAAGTTTTTCCTAATCGAAAATTCATAAGATCGTTCATAATTTTCAAATATAATTTTCTCTTAGTAGAGATTGTAATGCATTACGATAAGCAAAGTATTAAATTGAAACAAATATGTCGTGTTTTTGTCAACTATACTGAATTAGATGAAATAAATCAGTCTAATGTCGAATAGATCAGAAATATATTATCTAAAAAAAGCTGTTCCTGAGTATTAATTTTGAGGCGGTCACTGTTTGGCAAATTTTAGTCAAAATAGCTCTATATTAGCCTATCCCTAAATCACCATCTAATCATTCTAATGGAATGAATTTTTTAAACTAAGAATTTAACTGAAACCAAGGCTTTTGTTGCATTCGCTATAAATCGATTTGGCCTTCAATTAAGCACATTTTTAGAACCTATACTGGGCTGTTCGAACCTAGCTCATCAAAAAAAATTGGGGCTCCGCGGTAAAAAAAGGTAAAAACACTTCAAAATTTGCAGATTAACCAAGCTATGCATTTGTGACACTATCTCGATAAAAATCATAATTTTTTATAACTGACCATCTGTAGGCCTAAAAGAGCAGCACGTTCCAAAGAAGATCGTGTTTTGTTTTATTTTAACTGTGTTTGTACGGTTGCGATCCGGGAAAAAAGGAAACATCTGCAAATAAACGGGCAAACGAACGCAATATTTGCAACAACATAACCATGTATTGGACGCTTGCTCTTTCGCTACGGAAAAGTGCCGTAGTACTTAACACACGCTTTGGCCTTCACAATTTCCGCGCTGGAAATCAAAATAGGAAAGCAAGACAACTAAATAGGAAAAAGAAATCGCGAAAAACGTGACAAAAAGGAAAAAAAAACGATGGCAAAAAACGACAACAAAGGGGCAACGGCAAAATGCGGTGAAAAACGAACCCTCTATCGCGAGAGTCACGTTTCGTAAGCAGCAGCAAATATACGCAATGAAAAATCAGCAGAGGAAAATAAAAATACTCTGTTTGGCACGATGGGCTTTCGGCAGTGTATACATCAGTAAAGGATCGCTTTCGGTTGACTGACAATTGTCACCCCGAAATCCTTTTCAAGCAATTTTATTTTAAGGGTAAAAAATCATGTTTCACAATGATGAGTGCCTTGGTGGTCCTTGCCTAAACAGGAAAGTTTGACTTGTCATTTTTCTTTGAAAACATAATAGGTTGAAATGTATATTTTCAGAATATAAAACGTTTTTATAAATTCCTTTCGTTAACTAACATGCGAAACCCTGATCCTTAGGCACGCGCAAAAATGATTGGCAACCTTTAATCTATTTGCTTTTCGTACTAGGGTGATGAAAGTCAAGCATGTCGTTTGCACCATAAGTTTCTTTATAGATACACATTTGTATCCAAACCATTTCAAATGTAGTATTACAAAACTTATTAGAAAACAGTCCGACCAGCCCCGTTGGCGGAAGGAGATCTAGCTGCTTAAACAGTGTGTACATATATATATTTATTTATGAGCTTATATATATGTGGGGTGTGTAGCAAAACATTGTTACTTTTAAAGCGCTAACAGTGCTATATATAATTATAATAACATATATAATATCGAGAATACAGTAAGTGGTAATTAGAAAAAGAAGAACGAACAAACAAGAAACAAACGATATAAGATCAGTGCTTGTTTTAATTTTGATGCCGCAGAAATTGTGGGTTTTCTGGCAACACAATAACACGCCACGATTCCTCGTGTGGCTTCCCTTTGCCTTCTAAACTCTCCGCATGCTGGTTTTGCAGCCGCAGCTTCCCTTTAAGTGCGGTTTGGTGATGAAAGCGTTAAGCTGAAATCTTGCTGGGCTTCTTACAGGCCAGAAACAAGAAGTCGAATCAACTCAAATCTGCAACAGAAGAGTATAATGATCAGTTTACTTTAAGTCATCAAATAAAAGTAATTAAAGTAAGAACATCATTGTATAAGGTATACAATAATCAACAGTTAAAGATGATAACAAAAGTGAAAAAATAGCTTTAGTACAGAAATAGATAAAACAGGGAAAAGTTTACCGATTCTACATTTCATTCGGTGAAAAAGGGATCTATTAATTAAGTTTTTTTGAAAACAAATTAATCCATCGACCCTGAACCATCAAAGTTCCGGAAGTATAAAAAGGGTTTTCATTTAGAAATTAAGCATGAAAAACTTATTTACTTATAAAAATATCGACACTGTGCAATAAACGGAAAATTAAACTTACGTCACACGAGTAGGTAGTGACATCATCAGTCCGGGAGTATCGCGAAAGTCGTTTCTCGGTGAGCGCTGATGCGGCGGAAAGGTCGACCACGTTGCTGCTGCAAAAATGAAACGGTAAAGTAAGATTGATCTGAAGGCTAATACAAATGTATTTCAATTGGAACTTTATTTTGGCTTGTGTTATTAGCAAAATTGTGGGAAACAAACAACTACCTCTTTTGTAACAGCGTGTCTTGCTCCTTGCACGCCTCTTCGTACGTTGGAAGACCGTTAGCTCCTGAGTGGGAGTGCGATGAAGAATGTCGGTTTGTGACGCAATGAATGCTGGCATTGTGACGTGTTGGGGGAGAAGACGGAAGTTCATGGACGGCCGAGGAGGAGGATGAGTCGTGACGCATAACAACGCCGCTGCAGCGACTGTTCCTTCTCTTGTCGTGCCTTAGCGGAGCTTTGGGAAGAGCGGAGGTGGAGGCGACGGATTTTTCCTCGAGGAAGAAACTCCTCGAGTGTCGCGGATTCTTGATGTCTTTCAAACTGGATTCGCAGTAGGCCTTCAGCGGACTGCCGAAGTCAGAGCAGTTCTCGCAGAGAGTGCTAGTGCAGCTGTCGCAGCTCGAGTCCGGCGTTGTTGTCGTGGGGACGATGTGGCCAGGAGGCGGCTGAACCCTGTAGATGCTGCTGCGCCTTCGTGGGGAGTCTTCGGCGCACTTCAGGCCGAAAAGCGCATTTCGCTTTCGCTGATAAAGAAGGCAAGTGGCCGCCACTATCAGAATAAGCACCAGAATGCCGGCCCCGAGGCATATGAGCACCCATTGCGTGGCCGAGAAGCTGTCGCTCTGCTTTGCGCTGGCGATTTCGCAGTGCATCCCGGCAAAGCCTGCCTGGCAAAGGCACACAGCCATTTTTTCGCCGTCGACGCAACTACCCCCGTTCAGGCAAGGCTTCGAGGCTCTGCAGTCGTCGGCGTATACTTCGCAGTTCCTGCCGGTAAAGCCGGGCGAACATAGGCACCTGTAGCCGTTCACAAGGTCTGTGCAGCCGCCGTCATTTCGGCAAGGCGACGCAGCGCAATCATTGATGTTTACGTCGCAACGGTCACCGCCGTATCCGGGGGCACAGCGGCATCTGTAGCCGTCGCTGCCCAGACGACAGGATCCCCCGTTAACGCAGGGAAACACAGAGCAGTCGCCGACTCTGACTTCGCAAAGGGATCCTGTAAATCCAGTCCGACATCTACACTCGTACACGCCATCCGGGAGGGAGTTGCACGATCCACCTGGAATAAAAACATACAATTGTTTAGTAAACACGGGCGCCTGAAGAGTTGATGAGCTTATTGGAAGCGAAGTGATAGTAAAAAGTTACACAAAATCAATAGACGATAGCTTTTCTCGATAGAGCAAGTCAGATAAGTTTCTTGGACCCGGTATATAAACAGCAAGGTGGAATTTTGAGACAACTTATTTATAGACAAAACAGCTAGGCACAGATGTTCAGCTTTATAAGTGGCCTTAAACAAGGGATCGGATTTCTAAAACAGTTAAACATGCAACGACGGTCAACGTGGATTATTTTGCGTTAAAAGCATTGGCGAAATTGTCTGTTCGTGACTTTTCTGGGCGCTGCTGACTGGAACTCGTTCGATTAAATCTTTGCGACGAAAACAAGACACGCCAAAATTTTGTTTCGCGCACGAAAACGAGGTCGTTCTTTCATTCGTCGTTCATTTAATCACGGGCCGGCAATAATAAACACAGGGCAAAACAAATAGGCCGACCAACCACAAATCGGCAGTTTCTTTATGGAGCGCGGCCAAAGCAAGCAATCGGGCGACGATGACGTATCAACTTTCTCACGGGCGCCCACCTGAATTGAGGGTATCCCGTTGCGCCGAATAGGGGCCTGCGCGCCCGGACCAAAGACAAAAGCGCGCTAATTGGTAGGCCGTGTAAATCCAAACTGGATAAACCCACGCCGGCGCAAAGAACAAAAGGCGGCGCTGGGCGCTTACAAAAAACTTCCATTAGGTTTATATTCGCTGTACCTGTGATGGACTGGGGCCTGACCCAGCCCGGTATAAAGAAGCGAACGTGGGAAAATGTAACCCGAACGGCCACAATGGACGCCGGGAGTTTTGTCCCCCCGACTTAGCGCGGGTCGTGTGTCCTATCGTACCCACTCCAGTCCGGCGTCATCAACATAGGCTCACGACGCACAAAAGACTTTGTTGGACTCTTTACAAATGCCAACCGCTCAGAATGGAAAGTGACCGAAGTTAAGTGGGGGCCCCTGCAATCTTATTTCTCCCTGTTGCCTTTGTATACCCGTCTTGTTTTTCTTTCTGGTGCAATTCGGGCGCGAAAAAGTGCAAGTTGGGATCGCATTACAGCGAACTGTCGAGAGTTTTATTTCACAAAATGGTTCAAAAAGTAGCTAACATAAAGGACCTCGCGTGTAGCGCTTAACAAGCAAACAAAATGCTGTCGCTTCAGCGCAGATGCAGGTTACGCGGGATTCGTTAATTTAGCTAGTAAAACAGATTGTAAACCATATCAGATAAAGACCAAAATTAAAAATGGGTCCATTAAAAATCCTAAACTGCTTGATTAAAATTTCCATCTAACAAATAATTACATTTTAACTGATATGTAAGGCGAGACATTTATTAGAGCAATTGGTACAACAGCCCTGTCAACGTTACAACAAAAAATATCTTCATACAGAATAGAAAGCGAGAATGTTAATAAAGCGACGTAGACGCAAACTAACTCAACTCACCGTTTTGGCAGGGCTGGCTGTGACAAGGGTCCACTTTCTGGCAACGACGGCCGCTCCATCCGGGAGCGCACATACACCGGTAGCCAGCGCGTTCCTTGAGGCAAGTACCCCCGTTCTTGCATGGAAGGTCGGCGCATTTCAAGGCGGCGTCACAGTTCTCGCCGTACATGCCGTTCGGGCAGATGCACTGATACGCATTGATCAGGTCCTAGCACAAAGCAAAGTCATAGACAACGTTAATGAGGGGCAATACGGAACGTAAATTTAAATATATAATAAGTATATAATAATGGGAAGAGCAAAATGATTGGACATTTCTTGACTAAGAAGCTTTCGATAAGGCAAATCTTTTCTGTACGGTATTTTTGTTAATAAACCGCTAAAAAACGTTGGTAGTTATTTCAATTAGGAACTAACTTGACTAATGTTAATACCAGAATAGCAAACCTGAGCCGTATTATTGGACTACTATATGCCTGGGATCTGAAATGACGCAGACAACACCAGGCTATTCGACACCCACACGCATATACGCACACACAGGCTGTGACGTCATTTCTAGGGTCGCCTGGTCGACCCACCATCCGCAGGGACAAAGAGGGAAACCCAACGCTAAAGGAAAGGGAAACCGCCGAAACGAGAGGAAACAAAAATAAATGGCGCCTGTATACTTTTTTCCAATCAAAGCGGTCGACGGAAGAGTAAATGGGCCTTTTAATGTAGACCCTTAGTGCTTCTGAAGAACACTGTTTTTGGCAATAAAACTATAAAATTGCCGAAGCAATTTAAACAAAGTTAGTGTGGACAAAACTATCTTATCAAACTTTCATTAGAAATACAATTCGCTATGAAACTTGAAGAAAGAAAACCATTTACATTACGACATTTTGCAGTTTTAAGATGGGGTGCGAACAAACAGAAGTTCAAAATGCCGTCATTATGCTTGCATCGCATAGATCTTCAAATAATCACGTTTTGAAGTCTAAACTTACGTAAACTGGCTGGCCAGGGCGATAAAGCGCATAGGCGAGACTTAAGTCCTGCAAAAATGACAATACCTCCCAAAGAAGGGTCGGGGCCCTTTTGCGACCCGTGTTAAGCCACAGGCGACGAGAGGTGCGAAGAAAATGAGCAGTCATTTAAATCGCCGCCCAATCGCTTTTACTAGTATACTGCCCACGAAAACGATCGTGGGAAAACGGGAAGGAATGCTAGAAAGGGCGCCGGGTTTTCACTGTCGCAAGAGATTTGCCGGTAAGGCAATAGCAAGCGGCAGCTGTCCGCTATCGCTTTTATCTCCCACTATCTGTCTCTGTCTGCACGAGCACAGGGGTGAAAGATATCATAAAACACCCGGCGGCCGCCATTGGCGAATTTGCGTTTCTTTGCGATTTAAAGGGTTAGTTTAGGGCTTCAAGTGATTTCGGAAAGAGTGCGCTTTCACAAGGTTGGCCACAAAGGGAAATGTGCAATTGACCCGAACTGATTTTAAAAAACATATTTATAAGCCTAGTCTGTTTATGCGTGTCTTTAAATGTAACGTGTTATAAGTATACCAACCAATAACGACCTATGATCATTTGTAAATTCATGTCATGGGGACCATTCGGCACCAACACAACCTGAGGTTACTTATCGCAAATTTTTACCACACAAACAAGCGGACATCACATTAAATCAAAGTGAAAAACGTTCAAGTTTCGAAAAAAAAAAACGTTCAAGTTTCGCTTACCACACACTCGGTGCCGTTGTTGCAAGGACTCGAAGCGCATTCGTTAACCTCGTTTTCGCAATCTTTCCCTTCAAATCCAGGTCGACACTGGCAAGTGTAACTGCCCAATGGCTTGTTCACGCAAATGGCACCATTGTAGCAGGGCTTATGCCGGGTGCAGTAAATCAGATCTGAAGCAGAATTGAATCGCATGTTACTCATCAATAGTTAAGAATGAAAAAATGTCACACAACGTTGAGGTAAATTGCAATCCCACCAGAACGATTCTTTACAAACTACAACAGAACAATTACAATCTACTTAAGAACTTCAAGGCGTAACATAGGCCCCGTTACTCCCTTGAAGATATTTTTGATCGTGGGTTAAGGCATTTTTTGTGGCCAGCATAGAAATCTTACCCTGGTTGCAGTAGGTGCCACCCCAGCTTTCCTGACAGTTGCACTGCCACGGTTCGGTGCACTTGCCGTTGGCGCATCCCGGGAGCGTTTCACAGCGATCGCACAAGCTTCCTGTCCAACCATGCTTGCAACTGTAGGGTGGGGAGAAAAGTCCGGAGGTCAGTTAATCGCACAATCGAGAAAGTCAAGTAAAACAACTGTGGACATACCACGCCCAGAACAAAAACATAACAATCTTAAACATTAAATAGAAAAGTTGCACATGAGGGGTAGGAAATTTATAAATCTGTATTCATGGGCTGGAAAGGCACCTCCTACTAAAGGCACCTCCTACTTAACACTTAAAATGGGGACAGCTTCAGGAAACATAGTTTTAAACGCTTAAACACGTGGTAATGTGGCACGCTTTTACGCTTACCTGCACTCGTTGGGCTTCTGGCACGTGCCGTGCTCGGGGTGGCATCCTTTGGCGCAGATCGCTGCAGAAACAAGAGAGAGAATAAAGCATTAGTCGCGAGACTGAGGATCTGGGACACAGAGACAAGCAAGGCCGCCTTGTGTCAGAATAACGAGTCCCCCGGTGCCAATCGAAATGGGACAAAACGAAGCTGCTACAAGGCAGAGGCGGCGAATCAAGGAACCACTGCAGCAGTGGAAAGCAATGGTAGGGTGCGAACTGGAGCGGAATAAAGCCGATTAAACAGGGAGATGATAAAAACAACTCGTGGCCTGTCGGTTTGCCGGTGCCTTGATATTTGTCGAATCACGCCGCGTCAAAAGCGGGTGTCGCACTGGCGTTAGTTCACAACAGGATTAAATAGAAGCCTTAAGGCGATTTCGTATACTTGGATTAGACTGGTTTTGTATCGACCCACGCACGTGATTCTAATATCGCGTTACATTGTGATGTGATAGATTTTCAATGAAGACCGAAGTATACCCGCGAGAAAGAAAAGTGACTTTCAAACAGGTTTCATTTTGAAATCCGATTGGTATATGACGCGAGATATTGCGGATTATTTTACAACTTTGTAAACAAAACACCGCTTGTTGTTTGAAAACTAAACAAAGCGAGAGACCGACACAAACCCGAACGAGGCGTTAAACATAAGGCTTTAAAGACACGAAGCTTTAACTAGAATAAACCCCAAACACGTAAGTGGAGGCCAACTTACGCTTTTTGCATTGATTATCCTTGACGCCTGTCCAGCCGGGCAGACAGACCTTAGTGCCCTGGTCATCGCACGTGAAGTGGCCAAAGGCGTCGTCCCGGGGCTTACAGTAGATGCCGCAATCATCGCCGTACTGGTTCTGGTGGCACCGGACCCTGTAGGCGTAATGCAGGACGCTTGAGCGGTGAATATATGGATCGCCCACAGTCCAGGTGTCCTCCTCGTCTCCCTTTTTGGGCAGTTCCATGCCGCTCTTCACCAGACTGGAAATGACCACTTGGCCAGAGGCTGTGGACAGGGAAGGGAAGAATGAATAGTATGGATCGTGATTTCATTAAAGTTTTGGTATTCACGTTATACTCTAGTTGAACAATTGCTTTCGTGCGATCCAAAAGCATTATTTATAGCGGAGGTGACAAATCAACTACGTTTGGCGTTTGGGCAACGCTGTTTTTATGTTTTTGTGTCGAAGGATATCATAAGGTTTAGAAAGACAGACATGTTTGTTTAACAAAATAATTGCTCATCATTGACATCGCTTTGCTCTCCAATTTAGTAAACGGGCTAATATTAATATTATGTAAAGACCGCCCGTTTGGTTCTTACTTAGATACATTTGGGAGAAATAGGAAATTTAACTTTTGAGAAATATGCAATCGCGCAGCCGCATTGAAAATCGCTCGCGAACCAATAAGTATACGAACAAGTCGTAAACCGGCAAGAGCGCCACAACGTCCCGCTATGAGATTATGCGGCGCTCTTAAATCGGCAGCGGCGGTGGCGGCACTTTGACAAACAAAAGCGCCGGCCGCGATTTTCCCCATAGACCAGCTGGAGGGTGCGGGCAAAAATCTATTATTGAATTAGACGGGCATATGGCATCATTGTGCTTCGACTCGGACAAATCGATTTCGAGTAGCCGCAATGGCTGTCGTTGTCCCATCGCTTACCTCGCCTTGGGTGAACTTGCAGTCAATGTTCAGGGAAGCGCTTACACGGCATTCCGGCCTTATTGTGGCACGGGTTTTGGACGAGGCGGAGCTACATTTTATCAGCAAATAATGGTCGTCGAGGGACGTTTTGGGCGCATTTAATTACTCAATCGATTCGAAAGCGTTTCTAGCCGCGTTTTGCGATCCACTGCAAGGAACATTCGAATTCCCGCGTGCCTTTTATTACATCAACGCAACGAATGCGTTAACCTTCTACACATATGCGTTTGCTGAATAAGGAGAGTACATTCCTACGAACGATATTCTTCAACAACAAAAAAGGTCCATTGTTTGGATTTGATGTTCATTTTGAAACGTTGTGGGTTGCTTTTGTATTGAAGACATAGTTGCCTAAATCCAGTAATATAAATTAAATATGTAAATTAAGAAATAACGTGGATCGCTTTTGGTTAATGAAATATGTTATATACGCTTAACCTCTAGGACAGCCAATAAAAAGTTCTATCACTTACATCTCCTTCGACTTCCAATGGCGAACGGGCTGCTTGTTCGATTGCCGATGTGGATAATTTCGACCAACAACGAAAAGTGCTTCTGTAAGAACATTTCAAACAGGTTTTAGAGTTTAAACAATGCAAACACGGAAATTTTGGTAAATATTTAACGAGATAACAACACAACGTTTAATGCGTTAGTGGACTACGAAGTAAAATGTTTAACAACGAGAAGTAAATGTTTGTCAGTTTAGCACACAACATTCTTCACTGTTGTCTAGAATGTGTTACTTAATACAAATGGTGCAAATTATAAAGTTATTTGTACTAATCATTGTAGTTACAAGTGCCATTTTTGACTTTCCACATACTTTGTATTTCGATGTCTTTGCTAAAGAATTAGTTAACCATAGTATAAAATATTGGCAAAAATTGGTAGCAAGCAAAATCTAAAGATTTGCACTCGAGGCGTAAAATTTAAAAACTTAATCGTAAAAACATAAAATTATATTTGTTGAACAGGCGCCTGGAACCAACTGTTTGTTTAAGGTTTGCGTGATTAATTTAATTCGAAACATTTTATTGGTTGCACGGTTTGCATTTTTCTCTCAATAACCCTCCTGAAAGTGGAAAGGCCATTTGGAACCCTTAGCCAGTAAGAAGATTGGAATAGTTTGCCTATAAGCGCACGCGACGCCTCCAACTGAGCTCTGTACACACGAACACAGCTATGAAATATTCATCGGCGAGGGTGGACTGCGACGAAAACAAGCCACCAGTCTTTGTCCATGGATTAACCGGGTATTATTGCGCCCAGACCCGGTAACGGTTGCTTGTAGCGTTTCTTAAGAACACTCCTGAGACTACCTCTTCTGGATTCGATGCCTAACTATTAATTCTCTCGTACTTAACCTTGTGGAAACGCCAACAGTGACATTCCACGCCTAACTAATCTTAAGAGCTTGATTTGTATTACACGAATTAGGGGGAAGTGTTATTTTTGGACTAGAATGTCGACAACGAAGCATGGTATAGTGTTGGTGGCGATGGACACCTTTTCATTCAGTCGACTTTATAGCCGTATTTATTTATGTTGCTTGTTGAGGACCACTAGCTTAGCACAATTTTGCTTATAGTAACTAAACATTTGCTATAAATGACTAAAATAAATTAAAGAGCTATTGATTTCTATTAGAGGAATAAACGGCGCAACATGGGGTGAGCAATTACACCGATTTAATTAATTTCTCGATTTAAAAAAGGTTAACAACTAGGTTTAAGATGAAAAGCAGACGCAATACCCGTGGAAAAAAGATTGACTGACCCAAAAGCCATCACTAACAAAATCAGCTATATATTGAAGTAATTTTATGTTCATGTTTAATTCAAAGTAATTTAACTCATAAGTTGGCCTTGTTCGTTATACCGTATGCATATATAACTTCAATTTCAGCTTTAGTGGGCAATAGTTGGCTATTTTGGTATATAACAAAGAAAACTGGCTTTAGTTTGAAACACGTGTTCAATAGTACCTTTCCATGATAGCTATAATCCAGGGTCATAAATGCGAGAAATTAAACTTACCGGCCATCGGTAGGAAAGGTTGAACTGGATCGGCTGGTTTTTCAAGAAAGGCGAGGCCTTGGGCACAAAGCTGTTCTCACCCAGGACCGGGGTGCGGACTTCCCCGAAGGTGCACTCGCGTTTGAGGTCGACGCGCCGCTGAAAGTGGGTCAGGCACACCCAGAAGGCAGTCAGGCACGGCCGGGTGCACTGGGGCGCCGTGGGGCTCCCGGAATCGAAGTGGGGCTCATCCGTGGAGCAGCAACGTCCCCGCTCATCCAGACCCTGATCGTTGATGAATCGGTCCAGTCGAAGCTCGAAGGTTCCTAAAACTTGGCTGCCGCTTGTCTGTATACAGTGATACGATTTGTTTAGAGAAGATCATGTTCCATATTAAAGTTTGGTGTGTAGAATATAACAATATGTTAAGTTGTGCTTTATGAAAATCGCCCGAAACGCGTACTTAACATTTCTGTTTTTGACACAAACATTTTTAGCACTCTTGAACAAAATATGGGGATATTTGGGACGTAATTCGTCACCATTTGATCACGATTGGATATTTAAGCTCTATTTAAAAGTAATCGAAAACACGTGTTACTTTTGTGTGCGTAGTTGGATTAGGCGTTGTTATCATGCTAAGGTCTTGCTAAATGGGTATTCACACTTATGCTTACTGCTTAGCATAAAGCCGCGTTAATGTCTTGTCTAGAGAAATGAAATTTGGGACATTGACTACGTAAATCAACAAAACTTTCCAATATCAATAATTCATAAAAACTTTTACCAATTGTACGATTTAGCCAAGAGATGGGTAACAAATAAACTACCGATCTTCAAAGCTTTACTTATCTATACATTAAAACTAAACAAGAACCAAGAAGGCAAACTACTCACCGATCTGCAGAAAGTGCAGAGCAAACATAATCCGAAGGCGAAAGCGAGAACTCGCGATTCCATGCCGGACATGTGCGGCGAGCGGAAAATATGTAAAGTTCTTTACGCCTGTGCAAAGGGATCTGGCTCAAAGCCGCTGGGAATTATGTCCAAGAAACACTCGGCGACTTGTAGCGTGCTATCAGGTGGCGACAGCTGCCAGGCGCACACTCCTCACTTTTAAGGCTAGAGAGGTTATACTAAAGAGTCGAGGAAAAATCACTTATAATTGTTTACTCTCTCCAGCCGCACGATTATCTTGCGTTGCTATCTGGCGTGTCCTGGGAACATAGAAGAAGTGTTGTGTTAGCGAGCGAAGCCTGCAGCGACTTACAATGGCGAGCAACCGAAGGGCTGAAACAATAGGAGACAACAATTGAGAAAACAAACCGCCCTCCTTATACACACAATCGCCATCCGCGGCGCTGTTTTTAACGGTTTTTAGTCATTGTTTCAAAGCTATAGTAATTGGTACGTCGATTGCTTGTCACACAATTTCGTTTTTATACGGATTAACAAAATGTAATGACAAACACAAGTTCCGGCAAAACTTTTAGGACGACTTGTTGAATCTGACGCGTAACATTAATAAAAATCCAAAATTTTAAAGGCATCTAAAAACCATTAGAAAGTCTCGTTCTTGTAAACACAAAAATTCTGAAAACGCGGCTTTAATATAAATAAAGAAAAATGTAGGCAGTCCGATAACATTAAATCTGCTTTCTCAAATCTTGGCTTACATAAAAAATCCTGGAATTGGACAGTTGATCTGCCTTGAAAAATTACGAAATGATAAACCGTGTAAACTGCCACTGACGATTGAAATCTACAGTAAACTCACTGAAGGCATCCAATAAATCCTGGACCATAAAACAGGGCGGCGCTGCTAAAGGTTTGCCCTCTGAAGCGGCGATGGCCGCAATCAACAGTCACGAGTAATCTAAATATGCCGCCCAGTTTACGAACCAACCAAGAACCTTGGAGAAACGCCCCGACTTGTCAAGGGACCAGAAGGCCGAATGTGCCCGGCTCGCGTCGCCGGCGAATGCGACCATCTAATGCCCGCCTCTCTCCTTTTTTCCAAGCCACGCCTTCTTTACATTCGCCCAATTTGCATTGTTTATTGACGCCGGCCTGTCTATTGAGTCGTCGGCAATCAGTCACTGGGGTGTACGGCATGACAAAATTTCTCGCGCCCACAAGGTGAGGGGCAAGAATAGTAAAACAAAAAAGGCGCGACTTGTCAGCGTAACAAGATAACTTTGACACTCTGTATTTGCTCCACTCTGTTTAGATGTACTTTATCTGACTTTCATGTTTGATTTTAAAACCAAAAAATGCCTAATCATATACCTGTTCAAAGTAATATCTTAATACAATCGGTAAATACAAAATTTATTTCAAACTAAACTCATTTTGAAACATGAATATAGTTAATCCTAAAAGGGCGCCAATTCGCTACAATTCATAATAAACCCGTTTCTGTATTTAACTTGATCTCTTGACAAACATACAACTATATGTTTTATGATTTATCTAAATACGATAACGCAGTGCATTCCAGCAAACGCTAGATCAACTCGTTACACTGCCAAGCCTGAAAGTAACAAGCAAAACGCTGTGATCCGTTGTCTACAAGAAGTATCCACAACTGACAACTAGCAAGCAACCCAGCTACCGCGCTTGCAAGAGGCAGAAAGGTGCAGAGCAGAACGTCGGCGCAGGTCGTTATAAATGAGGCGCTGATTGCTGATAGCTTTTTATTTTTGCCGGTGGGCTTTGTTTCGGTCTCCAGACGCCTTGCCGCAAACCCGTGGCAGTCTCGTGGCGGAGTGGCCAAATAAAAAAAGTTCTGCCGTCGCCGCAGCAACAACGACAGTCTAGCCCCCTATAGCACTTGCGCGCGCGCCACCGTTATTAGCAAACAAACAGAAACAATGGCGACTGAAAAGTCTGCGTTTTGGTTCGACCGGAGGTAGAATCTCACGCCGCGCCTCTAGTATCGCGCGTTTTATTTTTCTTGCTTTTTTGCGAACCTGCTACACACAGGAAGTCGACCGCAGGGCCGTGGACGCAACCTGTTTTATTTCTTTCAGACGCTTTTATCGCGGCGCGTGGGCCGATACGCGATCCCCAGTAAACTCGTGTTGTTTTGGGAGATTATTCGGGACACGACATTCCGCGACCGGCTATGTTTTGCAATTGTGGCAAAGGCGAAAATAAAATATTTACGGATTTGCCGCGCAGTGTCAACAAAAAGTTTTCGTTCGGGGCAACACAGGTGTCACATGTTGCAGTTCGCCGCCGTTCGCCGACGAAGCTTTTGTTTCTCGGCAATTGAAAATATACAAGCGTCGGTGTTTATATGCGCCACAACACCGAGTAATATGAAGTGTCACGCAAAATCAGGACTTAACAATGACCTTTGGCAGAAGGTAACCAAGTGACTATAAAAATAATTACCTTCAAAACACGAAATAAACGTACGTTTGTCTGCCATAACCGGTGTAAAAAAATCAATTTTACTCGATTAAACTGTGTATCTACCGAATCATCACAAAGTCTGAAGTATCCGCAATTTAGATATCGGGCTTGCAGTAGCATATCGATGTTGGTTTGTGGCACGAGTTTATTTTAAGTATCATCAGTCTTGGTATTACAACGATAAAACCATTTAATTAACGACCGGAACTAAGATACCCATTAAAGTTTATCTGCTGGCCGTGTTCTACCCTAAATACAATCGAACGTTTCCACAGTCGACAACATTTTTGTGTGAATGGAACACAAATCACGCAGTTAGCTTGACAATTTTTTATTCCATTGTCATTATCTAGGTAAACATAAACAATGTCGGCTGCGTTCCGCTATGCTTTCGAAAATAGACTTAAAAACCAGGTTGTACCGTGTAATCAGTAATACGTGTGCAAGAATAAGCCTGGCAATTTGGAAGGATGTATATTATACGGTTGTTTGCTCAATCCCCGGGGCGAATTGCTCTTCATAAAGGCACTATTGCTGATAATAGTGTCCATCTTTACATTCGTCGCTATGGTCAATTAGCAACCCTTGGCCCGATAAATGAGTCTAAAATTGATTCTGGATGTCAATGCGGCAGGTTCAACAGGTATCGTTGCATTTTAATAGTTGGCGACGCAAACAGTGTGCTTGCAATGCCTTGGCCAGTCAATCGCCAATGCAACATACACCGGCCCGCAGTGTCCCGTTAACAGAAATGGCGTTGTGTTTTCGCAATACGCCAGCCGGGATACACGACGGGCAATGGCGAACGTGATCGTCAGGCGCGACGGCGACCCGACGCGATTACATTAATGCGTATGGCAATAGCGCGCTTCGCCTATTACAACTTCGCCTCCCAAAAAAATGTCCGCCGCTATTGAAATCGCCGCTGTCGGCAGCTGCCTTTTCGCCAAAATAAAATAAAAAAGGAAATAAAAAGCGGTGCTGCAGAAACGGCAGCTGGGACGCATTTCGTCTTCGCAAAGGAGGTGCCGCGTACCTTTAACGAGCGTTGGTTAATGATCGCCGACGCGATATCGCGCGTGCGGCAAAAAGTGCTACAAGGCATGGCGCGGTGTGGGCGCGCGCGAAAGGCAAGCGGCCGTTGTTTGCCCAAGCCCAAACGCGTACGCCGACAGCCGGCAAGCGCTAGCCACCCGCCGGGCACGCGACGAACAGCATACGGCGTCCCATATTCAGGCAAGAGGGGCGGGCCGCTCAAAAGCGCTCGCTCCCTTTCGCTAATCGAGCATCGAAGTTCGCCAACACTTGGCCGTCATGAAAACTTTTGACTTTTGTTGTGGAAATTTAAGAAAGTTGAATGCACCCGATCTTGTCCGATTTAGAAAGTTAAGCCAATTTGTGATTGGTTAGTACTTGGATGGGTGACCGGCGTTGACCGCCTAGTAATACCAATTGTCGTAGCCAAAATATTTTTTTTTAATGTACTTTAATTTTACATTTTTAAAGAGTTTAGACAAAAAATGTTGACCAATACGACCATACCAGATTGAACGCACTCGATCTTACAATCGCGTTTCGAAGCTTGTATTATATCTCCTGTTATGTGGAAGTGCCATTTTTCGTTAAAATATTCTGATGCCTAAACTGTCGAAATGGAAAAGGCAGCAACCCTTGTAACAAGTGTGAGTACAACCAACACTGCCAATGCGGAAAAATAAGATTTCGTTGATCAGCGAAAAAGTGCCGCGGACTTACTATGACTCGGTTTGCGGACCGGAGTGATTTGTTATCGCTCTCGATCAAAGAATGGCTATTCAAACACGACGGCTTGTCGCGGCAGCTGCTATGCGATTTAATTGTACGATGAACCAGCTTTAAAACGAAGTTGCACTGCAGAATTTTTTATTTGTATTTCAACTATAAATCTAAAAGGTAATATTTAATTTTAGCAAAGATAATGTAAAGTGGGGTTCAGGCGCAACAATTTTGAACATTTTTTTATTGTAAACCTGCATATATTTATTTTACATGTAATGTACAATTTTTAAATTTAACAGATGGGTCAATTAAAGGTAACAAGATGCTTGTGAAACTTATGGTTTTACGATGACTATTCGCCCCATAAGGTTAAAACAAAGAAGAGTTTCATGTCGCCATTTTACGCGCTGTGTCCTTAGTATTTTACATAAAGTTCAAGTCGGATCCAGAATAAAACATGCACCAAAAGAACTGTTTTAAATCATGTCAAATGCAAACGTTTGGAGCTATTGCAACTTAGGAGCGCATGAATGATGGTAACCTCATAGTAAGTTTCTCATTTGTTGTTCGTAGGATCCAGCGATCGTACACAGAAGGTCAACTCTTAAAGCCACATGCATTATACGCTCGAATAATCGTGCTACAGTTATCGACTGGTCCATAAAACTCACGGAGTTGTCGTTGTCCTGCTTAAACTGCCCATGCGGTTGCACGCAGAACAAACAGTCGAAACAAAGCGAACATTAGTGCCGGTGATTTGTGTAACGAGCGGCCGCAGACCTGGCAGCAGCGGAGTCGACTATTCGGCGCATCTGTTCCATCCGCGACAGCCTGATGATGCCTGTTATTCTTTGCTGTTTTAACCGGATTAGGCGCACGTGCTGATATGACGCGGGGAGAACGAACAAGGACAGGCAATGGAAGAGCAACGACGGCCGTTTAAATCCCATAGAATCGAACGCTTATACAGTTACACGCTTTATAGACGCGCGGGATGTTTTCGCCGGCGATCGCCAAAGCAACCAGATATCCGATTTATTTTTTCAGCGCGGCAAATTGCAGCTGCCGGCCGACACGTCAGCACGTCGCGTAATTATGATGTCACAGAGCGAAAAGCGCCGTAAAACTTCCCGTTTGGAAGGAGCGGAAACGCGTTTAAAGAACACGCGTTAAACAACGACGTACGTTCACCGTCGTTCTTAACCTCGTACTCCGTGTGGTCATTAACGGCTCAGTACAACGGTAGCGGATATGCAAGTAAAGATACTGATGTCGACAATTCCTCCGTAAACGGGAATAAGGATTATTTCCACGCTAAATCAAGTGTTTTAAATTAAACGGTTTTAGTTCTCTGATGAAGTCGAGCAAAAATGTAAAACCTATTTAAAAGCGCATTGTTGAAAGGCTTTATTACTGTTTTAAACCAAGATTTCTTAGATTTGATTTATCCTGCTTCAACGTACAAAAATGCTGAAATTGATAGTTTAACCATCTCTATAAGATTTAAGTCTTGTAAAACTATATTATAACAACCAACTCTATAACAGACTTAATCGTACACTGCGCTGAACCGTGATTCTTGATTGCAAATATACAATTGGAGTAAATGGGATGCGAAACAAAAGTGGAAAATTAAAAAGATCGTCTGACTGCGACAAAGCCTGAAATGCGCTGCTTTAATGTTTAATGTCGTCTTTTGAGGGACGAGAGACGGGGGAGCATCTCTCGAAAGTCGCCCATCAGTAATGGTCAGCCCAACCATCCCCTTTGCATATTTCATGCCCACGCGTAAGCCATGCCCGTCCAATTCAATATTCATGACAACGACCCCGTTTAGCAGCTGATTTTTGCCGGGGACATATCGTGTTTGAAGGCAATACAAAGCTAAAACATACCAATAAATGGGGATATAACCTCGGGTAGCGCTGGCTAGGCCTTTACACACGCAATGAAAGCAAATTTTTTTTTGTAGGAGGTTTTTAGATTTCGAAACACATCAGCAACGCAAAGTTGTAAAATACCCAAACTGTCAGAAACATTTAGATCATTGGAACCTGGGGGTCAAGAGCCCATATATGTGAAAAAAGGAACACAAGTGGCAAAAGTGTAGAAGTTCAAAATTAGCAATAGAGGAAGCAAAAACACATACAAATTTAATAAATTGTGTTGCAGGGGCCGGTAAAGTAATTATATTTATCACGTCACCATTACACTTGGTTTGATTTAATTGATTGAGAAGCACCGATTGCCTTAAAATATAGGCTTGTCTCCACAATGGCCTTGTATCAAAAGAAAATCCAACAGTATAAAGTGGTTTTAAAGTTGTTCGTTTAATTGAGGTTATTTACGTTAAATTTAATACAAAGTACACGATCAATTTTGTCGATTCGGAACCAAATCGTCAACGAATGAAGAGTTAAGGCTTTAACCGCTGCCTCCTGTCGTGCATCCTTACGTTCTTTCCAAACCCAGAGTGGCAACGCTTTAACAATGAATATCATTGTAAAAAACTCTAGTTATGTTTAATTCTCAAAAGTCAATAGAGGATCGCAAAGTTTCTAACAACCCAAATGGATTAGCAAGAGCCAAAATGTTGGGAACCACTGAAATAGGGTATCACTACGAGAAATTAAACAAGCGTACAAAGCCATACATGCTGTCGCAGTACTTCATGTTTGAAATTCCCGTGTCTTAAAATTGTTCTATAGCAGGAGTTCCCAAACTTTTTTTACACCGTGGCCCCCAATTTTGAGAAATCAATGCCCCCACTTAATTTTTTCAATCTTTTGAAAAAAATAATAAACGTCATTTTAATGAAAAAAATGGTTTATGCAGTAACCGGTAGTTAAAATAATATAAATATAACATAGATAACTTTTATCATAAGTACTTACTGCTGTACTAGTATTTTTATTAAATTTAATACATGGGGTCATGGCTCCCAGGTTGGAAACCCCTGTTCTATAGTATGCACAAAACGTTAAAATATTAGTTTATGCACTACTCAATAAACTTCTTAAAATGTAGATCCTATGTATGCTTTGTGAAAGTAATCTCCCAATAAATTTTTTCGATATTTTCAAGTTATATGTAAACGCGATTAGGAATACTTAAACACAAGCAATTAACGCAAGGTTTATTACCAGAAAGTGCAGTAGGATATAAAAGTTGACCTAACTTCAGGCCGGAGCAAGTCTAATCGCCCCTTTGTAGAGCCGCGCTTATATTTTCCCTTCAATTCGTCAAAACACACACAGTCACACACATGCACATAAATCACACGCCAGGCTTTTCTTATTTTGGCGCCCATGTACAAGGGTATGTACAACAACAAAATGTCAGCACCAAAAAAATCGGCGCCGTTTCTAATCAGGCTGGAGGCGCCCGGTATAGGTAACGTGCACTCGATGTCGCCAATATTCTCGATTATTCGGCAGCAACTCACATGTCCAACGCGAATCCGACGTAAACAATCGGCTGATTACCAGAAGAATCGACGCGCTTGTAAACAACACAATTCACGTCGCCGCAGAGACTGTGTGAATGTCGCGACAGCCCAGTTCCCTTCATGTTTCCCGATGCCGGCATTGTTAGCAAACACGCGAACGCCATTAAGCATCGGGAACGGTTTGTGGTTATGACGAAATGTTGACCATAAACGCTACTATGTTAATGAAGCTTGTAATTAAAGTCTTTGGTGAGGCCGTGAATGCAAACAAGCGGAACTACGTATAGGTGAGGCAGTATATAGGGAAACATACACTTTAAATTCTCCCATGGCAGCTGCCCGTATGATATGAATGATACTTCCCGCCATTTTATTCCGACCTTATATGTACAACCATTTTTAACGCATGCAAACAATTGTACACATTCGTTCTTACTGTAGTGGTGTCAGCAGAAAAGGATGGCGAAATGACATCCATACATAAATATTGCTCAGTATATTAGGTTTATATACATATAACACAGGCCAAAACAGGGACGTTGCAAGCAGACATAGGCTACACAAATGCTGTTCAATAAACTGATCTTGACACCAAATACATCTCGTATAATGTATAATATTGTATCGAGACTAAGTTGTGATGTTTAGGATATCATTCCAAGTCAACTCATTGCCTATAAATCACAAACCTAGACCACCGATAGAAAATCTAGCTTTATTACGCAAAGATTTAACCTAAAACAACATGGCGAACTTCTTCCATCTCTAGGAATATTTCACTTTTAAAACGACAAAAACAAAACAAGTAGCAAACAAACATTTTTTATGTTAAGTAAACAACCCAATTTCACCAAATTTTATTGTACTAAAGCACTTTCTTTTAATTTATGTCGTTTGCCAAATTGCCTTAAGTTCAAGTAAATCCTTTCTACATAATGGTTTAAGTTAAGTCACTTTACTTAAAAAAATAAGTTATTTCAAGTTATTTAAAAAGAAAAGTAAAGTGCGCCAAGTTATTAATTTAAGTCACTACAAAACTGTTATATGACAAGGCCAGATACTACAGTGTTTCACGTAGTTGCAACAATGTTTCTGGTTAGCGGACACTATTTCTTCATTTTTTTCCATTGGTATCGCAGTAATATTATATTTAATGGGTCATTTAAGGGCACAGCACAACTCATTAAAACACCATAATTATTTACGCGGGAAGGCATAATGAAGTTATATGGTTGCGGCATTTTAATATAAGGCAAATTACATTCGTCCGGCCAAATTTCTATAGTCACTCTAAGAATTCGCAATTACCATGCAGTCTGCTGTGCGGGAAAAGACATAATAAATAAATGCAATAAAACGCATAATGAATGCCCGGGCGTGTTTTATTCTAAGGCGTTCAGGTAATAAAACATTTATACCTGTAAATTTGGATGATTGTTATGAAGGAGTTTTTATTGTTTTTTGTAACTGCCTAATGTAGTATTACGAGTTACGGTTGATAAAATAGTATTTCTTTCAAGATGCTTATTACATTTACTTTGTCATAATTCTTCCTGCGTCTTACTGTTGCTGCATTTTGGGTCATAATGCGCTTTTGTCTGACTAATTTTTCCGAAATAACAGACCAACCACATCGTGGAAGATAAAGATATAAAGCCGAATCGATTACGGATAAATAAACACTTGTATATCTAGTCACTTCTATAGGCGACCACTCTTATGCCAACAGTAATTATTACATTGACACATGCTGACAACGAACGAAAAAGGGAAACTTCAGTTTATCTTGTTCTTCGTTCCGCTTAACACATTGTGATTAAGACTAAATAGGAGTTATTTTTAAACTGTGAGGTTTAGTGTCATGTGCTTCGTCTGCAATCAAAATATGTGTTCCGGGGGGACTTTCACTGCCCTTTGCAATTGTTGAACAACGTACGAAAGCTATACTTTGCAGTACAGGTTTGTGTCGGAAGTAAGATTTATGTCTGCGATGTTTTATATAATTTTCAAAAACATAAAATAAACTTCCCCATTTCGCGAACCGTTATAGCCGGGCCTAAATAGGTGCTAATTAAACGTACGCTGTTGGATTTGTGCAGGTATCGCAAATAGCGATGTCAAAATCGCAAACTTAAATCATTCCTATGGTTCCTAAAACCTGTCATTTGCTCTGATATACATCATGGATGTGAAAGTTTTAAGGCTGAGTTGGCAGGGGCTCGCGGCCAGTTAAATGTTTTTTGTATGAAGACGAGTCGTGAAAATTTTATAGATGCCGTCAAAAAGCGTGACGTCATCACAGCTAATATTCTCAAGAAACTTGTACGTGCAACTGCAATCAGGTTTAAATACGTCCAAGGATATAGCAAGCGAAAAAGATCCGATTATTTGGTTATAGTTTTGAAAGCTTCACCTCACAATCAAGATTAGAAAACCACTCGCATATTGTCACTTCTTAAGAAGATTTACTAATTTATGTGAGTCATTGACCAGTCGCATCTGCACAGAAATCACGTAAAAAAATGGTTGTGTTAAAAGTTACGTCCCGAAAAATGTAGTTCGCTTTCATCCCGAATTATTGTCCAACACTCTACTGATGAGTTCAGCACTCTTTAAACCTGATTTTTCCCCCTTTAGCTTGGTTTTCCTGTGCAGACATTTAATTAGACAAGTAATTTACGGCAAAACATATTTTACGTTACAATCGTTACTGTATATTTGATTTGTTTATTTGAATTTACCTACAAACGTCAATCAAAAAATGGCCCGCATGCTAAATAGTCTAACTGTTAAGGCAAAAATATTGTTTACAATTTGATAATGATTTATGTGCGCAAAAGACAAAGGTCTGGTGTGGCTGCGCAATTGGGCACCTTAGAACGACCACTAAAAATGTAAAATGAATTTTCTAGAATGGAACAAGTTACCCTTCTGATATGTGTGCAGCAGAATCAATAAAGGGTGCTAATGTTTTGATGCTAAACAGTCACGATACATTGGTTAGACAAACACATTGAAGCAAAAACTGTTGTTACCCTCGAAATAATGAATATTTTTTGCATGTAAAATTCTAATTACATAGATCTGATTTCTGTTTTAGAACGATACATTTTTGGTTGGAGGAACCGATCTTACTAAAATGCTATGTAATCAAAACAATGATTAAAAGTTTTATAAATAAAAAATAAAAACATTTGCCAATCTGTATTAGGTGTTTAACGTCATCAGGGATATTAATGGTGGGCGGAGGCCACCGCTAGTTACAGGCCTGACCAAAAAAAGCTTAATATTGGGTCCAAGCCATAACCCCTTCAAACTATTCTTTTCTTCGAACTTTTATTATGTTAATGCAATTTCTGCAGCGCTTTGCGCGAACACTGGTCTGTTAATATTAGACTTTTCCTCGTTTAGGCAAATCTATATCCAGTCCCACAGCGCCATGTATAGTCTGGCATGGTGTGCGATGTGAACCAAAGTGCAACCCGTGTAATATTAGACTATAAATGCCATTAAACCTACTAACGTCTGAATAACTAGTAATTTTTATACGCCTAACATTTCGTTTTTCAAATCGGGATTATATTGGATGTCTGCTACATATTTCGGTAGGAGTACCCTCGAAATCCACGGGTGTTTTTAAAATAATTCATGTAACAACGTAACAACAAGACAATTGCAGCTGTTTATCAGGGCCCGATTGGTTTTAGTAATAGCATGGACAAAGCAAAATCACTGGGTCAACACTTAAAAATCTACAAGTCAGCCAACATTGTGCAGATAACTCCTTGCAAATTATTATCAACATATCACATGTGATGTTGTTATCTCTCGGTCTACATCCAATTTTACTAAACAATAAGACGTCCTTTCTTTTTATCCAGGTTGCCTTTCTCCTGAATCCTCCCGTTATCTGATACCCAAGCTATTATCGTGCTTACGAATTCTCAACTTACTTGGATTTACACTTACAACGTGAAGGAGTAAACCATGGAACCACAATGTCGGCGTCAACTGTCAATACGCATTTTTAAGGAGAAATACTCTTCCTACAAATCACTATTCCAACACATTAAAAGTTTGAGCTTGTTGAAACGTTAAAGTGTCTTGCTTACAGTGGAACTTTATAAAAGTATAGGTATGCCAATTGGAACTACAATTTGTTTTTCTGAATAATGTGATAGGTTTACGTCTTTAAAATATAAAACAACATTACTGTACATTTCTCAAAACAAATATAAAACTGGCAAATAAATACTTTCCAATTTAAACCACTTTTTTGGCAAACTTAAACTATAGACAGACAATAAATATATCATGGACTTCCAAAAAATATATTTGGTACACTAGCACCTTATCGACTCCTTCTAATTTATGTATTTTCATCAGACTTGCTGTAACAGCTAACGTTTTAAGTCTAGTTTGCGATCAGATTTAGCACTTATATCAAGTATACGATAAACTGCTTCGGTTTCTATTCAAAGTCAAATTCACAAAAAATTTCTAAACTGAAATCGCTGGATAAAATCCACGGTGGCAAGCGAACAGATTTCCCTTCGTAGGAAAAAAATGCTGGCGAATTTTTCTAGCTTTTTAATATTATCAGTATAAATACCTCAACAATCTGAAAATAGCCTTAAATAGACCTAAAAGTCTTTTACCCTATGTTTAACAAAACTTTAACTTCTAAAATGTTATGCCTTCTGGGGAGAAAATGTACTCATAAGAGCAAGCAACAAACGAGTCTAAATGTCACAGGTTTTGAAGCCCCACAAAACAGCACATGCAAACTAGCGCACACAACACCCATTACCTACTGAAATCAATCGATTTGTTGGTGTGTTTGGCAGGACCCCGCTCTACAAAACCATGTAAAACACATTCAAGACTTCCTGAATAAGTTGCAAAACAATATAGGCGCTAAACGCGTGGCGCGCGCGACCAATTTCTGGCAGTTACTATGAAAGCGGTCGTGGCATTTCCTGGTGACTTTGTTTTGCTCGGGCATTCGTTGCACTGGTTTCTGAGTTGAGATTTGCCTACAACAATTGGAAACTTAACGGTTTCTGTTCGAAAGCATTCCAAATTAATCACTCGCTTTTGGGGAAAGTTGTGCCGCGTGTCTTCATTTACAGTTACACCATATTTTGGGCTAAACCAGTGTTTCTTAAAGTGGTGAATGGTTCACCCAAGGGTGAATAAAATTTTTGCAGGAGTGAACCAACCAAAAGGGGTGAATAAGGGTGAATGATAGTTCAGGAGCATCCTATAGTCACTAGTAAACAACTTTCTAAAGTAAATCGACTAAAACCTGTTGGTTTTTGGTGTTTTTTTGCTTATTGTAATATAGTTAAGTTGGTTTGCACTGAGTGTATGAGTTAGGCCTACCATATGTCGTCTCTTTGAAAAGGATTTGACCCCCTTTTTTAAGAAAACTGAATGGTCCTCCAAGGTTGCTTAAAAATGCCCAAATGTCCTCTTTTTTCGCATTTCGAGTTAGTTGCTAATACTTTTAGCAAGACCTTCAGGCGAGAGGTTGTATTTATTTCCAAAAATACTTAAGCCATGAAAGATGCTGAATTGCTGGTTTAAAAAGGGTTTATAGGGGGGCCGCAAGCAATTCATAGGGGGGGGGGGGGGGGGAGGTGAGCTCTAAGTTAATATTTAATTTTTTTGCTATGATTCTAATGGTATCGTTTTCGTTTTGGTTGTACACCACTCCTACAGCGCTGTATAAACTCTGTTTTTGCCAACTTTAACATTAAAACTAACATAAAAAAATTTGCGAATCTTCTGTTATCTAATTTTGTTTGCTTTGTTGAGCACAAAGTCTCTTTGAGTGCCATTCCATGTTTTCATATCATCGAAGGTATAACGGCCCTATTTAATTATAATTTTTCTAACTTATAGATAAACGATAAAAGTCATCCACCGTTGGAACTATTTTTTATCCATATTTTATATAATTGGACAACAGGCTAGCAACAGGGGGACGAAATGTTTTGCAAAAAGCCTCCTGATTTTACAGTTTAGCGCCAATTCAACCAATTAAATCCATTTTTTTTTCGCGTTTCGCGCGACCGACAACAAACTACACTATTTTTTTAAGTTGTCTCAGTGATATTTAATTAAAAATTCTTTTTTTCGTAGGGGTACAAGTCATAGGAAAATTTCAAAGGGTGCCGCTGCTAAAAACAGTTGTGGATATGGCACGTATTTCTCAAACGTAACAATTCTATTTTCGTTCTACTTGCAGGCAAAAAACTGTCCTCTTTTTCGGTGCTAAAAATGTCGTAGCCCTAGTATAAGTACAAAAATTTGGTGACTTTGTTTTGTGTTTTTTTAGCTATATATTCCTGGACTCGAAAAATTATAGATTTACAAATATTATATATATATATTTTTTATTTATTTTTTTTTTAGGTTTTAAGGATATTGGAAGTTTTCATAGGCTAGGACAAGCGATTCGACATGTGCTTTTTATATGGAAGTAATCTGTTCCACTGTGCCATCCATATAGCGTTATTTAAACACGATTTGTGCCCTTGGAGAGATATTTAAAAACCTTCACATCCGGTTTCTATTGAAGTATCGTGACAATTGAGGCTTGCTGTACGGATTGCAAATTATTGAGGCCTAATAAGTTGCCATTTAACGCTCTACCTCACCGAAGAAAATTAGTATTAAGGAACTTTTACAAAAGTTTTCGGCATATAGTCTCCATGAAATGCAATTTCTGCCACATTAATCTAGTTAAAGTAATGTATTGGCGAATTGCGCTAATAAATAGCACTTTTGGAATATGGTTATGACCATCGGAACAATTATTCAAAGTCCAAACTATAAGATAAACGCAATGTAACATTTAGTGGTTTGCGCGAATTTGTTATGTGGTATCTCTGCAGCAATAAAGTTAATGGTCGTCAACAATTGTTTGCCAAAATTATCTTGATAACAGTGGTACGGGGTTGATCCACATAAACCACGAGAAAAAATGAAAAACGTAACCCACTCTTTCACATTTTCAAAAAACCTTGAAATATAATGGATGGTTCTCGACTTACTCAAAACATAAAAAAACAGAATTTATTCTGGAACAATCAACAATGGAAGTTTTTCCAAATTCCTATATCTGAAAGCATTTTACTGAGTTCCAGACTAATTCATTGAGTCTTTGAAATATAAATATAGCATCGACAGTTCAACGGCGTTACACTAAACACCAGATTAACGATTAAATTTATTGCGTTTCCCCCAAAGTATTGTTTTAACCTTCTCATTGTGATCATACATGAAGCGTGCGGACTCAAATTTTGAACCTAACAAACGCATTCGTCCATCTGGTGAGCGCTTGACCACTTTTTCTCAAATATGCTTATACCAATTTTCAATTAAGGTACACTCCTGATTAATTTGTTATAACAAAATCCATAAAAACTACAAATTCTAACATCAAAATTTAAGTACGACAATTCGCATATATAATAATTATTATGTAAGCCGTTATCGTTGATCAAAAATCGGCTGCAGAAGAGCTAGATTACAGTTGTAATACACGCGTATGCATCTATTGTCAACATAATTTAATTACAATCCTAAACTAGTATAGGTTTGCTGTTTTGTATATTATTCCAGGAGGGTATAGCTCGATGCTACTATATTTCACCTGGGGGGTATAGGGAAGTACTGCTACATTTTAAGGAGGTATTGTGTGGCATACAATTTTTCCCACGGGTCTTATTTGTCAGTATCTTTCCAATGGTATTTTTTGTTTCTGTGCTTTAGCAGGCAAAAGCGGATGTGGTCCGACGTTGCGTGTTATTATTGGGCATAGTGCATTTTACATGATAGGTTTCCAGTGGATTATGTCAGTGCTGTTCATTTAAATTTAAATATTGTCAAACACTCTATAAGGGTCTTTAACAGCTGTGAAAATTTCATTGTGTAAATCCGTTTTCAAAAATGTGCCACAAAATAATTGACTGGAAAAAAAATAATTCCGACAAAAAAAAAACATTTTTCGGGCCACATGAATATCCTAAACACGTGAAGTATAAATGAGTTTACCATTTAGAGTCCTTCGTATAATTTAGCAAGCATATTTAATACTGCAAATTGTCAGCTATTCGATATCACAACAATTTTTTAGTCTACACTGCTAAAACCTTTGATACAAAAACGTTAAATAATGAAGTGTAAAATAAAAGTGGGTCACGTGTACTGCAGTCCTCACTCTACTTCAGATTTTATTGGACTTGAACGTTCGACATCTATATTCTTTACTGATCAAAAATCTAAATTAAAATTCGCTTTCGGAACAAAATTAACACTCCGGGGTATTTTAAAATTTTTTTGGGCGACAAAAATACACACAATACAATAAACAAGCATTCATTGTTCTGTTGCTTGGCTTTCCTGAACAACAATTATCTGAAAAGCAAAATATGCTAAATAAAATTCACAGGAATGAACGACAAAATAGCGAAATCTAACAAATTTTTAATATCCAAACTTGGAACAACGGCAAAAATGACGCAATTTTTGCACAATTGCGGTAATCATTGCGAGTGTTCATTTGTTACTGATATTGAATTGGCTTATTCCATAAATAACGGGAAAATTGGCTAAAAACAAAATTAACAAAAATAATAAAGAAAATAAAGCAGGCAATGGGGATTCAAAATAAGGATAAAAAAATTGTTAACACAATTACACAGTTTTCTGTTGACATTCTAATTTGGCTACATGACCAAGTCGTTGAATTTTGTCAGAATAAAAATGAATTAAATAATATAGGATTTATCAAAACAAACGTCGGCATAATGATTACACATAAATGATTGAGAACCAATCATAATAATAATTAGGAATCATTGGTTGTAACACATTTATGGTAAGATATTTTGCATAAAATGAACTGGATTTCCAACTAAGAGTTATAGTTAACACTGTATACTACTGCCTATATTTAATAGTTATTTTTAAGACATTTTATCGCACCTCATTGTCATTGGAGGAAAGGCAGCAACCAAACAACTTGGTTTTACCGAAAGCAATAACTCTTCGCCACCAAGGTTTCTGCAACAAGCATAAACAATCAATCGGTTACGAAATGTTTCACTGGGTCACCGATAGGTGGTTTATGTAAAATGTATAATAGGGTAAATTAAAAGAAATGATCCAGAATTCCATCTTAAGTGTGTCTTTTTTGAATATCTATGTGCTTTAAAATATTGTTTTTGGAAAACAATCTATGTAATATTATACTGAAATGAAATTTTCAATTAGACGCAAATTAGTGTTGTAATTACTCAAGGACCTGACTTGGAATAAAGTCAATTTGGCAAATGACAGATTTATGTGAAGCATTCTAAAAATATGCCATTTTGGTAAGATCCGCGTATTTAGGCTATTTGAATTTTTGTTTAAAATTTTTCGTTTGCAGTTTGTTTCGCTTTGGTGTCTGATACGAAAATAATATGCTACAGTTGTATTAAATTTTTTTAGTTGTACAAATTTAATTTTTTTGCTAATCACTCGACTCGTAATCGACTTGCTATACCAATAACTTGGTATAAGATTTGGACTGGGCACTTAAAACGTTTGGCATTGGACTTGCTTGTTGAGAATGACTTAACTTGAAATCGATTTAATTTTTTAGTACAAATACCTTGGTTATAATTTCTTCTGGCTCTTCGCAAACTTCCTGCTGAGGCTCAGCAATTTCTTCGTCAATCTTAATAAAATAGATTTTTACAAAACATACAACATTTTAAAATAGGTTATGCTAGGTACTTTGAGTTTCCGATGATTATGAGCTAAACTAATTATTAAATTTACACAATGCTTTGCAAAGTTTTAAAAAGAAAGTAAAATACTATTTCAGCTATAGTTGAAATTAATTTTACTTACATCAACAATAGCCATATCTTCTTTTTTCGTTAGTCGGGTATTAAAGGGTGCGATCTAAAAAATAAAGTTTAAAAGTATAAATACAGTCGTAAAGCTATTCAATATTTTTTTAAATATTGAAGTGTATTTTTAGGTTATCCATATATTATTCATATTAAGCAGACATTGAACAAAAATTACCTTGTTACGCCGTTTGTTCACGAGGTCCCAAGAGATTTCTTTAGGACGCGATGCCTTCTGCAACATGAATAATAAATTAAAGTTTATTTGGATTTAATATCGAGTCCATTAACTTTACCTATGGAAGAAGAAGTGCCTGTCTTACCCAGGCTAGAGAAATTATGCATAACTAACCAGTTTTAAACATTTACACAAGTTTTTCAATCCCTCGATTTTCCCCATTTGCTATGTTATATTTAAAAATGGCATTTGATACATTAAACTAACAAACAAATTCTGTCCTTAGAGTAGAACATAGTCACTCACCTTTTTAACTTTTTCGCCGCTCATGCATTTATCGGTTTCCACGCGCTTCAACGCTTTCAACGAAACGACCTTTTTCTAAAAAAACATTTAAAACTGCGTGAGAGAGCTAAAGAGGTAGGCTAGAAATACATTATACAGCCCAAAACACATTAAATGTTAGATACATTCGCAAGGTAAATATTTCAAACCAGACTTTAGTTTATTGTTTGGCTACCTGGGGGATTGGAGGCAATTCCCGGTCTTGGGTTTTCGATGAGGCAGCGACAACGACATGAGTCTAACAAAGTAAGTTGTTAAACAATACACAAATATAAAAACGTAATAATTTACTTTTAGAAGTATTTTTACAATTTTTGCAATCAGGAAATACATTCAAATTTCTGTTATATAACTTTAGGTATAATATATACGGATCTGTAATGTAGCTTGGTAATAAAGCTCAATGCCAAAAAGGTATAAGGTGAATCCCATTAACTTAATTATAGTTTAATAAGATAATGTAGATTTACTCTCTTTGGCTTTCAGATTCAATGCCAAGTTTAAAAGTTGCTATAAAATTTGTAACTGTGAAGGGCTACACACAATATTTCAATTTTACCGATTTTTTCTGCATTAGATCGCAAGAAAAGATTCCCTTAGTAGGCAATGGAGGTAGTGGTTCGTCAGTAATTCGTTTTTTGGGCACCTTGAAAAAGTGAGCATTATTTGTAGCTGCAAGCTTGCAAAAATGTAAGAAGGTTCTAGCTCGATTACGTTAATCATTTGTTTGACGAACCAGGTTGTTGGGAAATATTCAAAAAAGTATAAGCACATTTAGGCCAGACTTTAACTCTCTTACAAAATATCGATTATACCTTAAATTTGAATACAAATATCTGTGTTAGAAAAGTAATACGTAAATCTAACATGTAAAATCAATTGGCTGTACCTGAATCTTGACAGGTTTCGGCAACTCATCATGAGTCGCCTCAGGTTTTGGCTTTTTATCAGACTCGCCAGCGTCAGCAGTTTTCGTCTGTTTACCGCATTCAACCTCTTTGCGAATTTTTGGCTGTTCATCAGATTTTTGTTGATCGCCTGTTTGTGGCTGTTCTTCAGCTTTTTTCTGGTCACCTGATTTTGGCTGATCGTTGGTTTTCTGCTCTTCGAACAAGTTGCCAATTCGGTTTTTGGTGTGCGGAGTCTTAGGTCTTGGCGTGTTTGTTTGGTAGAAGCCACATGTCGCACTTGTATGCATTTTACTGCATTTCTTCAAAGCCTGCTGCTGCTTTCGGCGGAACTCCATTTTCTGAATAAAGAATTTAAATTTCACATTTCGATTTTTTGAAATCGGCCTAAAGACAAAGAAACTCTTTAAAAAGCAATTCTATATACAAGTTTCTCTCGAAAATATTTCCCTTGCTATTTCTATAACTCTTTGGTGAAACCAAAAAACGCTCTTGCAACAAGGCTGCTGAGTCGGACTCGGGACTCGACAGAGTAGATTTATTTGCCATGATTAAGACTCGGGACTCGTGTAAGACTTACGTTACGTAAGACTACACGAGTCCTGACGTTTGCATGCAGAGTAGCAAGTTCGGGGCCGGTTAGGCGGCTTATTGTAAATCGTAATGGAAGAATATCATAGGGTGGCAGATTATATAATTATTTTCTATATACGTATTCGTAAGGAAATTATCTACATATGTAATATTGGTGGGTTCGCCTATGCGTGAATTATTGTATCTGTACATTGTACACTGTTTTGTTACAGATGGAGGTGAAATACAGTGCTGGGACGTCGAAGCCCCGAGCCCGATAGAGTTGGTAAATTTGAACGTTATAGTCGTACACGAGATTGGGGGAGTCGATCTCGACTTTAGTTTTTTACGGTCGTTTTCAAACGACTCCGCAGTTTGCAACCTCAAAGGCAACCGAATATTCAAGAAATTATTAAATGCTTTAAACGTTTCAAGGCATGGTTGAAATATCTTGGATTCGAAGTAAATTGAACCGAACATCTTGGCCATAAAATAAGTGGAGAAAAAAACGTCTTTGTAATACAAATAAGCCCCAAGATAATTCCGCCAACACCACTCAACTTAAATTTATTGGATTACCTATCGGGACTCAAAGTCTATACTATAGGTTTTACCATTCTGGGCCTATTTCAAAAAAAAGGTATTTTACACTTCCTTTCTTATGCTAGACTTAAATTGTTCAACTTTGGTAGGCCAGAATTTTTATTACAAGATTTAAAAAAACAAGCTTGCAAATTATTGCAGGCCATAAACTTCGACGTTATCACAGAAAAGAGTGCTTAAAGTTTGGTGTTAGCTCACCTTCCTCTAGAGATGCAAATGTATTACTAAACGAGGAATATAGGACAATAATTATATTGGCTTACAGTGACCTCTGCTAATACATCACCACGTGGTCGATGCCTGTTTTTACCTGTAATTTGGCTTCTTCCATGGAAGGTGTATTTTCAATAGAGTTTTTTGTTTCGACTAATTTCTTATCTCCGGTGCAGGAAGTCTTCTAAAATAAATTTGGTACTTGTCTATCATGTCCGATTTTAGCGAAATCTTTTTTAATACAACTATATGTAACCTAACGCATAGTCCAGGCGCTTCTACCTTAAATCGTTTTGTTTTTGTAGGCAAGTTCCCACTTTACAACTATATTTTTGTTTCTATACTGGTTTACCCTCTCTTGAGTTGTATCTCGTGTTTCTTATACTGCTAATCCCCTAATCAACCCTTTGACTGTCTATTCTGACTTGATAAACACACACATCAGACACTTTGCTTATATTTGCTGTAACTAGTGATAGCGAAGGTCAGTAATTTTCATTGAAGGCACTTAATTATCACGATAAAGTAACAAAAATCAGTCATATTGTTAGATTTTGCAAACACAAATAAATATAAACTTAACAAACATACCACTTCTGGCTTAAGGACATTCTCTGAGCAGAATTGCCAAAACGGCTGAGCCTGAAATTAGCAAACACATATTTAATATTTAATAAATATAATTAAGTATTTTCTTCTACCAAGTCACTGAGTTAAAGCTAGATATTTGGTTAGTTTGTGATGAGGGACCAACTTACGATGATATTTTCCATTAAAAGGCTGCAGCTATATGCACAGTAAGATATGTAATTAAGTCCAACATTTTGTGAAACAATGCTAAAAGTTTGATAGAATGAAATCACCTGAGTTAGATTTAGAAATAAGTTAATTAAGTAATAGATAACTCACGGCTTGAAAAGCGTCTCCTGTCCTCTCAAACTCTTTCTGCAAATGTAACAAGTAACGATTGGTCTGTGACAATACTTTCAAATTTTATGTACAATGTTATCTCAAAAATAGAATATTTTAGTGTTAAATATTTAATACCTATTTAAATAATATACAGGGCCTTACGCGTTTCTTGATAATAATTTAATTGTTTATTGTCTTACTCTTCTTAAATCACTTATTATCATGTCTTTGACCAGTTGAGACTTTTGTCAAAATAAAATGGCACATAAAGCATGTAATCTTACCCTTGCTTGCATCAAAACTTTGGCTTTTTCCGGGTCGTTTATTATTTCATATAGCATTGTTAGTTCTTCTGGAGATCGTTGTTTGCCCTTTAGTTCGATCAAAGCGATGAAGACTACAAATTTCTCTCTTTCAAATTTCGCGAGTTCAAATAACGCTTTATCGAGCTCAGCATTTTCCCTCGCCGTCTCACTGTCAACTTCCTCTTCTTCGTCGTTTTCAGAAAGAGGTTTTGGATCTGTGAAGCTCTCGGAAGATTGTTTAGGAATATCGAGTTTCGGAGGAGGAGTTGGGGCTTTTGGTGGTTCGGGAAGAAAGTCGTCCCACATTTTCTTAATCTCTTCCTTAGTGTGCGTCAAAACAATAGGTGTGGACTCGGTGAGAGCGGACTTCTTGTTTTCGTCCATTGCTATCATAGGAACTTGTGACGTAGTAGTAGTAGTAGTAGCTGATGGCTTAGAGGCAAGAGGCGTAGTGTTGGATACCGTGGGAAAGGAAACGGCATTGGAAACCGTTGGGCAGGTAACAGCATTGGATACCGTTGAAACAACAGCAGTAGCATTTGATTGCGTTGCTAACACATCGCTATCAGGTAATGCGGAAGCCAGCGCGATAGTTGGTGATGTGGTTGGCGGAGTATTGGGCGGGGCAGTGGGTGATGTGGTGGGCGAAGCAGTGGGTGGTGTAGAAGGTGGCGACGTAGAAATGGATCGTTTGGGCTTGAAAACGATATTTTTCGGAGCAAATGTCACTGTCCTTTTGTTTGATTTGTCGGTAGCGATGCTTCCGAATGGGCGACTGGTAGCCGTTTGCATTGCTGGAAAATAGGTAAGTGGTTTTTCGCGATCAAAGGTCTTCGCTTCTTCGATTTCTTCATCCTCGTCGGAGCAAAATTCAAAGTCATCTTCGTACTGATCGTTTGTTGTAGATTCGGTTGGGGATGAAGGAGGACTTACGGACTCAGTAGAAGATATTTTAAAGGCACAATCACTTGAAGCAGAATCAGTGGAAACACATTCAATCTGTTCTTCAATAGGCTCCTCTTCGTCGGATGTTTCTGATGAACTGTCTTTGTCATTCTTTGTTTGTTCAGGGTGCTCATACGCACTGGCAAGTATGGCTCGAGCATTCGTCTAAAGCACGTAAAAAACAAATCCCGACATACAACCATATCCAAATTTAGTTTTTGGCAAAATATTATAAGTTAGATTGGACATGGTATATATATTACAACAAAAATATAAGAAACAAGTTCATCTCCGTGGAGTGAAAACAACAACAAGTGTTTAACTTTTGAGAAATTCTTACCAACTGCAATTGCCGTTTCTTGGCATGTTTCCATACCTAAGCAAAATACATTGGTTGTAGACTTAACTAAAATAAATTATATCTTATATGTAAACGTAATATACATACTTGTTTAGCCTTGGACTGACATTGACTTTTCTCAACGATTTCGTCAAAGTGCATATCCTGAAATTTATGAGATACAAATAGAGCAATTAATGGACAACAAAAATTACACCAAATAACATGAATACGCATAATAGCCGACTTACGTTTATCGAGGATTCGTCATCGAATCTGTATTCGAGCACTGCGTTTTCAAAATTTATCTTTGTTTTTTTCTTTGTGGAACCCTGAAATAAAAAAGAAATTATTGATTGATTCACCCTTCCCTTTATTGTACATATATGTAACTTATCCTTTAATGGTACACCGGGTGTATTTTGAAAGGCTGACCGACATCAGTGGGCCTAAATATTATTTTAGGCTTTTATAGCTTATACTCGCACGAAAATCCTGTTGAGGCCGACTGAATTTGTTAAGCCTTTTAAAATCACCGATGTGCTACAAAACATTGAATTATAACTTACTTTTTTGGTTTGCTTCTTGGAAACCTGAAAACAAAAATACGGTATAATTATCTGCAGTTAATGAAACTCAGTCTACCATTTATTTTTATTTTTCATTATTTTTACATTATTTTATTAGATCTGTGTTTTTATATAACATAATGATGATTCAAACCTTTGTCGTCAAGTCATCTTCAATCTGAAAACAAAAAACGTGGTTTTAATTTTACATTGAAGTAATTTCGGAAAGAAACCAGTGAATAAAACATTACCTCGAGTTTGGCGAGAATCACCTTTTTCGTTCCTGCCTTGAGTTTACTGTTTAGAAAAGTCTACACAAAAAATGGATATAAGCCTTTCTTTTTAGATTAAACTAATATGTAAAATAATGCAGGCTACTTACGTGCAAAGATACGTTTTTCTCCAAGTTCATTACAAATCCGACTTTCTTAAGCCAAATCTAAGATGATTAATAAGGAGTTAAAACTTAATAATACGTTAATTTTAAAAATTGGTTAAGTAAAATAGCTTGATACGAACCTGTGTGTATTTGTTGGTAACCTAAAAATAAAATAACAAATTTAAAAAAGTTGCTTAATAGAGATTCGTCATGACAAAACAAATATATAAAATAACAATGTTGAAGCCTTACAAAATACATGTAAATGGTTGTTTAATCCCTTATTACAATCAACCGTTATAGCATTAGACTTAAAGTTATCGCCAGCACTAAAATGACTGCAGACTAACCAATAACAGGAAAACTTTATAATACCTTTAAATCAGTCAAAATCTTCTCGATACGATTAAAATCGTATGGGAGGTGCGGTGTCTTTTTCTGCAAATAAAATCGATGTTTTATAGATACTAAAGGCTGTTACTAAATCAGTGTCTTTAGAACTAAATCCCCATTATTTAAAGCTGGTTACCACAGGCAAAACATAACATTGCACCCTAACCTTTTTATTAACAGTGCTGGTCTTGGGATTGACAGTTTTCTTTTGGGCAACTTTTGCACCACCTCCGACTTTCTTAGCGGAAGTCGGTACCTAGATAAAGATCATTTATTAGATAGCTGATATTTTGCAGCAATTTTATTAAAAGGCCAACTTACCGCACGAGCTATCGGTTTTGAACGGGGAAGTTTTGACGTTTTGGTATTTTTCTCCCTTGCAGTTACAGAAGGCTTTCCTGTTTTTCCAGCTTTAGTAGGTTTTTCTTTCTTCGGTGAAAGCTTTTCCGCTGCTTTTACGATTTGCTGTTTGTTCGGTTGTACAATCTCTTCCTCAATCGATTCACTTTCACTGTCTCTTGGCGTTAACTCAACCAGGCCCTGGAACCAAGAGAAATACTAATCCTATTGGCCTACTGCTAAAAATAACTAAATAAGCATATTACAATACTAAAACTCAAAAAAATTGTATAAACTTAGGTTACTGTGGTTTTGCTATCAAATACAGAACATATAGTCTCTCTAATTATTATTAAGGTATAGGTCTGATTAGTAAACGAGTGAATACTTTTGTAGTGGAGCATCCGTCGTGATAAGGATTTTTTTGTTCAACAGGACTTTCGGGTGGTATAGGTGTCACAATCCGTTCGTCAGATAGGAGATTACCAAACATCTAAAGATTTAATATAAGGACATTAGGAAAAAATACCAATTTGTCTAGAATCTATACAGCTGAAAACATAAATAAAATAAGCGTAATATTCGAAGTTAAAAGTGTGTGCCATAACACGCTATATGTGAAATTACCAAAGTTTCTGCATTTGTGTATATATATTGAAAACAGTACAAACGAGTAAGCTTGCACGAAAAACATTTAGTTAAATTAGAAAGCGAATCAACAATTTAAATTATTACTGATAATCACAGATTTTACCTTCTTGCCTGGAATCTTCTCCGCTGCTGACACAGAAGCGCTTTCCTGTTGTGGCTAAAACGTAAAATAAATACTTCAAAAACCGCCTTTGAACGACAAACGTTTATATCCGATATACATAATTAGCACGATCCCCGGCTTACCGCATTTAGTTTAGTTGTTTGCTTTGCCTGTTGGGCTGCGTGCTTTTTCATAATCTTTCGTTTATTGTTCATTTTGATCTCAGTAGCGTCAACATTTTTCTTTCCAGTGTTAACATGTTCTGCTGTGTTTTTGTTTACATTGTTGGAAAGGGTCGCCTTTCTTTGCGAAATATCTCGTTGCTCTTGTGACTTTTTAGTAGAAATTTGCGTTTCTTTTTTGGTGACTTTTGATTCCTGGAGATTAGCCAATTGAAGCATGTACTTCGAAAATATTATAGCAAAACACAGCTGTCTTACTTCATGAAAATAAATTTATCTTTAACATAACCAAACTTATCCTTACCACTGTGCTAACGTCCTTTTGTCCGGTTTCGGAGTCGGTTTCAGTCTGAGAATCATCGTCTACTTTCCGTGTTAGACTCAGCAACCGAACATCCGGGTCTTGTTTTGAAAGCTTTTCGTTAGTCAAGTTTTTTACAGAACTGTCGGTCAGCTCCTTCTTTAAAGTTGCTTTGCGTTTAGCGTAGTCAGCATCTCGACGGTTTTTCGATTTTCCCTGTAGTTTATAATTAAATAATAAATTACACATTTTGACTACTTAGTAAACGGCCTACTGAATCTGTACAAAACCTTTTTGGTCATTTTTTTGAAATCTTTTTTCTCAGATGCGTTTTCTGTTGACTAAAACAAAAAACAGAAGATCTTAAAACGTTGTGCTTATACTACACCAATCAAGATAAAAGTAAACAAAAAAATACACGACAATAATAAAAATTGGAAAACAACATTAGGTTTCAAGGTATGTACCAGACTCACCAAATTAGGCGTTTTCTTTTTTGTCTTAGCCCTTTGAAGAGCATTTTCTTTGGTGGTTGTCTCGCGTTTGTCGCTTGAATTTGCTGTCGATTTAGATTCGATTTCTTCCAAGTTGCTGCCTGCAGCAACTGGCTCAACGTGACCACTAAGGGCTTTGGGGAGAGTAGACATTTCTGAGACCTTTTCTTCAAAAGACAGCTTTGCAGATTTTTGTTGATTGCTTGCCATGCTGTCGCAATTCTAAACACGGCATTAGTTTTGATTAATACGTACGAATGTTGAACATTTGTTTTACTAAATGTTAATAAATGTACCAACCTGAGAGATTTCGGAAACTTTTTTGATGTCAGTTTGTCTGACCTCAGTGTGAGGTTGATTTGTGCCATAATCAGTTGACAGACTTGAATACTGGCTGTCTTGTTCATGATTAGACGGAAGATTTTTGATCAGTTTCTAGGAACAAAAGTTTAAGGGCTATTTATTGTTAATAATGACAATTCAATTTGTTTTCTAACAAAGAGGTACATTGAATATAGTTAAGACATTACGATTTAAAGTAAATGATACAATAAATTTAGAGGCCCTTACCATTACAGCAGCGATGTCAGTATGTTCCTCAGCGGAACTGCTACTCAGAAGATATGTGCTGACTGGTGCGTTATTCATTGAATCAGTTCCACAAGCAAATTTAGGTTTCATAAGATTTGGGTCTTCTTGTCCAAGGTACTTAATAGAAGATTGAAGGAAATCTTTGCCGCTTGGTATTTTCTAAATACCAATAAACAAATATATTGCAAAAAAAAAGATTTCGACCATCTTTGATTTGACGTTTGAACAGAAATAAACTCGTTTTAGAGTTTAATTGTAGGTTATATAGCTACAGGGATCTGATTTATTATTTTTGCAATAAGATTGCCTGTTTAACAATTAGCTTGCTATTCTTTAGAAGATATTTTTATTCAGAGGAACGATTAAGAACATGTTTCTCGGTGGTATAAGTTGAAATTTATGCTAAAGGCAGTATGTGTGGATTTGTAACCAGGTAAAAAATAAAAATGCGTCCGTATTTAGTTGTAATAAATAAATCTTAACCAGGAAAAAAGAAGAGTTCTTAAAATATTTAAATAACCTAAACTTTTTACCCTTGTGCAATTTTTGTTCTCCACTTTCTCCTCGGAGGAGGATGACGTCAGAGCCTGAAAAAAGAAGCATATGTCATTTAAAAAACTTAGCCACATACAGTATCCATATTGAGTAAATACTATGGAGTTAATACAAGTAAAGTGCGCCTTTTCGTTGGTCAGTAGTTTTGTAGGGCAAGATCATACTAGACAAAAAGTATGTAAAGTACGGATTATTTGCTGATACGGCTGATGATCTCCCCCATATAGGTTGTATTCACGGAAAGGAATCCTCAGGCTGCGGTGCAATGGAAGTTTCTGTACCAGCTCTCTTATACGTATCTCTATCGGTAGAACGAGGCCCCGGTAGGACTGAACGTCACCAGAAGGTAGAATTTTTAACCCTTGCTTGCTCGCACGATATCTTAATTAGGCCGGCTATATTTTGGTATATTAATTGGTCTTTGAGACTTTAGAAGCCATTCGGTGTATTGCTGAAAATTTATTATAAATTTATGAAAAAATTACAAACTAATAAAACAGCTAACTCACCATATCGACGTTTGTTTTCACTTTCGATTTCTGAAGCGTAGTTGACGATTTGTTTGAAATTCTCTTTTTGTCCTTTGCCATTGCCATTTCAGTTAAGTGGGCAGCATTCGGTTGACGGTGACAGTCAATGCTTTTTGGAAGGGTTGGCACTGTTGAGACTTTACCAGCCTTATAAGGTGGCATTGGTGGTTGGGATGTTACGAGGTATTTCGGACCGGAGCTCGTTTCGCCCGCGTCGCGTCCATAAGCCTGTAAAGAAATTCACACTGTTAATATTTGCATCAAGTTAATATTGCATCAATCTTTACACATATCTTCCGCACATGTTTAACACCTGTGTATCGGTCATCCCATACTTTCAGGGAACTTACATGAAGATTTAATTATTCTTCGTTAATAGAGTAACATGTTATCGTTAGGAATATATTTTCAGGTGAATTTCCTACTTTGTACCAATGTTACCTCAAACAAAGAGTTATACCTCACCTGTTCCATCACCTGTGCTACAATAAATCTGTCTCTCTGTTCATCCTGCCATTCTAATTGCCGGTAGACATCACCAAGATCCCTTTGCAAAGTCTGAAATTCATGTAGAACAGCGGCCTGATTTGCGTTAACCATCTTAAAAAATAAAAAAGGTTAAATTTTCGGTTGCTGTTTTTATAAAAGTAATATATATATATATATATATATATATATATATAGCAAATTTAAGAGTTAGAGAAAAAATAACATCCTATTTGTACCTGATTTATCGATCCTGGACCATGTACACGTTCATGTGTCAAAGCAACCGACATGTTTATCTGATTTTTTATAATCGCTTTTTGTTTTGAAATTTCTGCCGCAGTCGAGCTTTGCTGTTTTTGCTGCAACTGTAAAAAAACTCGTCTTAGTATTGTTGTGATATGATTATAACTAAACGATTGTGGGAAGTCCTACAATAGATGAAGAAGGTGATGGAAAGGGCTCAGCCTTGGACGCGTTTTGTGCCTGCTGTTTACCAGAAGGGGTGCTGGGCGGCGCGTCAGGTACAACATCGCGCATTGAACCCAAGTATTTACCCTGAAGGAAAACAAGCGTTATCAAAATATAGTAAGGATACGTCAGAATTGTTAACTTACATTTGGATTATCGTTTGGTGGAAACTGTCCGGATGATGGCAGAGGTATTGGGACCTTACTGGCGCCAACAAGATTAGCTTCACCACACAGGTTTCCGCGACCAACGTACTTGTTATAAGAACCTATAGGGTCCTTATGAGGAAACTAAATAAAATATTTCGTATTACAAAAAGTGATAGCTAAAGCTTAACAAGGGAGGGAGGGCATTTTTTAAACAAAGCTGTATACTGGAGGTTTATTGTATCCATGGGTTCGGAGTGGGGAAAATAAAACGCCGGCAGTCATACAAAAAAGTTAGTTGACAAGACCTTGATTAACGCAGGTAAAAATAGTATTTTTTTATACTGCAATTAACAGTATTCACATGCAATTCTATACTTTGTTTGCTGATGAACTCACAACATTAATGCGAGAAAAATTTAACTTACCCCGATCGGCTTCAAAGTTCCATTGCGAGTCAATAAGCTTGAGGCATTCAGCAAATTGCCCTGTGATATAGCAACACGTATATATAGTATTCAACGACAGTCAGCGCGCAAATTGTATTACGTAACCAACAGCCTATTCCGGACGACTTACCTGGGCATATTTGTTGATTACTCCGCTTGCAAAAGGTCTCATGCTTATGTCAATTTGATCTGCCATGGGATTTACAGTGCTCGTGTGCTCGTCAATAAGGTAGTTGGCAGTAGATTGTACAAAATTCGCACCACTTGCGAGACACTGAAAAATATAATTTATTCCGTTTTAATTTAAAGGTAGAACATAATTAAAACTTAAGAAAGCCTTGGTCTTTAATAAAACGTTCAATCGTTTTGCTAAACAGTCCACCAAACGTAGTGTGATACATAGGCAACCACAGAAAATTTTACTATACATATAAATTTTTAATACCTGGTTTGCATGCTTCGGTGGCTTCTGCCCGAAAACACTGTGCAAGCCATTTCCTGGAAAGTCCATCGGTTTCAACATGGGGTTTTCGGGGCCGCCAGTGTATGATGAACAATGCGTTTGGGCCTGCAAACAACAAACACATGAGCATACTATGGGATTGAGACATTAAAGGCCCCATGGGATACCTTGAAATAAAACATACAAGGCCTACTTGTTATACACATAGGTTTGACTACATTAAAGTTTACCTTGAAGCCATGCTCAGCTGGAGTTTTGATTCTTGGGGGCCGAGGATCATGTCCTTTAAAACCAGCAGTAACCTCCGAATTGAAATTCTTGCCAAACGGACGTTGCTAAACAAAACTTAGTTAAAATTAAAAACAAATATATAGGCGCATCTTAACATGAAACGACAGACAATAATTATTTCTCGAATGAAATTATACATTTAAATCACGCAATCTTAAATAAATTGTAATTTTATCTGCAATTGACATATAAACCTTATCTGGTGTAATGCTTCCAAAGATATAATTGAAAAAAGTTGGCAATGCATTGTCGGGTACAGGTATGGCATTGCGTTGCACATCGTCAGAGTCCAAAACGTCCCCAGTTATCTACAATAAAGTTGTTTTAATTGTAATAGTAAACTAATATGCTGTTTAAAGATGTTTCACATAAATAATCAGTACATGGAACATGAGTTTACGTTGCTTTTGAAATATAAAGAAAGGGCAACAAGCATTATTATAATCGTAAATTAAAAACAAGGGTAAGCAATGCAAAACAGAGTAAAGATTTGCTGCAACGGCCAAATAAAATTTGGACGTTACTTACATGGGGGTTGGAATTTGTCCCAATTTTGATGGATGGCTCCATTGCTTTATCAAAGCCAGCAACTCCGTGACCAACACTTCTTGGTGTTTTCTTAGTGAGGTTTAAGGCGGACGATTCGGTAACATTTTGGCCAATCGTAAGGGGCTAAAACCAAGGTTTTAAATATAACATAGGTTTTTCTAAAAAATCATTTAATTAGAAGTAAAAACAATACGCAAGTATAGGGTTACACACTCCGAAACTGGCAGTAACAACAATAGTGACTTGGCTTGCAAATAAATCATTTATTTTTTAGGATAGTGAAAGGAAGTGTTCCTGTTTTCACGAGGTTTAATACAAAAACAAGATCACCAAATGTCGCACAAATTATAATCATATAAACATTTTAAAGTCACCTATACGTACCATAGAGGGTTGGACTATTTGAATATTTATGTTGACTTACTTAGAGCGCGACAATAAAATATGTGAGAAACAGTGCCAGTATTTTAGTAGGACTGTCGCAGTCGGAGGCATACGAAGTACGCAATGTGTAAATGTCTGTTTTCTTGGCGACACAGTCGGCAAACAGTGCGTGATGCATATTAATTGTTTCAGTAATTGTTAATAGGGGTAAACTAATCCTTCACCACATTCTTAAACAATTTAGAGTTTTTATGATGCAATCTATTTTAGGGCAAATGCTGCCCAGACACGGACAAATGGATATGTTCATCTTTTATAAATTAAATTAGAACCACAGTCTTCCAGCTTTTGTAAATTGGATTACGATTAGAACTACTTAATTGGCGAAAAATAATTTAAAGTAAAAGGTAACCAGTTACCTCGGGAGACGAGACTTCAGGGGAATGGGCACCAGCATCGACACGGGGAGTAAACGCTGAAGAGTCATCTTCGGAAGTCTATTTGAAATAAACGATTACTGTAGTTTTAGCGATGGAGGGGTGTAGTTATGGGTTAGGAGGCGCTGGCTCTTAATGCGAGAGCCTACGGCTACCTATGATCTCTTACACGTTCCTAGTCAAGACTGACTCCGAAGAACAGACCGCTAAATTACCTGTCCTTAACGTCTTAAAGGCAGAGTCACTTCAATCAGTTGATGTTGCTCGTTAAGTACATATTTACAAATCTTAGTAGACACGATATGGTAACGCGGAGATTCAAGCCTTATAAAGTAGAATCAATTTTGAAAATCCGATAATGCCGTTCAGCTATTGGTTACGCGTCAGTAGGCATCGGTCACGTGCATAGTGACGTCAAATTAGGCACAATAGGGTAATATTCTTAGATAAATGCTACAGTTGTAACAGCAACGCACGTTATTAAAAGCAGTTTAAACTGTAGTTCTAGAAATCGCGATAAGATGTTAGAAGATATTAGCAATAAAAGTTTAAGGCAACCACTGAAGCAAGCAAATTAAGTTGGTAACCAATTCCACTGACCTCGGAATACGAGAAATCAGAAGAATGGACAGCAGCATCGACCGGAAGAGTCAACGCCAAAGCGTCATCATCAGAATTCTGTTGAAAATAAACTTTATATGTTTAGCGGTAACCGACACGCACAATATATGAAGTGGTTTTAACTGTGCCTTGAGAAATCACGAAAGATGTTTACAATAAATTGCAAAGTAAGTCTGGTACAAATACTGAAGCAATGAAATAAAGTTGGTAACAAACAAATTTACAAATTGGTTGTAGTTAATTACAAAGCTGGGCCTTCATGAAGCATTTTGAATTTATTTTGTTAAAAGTAGGCCACGACTAACTTATAGTTTGCTTTTAATACAACAAACAGTTTACCTCGGGAGACGAGAGTCCACAACAATAACCAACAGCATCAACTGAGGGAGTCAATGCAGAAGCGTCATCATTGGGTTTCTGTTGATAATAAGCGTACTTTATATATAATGGTAAACGCAGCGTCCATTATGCAAACCTGTTTTAACCGTGGCTGGGTAAATAAGAAAAATAAGTATACAATAAACTGCGAGGCAAGTCTGATACAACTACTGAACGTAGCAAACGAAGTTGGGAACAACTAATTTTACAAATTGGTTGTAGTCGTAGTACAAGGCTTGGATTTTGTGAACATTTTAAATTTATTTTACAAAACGTGGGCTTACGACTACCTAAGTTTACTGTTAATACAACTATAGGGCCAGCTTACCTCGGGAGACGAGATTCCAGTAGAATGTGCAGCAGCTTCGACCGAGGAAGTCAATGCAGAAGCGACATTACCAGATTTCTGTTGACAAAAGCACGTTATGTAAAGCAGTTCTAACTGTGTTTGCAAAAACACTGAACGGCGTTAATTATAATAAATCGCGAGACGAGGTAGAAGAATAAACACCACTTAAGGAGGCAACTTAGGTTGGTAAATCGAAAAATGGAAAGGAGAACCGCCAATAACCGTTTTATGACGGTTAAAATAATGCCAATTTTAAAATATTTCTATTGTGTTCAATACTTTTTGCAACAACTACTTTTAGTAAATGTACAACCATGTGCTTTCCTTTTGTTGCAGCTTGTGCAAATCAAACCACAGCATCACGAATTTGAATGTTAATTTTTAGAATGCCGACTAACGTTTTTCACAAATAAAACCATTAAAGAAACAGGTTCAAACCACAACTTTTTTTCACAGTAAAATGTGTTTTTAGCTTTTAACTGCCTCGTTGGATAGCCTTATTTTTATTATCGTTTTCGAGTTTTTTTTATGTGTGGGGTGCCGAATTTGTAAACTTGTTTGGCGTGCCACAATAAAAAAGTGCCGTTGAGTTGTTAGGTAGGTAACACCAGCGCTTCTAAAACGGAGGGGCGTAAAACTCTTAGAAGTTTTTCCAGGATTAAGTTCAAAATACGTTCTATGTAAATATAGTATCCGCCACGCCCCTTATGCCTTACCGTTCGCACTGTAGCTCGAGAAATCACGAAAAAATACGTTTACAATAAACTGATAGACAAGACTAATACAACCACTAATGCAAGAAAATATAATCGGTAACTAACAAACTTACAAATTGTTGTAGACAACTGCAACAAAAAATGTAATCAGCTTACCTCGGGAGGCGAGATTCCAGAGGAATTGACAACAGCGTCAACTGAGGTAGTCAACGCTGAAGCGTCATCATCGGGATTCTGCTAAAAAACAAGCGTAAAATAGAGTAGAATTCCAAACGCACGTTATATCAGTTTTAAACGTAGCTCGAAAAATCACGAAAAGTGGCTTACAATAAACGGCGAGACAAGTCTGAAACAACCACTGAATCCAACAATAAAGTTGGTAATTAGCTAAATGACAAGTGGAAATACCCATGGTTGTTTTATGACATGCAAAACCACAGCAATTTTGATATATTTCGAATATTTCTAATGCTTATCGCTACAGTTGAACTGTAGCGTGAAATTATAATTTTGACTATTTGTTAGCTTTTGTTTGGAGCTTGTGCAACTCTAATCAAAGCATAATAAAGTTTAATCTAAATTTTGAGAAACCTAAAACTATTTTTGACAAGTAAGAACATCAATCAAACTGGTTAAAAATCCCTAAAATTTTAACAAAGAAATATGCTTTAAGCTCCTATAGTTGCTTTAAATTTTGCCCAATTGTTTCCATTTTTGTGCCGAAAGTAAAAAGAATCGCGAAGTTCGCTGAAACACTAAAAGTTCCAGTTTTAGCTTAGGATGTAAGTTGCACGTGGTCATCTTATTATATTACGTTATATTACACAATGCAGGTTATAATGTTGGTCGCATAATATTAAACAAACCTTATTTATACATAAGACACCAGGAAGGACTGTTAACCAGCAAATTAACCAAAAAGCTTAACAAAAAAAACGCGGCTCACCTCACGATGCGAGACTCCAGAAAGATGGGCATCAGCATCAACCGAGGAAGTCAATGCTGAAGCGCCATCACCAGGATTCTGTTTGAAATAAAATGTAACATAAATAGCATTTGCGTTTCCGCCACAAAACCTTGAAGTTCAAATCCTCGCTTGCAAAATTACATAACGGCGTTATTTAAAATCAACCACGAATCAGGTTAAGACAATCATAGCTTGACGCAACTTTAGTAACCAGTTACAAATTAACTGGAATAAATCTCAAGGTTGGGCGTTTTGTGAAACACGTTGAAATTTTTTGTAAAAAGAAGGCAACGATGACATTAATTTCCTGTTTATACAACTGTAGACTCAGCTCACCTCTGGATTCGAGACTCCAGGAGAACGTGCAACAGCATCGACCGAGGTGGTCAATGCTGAAGCGTTATCACCAGGTTTCTGTTTGAAATAAACGATACATAAACGGTCACGTATCTTTATACAAGGCAGGGCAAACTCTGTCTCGAGAAATTATGAAAAAACATTAACGAATAAACACGAGGCGAATCTAATGCTACTATACTGAAACAAGCAATTTAGGTTGAATTTAAAACTAACAAAATAACAAATGTATAGTTACAGTGCTGGGCACTTGTGTAACAGTTTAAGTTTTGTTAGCAAAAAGTAGGCTACGACTACCTTAGTTTACTTTTAATACAACTATAGGGTCAGCTTACCTCGGGAGGCGAGACTCCAGATAAATGAGCAACAGCATCGACCGAGGGAGTCAATGCTGAAGCGTCATTACCAGGTTTCTATTAAAAAAACGGAATATATTTATAGTGGAACCTTATACCTGCCTAATACAAAGCAGTTTTAACTTTGGCCTGTGAAACCGCGAAAATGTTTTTTTACAAGGGCCACCAGAGAGGCAACTTGCATTAGTACCGCGCAAAAATACAAATTGGTTAAAGTCAATAACAAGACTGAGCTTCTTGCGTTATATTTAATAAAAAAAATAGCAAAAATATACTTGATCTTTTTCATTGTTAGTATAAACACCAATAAAAACTCGGCTTACCTCGCGATAGGAGATTCCAGATGATTGAGCAACAGCATCGACCGAGGAGGTCAATGCTGAAGCGTCTTCATCGGAATTCTGTTTGAAAAACAAACGGAATGTTTATTGGAAACCGTATCCCCCCATAATACAAAGCAGTTTTAACTGTGTCTCGAAAAATCGCGAACGGGCGTTTACAATTAACCACAAGGCAAGTCTGCTACAGCCACTAAAGTAGGCCCTATGCAAATTAAGTTGGCATAAAACAAAGTTTTAAATTGGTTGTAGTCAATGACAGCGCTTTGTATAACATTTTGAATAAAAAGAAGGCAACGATGACATTAATTTCCTGTTTATACAACTGTACACTCAGCTCACCTCTCGATTAGAGATTCCAGGAGAACGTGCAACAGCATCGACCGAGGTGGTCAATGCTGAAGCGTTATCACCAGGTTTCTGTTTGAAATAAACGATACATAAACGGTCACGTATCTTTATACAAGGCAGGGCAAACTCTGTCTCGAGAAATTATGAAAAAACATTAACGAATAAACACAAGGCGAATCTAATGCTATCAACTGAAACAAGTAATTTAGGTTGAATTTAAAACTAACAAAATAACAAATGTATAGTTACAGTGCTGGGCACTTGTGCAACAGTTTAAGTTTTGTTAGCAAAAAGTAGGCTACGACTACCTTAGTTTACTTCTAATACAACTATAGGGTCAGCTTACCTCGGGAGACGAGACTCCAGATAAATGAGCAACAGCATCGACCGAGGGAGTCAATGCTGAAGCGTCATTACCAGGTTTCTATTAAAAAAACGGAATATATTTATAGTGGAACCTTACACCTGCCTAATACAAAGCAGTTTTAACTTTGGCCTGTGAAATCGCGAAAATGTTTTTTTACAGAGGCAACTTTATTCAATTGCATTAGTAACCAGCAAAAATACAAATTGGTTAAAGTCAATAACAAGACTGAGCTTCTTGCGCTATATTTAATAAAAAATTAGCAAAAATATACTTGATCTTTTTTATTTTTAATATAAACACCAACAAAAACTCGGCTTACCTCGCGATAGGAGATTCCAGATGATTGGGCAACAGCATCGACCGAGGAGGTCAATGCTGAAGCGTCTTCATCGGAATTCTGTTTGAAAAACAAACGGAATATTTATTGGAAACCGTAACCCCCCATAATACAAAGCAGTTTTAACTGTGTCTCGAAAAATCACGAACGGGCGTTTACCATTAACCACAAGGCAAGTCTGCTACAGCCACTAAAGTAGGCCCTATGCAAATTAAGTTGGCATAAAGCAAAGTTTTAAATTGGTTGTAGTCAATGACAGCGCTTTGTATAACATTTTGAATAAAACGAAGGCAACGATGACATTAATTTCCTGTTTATACAACTGTACACTCCGCTCACCTCTGAATACGAGATTCCAGGAGAACGTGCAACAGCATAGACCGAGGTGGTCAATGCTGAAGCGTTATCACCAGGTTTCTGTTTGAAATAAACGATACATAAACGGTCACGTATCTTTATACAAGGCAGGGCAAACTCTGTCTCGAGAAATTATGAAAAAACATTAACGAATAAACACGAGGAGAATCTAATGCTACCACTGAAACAAGCAATTTAGGTTTAATTTAAAACTAACAAAATAACAAATGTATAGTTACAGTGCTGGGCATTTGTGTAACAGTTTAAGTTTTGTTAGCAAAAAGTAGGCTACGACTACCTTAGTTTACTTTTAATACAACTATAGGGTCGGCTTACCTCGGGAGGCGAGACTCCAGATAAATGAGCAACAGCATCGACCGAGGGAGTCAATGCTGAAGCGTCATTACCAGGTTTCTATTAAAAAAACGGAATATATGTATAGTGGAACCTTATACCTGCCTAATACAAAGCAGTTTTAACTTTGGCCTGTGAAATCGCGAAAATATTTTTTTTGCAAGGGCCACCAGAGAGGCAACTTTATGCAATTGCATTAGTAACCAGCAAAAATACAAATTGGTTAAAGTCAATAACGAGACTGAGCTTCTTGCGCTATATTTAATAAAAAATTATCAAAAATATACTTGATCTTTTTTATTGTTAGTATAAACACCAACAAAAACTCGGCTTACCTCGCGATAGGAGATTCCAGATGATTGAGCAACAGCATCGACCGAGGAGGTCAATGCTGAAGCGTCTTCATCGGAATTCTGTTTGAAAAACAGACGGAATATTTATTGGAAACCGTAACCCCCATAATACAAAGCAGTTTTAACTGTGTCTCGAAAAATTACGAACGGGCGTTTACAATTAACCACAAAGCAAGTCTGCTGCAGCCACTAAAGTAGGCCCTATGCAAATTAAGTTGGCATAAAGCAAAGTTTTAAATTGGTTGTAGTCAATGACAGGGCTTTGTCTAACATTTTCAATATATTGTGCAAAAATTAGTCCACCATTACCTTAGTATGTTAACACAAACAAATCGGCTTATCTCGGGAGACGAGATTTCAGATGAATGAGCAACAGCATCGACCGAGGTGGTCGACGCCGAAGCGTCATCATCAGAATTCTGTTAAAAGCGAAAATTTACGAAAAGGTGTTTCTTAAAATAGGCCGCGGGTTTAGGTTGAGGCAATCAATAGGACGCAATTTTACTTAGTGACCAGCAAATAGAAAAATCAGCCGCAGTAAATTGCAAGGCTGGACTTTTGCGCTTTCAGAATTAGATAAACGATTACAAAAGTAATCAACTTACCTCAGGTGGAGAAATTCCAGAAGGATGAGGAACAGCATTGACCAAAGAAGTCAATGCTGAAGCATCATCATCGAAATTCTTTGAATAAAAATATAATATATACAATGGCAACCGCTATACGCTTGTTATACAAAGCAGTTTAAAATATTAGTTGCGAAATGAAGACAAGACATTACTGACAAATCCGCTAGGTAAATTGATTCAGTAATAAAACAAATGAACAAATTTAACATAAAGTATTACAGTGTTTCTTAAACTGTTAAATGTTACACCCAAAGGGTGAATTAATTTTTAAAAGGGTGAACAACCAACAAACATATGTAAAAAGCCTAAAGGCTGGTTCACACTAGACGCGTTAACGGCAAGCGTCAAGCGTCTGGCGTCTAACGGCTAACGTCGTCCAGTTCACACATAACGCGTTGCCAGCGTTAACGGCAAACTTCCTCGCTTCTAACCGAAAGCGTCAAAGTTAAAATATTTCAACTTTCCGCGACCGAAAGCGTCAAATTTTATCTAAAAGTAGGACATTTTAGAAATTAATTAATAGTAAAAAAAAGTACGTTTACCATCTAACACAAGTTGTCGCAACTGAGTAAGGTGATTGTCAAGGTTACCCGGGACGCTTTTGTTGTCTGATTTGTTTGTTCTATTCTAGTAAATTTGTTTAACTTGAATAGATAGTTGAGCTGACTGCTGCCTAAATTGGATTTATAAAATTTTTTCATCTTTAGAAGATGGATTTCAACGATATGTTAATCAACCTTGTAAGAAACTACCCCGTTTTATATAACAGCAAAGATTCAGGATACAAGGATGCTCTAAAAAAAGAAAATACTTGGACTGAAATAAGTCAAAAATTAGGACAGTCAGGTAAACGTCCATTGCCGTCCAGTTTTTATGAGCATATTGGAAAGGATGACAACTAAATTTACTGGCGCTTATTTTGTAGTTTAAGTTGAAAACAGATACTGTGAAAACATAACAGATATAGTAGCTAAATAGCAGCATAAATGTTTACTGTGTAGCCACAAGTGTATCTTACTTATTAGTAACAGATTGCCAAAAAAGATGGAAGAGCCTAAGAGACAGATATTCCAAGGTGAAAAAAGATAGGATCGAGGCCCAAAGAAGCGGCTCTGGGGCTGTTCGGCATAAGTCCTGGGAGCATTTTGAGAGCCTTTCGTTTTTAGACGACCATATGCGCCACAGACTGTATGTATTTGCTGACATTTGATAAGTGTTATTATTATACAGATAGAACTAGCAAGAATAGGCCAATAATGCCAGCTATGTGTTTTACAGTTTTAAACAAAACTAAATAGCCTATTTGGTTTTTAATGTACTACTTTTTGTCTAAAGAACTGTCAATAACTATGAAATGTTGGATCTTACAAACACCAGTTCAGACTTGGAGGAAGCAGTAATGATAGGTTTGATATTACTTAATTAAAGTGTATTTGTAATATTTAAAGGTTATTTATTTCTTTATTAAGAAATAATTTTTTTCTAATATTTGAATAATCACACATTGCAAAACAATTTCATATGTACCTTGTTTTTAACTATAAAATTGTAAAAAATATATTTGGCTTAGATCTTGAAGAAGTCGTGAACGAGGAGGATGTGGATAGACCACGATCGTCCAGACAATCAGAAAACAAAGAAAAAAGATTGGAATTCCAAGTAAGTGTTTATTTTATCGATTTTAAAGCCCTTTTTATTGTAGCCTAGGCATTTCCACTTAGGCCCAATTTTGAGAAGATTCGTTGATTTTACATTGCAGGAAAAAATATTTGGCCTCATGGAAAAAAATTGTCAGGCCATTTCAGAGGCAACTTCAAAGCCCAAGGAAGATGCCGCATCTCATTTTTCCAAACTAGTAGCCACTAAAATCCGGCTACTACCAGAAGAAAAGTCAGACAGGGCAATGGCCCATATTTTAAATTATTTGTGTGACTTACAATATGGTAATAAATAAAACACAAACTGATACAATTGTGTACATTTGCTTTTTAACGAATTAAACGAAATAGTATTATATATCTTTAAATTTAACTAAATAAAAATACTAGTAGTGACTCAAATTCTATTTACAACTTGTCCCTGCCATGGTAATTGTCCAGAAGGTGACATAAAATATTCTTTAAACTGATCTCTTATTTGTGCTGCTGTACGAGTGTAGTTGTTTGAACTAGATTGGCCTAAGGGTAATAGACTCCCCACGGTCTCTTCTCTCCACAATCCAAGTGTAACATCCCCTTGCTCGTCACGATCGAGGATCCTTGAAGTAATACAACTTTGGTCACCTTTCTTCTGGAGAAAATTATGAAGGCAGCATGCAGCTTTCGTGATGTTGGCCGCATTGTTGACATCGGCTATTATCGGACGTTTAAAAACCCTCCATCGTGTTGTCAAAATACCAAAAGTGTTTTCAATAACTCTTCTTGCACGAGATAGTCTATAGTTGAAAACTTTTTTATCTTCTGGTAAAAAATGGCCAGGGTATGGTCTCATTAAATTTTCCTTTAATGGAAAAGCTGCATCAGCTACAAAACAAAATGGCGATACAATAGACGAGTTAGCTATGCACTCAGGTGGAGGAATAGGCAAAGAATTATTAATAAGTTGCTGTCCAAACAGCGAGTTGACGAAAACGCCACCGTCACTATGCCTTCCAGAATCTCCAATGTCTACCATGGAAAAGCAATAGTCTGCAGTACATAAGGCGAGAAGCACTATGCTAAAGTGGCCTTTATAATTAAAAAATTCTGATCCAGACATTGGAGGTGCTTGAATCATCACGTGCTTACCATCTATGGCACCTAAACATAACGGAAAGTTCCACTGCCTCTCGAACTCTAAGGCGATATTGCGCCACTCGTTTTTTGTCGTCGGCATTCTAAGGTACAATGGCTGCAACACCTTGGAAATTGCAGCACATGTTTCCTTTAAAATGTTGCAAAGGGTAGATCTGCCCACGCGAAAGTTGAAAGCAATTGTTTGTTGGGAATCACCGGTAGCCAAGTACCTAAAAAGTAAATTTTAAATAGATGTGTCTATGTGCTTATTTTACATTAAATTTAGTATTAATAATCTGTTTACCTTAACGTCATTGCCAGCCGTTGTGTGGTCGAAATAGATTGCCTCCAAGGCGTGTTCTTTTTTTGAATATGCGGACGAACCAACTCCAACAGCTCGTCGTAAGAGGCCACATTCATTCTAAAATAGTGATGGAAGCTCTCTGGATCCTGCCGCATTTCTTCGACAAGATTATGTTCGCCCAAAGACTCCCTTTTCGTTAAAATAGGTCTAACCCACCATTTTCTTTTATTGCTTTCTTTTACCAACAACTGTAGTAACATATTCTGCTGCTCCAATAAAACAACGACTAAAGTGGAATCCATCTACATAAACAGTTGTATAACTTAAAAAACTATTAGTACGAAGGATTTTTTTATGCTTGTATTTTATTTATAACTAAGAAGCAATTATGGGATAAAGTACAAAAATGTACTGTGTTTGGTTGACCTTGACGAGCGTCGCTAGTTACCGTATATATTCATGGAATACTTACTAAAAATGTTAGTATTCTATGACTACGTAGTGTGAACGAAGCGCGTCTGACGGTAAGCGTTTTTTACGCTTTAGGCGCTGACGTTTTCCGCTTAACGCCAGACGCGTCTAGTGTGAACCAGCCTTAAGAGTTAAATTATTTGCATTTTACAATGGTGTTTCTAACGCATTCCGATACCTAAAGCAGTCAAAAACTAAACGAGGGTTGTTTTATATTTTACCGAGGAATATATTTTTACTGTTTAGTGTTTATTTTATATTTTGTGTTAGTGGACCGTTATAAATAGCGTTACCTATCAGGGTTGCTTTCAAATATTATTAATTTGACTTTGGTTTGTGGTTTAATACAAACGTTTCATGTTCTATAGTTTTTTAACTTGTTTCTGCAAGCAAAACACATATCGGCCGAAATTTTTTACTTATGGCTTAGGTGCGAAAGGGGTAGTTTGCCGAGAGATTCATTTTCGTTCACCTAAGTTTCGTAAAGACTATATGCAAATTAAAGTTTGGAATTATTTTGCGTCAAAAATGTTCAATTTATTAAAATATTCACTTTATATTTAATTTCCCTTTTGTCGCCTCAAATCAAAAATCCAATCCCAGAGACACTGACAAAGAGGCATTTTCCGCCTAAAAAACTTAACCTTCGTGAAAACTTTCGAGCTTTTTTTTCTTATGGTCCAATCTGGCTACACAGTTCACGCCATGTAGCTTCTCACAATGCTTCCCTGCGTTTTACGATTGGTTAAACTCAAAAAAAAAAAAAACACCGATAACTAAATTGGTTTTTCTACCGCTAAATGGGAGTCGATAGCTATATCCAGCTAAAACGATAACGTCACAATATTTTAGTTTTTTGTCCCCCATCAAAGGTACCTACACTAAAATCGTTCTAAATACATTTACCGGCAAAAACAAGATATGTCTCGAAAATAAATTTTCGGCATATATAATAGTTTTAGCGGTAAGACAGATATTTGAATAACGCCAAAACCAAAATTAATTTGGTATTGGCCCGCGATACAATCGCCCCCTCACAGACGGTTACATTTTCTAACTTAACTTCTCTGCTGTGCGTGCCCCTAAAAATGTATTTATTACCAACGTTAACCATGTACACGCAAACATTTCGCGCACCAAGCAAATGTTTTAATTTCACAGTATGTTTTTCCATTTTGTCATGCCAATGTTTTCAACATAACGGCGCCGTGGAATGTTTTCATCTTTTAAAGTGTCAATACAGCCAAGCGGTGTGTAGACTCATACTCTTTACAAATTGCAATTTCTGCCAAATTATCCATTTAATGCAATTTTCCATACGGTGCAATAAGGCCATTTTATCTTGAGTAACACCTATCCAACTTTTAACATAACATAAACGTGTAGCCTAAGTTATGCTCCAAAAAACTACAATCCTCTTTACTATAAGGGTTGCCATATTTTGAAACGCAAATTCCCAGTCAATTTGGCTGCGTCACCAAGTCCAGATGGTCAAAAGTTTCTTCAAAAAATTAAAATAACGAAAAGCACAGGCATCTCGCGCGCTCCGTGAAAAATGGCTTTGTATAGTTTAAGTTGACCCAAATTTTATTTTCGAGGTGCGATGAGACTGGGGCAATCGAGCTAATCCGATTTCAACAAAACGGGCCAAAATATACTCAAACCATCACTTGGAAAAAATTGCATTTGCATTGCCCATGGCTATACAGAATCGGAGTTATCGTCGTGTTTAGCTGTGTGGGCAATAATTTGCTCGCATTTCACTCGCGAATTTACCTTTTTTCTTAGATATAAATAAACTAGGTTTGAACTTTCGAAAATAATGTTAATTAGAGTAAATAGCAACTACTCTAATAAACAGCACTTAAAAAATTGTGTGTTTGCCAAATAATAATAAGTTTCCTACAGCTCCATCTTAAAGGAAGTAAGTTTTAACAAAGGCGTAGCAGTATGTCAACTGGTGCTTATCTGCAGTTTCACATTTGGTAAAAATAAACTAGAGAATATTGCTTGTGTTGGTTAACGTTGGTTAACAATTACAATTATCAGAGGAGCTGTTTTTGATTTATATTACCATGCCTGGTAGCAACAGTTTATATATTGCTTGTGTAGGTTTTGCCATTGTGAATACAAAGCTATTGAATAAACAGAACAAATATTTAAACTAATTTTAGTAGTTACAATTACCATTTTCGATATTATAAATGTATTGGCGATATATTTCATACAGTAGCATTAAATCCCGGACCTATAATCAGATTTTGTCAATTCTCACTGACGCAGATTTCAAGTCCTTGACATGTCAGGGAAAATTCTGACGTATAACAACCCTACTGTACGCGCCCAATATTGGCCCGCTATACGAAACGAAATGCTTATAATGGCCCGGCGACGAAATATAGTTGGGCCACGCTGGTACAGACATTACTTCATATTTTCATTTATTACGTCATTGGTCCTAATACACAATTTCGCTTCAGATATCATTTCATTATAGGTCTTATTGGGACTTATGGGTATTGCCATCTAAAATAAACAACAAGCATCATTCGTCTTGTTTAGGATATTTGCCTATATCCAGTGAACTTATAACCTTCTAACAACAATGTCTATGCGTCTATCTACTTCTGTCAATGCCAGATGTGCTACTTCTGCCCATGTCTACTACGTACAGTCGTAATTAGTTTTAAGTCATATAGGTTTTGTACTTGGGTGATTGAAAAACAGCTCTTTGTGAGTGTAAAGTTTACATTGTAAACAAACTTGAAAATTTTAGGAAACACTGGTAATTACAGTTAATCCCAAAAGTTTTGAATCACGGCACACCATACAGAAAAGATAAATAGAATACGACACCCCTGCTAGCTTTCTCGACAAGTGATTATTTTCTTTAGCCCGGTTGCCTTTGCGTCTTAAACTCTTCAACGCGAGTGAAAAACACCCGAGCGATGAACATAATAAAATAAATTCTTTTTTTGTAAGGGGTACATACGATTAAAACCAAGTCCCAAACAGTAATTTAATGTATTTCCAATGGTTGTTTAAACTCTCTCACACAGAGCTGGTGTTCATGTTTTCTTGTGTACAGCCTTATATATAAGGATTTCCAATCCTTCAAATTTTATTCTGATGCCGATTCCCGATATTTAAAACATAAAATTTTGCGATCCGATATCAAATGACGTCAAAACAATATTAATAAGCGAAATTGGAAAGTTCAGCAGCAATTTTTTAGGGATATTAGGTCAAATTTTGCTTTGGTGTCAATAAGTTCTATTACCTCTATAGTTGTAAATCTACTGTTCTTCGAAAATATTACATTTTAATGAAGAAGCAACTGCTTTGGATCGAAAATCACGGCTAGAATTCTTATGTTAATTTGGTGTCGGTTTGGCACCGATAACAACCTAGTAAGGGTAATTAGGTGGCACTATATAAAGACAAATTGTATTGAATTCAATAACCTGATGAAGCACGGATTGTGCGAAAACTTTCGAGAATTCAACACAATTTGTCTTTATTTAGTGTCACCTGATTACCTTATTTAGAATTAGGCAAATACGGTCATTTTCAAACCTAGTAAGTGACGATTAGCGATACTACCACTTGGCATCGGTACCAACTCCGAATACTATTGGACATTCCTTGTTATAACTCAGATTCACAAGTACGGATGTCCAATTATATCGGTGCGGAGCCAACACCAGATACCAAATGCATGGCAGTATCGGCGCTCGCTCGGTACTGAGGTGGTATTGGTGCCGATCCAATCCCTAAAGCAGTGTTTCTTAACCTTTTTTACTGGGGGGCGCACTTAGAAATATTTTAAAACGTTGCGTTAATTTTTTTGATGTGTAGACTACCTGTATTTCTCTTAATTTGCTTGCCATTTTTTATAGGTTTAAAGTTGCATATCTTTAAAGAGACCCCAAGCCTTGAGACCATAAGAACAACATCAACTTCGCAATAAAAGACCGTTAGGAATAAGGCGAAAAAATGACGAAATCGGAAGAAGACCTAAATGGCCAAAATAAGGCCAATACATCCTTTTATCTAACCCCAAACACCACCCATAACTAACACCAACTCCCCGAATATTTTTAACCCTAGCCCAATTGCTAACACTACCAACTACCGCCTATAAGCCCAAACAGAGGCAAAAAATCCGGGGCCAAAACAGGGGCGCCCAAATGTCGACAGCAAACGGCCAATGCCAAACATGTGTCGCCCAATCATCCCATACCCTTTCGCTAGAGTCCTGGGCGTAATTTTGTCTTATTCCGATTAGTTTGGAGCATAATTCGACATGTTTAGGTCTTATCTCAGAGACTATTTTAGATCTTATTCTGTCGTGGCCATTGATGCGAATTTGGCGTTATTATGTTGCTGCGGTCTTAGTAATATGGTATTATGGAAATTCTGACTTAGATATTGTTGCTTTGTAGATATTCTTGTGTTTTTTACTTGAAAGTACTGTGTAATCAATGAGCTAAGCCTAATAGAAAAGTAAAAATACATGTTTTATATATTAAATTATTTTTTTCCTTTTGCTCCCGGCGCACCTGGCAGCCTTTCTATGGCGCAGCGGTTGAGAAACGCTGCCCTAAAGATACAGGAATTTCACCTGTTGGTTGCAAATCAACGCAAATCTACCAACAAATAGTAAGTTTGACATAAACTGCCGCTAAAGCAAATGTTAGCCTAATATCTGGAAAACACACTTTAAACGTTTCTAAATTCACTTTGCTTGTTTAGTAATGACGTAATTTGGAGACGGATTGCGATACTCTTTCGGTATCGGAATAAAATGGCGTGTATTGAAAATGTCTACTTACAAGTAATATTATTTCTTTTGAATTTATTTATAGACATTTATTTTTAGAAACAAAAAATATAACACACCACAGATGAGCAAACTTTGGCCAATATAAATAATATAATCTACATAATAAAAGATAAAGTTTGTGAGATGTGTTTTTATTTTCTTGCGTCAAGTGCAGTAATACAACAACAAATATTTAAACGATATATAGCCTATATCACGGTATAGTTCAAGATTTATTGTTCAGCGGATTAGTGAAACGGGCGACATTTTACCCACTACTTTCGAGTATGACTACCCTGGCTGATACACAAGGGTAAGGCGTGTCTGGTGTTATAAACATACATGGTATTTGGGTACACTATGCACGGATCTGTAATGTAGCTTGATAATAAATTGCAAAGCCAAAAAGGTCGAGTAAATCGACAGCATCTTTATTAAGACGTTTTGATACGAGCTTGTATCATCTTCAGTTAATATGACTGAAAAGCAATTCAAGCATCACTTATAAGAGATGGGACGCAATTGTTATCAGTCTGAGTTTCGAAAAGTAGGGGCATTATTTAGCACCTTCAGGTGTTGAACAGGTACAGCGATGTTGATAAGGTGTCAACGTTTCAGTTGGATAGTCGATAGTCTATCCAAGACTGCAGCCCCGAACTGAACGTTGACACCTCATCAACACATAAGTTTTCGAAACTCAGACTGATAACAATTGCGGCCCATCTTTTATAAGTGATGTTTAAAATGCTTCTCAGTCACATTAACTAAAGATGATACAAGCTAGTATCGAAACGTCTTAATAAAGATGCTGTCGATTTACTCGAGCTTTTTGGCTTTGCAATTTATTATCAAGATACACAGTATTCAAATATAACTTTATCGTCAAACTATTTTCTTTTTTAGAGCAGTTGTTTGTTATGCCTTGTAGCAGTGTTTCTTAACCTTTTTTACTAAGGGCCCACCTGTAGATATCTATACCAGTGCTTCTTAAACTTTTTTAGTTTTGTTCACCCATAGCATCTATCTCCAGATTTCATTTACCCTTGTTTCATGATACGATAAAACTATCTTGTCTATATATAACAGCACAAAGTGACTTTAGGTTTTTAGGACGATTTTTGTTTAAGAACTCAAGCTAAGTTTTAACCATTGCAAATCTAGGCTACAATTTCTGAACTCCAGAAATATAAAGTTACAAAACCACAAAACACAGTCCCAAAATTTTTGTACTTAAACAATCAGTGCAAACCAACTTCACCGTTCCAAAAGCAAAAACACACCAAAAAACAACAGCTCAGTAGTCTATTTACTGCAGAGCTATCATCCATTTTTGACGGTTCACCTTTATCCCCCCCCCCTTTGGTTGGTTCACCCCTGCAAATATTTTATTCACCCTGGCGTAATTCATTCATCTGTATAACAAACACTGATCTATACCGTGGCGGCGTACCTGGCGAGCGAACCAGGCGCAAACCTCTTGAAGTACTTTTTTAATTTTTTTTACAGGCTTTATAGTTATATCTTAAAACGCAGTGTTGGATAAATGAACTAAGCCGACAAAGAAAGTAAAAAAATACATATAAATTTTACATATAAAAAAAGTTTTTGCAAGCGGCGCACCCGGCAACCTTCCATGGCACACCAGTGCGCGACAGCGCAGGTAAATAAATCCTGCCTTATACCCAGTATGGCAGTCTGTTGTGATAGACAGGAATTTTAGTAAAAAAAAAAAAATAATAAAATAAATAAATCAAAGAAAAGAAAATTCAAAAAATAGGTTTAATTGTTTTTGCATTAATAATAAATCGATGTAAGCCACTAAGCTCGAGCTAGCTACGTCAAAAATTTTTTTGTTTTGTAAACCTATGTTGTATTTGTACTTTTGTCTCAATTTAATTGCGAATATTTATAAAAATAAACATTTTATAGTTAAGCTAAGTATAGAGGTAATGAGTATATAGGCTACACCTAATTTAACTTAAGTTAGCCTACTATGTTATTTATATATAAACAATCATATTAATAATCGTATTTTAAAATTCCAGAGGTGGTCAAATTCCCCCCGTGACGACGCCCATGGTTAATAGGGCATGCCACTTAACTGACTCAGAGCCAACTGCTACAGTGACTCGAAACTAGTTGAGATTTTTCAGGTCATGGGTTACAAGTGTAGGCTACTTAAAGTTGAGACTAATCACATAAACAACTTAAGCGCGGGATCTTTGCGTTTATTTGTGGTAATGCTGACAAAACTATTAATTTAGAACAGTCAATGGATCCACCAGGACCTACCAAAGAATCCACAGGATCTTCACCTACCCAACACTGATATTGCTGATCATCGGTAAAATTAAAGTTGTTAAAATAACCTGTATGCACCGTCACTCTCTCCACTAAGTTGCAGGTCAAAGAAGTATAGCAGTTTTTTTTTATTTTAGACGCAGCTCTGATAATTTGCATTGACACATATATGAAGAATGTATATTGTAGCCTACAAAACGGGTATATTTAAGCCTAAAAACGTATATGTATTTTAAGTTCTGATTTGTCTTATATTAACTGTGGTTCTCTAAAAGCGTTACTGTGGTTCTCTAAAAGCGAACAACAGTACGACTTAAAAGATTCTCAAGTGTATCCCGAAACTTCTGTATTTTATTAAATTAAAGCCACATTAAAGGATATCCTTAAAAAATCCTGAACAAACAAGTTTCAGCCAATAAGAATGGGTTTACTATGACTACCAATTTACTACGTATGTCGTTAGACAGTTACGTCACAATGCACCAAGTTTGGCAAGGACCTTATCCTAGGCTAGCATAACTCAACACAATCAGCTTACCTCGAGAGAAAGCGTTTCGAAAAGATTCGCAAGAGCGTCGACCGATAGAGCCGGCGCTAAAGCATCATCTTCAGAATTCTATTTAAAATAAATTAAATATATTCTTTAACAACACTCATCTTACCAAGCAATCATGTAAAATAAGCCGCTCACAGCCCATTTCGAGGTCTTCATAATCCACGACGCTATCACACATATGAAAACCTTACACGTTTTTACCTTACAAAACTCAGTTTTCAACAAACAAATTGTAATACAGTCACTTCTCAAACGAAATAGTTCCATCTAATCAGAGTACAAACCACTCAAAATCAACTAAAAATAAATAAAAGTTGGCATAGATGTCCAGAATTTACACTATCAACCTGTGCCATAGTAAATTGTATCGTGGACCATTCTACCTGTAATGTTTACAACTCTAAAGGCACTTACCTTCATGTTAGACATGTTTTCGCAGGGTTGTTGATAAAATCAAAAGATTTTGCAACGAGCTAATGAATCAGAAATTCACCAACAGTATTTTACAATGTAAACATTGCAAAAAGGTAACCATAAAATAATTTTTTTCCTGCAGTAATTTTTCGGCCATTGAGATGTAACAATGGAATCAATTTGTACGTCACTGTAACTGTTTGTTCGTTATTTTAACTAAGCTAAGTATTAGCATAATACAAGTGATAATTATAATGAAGTAAATGATTTATTTTGCAAGCCAATACAATATGTTCTATATTAACAGGAGGTTCCCAAGCATTTAAAATTAGTTCTAAATTTTACTCAGTAAGTAAATATAATTACAGGTGATTCAGTCACTACACCATTGCTAAAAGAACTTTATAAACCTTTTTTTTTCATTTATACAAAGAAAAATACATTTTTGTTCTTTTACTCGTGTGATTCATCATTCAGAATTTGGCTTTGTACTTGTACCGCCGGTTAATGGTATGCCCTATTGAATGGTGCTTTTCGCTTGCCACGTCTGAAAATTTTGCCAGGGTAGCCTTTAGCAAACTGAAATCGCAATAATTACAGGTCAAAAACAACATAAAATATTTAATTTTGAGGGTTAGTTTTACGTAGTTTTTAGTTGCTTGTGCCGATTGCAAATATTATGTTTTTCGATATATTTTTTTGTAATCCTTGACAAATAACAACTAACGTATTTCAACGATCGACTGTTTCGAATGAATCGGTTTAAGGTAGAGTTTTACGATAAGAAAATACGATAAGTTTTACTACATGCATATTGTATATATACTATATTAACACAACAAATCGTGTCTAAATCAGTTATTTCAAATATAAATTTATTTCATTTAAATTCAAAAAAAAGAAAATATAAACAACTAATAGGAAGAAATGCATTTCATTTTAGCAACAACAATAATAAATTTATAAAAGAAAATTATGCTATCAGGGTTGGACGCCACACAGAAGAATAATGGCATTACTGAAGAAAGCATCAATATTGTTTTTTAGTTTAAAACAATTGCAATACAGCATAATTTAAAGCAACCAAATTAAAAATACCTAAAAGTGCCAGGATAGTAAAAATAGGATATTGTTTTTCGGCACCTAAAAAATTACAATGACTTGAAAATATCCAATTGAGGTAATATTATACAATTTACGTTTTATTTTTTTTACAACAACATCTTTAAACGCAGATTTACTTTTTCTATTCTGGGGTGTGTCTGAGCATATGTCACACTCTTTGATTGCTGATACAGACTCTTTGTTTAACTATACTTTTACAAAACAACAAAATCTTAGAACAAAAGTTATAGCACGTTTTGAAAAATAACAACAAAGGTAACAATAATTTCAAACTAACACTAAGTCAAAAGACAAAACTCAGCCGAAAAAGCCGTAAACATCCTCACCATCGTCATACCACGGTTTTGATGGAACGTCTTGCTTCGCCTTGCTCACTTTTCGTTTTCGACTTTTCGCACTTAAACTTTTCTTTTTCTCCTTGATAGTGAGGACCTGTTGGATAGCCGCTTCCTTGTGGTTGGGCATCTAAATATTAAATGAAGTTTACTTTTTCTCTTTTATCCCCTAAGAACAACCTTTCTTTGTTTGGAATTTAGAGCAGTGGTTCTTAAACTTTTCTAGCAAAAATTAAATTTCGCGGCACACTTTTTACAAAACATTAACTGTACAGTACACGTCAAGGACAGTAGTAGGTAGAGATACAGTTTTCAGTGATTTATATAATGTGAAGTTTGCATTTTCGCAAACTTGGCCAAATGAATAATTGTAATAAGGGTTGGGATTTTGCACTCCCGCTCACCAATGCGAGTGTAATTCTCTCTGGGCGAGTGCTTGTTGATCAACTCGCCCCGCTGGCGTGTTCCCCTAAGCGGAAATTAGTTGTTGATTCTACACCTACTTAAGGTTCTTATTTATTTATTTGTACCACATCACATTATACTTTTGCGCAAGTGCAACATGATATTGGTCAAACGCATCGCACGTCGTTATATATCCTATACGCTTTCACTATTTTGATGTGCATTCGAAACGGTCTTGTTGAGTAGGAAATAGTTCTTTCGCTGAGCATCAAATTTGTATACTAATGTTTCTCGCTGTTGAACTTCTGACATCTAATTAGTAATGATATCTTTCAGAGGCATGCTTGCAAAACACAGTGACAAAGTAAATTGGGACTTAACCAGCGTGTTGGCCACCCCTGCTATCAATCTATTTATTTACGATTAAAACGTTTTATTTTTTTTTTTATTTACGATAAAAACGTTAGTTAGTGTAGTGCACATATTTGGATTCCATTTTCAAAACATGTGTGTAAATAAACCCCTAGCCTGGTCGTTAAAAACTGTATCGCAGCGAAATAGTAAGCCAGGTTAAAACATTGAAAAACGCCGGGAAGAAGGGTACTTAAGCCAAGTTGCAAAGTTTTTTTTAGACCAAAATCAGGGCGAACTTGGCAGCGCTTGGAATTTCTATAGGCTAAAATAGAACTGCAACCTACCACCAACGTGGCGAATCCGTGCTTGCTGCGCGGGTTGGTCATTGTAGGGAAGGATGCCCGCAAACATCCATCTTTGGAGAAGGACATGTCGGTCACCTTTGGAGTGCTGAAGCGCGGCATATCGTACTCCAGGCTCGATGGGTTCGAGTTATCGGCCAGCAGCCTCTTTTTGCTAGCGATTGGCGATAAAACCATTTGTGGCTGTAACTGCAAGACCAAAGGGCAATGTTTATAACCCAAACATGTGAACTCACTACTCAAAAACACAAATATGTATCCTACAAGCTGGCTTCGTTAATATGAGTTACCATTATTATAAGAGCAGCCCTTCGAACCACAATTGTTCTAACGTCGCATCGTAGAGCTAGGCTTATTTTTGAAATGTGGGAGTTTTTTATATCTACCTAAACTCAGTGGATGACATCAAGTCAAAAACACATACAACTAGGGCGGTTTAAACGTTTTAAAGTATTTGGCAAATAAATTTACCACGCTTTAAACTTGCAATAACTGCTATACAATAACAACACAATTTAAAGTAAGCCAAAACCATCGGCCCCATGAACTCATTTCACATCATTTTGTAATAAAGTCACTTGGGGTAAAAAAAAAACAATGTCATCACACCTAAAGTATATATAATTTTTTTTAATTTCTTTTTCAGGTAAAAAATACATTCTTGGCCTAACCAATAAGCCCTCAACCATTTTAAATGTTTTTTCTCTGAGTAAAGTTATGCTAGTTTAAACAACAGTTGTTAAATTTGTATCTTAAAAAGGTTTGTAAGACCATTAGAAACGTTTGTGTAATTCCTATACAACCAAGTTTGTGGCAATGGCTTTTATTCTGTGTTGTGTCATAACATTGATCTATTAAACAAAAAATACCTTACTTTTCTAGCTGTTTTAGTTTTTTAGAAATTTTGTTGTTTGTTTTTACCCTGATCGATTCTATGAGAATGTACCAATACCAAAGCTACATAATGAGGCTTGTTTGTAGACCATGAGCTAAAAACACCAAGGTAGACAACTAACAGGTATGTACTTTGGTAAAATAACCAAACTTTTTAGTGTTATTCAGAAAATTTATAGCTATACACCAAAATTCATGAATACCAGGTAACATTAGTGCCAGAAGAAAGTGAAACATTTGAAGAAATTAATCGGTCACGAATAGGGGAAACTTTATTCTGATACCGATACCCGATATTTTCAACAAAGTTTATCGCGATCCAAATCAATACCACATGAAGGTATTATTATGCTCAAACAGGCAAAATAGATTAAATTGAAACTTCTAGGGTTATTCTCTTAAGGTTAATTGATCAAAATTTGCCTTAACAGTAGTAAAGTAATTACCTTGAGATTTTAAACTTCTATAAATTTACCTTAGTAGAAAAAGTAGAAAACTTATTTTTAGTAAACATAACAAGTGGCCCACAACCTAAACAAGTGCAGATCACAGAGGTAGACTTGAGCAATTATTTTAGACTTGTCCCATAACATAGGGGAAAGATATGAATGTTTTTGTAATGATGAGGATGAAATAAAGGCAACTCAATTTTCTTCATAAAAAATAAGAAAAAGCTAATAATTCCAGGTTGTCCTCGGACTGACCCACAAACCTGTAAACTCATGTTGTTGAGGTAATTTACTTCTTCTGGGACATAGAAATACCACTGATGACCAGTGCTAACTGTTCAAAGGCACAGTTTTAATTTACCAGGGAGAAATTAGTTGCTAAAAATATTTTAAACAGGTGCAAATTCGGGGTACCATAATGCAATCCTAAAAAATGTTTTTTTTTTACTCAAATTCTCTTTCCATTAAAGGTATTCATGAAATTTGTGTGTTGTTGTGGCTTTGAAAGAGCATTTTTAGTCTATTTACTTCAAATAAGGTCAAACCTGCTTCTATAAATTATTATAAATGGTCCTAATGTACACTTGTTTTTTTTTACCCCGGCATTGTTTTTTTTGCCCTTTCATCAGGGTAAAAAAAAAAAAACAGATTTTGTAAAATATTTTTTTTTATTTTATAATAAAATTAAAAATGCTTTATGTGGTTGGAAAGGTAGACCCATAAGCTCAATAAGAACGAAAAATTACACTTCTGTTGCGAAAAACAAAAGTTGGGCAGACAAGTTAGCTAAAATTGTTTTTTTTATCCCGCTTGACTATATTTGATGAACCGTTATAAAGATTACAAAATATTTCAAAACATATCCATCTTAAATCAAGAATGTTAACTTAGGCTAACAGTCGAAAATACAGAGATTAAAACTACTCCTGGACAATGCAGGAATATAGAAAAGGAAAAGCATTAACTAACTTACAGAAAAAAAGATATAACAATTATTTAAGATTATTTTTTAATAAAAAATGTACCTCTACCTATGCAAATATTATAGTTGCACACTAAATAATTACAATCAAACTAAATATGTAACTTTTATATTGACATCTAAGAAACTGGTTTTCTGTATCTAAGTTCTGTACTTAGTGAGATCCAAAGATTAAGTGTACAAAATTACCTTTACGCTTCTTTTAAATGAGCGCTTCGGCGACAATACTGAGGAGGTCTGTTTCGGCGTATTGTACTGCTCGGCCAATTGCTTCCGCAGCTCCCGTGGGTTTGGCGTCTTACTTTGTTTAGGCGCCACTTTCTGACAAACGGGCGGCTTGACCGTTTTCTGTTCATTCGCCAGCTTCAGCTCTTGCTGTGTCTTCTCAAGTTGAATTTTGAGAGTAGATAGTTCTTCTTCGTGGGCACGATTCTTTTCCTTAAACATCGTTTGAGCCTCTTCGGCCTCCTGTAGCTTGTTTTTGGCGAGCTCGCGATCGCTTTCGACTTGGCGGAGTTTTGTTTGCAGTGTTTCGTTGTCACTGACCTTCTCTTTCTGTTAGATTAAGAATTTAGTCAACGGGATGAATGAGGGTCACATTATTGGAAATTACTTAAAAGAAAAGGTTCATTTGAAAATTGAAACAAACAACTTCACATACTTGTTTCAACATATATCAATTGTTTGAAAGTTTGACATTTAGGTTGTACAGTTGCGGCAGCATCTGCAGAACCAGTGCCATCAAACCAAAGACAATTGAATCAGTTAAAGTTTAGTTTAAAATTTGTTTTTAAAGAAGGATAAAGTAACCACCACCGAACCATTTCTTACTAAAGCTCCAAGTGAAATATGTGTAGATTAAAAGTTATGGACGAGGGAGTTTATGTAAATATCGTAGTACTTTGCTAGCAAGACTAGAGACGTGTGTTGAAGTAGGGAAAGCTATACTTCCTTCATACGATACCGGGTGCATTTAGTAGAATGGCATGTCAGTATAAGGTTTGCACAACATTAGTTTTAACACAATAATAAGTTCGTTATTCTCATTTTGACTAAAATACATCCACCAAATCAACAAATGCAACAGCAGCGCCAGATATTCAGTTTTCCTGCTTAAACAATCTTTTCCGTGAGCTTCTATAACAGTTTTTTTGAACTGTTAGTAGGAAAGTTTTGTCTGCCGAATGTATATATACTTATTATGTTTAACTGGGTTAACAGATAGTGTGAATTGAGTTGTGTGAAATCGAGACTTACTTTATCTTTCCAGGTATGATCTTTTTGACAAAAACTCTATAATCCCTATAAAATCCACGAATAATTTAACCATATTTTTAATCCGTTTTTTGTGCGCCAAATTGGATTTTAGAAATAATAACCCCAAAATGGTCAAGATATATATTTTTTAATAGCAGCCCTTGGTGATGTTACAACGAACTACTAAACGGAACAAACATTATTCTGTAACAAGCCATACGGACGGTGGATTGCCTGCCAGTCGAAGTAATACTGTTTAGCATAAATAGTACGTACGTAAAAACTGGTGTACACATTCGCTGTGTTGGTTTGGGCTTGTAGGTTAGTTTCACTTTCTTTAAGCTTTTGTTCTAGCAAAGAAATTTGCTCGCTTTGCTGGGCTGCTTTAGATTGTAAGTCGGCCTGCAACTCACTGTCAAGTGCAATCTAAAAACAGGAAAATACAAAGCAGAAGAATAAAATTTACAGTTAATATCAAAATAAATATATTAACTATGCGAAGGACTAATGTGGCCATTAAAATATATATTAAAATTAGAAAACAAGAGTACCTTTGTATTTAAACCGGTAATTTGTTCTTCACTTTCTGTAAGTTTTTTTCTGAAACAAAAACGCAATATTTTTACAAACGCAATAAGACTATAAGCGACCCTGTGATTATGAAAACGAATTTACAAAACGCAAACAGGACGAATAAATCTGCTTGCCAGATGGTAATTGGGTGTTTAATTTAGTCGTAGCCCTCTTGCTTGTTCAGGGTTGCCACACAATTTTAAGAAAAGTTAATTTTTTTAAACATTTAAAAAATGTTTTAAAGAAAATATGCAGAATTCCGGAGAGGTATGCGTAGAGGTTTTTAACTAATACCCCGGGAGCGACTCTGCTCGGTCTCTATAGTCTTACAATTATATTTGGCTGCTGGGTTTGTTCGGCGGTCGGATGTTCGTTGCAAGAATAATACGGAGAAAGCAGTTTTTGAAAGGCATCGCACAATTTCTAAAGGTTTTCTTCCATAAAGAACTATTGCGCTTGCGTGAGACGTGATTTTGCTTGTTAGTTTGTGTAGCGGACTTAGCAAAATGTAGTGCGCCTCAGTTGCTTAATGGCCAAAGCAATTTTCACCTTTAAACGGTCAGGGGTTAAAGCTTAATGGATTCTTAAAGCATCCACAACCCGTTAGGTACCAGGATTACGAGTTTGCTTGAATATTACCCAAATGAAACAATTGCTGCTACAAAATAGGCCGTTTTGTTATAATTTTTAGTGATAACTGAGGAAACGGGTATACCTCACATAAAAGTCAAGTGCTGCGTGTATAGCAGAGTGTACAGCCCATCAAATTCAGTAACCAAACACAACATTGCAATTTGATACATGTTAAATTGTCACAATATTTTTTTGGCTTTAAGGGCACTTGCCAGTCGGGCGAGTGAGTGTCATTAGCACTCGCCCGAAGAGAATTGCACTTGCATTGGCGCTCGAGTGAGTGCAAAATCCCAATCTTCTACCGGGATTAGACATCTGGATTAGTTATTCTAGACTAGAAACCTAATATCCTAAAATCTCCAAAAACAAAGAAAGTTCCATAACAATTTAATAATAAATTGTTTGTATTTTATTATTCCTACACCTGAAAATGATAACATAATTTTATGTTGTATTGTCAATTTTTATTTAGTATTTGTTATTTTTAAAAAGGGTTAATTTTCAACAGACATCTAATAGGTTGAGAATCACTCCGCTAGACCAAAATAACACATGAAAAGTTTTTCAAATAAATATCAGTCAGTTATAAGTATTATTGCAATTTTAGTTATGGCCAATTTAAACCCTTATCTTTCTCCTAAACTTATAGGTAGATCTTGGATGGATCAGGTTTTCCTATCCAATTCGAATTTGCCAAGTTTTCCCATGGGTGATACCTATTGTTTTTGTTTTTTTATAAAGATTAATAATATTAAATATTTTTATCGAAATTGAAATATCAAAATATTTCCTCTGAAATAAATAAAAAAATGTATCTAAGCTTACTGAACAGTTGTCATGGTTGCCATAGTTGCAACTTCTTTTTGTTGCAAAGTTTCAAATTTATCTTCGGATGCAGCCAGTTGGTTTTGTAGATCTTTTGAGTGAGTGATTAGAAGCTTAGTTTTGCTTTGAAGATTCTGAATTCTATCTTCTAACGTTTGGCACTTCAATCTTACGGAAACATGTTTTAAAAAAATCATAAAACGTATACAATAAAAATGCAATCTTTCAACCAATTTTATGAACTGCAGTACATTTTAGTGAAAGTTATGCATTGACAAGTGTTTCTAATCACAACTGCTTTTTTGTCCAGTATGTGAGTGTCTGGCATTTTACTTGTGTGTGAAGTATTTTTCAAGAAAATGTTATTTATAGAAGTCTGTTTTATGCAAAAAAACATTTTAAACAATGGACAATATTTATTTTAAATATGAAATCAATTAATAAATACTTGTTTTGTGGAGAATCTTTCCACTTTGCAGCTTGATCCTGTGAACAAGATTCTTTTTAAAAATGTTTAGCAAAAAGACAGAGCCAACAGTAACACTATATTAAAGATAGGCCAATATATCGGTTAACTAATAATATCTGCCAATATTTGGCTTCTCCAGATATATCAGTATCGGTAAATGTAGGCCGATACTTTTACCGATATTTTAGTACTTATGATATCATTTTTCCTGTGCAACAAATAACTTACCCATTTTTTGATCAAAAAAATTTGGGTTTTAGCATCATGCCAAGTTAATATGCAATAACAGTTTAATAATTAATAAAGGTATATAATCTAAAACGTTATTTGGATTTCATTTTTAATTAATTCAAGGTTTGAACATTTCCCAAGTATATAAAAAAATCGGCATCGGCATCGGCCAACAAAATTGTTGAAAATCGGGTATCGGTTTAGGTCAAAAAAAGTGATATCGGTCGATCTCTACAGTATATACATAATATTGTAATATATTAGGCAATTGGAAACCAGTAAACCTACACCTATTAGAGGACCACATCAAAAAACATTTTTGCCTGGAGCCACATCAAAAATATTTTTGTCAATTTTTTTTATTGCAATATATAGTATGCTTTAACCCAGGGTGTACCAACAGGGCCCCCCATGAGGCAGTCATCAGAGGGCCAGGAATATAAATTATTTTAATTACTGGCCAGTTAAACCCAATTTTTTTGTGTTTATTTTTATTATGACTATAAATACCCCCCTTATAAAGTCTCTTAAAGTATTTTAAAATATGATTATGGGGGCCACCAATTATTGAGAGCCTATGAAAAGTGATCCCCATTTTACAAAAAGAAAGCTTTGGCTGCTTATAACTTTTTTTTTTCAGCCAAAAAACGTTGTGAACCATAGCACTGTTTAGAGCAGCGGTTCCCCAACTGGGGTCCGCGGACCAAATGGGGTCCAGACATCAGCTTCAGAGGGTCCGCAAGGAGAATTAGTCTTTAAGCATTTTAACATTAGGTTTGAACGAATCTTTTTTAACATTATCTGTCATCATTATTGTTTTCCGGATCCGGCCCGCCAAGCAGTTTAATCTGGCCCGCGGCATATTTTCCTTGAAATACATAGGCTAAGCAAAAACAAGGGTGAGTTTCTACATGTTTGGTTGTACCGAAAACACTTTTTTCAGGGACGAATGTAGTCATGACCCCGCCAAATTAGATTTTTAGCCCGTTTCAAATCCTTAACGGAAATAGTTTTATCTCTTCCGTCTTTCTCTTATGTGCCACGCGAATATTTGCATCTTTACAGACAAATAGCATCCTCTGCACTGTGATACTCTCCCTAACGAAAGTTTAACAAACTTAGCCTAATATTTATATATTTATGCGCTTAAGTTAACAGGATTTCATCTTTAAGATATGAATGAAATATAGACCGTTTTCTTAACTCTTAAATATTTCCTTATTCACATTTTGTCAATCTAATTTAGTTAATGCCATTTTGTGTGTTTCTTCCGATTTATATCGTCTTTGCAGTATGGCCGTTCTACCGCAGGTGACACATTGGTAACATAAAGCCTCAAAAAAACAAAAAAATATATTTTGTGCGAAATTTTTACGTATGTTAATCTTAATTTTTGGGTCAACCAACTTGATAAACGTCAATATATAAAGCAATAGATATGTTTATCTGTGCTCAATGCGTTTTACCTGTTCTCCATGCACCTGCTAAATCTAAATTAAAGTTTGCATTTTAAAATGAATATAGTCGCAATTTTTTTGTCATGTGGCCTCCTTTAAATTTGACTAAAATTGCACATTTTTGCACAACTCCAAACGTAATAACAAGTTTGTTAGCTTATTTCTTTTATACCGACAGAGTATGACGTCATATTGCGTGTATTTGAGTTTCTATTTTTGATCCGGCCCGCCACATCATTTTGAGGTTCTCATGCGGCCCGCGGTTAAAAATAATTGCCCACCCCTGTATTATACTGTATTACCTGCTATCAGCGAATCGTTCGTATTAGTCAAAAAGTTGTTACATTAGATTTAGAAAGAATCGTGACTGCACTAATGTACTACAAGAAACATGGGTCAATTGACCCTGGAATTTTTATAGGGCTGCGAAATATCAGAATAATTGCAACGGGTCGGCCAGGCAAAATTTTTAGAAAAGTTTGGGAACCGCTGGTTTAGAGTGAGTTAAGCATACAAACAAAAGAACTGCATCCTGCTGATTTTTGTCAGGACTCTTAATGATTATTATATATTGCTTGGGCATTGATATCTATCATCCTAACTGTTGAATTCTAAAACTAATTTTACTTGTTAATAGTTACGAAAGTCATAATAATAAAAATATATATATGTAAAAATACATTCTTACTGCAAGTTTACAACTACAACACAGTAACCTTTAGAGCAGGAATGAATTAAAATATTTTTATTGTCAGCATAAGATAAAAACAATATTCCAATATGTATAGAAAACCAACTACCAAGTACCAATAAAACTCACCACTGTTGCAATAAATTTAATGAGTAAGTTAAAATGCACAAATTTATCTTTTCTTTCCTCGGCATTGTGCTTTCTCAAAGAAGCTTCTAGGCTTTCAACCCTGTCAAATCACCTCATTTTTATTGATAAATACAAAATATTTAAAAATTAGTAAATAAGGACTGAACAGTTTATAAAACATCATTACATTGTGCAGATAAATCAAACAGATTAAAAAAAGTTGTACCTTTCCAAAGAAATCTTTTTCTCTAATCTTAACTGCACCAACTCTGAACTAAGTGTGTCAATTGCAGCCTCTGATGTAATACACTGCTTCTTCAAATCTACTATACTGGTAGCTTTTAGTTGTCTTTCACTTTCATATTCAGCCATGTTTCTCTGCAGTTCATCATGGCTATTCTGTAATTTTTCCTACCATACAAAACAATTTTATGCACACAAGGTATGTGCGCTGATTTAGACCAATCTTTGATTACTAAATGCAATTACCCTCAAAATTTGCTCTTCTTCAGACAGTTTGCCACATTTTGCCTTAAGTTGCCGAACAGCTTCAGACACTCTCTGACATTCCTCTGTCACCGATTGTAACTCGCTTTTCAAGCTCTGCTGTGCAGACTGTGACTCTTCCCTCACCTCTCTCAGTATGGACTCCTTCGCTTCTAGATTTTCCAGTAGCTGGGTTTTCTAATTCAAGTACAAGACAACATTAGTGCACTTACATTGTGCGGCTGGGTGTATAAGTGACAATATTCTTACATCTAGTAATTATAGGTATATTTAAACAAAATCAATTAGACCCCTTTGGATTTTAAAATTATTGAGCCTATAAATCTCTTAAAGTTGACTGTTGATTAAGCATGCCCCAAATTTTCTAATAATTTTATAGAGAATTTAAAAATAAAACACAAACTTATAGTGCTTTAACATGTAAGTTGTATTTTTTAGCATTAGAAGTTAATTAGAATAAGTTATTTTTTTGTTAACAACATGTGTTTAGTGTTTAGGATAATACAAGAAAACTTTTTACTAATATATACTATGACAACTTTTACAAAGTTTCGAGACCCAGGATCAACTAGCTACAATACAAACAGAAGTATAAACCACTTACATCCATCTCAAGTTTGGCCACTTGACCATCTTTTTCCTTCATTTTCTGACTTGAATTTTCTCTAATTTCTGACACTGTGACATTTAAAAAACTTCATGAATTAAAAAGTGTATTACAGTATTACAATATTTATGATTATATACTATATATATTATACAATTACAAAACAAGTCTAATAAATAAATTCTAACCTTCCTTGGAAGTTTTCTCAATAAAATTTTGATTTTCATCTTGCAGTTGAGGGACTTTAGAAGTCAAAATCTAAAACAAGTAAAAATAACTTCATTAAAAAAGATATATATATATATATATATACATATATATATATATATATAATACAGTGATGTAACATCACTGATGTAACATCACTGATGTTCAACATTGAAAATGAATGATTACTTGTACAAAAACCATACAGTAATCTAAACCCTATACAGCGGTCGTGTTCAAATGGCGGATCGCGATCCGGTTCCGGATCTTTTCAGCGTTTTGTGCGGATCTTCTAATATAGTCTTGAAAAAATAAACTTTCTACAGTGTTTTTCATGTCCAATTGTCAGTGTTGATGAATTTTGTAAAAAAATCAAGCATAAAACGAGACTCCCAAATACTAATCTATGTGAGCATTTGATGATATCAGTCAGCGATCTAAAGTTTAAAACATGGATCGGCAACCTACAGCTCCCCGGCCGGATGCGTCCTGCTAATGTAATTCATTCGCCGCCGTCTCTTTGACAAACTAGATACGAGTCCATTTCAAATTCTCTTTGACTATTTTAACTACGCAAGTTTGAAAAATTTCCCCGCTTCGCGCGAATCATCTTTCTACATCTGGCTTGTTTACGTTTTGATGCGGTCTTTTGAACTAGATCAGCGCTTCATTACCGTTAATGGAAAACGCATTAAAAAATATTGGACATATATTTTTTAACATTGTGTATTTTCGGCAATATAATAAAAACTTGCAAGAAAATGCCGGTATACCTAAAAAAATTCGCCCTCACTTCGCTCGCCACGTGCACCTGACTTCAAGGTTAACAAACACTAAACAAAGATTAGCTATTCAAGTTATCGCGTTCCTTCGAATAAGTTTTATTACACTTTTCATTAGTAGTATGGATGATGAAGTTTGGGCTCAAATTTTATACCAAACAACGCCTTTTCTCTCGCTTTGCGCCAACAATTTACTGCCTCCTTAAATGTAATTATCTGTTTCAAGTGAAAAAAAAAGATTTGAGGTCTGCCTGATTAAAAGTTGTTCTAACATTTTAATAACACAATTCTCAGTAATCATTTTGTGCGGCCCACAAAGACCTTTCTGAGTTTGGTGTTGGCCCGCGACTAGAAAAAGGTTGCCGGCCCCTGGTCTTAACCAACTCATCATTTTTCTCACTGAAACAATCTTGGTGCTGTAGCACACTTCACTTTTGACTTTTACAAAGTTATCAATATGTTGTAGGGTACCTTTACATAAATAAAGCACCATAAAAATTAAAGCGTGTCCAAAATGTTTACTATTTATATTCGGTGGATCATCATGTTGTCATGTTTGGCTGTGATGGATCATGGCAGAAATCATTTGAACACCCCTGCTATACAGTAATCTAGATTCTAGAGCAAAGGTTTTCAATTTTGTGGTTGCAAAACATTATGCAAGGTTCTGTTTTTGTCATAATAAGGTATCCATAGGTGATGGGTACTTTAAAGATGCACTGTCCAACTCCGTCATCACTGTATGACTAAAACTGAAAGGACAAAATTTACGATCTAAACAATAAAAAATGGCAGAGTAATGTTGCAAGGTTTTAGTGGACATATGGGTCAGGCAGGTTTGTACTTTTTATATAAAAAATGCAACATTAAAAAAAAATAATATCTCTGTTCTATAAGAACATTTTCTTACATTCCGGATGATACATCAGTGTAATCTTTCATGCATTGATGGTGCCCCAGCCCATTTTATAAGTCAAAGATTGTTAAAACTTTCTCAATGAGCATAATAACAAGGTTTTAGAGTGTCCTGGTAATTCACAGAACTTAATCTAATTACAAATACCTAGAATTTCCTAAAAATCAAATTCAAGACACAGAGCAATATCAATAATCAACAGCAGGAGCTGAAAAAAAAACTGAGTTACACTTGACTTCACCTAATTTGCATTTCTTAGTGGGTCAAAAAATACCAATTGACAATACTTTATGTTCAATAAAAGGAAATACTTTGTAAAGGCTTTTTGGTTTGATTTTTTTGTAAAGTTTTTCTGTCATAAAAAAAAAATTGGCCGGTACTATACAGACAGAAAAAATACAAATTTACAATGGAATGCTGGTGTATAAATATAAAAGGACACCCTAATTATAATCATGAAATGTTTGATAACCTTTGCAAAACTTTCACAAAAGATTTAGTACAGAAATAAATAAAGTAAAATTTTACAGATGACCTATATTTTTTTATATAAAACGATTAACATACTTCAAGCTTGCCCCTTAGTTCATGGTGCTGTTCTTCTACAACACCCTGGAAATTTTGGCAAGATGATAAAGTGGACTCAAGTTCGGTAGTTTGCGTTTTTAAGAGGTGACACATCTCACGTGTACAATTCATCCTAAGAGAAGCAAAACAATCATATCACACTTAATAAGTCTTTATTGCAACAAATTTTTTTGTGTGTAAAGTTTTTCTTTTTAACAAAATTTTAATTGAAGTAATCAAAATAATTTTATTTTTTATTCTAAAAAACATCTGTTAAAGGATTTTATGTTTAACTTGACGCCTGAATGCATCAAGACTGTGTTAGTGATATTTAAACTACATTAATACCATTAAATAACTTTAAATAGCAGTTTAACTTATAACTTAGAATACAAAAATACTTTTGTTGGCATGTTTTTCTTTTCATGATTTCAGTGTGCAACTGAGCACTTGTGCTTTCAAAGTCCATCTGGATATCTATTAAAGACTTTCGTTGAGCTTCCACAGTCTTTGTAAGATTCTGAATCTTTGAAGCCTGTTTAAAAAATATATAATGCCAGGTTGGAAACTTTAGATATTGCATAGGATAGATGTTTAATCAAATTAAAATTGTGCTAGTATAATAGATATATTGTTAAAATGCATGGAAATTTGGAATAATGTTGAGCCAAACAGCAAGTAAATAGAATATTACAAACTGTAATCTCTTTTTCACATTTGCTAACTTAAGTTCATATATCAAGAAGATTGAAGAAATAATATATGGACTTTCAAACTTTAAAGGTCAATATACAGTAACTAATTGATGCGGATAATAACCACTCATACTGATTTTTTCATATTCATTTCTGTAGTGACATTCCATTTTCTAATTTTTTCTAACTCCTCTTGTAGAATATCTTTTGTCTGTAAACCAAAATAGAATAGTTGTTCGCACATGTAAAACATTGTATTATAATTAACGTTGTATATACATAAAAGGAAATAATACTCTTATCTACAAAAAAACAATGTTTTACACTTGGGCAAACCAAAATTTGGTAAGGAAAAGATTAAGAGTGTATATGCTAAATTGTAAACCTTACCCTTTCCCGACTAAATGTCGATGGAGGCTGGTGAACAGGACCTTTTAAAGGTGAATAATTATGTTGTCTAAATGACATCATATTGCCTAAGTTTTACACAAACTGATGTCCTATAACCCAACGATGTCAATGTTATTAAGCCATAAGTGACCAATCAACGGTGTATAGTGCACTGCAGTTAAGGACCACGACAAACAAAACAGTAATTTTAACGCTCGTAGTCGTAACTAACATTAGGGAACGCTGGCCTAGAATTCTACCAAAACGCACAATATTTTGGTTAGCGCTAGGGTAGTTTAGGCAATATTATCAAACAATAATACTTGGCCCACCCTCACCCAAACACTAACCGCACCCTAACCCAGATACTGTGCGTTGCTTTAATAATTATTTCAACGCTGTGGTTAGATACTAAATCAGCGCCCATTGGGATTCTGTTCAATATTTTATTGTACAGCATGATATACCAAAATAAATATTATAGGCCACAGATTCCTAAAACTAGCGCAATTTGATTAATTTACACAACACAATATTTTTGTTAATTTAAAATGACCTTGAGCAATTAAATTCAAAACAGACGATGTTGTCACGTGATCAAACTTAATTATTTTTGTAAATTATTTTTTTAAGGGATATTTTACATCCAAAAATAAATATAATACTTGGTAAAACTAATAAACATCCAAATTAGAACTGGTTTTTAACAATAAAATCGTTAATTTTGTAAAAACAAACTATTGTAACAAAGTTATTCGCATGATTGCGTATGCGCTGTAAGGCGTGACTGCATAGTAACTATTGACGCTGTAAATTGTCACGACTCAAGTTTAAAGTTTAGAGAAATTGCAATTCTCGAGTTTTAAAGGTCTAATAATTGAAATATTTATTAAATATTACAGACCGCTGGGTTTATCTTTTTAACCAGTTAAGACAAGTGTATACTGTGTAAAATCAAAGTAATTGCCTGGATTGAAATGTAAAGGAAATTATCTGCAAATATGGTAAGTTTGTATTTTTTTAATTGTAATATATATATTGCAATCTGATATGTTTTTAGATGACAGTATCCTCTAGAAAGGGATACTACGATTGGAATGATCAGCAAAATGCTTTGGAGTTTGTAAGGTAATATTTGTAAAAAAAAGAAAAACAACTGATAATTATTCTGCATATACAGATAGCCTATAGAACTAAATTAAGTAGCGTAAATAACTTAATAAATCGAAAATCAGTTTGTTTGGATGTTACATAATAAATATATTGTACTCCAGTTAATGCTAAAATTTGTGCAACTGTAATGAATTTAGTTACATACAACCGCAGTAAATTAATTGCTATTAAGAACCATATTAAAGAACCTAAGCTGACTGACTTTTTCATGGCTGAACACGTTTAAATTTAAGTTATTTGAATATCAAATATTTCACCGAAGAAAATGATTTATTTTTCAGTTCAGATAATCGATAAAAAATAAGAGTCGCATGCAGCAGTAGAAGCTTTGGTTGAGGAGCACTAATCTATACTGTCAATAATGTTTAATGCAAATAATAAGCCTTTTGTATTTTATACCAGCTGTCGATAATTAGTTTTTATGGCATTACGTTTTAAACATAACACACAGAACAGGAAATTCTGGAGAATTGAAAAAGCATGAGCAGAAATATGCTGACAGTTTAAATAATAATCACAGGTAGGTGTACGTTGAGGTCACACTGACCAGACTGTCCGAACTGGGTTGGGCCCGATTTTCCAAAGCTGCTACAATATTAAACTAAATAATTTACTTGATCACTTAAGTTACGAGTTCTAGTTACAGTCTTGATATGTTTTAGTTTTATATACTTTTTTGGTTTTTGTAGTGTCAGATAAAACTCTAAATTATGCTGTTAAATTGCTTATGTTCTATTAAAGCGTGAGCTAACTACAGGCCCGCTAAACAAAGGTAGCCCGCAGAATCTTTTTTGTATTGACTGCAATCTTATTTTTATTGGCTAGTGATGAAAGTAATTTTTTATTTGCTTGCGAATAGGACTTAATTTACGTCCCATGTCGTAGAGTCACATAAAAATATAATTCTCCTTAAACGACAAGTAAGAATCATAGGCAAAATGTGAAAAGGATAATATTTCAGTATTTTTCAGTGTCCTCTACCGTTATTTTTTCTTGAGATCCTCTTAGAAAAAAGAGCGAAGGGACATGTAGTTAACTACTAAAGTAGAACTAAGCAAAAGCATTTCTTATGAATAAAATAGATTTAGTTTTCAATTGCACACCAGTTCTTTCAGAAACAAGATGTTTCTTAAAATTGCTTGAAATATGGTTAAACTTGTTACAACATATATCACCCCAAACTAAAATCCTTGATACACCCTTGCAACATGTCAACTATATTAAACAAATTGTTTGATGACCTGCAACAAAATATAGTGGGACAATGCTATTTTATAATCACATATGGACTGATTGATTGACATATCTATAGTGTGCTGTTCTTGTTTGTTTGTTATTATTTGATTTGCTTGTCCACTTATTTTAAATTTTTTATTTAGTTATATTTAAAAAATTTAAACAATAAGTTTACTTTGTCGTATCTATAATATTTTTCAGTGTTCACTAGGTTAGTGTACAAACTTTAAGACATAATTAGGGATTCTGATTATCAGATGCCAAGTGTTAGTGATAACCCGAAGGTGCCATTCCAATACCAAATTTATATGAGAATTTTAGCTTTGATTTATAGTTAAATGCAGCAATTTTTTTCTAAAATTTAAAAGCATTAAAAATAGTATGGTTAACAACTTGACCTAACTGAATTTCTTAACACTAAAATAAATTTAGGTCTAAAATTGTCAAAAAACGTGCCTTTAAGCTTTTTATTCTCATGGCCTTTTTGAGCATAGTTGTGATGAGTTCAGAATCGTTCGTTCTTAATACTTATTATCCAAAATATTGTGTCTCTGTATAAAATGTCAGGTACTGGACATTCCTAACTATAATATTGATATGTTGGGCAGGACTGGACCTGGAAGACAAAGCCATGGATATAATCCACCCAGCAATATCGCTTTCCAATCATCTAAACCTAGCCAAAAGCATTCACCACGCTTTGGAATACTGAGGCACTCGGAAAATGCTCTTGTTAGCCTTAGCTGTGTAAAAGAAGTGGCTCTTAATTTAATGAAGCAAGAAAGCAGTAAAGTGTCAACCTCATTTGTGTAAGAAAAAAATTAGTGTTTCTCGTTTTCTTTTAATTTATCATTGTTATTATTACAAGATGTATATAATAATTATTACAATTAAACTTTATATGATTCGTAGAGAGCTGTATTCTACTCAGCAGTTTAACAACTTCCTGGTGATGCTACTTCGCTATTTTAAATGGTTTTTTGAAGAACTTGAACAAAAAGAAAGGCCTAACAAAACAAGTTATTTACAACCAAGCCGGTAAAACACATTATTAATGGGTGATTTTAGTTTTTATTATTGCTATTTATTCCATAATATTATAAGAATACACTGACAGAAAAAAGGCTATCAACAGTTGAACATTGTTTTTGTAAAAAAATGAATGATTAATGGTAGCGTAATAAACACAGGTATTTCTAATTCTTCAGAGCTGAAGTGGAAGCACTTGCAATAACCAGAAAAAAACTAAGTGCTGCCAAGAAGCAACTTGGACAAACATACTGCATACTACTTCTTGGTTTGGGTCTTGAAAAGCAACATCACATGGCTTGTGGAAAGCAAAGAGTCTCTTCAACACATCGGTTTGTTTGGGCAGATTGATTTTGACGTTTTGTAGAAAAGTTCTCAAACTTTTATATCAGTCTGAACTGTTTTGTTTCCTTAAAAGCATCAATTTAAAAAACAAGGCATATTTACCATTTCACAGAAGTATAATTACTCCAACATTTAAACGAGTGCATACATATTACTTATTTTGCTGTAAACAAGTTGTTAAGTGATCTAGTTTTCTCTGTTACACATAACAGCTTATCTATTAACTATTTTTAAACAATTAGTAGCAATTTTGCGAAGTATAATATTGTTTCCTTATATTTCCCTACTTTAATCAATTTATGAATATCTATGTATCAAATGTAGGTAAACTTATTCTTTATCCCTTGCCTACTGTTATAAATAACATTTCACACGCTTTCAAAATGTATTTGTGTTTTATGTTTTGATAGCTTTGTATGATTTTTACGTTCGCGCTAACGTGCGTTCCTGTATAAAGCTGTGAGGCCAATGGCTTTCACAACTATTTGCACAAAATATTTTGATAAATGCGATTATATCGATTATGTACAAATTATGATTATGTGCTTAAGGGGACTCGTCGCTTCTAAATTCTAAATTTTAATTTGAAAACGCAGTTGTAAATTTAAATAAGCGAAGGTAAAAAAACGCCAACACATGGCACCATATTGTCTAATATATTGCGATTGTGTTTCACTTGCAAATTTTCTGACGTAAAGTGACGTCATCTTTAAAAATCCATACACTACCTCTAAAAGCTTTTTAAAGTTTTATATCCGCCCTTGATCATAATGTAACTTTTGTTACGTTAATGTCAACAGGCTAAAAACTGTATGATATTACATACAATCAAAATACCACTTATATTTTACTTAAAAATCTGCAATTATATCCATCAGAATAACCTAGAAACGATGATTTTCAATAGAACAAGGTTCTTTTACTTCAGTTATCAGCTAGATTCAGGTTTAAAGTGTGTTTCAGCGACAAGAAAATGTTCGAGGACCTCTACGACTTTTGCTTTCACTCCGTTTCGGTGACCTTTCGGCGCCAGGAAATGAACAAGATCAAGCTGGAGATCGGTAACATGCTGAGGTCGCCGTTTTACAACCCTGCCTTGCGCCCGCAACCGACCCCTGAAGAACTGGAAGAAGCGAACAAAAAAATCTACAGACCTGGTTCGTTTTTCCTCTGCTTTTACCACTCACACGTATTATATCCTTGGGACATTAATGTCCACTTCCCACCCACTTGTACGACTGATTTTTTATTGAAAAATAAACACAGGGATAAGAATATGCAAATAAAGGTATAAGGATATGCAAATAAAAACCGGAACGCAATAGATGCGTATCGTTTTTTTAAATGTCTGCAGCCAAGAAGCTAACGAAGTCGTAAGTTTAAATTATTTGCTGCAAAATAACCCAACGTTTTTTGTTGCTTATTTATTGTTTAAGTGGGAAAATCAACAAAGCCGATTGGCGAAAGGGTGGAAGCTTTGTTAGCTGTCAAACTTCCCGAAGTAAAGAAGCTTTCGCCAGCCGAGTACAAACGAAAATACGGAAAGCGTCCAGCAATGATGAAAGCTATTTAGTTAGTATTCCTGTTGATAATAATTGTTGTTAACTGAAACGTAACACAGTGGTTAAATTTGTATGCATTAACCGTTATTTACGATTTTACGAGTTTCATTAATATACTTTTCATTTCAAAGGAATGGTAATAATAAATCAAAGAAAATGTTTTTATAGCGTTTGGTCCTATGTGAATTAAAACGGTTTATGTTTAGGTTTGTTACGGCTACAAAGAAAACAGTTTTAATTTGGCCAAAACATCCTATCGCTCTTGATTTCTATGGAAGTTTTGTTGGAAAAATTTATCTTTAACTTTATCTATATGTCGAGCTTTGACTCTTTTATGAAATAATTTTCTATTAAACGTATAGTGAATCGAAGCAATTAACAAACAATACATCTGGTAATAATGACTTTATATTTTTTATTAATCTAAGACAGGGGTTCTTAAACTGGGGTCCATGGACCCCTTGGAGGTCCGTGAACTAATTTTAGGGCGTCCATGAAGGCCAAATTGAAACATTAGTGTATATTTAAGAAGTAATCAAAAAAATTAAAAATAATTTGGTTAAAAAGAAAACGTTTTCGCACCTAATGTATTTAGACTCCATTTTACCTAAATCATCAGCGTTTTTCTGAAAGTCTATTTGTGTTGTAACCAGGGCTGGGGAGCCACCGTAAAATAGCATTAGCTCCGGCTCCAGCTCCGGAGCCACCAGGCAATTATTAAATGGCTCCGGCTCCAGCTCCGGAGTTGTTAAACTCAATCCTTTGGCTCCGGCTCCAGCTCCGGAGTAGTAAAACTCAAATCCTTTGGCTCCGGCTCCAGCTCCGGAGCCATCAAACACACACCCAATGACTCCGGCTCCGGCTCCAGCTCCGGTGCCACCAGTCACTTATTCAATGGCAAGTTTTAAAAAGTTTTCAAAAAAGCTTTTGGCTAACTAACGTTGGAGATGGAACAAAATATAATTTCTTAGCTTTAGCACCACAAACTATGGCCCCAGCTCCACAAAAATAATAAAAAGGGCTCCGGCTCCAGCTCCAGCTCCACAAAAATAATAAAAATGGCTCCGGCTCCGGCTCCAGCTCCACAAAAATAATAAAAATGGCTCCGGCTCCGGCTCCAGCTCCACAAAAATAATAACAATGGCTCCGGCTCCGGCTCTGGCTCCATAGAAAATGCTTAGCTCCGGGCTCCTGGCTCCAGCTCCGGCTCCGGCTCCCCAGCCCTGGTTGTAACATAGATTTATGAAAAAAATCAGCATATTTCTGAAGTCTATTTGATTGTGACGTCAATTTATGACGTCATTTTGAAATTTTCTTGCCTACCGTGGTCCACCCAAAGCAATTAAATAGGGGTATGTGCTAAAAAAGTTTAAGAACCCGTTATCTAAGACTTCTTTCAATGGCCAAGCTAAATTACTTGTTTGTAATTAAAGCTGTGCAATTAATCGGCATCGATACACTGCGCTATTATTCCGCCTTCTCTTGTAATTGTATTTCTATACCCGAGGTAAACCTCTCGATCTTTCGTCTCCAGCCAACGTTCGTCCGCTCTCATCTCGCTTCTCCCTCTTCCACCGGAAGAGTCGAGCTACCTCTTCAAGCCGCATCATTCGAGCACCAAACTCCTGCAGGATAAGCACGTTGAAGAAGAGGAGGAGGACATGGATGACCACGAGGACTCTCCTCCCATGTTCTCCATAATCATCGACCCGTCCGAAAAGTAAGAGCACACTTGTTGCCAGGATTATGCCACAATACATTGATAGTTACTGATAAGTAAGGCGATTATTTTGCGTCCTACAAAATTGAAAAATTTTGACCTAAAAAATTGAAATTTTGACTTTTAAATATATATGTTTGTGACAAAATTTTGACCTATAAGAAATACATTGATTTAAACAACACATTGTTGTTTAAAGTACTGCATTAGTGTCTTGGCGTCGTCTTCGTCTACAAACTCGAGTATACAGTATATTGATCTAGTTAAGATATAATACAGTTAAAATGGCGTAAAATATAATTCAAAACCTTTTTTTTTTTTGACAAAATTCTGACAAGTCAAAAAATAATCGCCCCTCTGTTAAGTAAACGCAGGTTATTTTTAAACTCTTTTCAACTCTTCAAGCAGCTTGATGCTACCCAAAAGCATGGTTTAATTAACTTGTTTCCCATTTAAAAAACATATAGGTGAAAATAGCAGTATTGTTCAAGAGGCGACTCCACAAATGTGGTCATGAGTTTAGTGCAGTACTGGACTACAAATTACGTAAAACGTAGTATTCGGACGGGTCACGTATGGTTTGTTTGGTACTAAATCTATAGCTCCGATAATAGCACGCTTTGGTGGGTCATTTTTTTCGCCTGTCTTCTTTTGATGCATATAGATGTATTGCTTTAACTCCAAAGGGGGTTTTAACCTCATGCAACCTTTCTTACTCCGGCAATAACAGCAGTGTATTTTTGGCATATTATATTTTCTGGCGTTTGAGTCAAAGGATTCTTCAGTTTAACCCAGGGGTTCTTAAACTGGGTCCATGGACCCCTTGAGGGTCCGTGAACTAGTTTTAGGGGGTCCATCAACGCCCAATTGAAATATTAGTGTATATTTTAGAATTAAATCAATTTATCAAAGAGAACAATTTAATTAAAAATAGGACAGTTTTACACTGACTGTAATAAGACTCCATTTCACTTTCACATTTTTGAACCGAAATCAGCAGATTTAAGTCTATTTGTATTGAGACGTAAATTGATGACGTCATTTTTTTAATTTTTTGGCCTAGCGTGGTCCGCGCGAGCTCCAAAAAAAATTTAGGGGTCCGTGGTGAAAAAAGTTTAAGAACCCCTGGTTTAACAGCATACGAAGCAACAAGTTACGCGTTAACCTTTTTTCCCAGGATCGGCATCATTGGCGAACCTCTTGAGCAGTTCTCTCCCGACAGCCTCATGCCGAGAAACGTCGAAAGCGAAGAAGTGCTCGACAACAGAGATGACGGTAGTAAAACTTTGTCGTTGAGACTTACAAACCTTAATCGAATAGTTATTTTGTAGCGATTTTGGCTCTACGAACCACTACTTTAATATTTGATTGAGGTTTGGGTAGAATTTGAATATTGTGGTAAAATCGAACGTTAAACAGCACCGTAAGATGATGGGCTGCAGATGTGCCCGAATTCTCTGTAAAAAAAATATTTGATTCGACTTTCATCATATAATTTTAAAACGAGTTGGACTTCGTGTTGACACAAAATTATCTAACATAATGATTATCAGCTTAGTATGTGTTTCCACAACAGAATCTTGCCCTCCAAACAGAACATAATTCCGACGATAAAAGTTCTAAAATTGTATTATAGCTTGAGAAGCGCACCGCTTCGAACAAAAATCATCAGCAAGGGCTCAAACTTTTAATGTAAATATGCGTTTTCGCCGTATAAATGATTCTATTTGAATAAGATAAACTGATAATGCCATTTATTTATATAGCGAAATGCCTATTTGCATTAAAATTTTTAGACCTTACTGACTGATTTTTGTTCGAAGCCGTTCACTTCTCAAGCTCTTATAATGATTATCGTTAACAAATATACGATTTTAAGTCACAACTACCTTAAACAGTGTTCCCTCTAAGGTGCGCAACTGCGCAATTGCGCAGCCACACCAGACAAATTGCGCAGTAAAATTTGCTTTTGCGCACTTAAATCATTCTCAAACGTAAACCAGAAATCTTCACTTTTTTGCCACAAAGTTTAAGCATTTCGCATTGGCTATTTTTTCATTGATGTTTGTAGCTAAAAGCAATAACTCAAATTCGCATTGACGATTGTGACGTAATAAATTACTTTGTCTAATCCGTTTTCATCATCCATGCTGTGTATGTTTTTTATTTTACGTAGAATTAAATGTCTACTCAGGAAAATCGAGAGACCGAACATAGCAGTGGAGTGTTTGACAATAATTCCGGATCATGAAACCGAAATTTATTTTAAGGGCGTAAATTTATTAACATAATTTCAGCTTTTACACGATTTAGGTGCAGATACAGCTGTGGGGTCAATAATGGCGCCTTCACAAATTGACAAAATCATCTTGATAAATGCAAATGAGCGGATAGTTTGTGATTTTTGATTGTGCGCGAAAAAGCATCACGCATTATGTTTGTAAAATTAAACATTTTGTCAATTTAACCCAAATATTCGGATTTTTTTTTCGCGCGATCGCATTGTTTTCCATATCCTTGTTTCATGTCGTCACGTTATCTTTAAAAAAAAGTTTAAGTTTCACTCCTCGCCACAATACAAAAAACATTGATCTGCCGCGAGCCCCTGCCAACGCAGCCTCGAAATATTCTGGCGCACCACAAAAATATTCTTGCGCACTTCAAGGAATATATGGGCAGTATACAATTTTCTTGGGGAACACTGACCTTAAATGAAAAAAAAAAACTTCTACCAATGGACTGTAACAAATGATTTGAGTAAATCAGCTACAGGTTTTACCTAAAAACTATATTCGCGCACGCAGACTCGATATTGGATGGGCACGAAGGTCCAGGCCCAAACACAGGACAAAGAAACATACACTCGCGGGCTACAACTGAAGACGGAAACTGAAGAGATTAAGTTAACACAACTCGTTAATACTTTCTAACCTTCACTGTTGTTATCGTTCTACCTTAGAAATGCGCGTTTACCTTGCTTTTTGAGCTTTGCATGTTAAGTTACTGTATTTACTTGTTACCGAAGAACTATACGAGTTCCGCGCTTTGTATCTCGGCGTGCTTTAAATCTTAACACTTTACCTGTGAGAACCTGAAATAAACCTCATATTGCGTGTGAATCTGAGTTCGTTTGCCAGATTGGAACCTTTCTTCGTGCAAAAAGTTCTATAGGGTAATTGAAAGAAGGCATTTGCAATGACGCTCGCTTGAGATGCGCGATCATTGATCCTACTTTCTCTCATAGAAGAGACTAATTTTTTTATTGTCTGGGAGCACAATATTTTTTATGTATTTAACCCTATCGACCAGCGTTTTCCGTAAGATGGAGCAGCGTGAGCGATGTTGCTCTATCTGTCTCTTTACATGCCGGCGGACAAAATTGGCATTTATTATACGAGATATCCATCTATAAGGCTATGTTAAACAGAAAAAAAACGCTAAGCACGTTTGTGCCGGGCCGTATAACGTAGAATGCAGAAGGTCGAACAAATACTAGCTATTCTTCCTGCTTGCAATAGTGTCGTAAACCAGTAATGATTAAGGCAGTGCTTCTTAAACTTTTTTAGTTTCGTTCACCCCTAGCATCTATCTTCAGATTTCATTCACCCTTGTCTCATGGTATGATAAAACTGACTTGCACCCCTACGAAAAGCAATTCGGAATTTTTTAATTCAATATCACTGCGACAACTTGGAAATAGAGAAGTTTGTTGTTGGTCGCGCGAAGCGCGAAAAAAATGGATTTAATTGGTTGAATTGGCGCTAAACAATAAAATCAGGAGGCTTTTCGCAAAACATTTCGTCCCCCTGTTGCTAGCCTGTTATCCAATTATATGAAATATGGATAAAAAAATTGATCGAACGGGGATGACTTTTATCGTTTATCTATAAGTTTAAAAAAAAAAAAAAAAAAAAAAAAATTGGAATTAATAGGGCCGTTATACCTTTGATGATATGAAAACATACAATGGCACTCAAAGAGACTTTGTCAAGTTTTTTGGGGCAGTTTTAATGTTAAAGTTGGCAAAAACAGAGTTTGTACAGCGCTGCAGGAGTGGTGTACAACCAAAACGAAAACGATACCATTATAATCATAGCAACCCCCCCCCCCCCCTACGAATTGCTTGGAGCCCCCCTAGAAAACTTTTTTAAACCAGCAATTCAGCATCTTTCATGGCTTTTTGGAAATAAATGCAACGCCTCGCCTGAAATTCTTGCTAAAAGTATTAGCAACTAACTCGAAATGCGAAAAAAGAAGACATTTGGACATTTTTGATCGTCCTCGGAAGACCATTCAGTTTTCTTAAGAAAGGGGGACGAATCCTCCCAAAATAAGACATGTGGTAAGTCTAACTTATACACTCAGTGCAAACCAACTTAACTATTACAATAAGCAAAAAAACACCAAAAAAAAAACAGTTCAGTAGTCGATTTACTTCAGAAAGTAGTTTACTAGTGACTATAGGATGCTCCTGAACTTTCGTTCACCCTTATTCACCCCTTTTGGTTGGTTCACACCTGCAAAAATTTTATTCACCCTGGGGTGAACCATTCACCACTTTAAGAAACACTGGATTAAGGTACCTTACGCGACTCATTTATACTAAGAAACTCCCGAGCCGTACGGCGAACATGTTGGATGCCCTAGTTAACGGGTATTTAAACTATACCCTTAACCCCATGTTATGCTCTTACGTTTTTGTTGTGTTTCAGTTTATTAGGAAGTACGATGTGGGCTTCGTTTCTTAAGTTGCCGAATATTGTTTTTATCGCGATATGTAGTAGACAATATACTTAGTTTATTGTTAGTGTGTAGCATTCCCATAAATCATGCTGAGCAAAAGCATGTGTGTAAGTAGGAAAAGTGTAGTGATATTGTCTTTTGCCTATGTGTAAAGTTTAGATCAGTGGTTCTCAACCTTTTATGCTTCGTGGCCCCCTTTGATAGGTTCTTAACTCTCATGGCCCCCTGTGTATAAAAATACCTAGCATTGTATTTAACGTGTTTTGACTTGTGTTTTACTTCTAGTTTTACAATGTAAGCTTGTTTTGCAACTTAACGCACTTTAAGGAAATATTTGTAGGCTACCTGGCATTACACGTTAGTCGCCCAACTGCATTTGACGGACATCTAATGCTTAGGCGAAGGTTATCGGCCAGTAATGACTCGCCGGAAAAAAACTCGAACGCCGCATAGGCCTATATGGCTGCATTTGAATCAGCAGCACAGTGACTTGTTTCGCCACAGCGATAGGCTGTTAATCCAAATTTTCCGAGATAAAACGAATAAATTATATCGTTTTCAATTACCCGACATAAACGGAAGAACTTTTGTAAAACCATGATCCCTACGTTGAGTTTGAGAGTTATGCCCTTGAAAAATTGAGGTCCCTTGTATTACTTTATTGCCTTTTTTTAACTGTAGCTATAGGCTGTAAACGTCATTCTTTCGCAATTTTTTTAAAATGAAAGCATTTGTACGCAAGTGGTTCCAAAAACAAGATTAGAAATGCGTTAATTCTAGCAACTTAACCAAATAAGCTGATTGGCTTGGCAACATCAATATGATTGCATTTTACGCTTTGAATAACACAACGGCTTGTTAATCCTACATCGCATATATGTAAAGCTCAACACCTATTCAAGGTAGCTTTGTGATGTAGCCTATACCCAGCGATTTTTACAAGTGATAATTACCAACGCCCACATTAATTTATCAGGTTACATTTGAAGTCACTAGCCTGTTCGGGCACGTTGGCTAATACTCGGTATACACATTTTTAAATGCCTTTTGCGTTTGTGCATCACAGGGTATTAGTAACGACACCATAAACACCAAAGCAAGTTTTTGCTGAAGCTTTGCGGAACATTTTAAAATTCACTATTTACGCTACTTGTTGGATAGTTGGGCCAAGCGGATCAATTATAATGTATGTTTTCTGTGTCCACGTATTTGTGTGTGTGTTTTAAAGCAGTGCTTCCCAACCTTTTAAGTTCGTGACCCACTTTTAAAACAAGTTTGATTGTGCGACCCACAATGAGATATGACCAAACAAGTAGTATTACATAAAACCTGAATCTTTACTAGTGGTGTACGCGTACACCTACTGAAATAGTTAATGCGACACAACACATCTATGTTACATATTTGTGATATGGTTGTATAAATGTTACGTATTGGTAATGCAATGATTTCCCGATCTAATAGAAAACTGTAACAGTTAGAAATGCTTCGCGACCCACCTGAAATAGCTTCGCGACCCACTGGTTGGGAAGCACTGTTTTAAACTAAATCAAAAAATAGCTAAAATATATACCATAGGTATTTTTTGGTTCATTAAACTGTGCATGGTACGGCTATGCCTTATCTTTTCACGCATCAATGTCTTGGAAAATTTTAAAACGCAAATCTGTTCAAAGGACAGGTGCAATCATTTGGTTTTTTTAAGTTGGTTAAGCTATATACAAACGTTTCGAAAAATTCCAAAATATATTTCGAAAAAAAATAATAATAATATTATTCTCGACGCATTGTCAATAACAGCACTTCACGTGACTTTGCGAAATTTGAAAATTTTTATCTCTTAAGAATTTAGAGCCTAGATCCCACAAGGTTGTTGTGTAGGAATTAACTCGCCCTCGTAACGCCAAGTCTCAAGAATTTCGGTGAGTTGCCAGTAATACGAATTTTGCAACCCACGTCTTATTTCAAGGTTAAAACCTCCTTTTTAAATGATATGTCCATATGCCAACCGCTGAACGTGACGATTTCCGAGAAAGTTGCTTGTTTCCAACCATATCGAAGTTGTTTGGTTATATTCTATTGTAATTGTAGCCTTAATCAAATACGCTATACAGTAATAAAGCCAACTTAGATTTACGCCTTACCACCTACACATCTTAACTTCGAAACGCTATTATATGACTTATAAGGTAAATGAATTATCGACAAACGTGTTAAATTTTCCTTTGATGGGAATTTTTTTCGATTTTTTCTGTTATTCCCTCAAATAGCTTATGAACTTAACGACGAAATACGAAGAAATTGTGTTGCTTTGTGGTGGTGAATATTTCAAGGAACTTGGTAAAACTCAGGTGCATGTCAGTGGAAGTCTCGTAGTCTCGACCGTAAAAACCAGAAGCATCAGGTTTCATTGTGTAAGAATGCTTAGACTTTGGCCAGACGAGAGCGCTTTCGTGCGTTAAGTGAAAACTATATAGCGGGTTGCTATATATTCCAGAAAAAAATGAGATATTCAGCAGTGCAATATATTTCCAGGCAGCGCTTGTTCAAGCCACAATGAACGTTTAGCTGCAGGATGCAAATTAATTTTAACCAGTTTTTCTGTGCGATGTTTAGGTTAAACACTTGAGTTTTAATTTCGGTGCGAAAATTTACACTCGACTGTATTTTCGGACAACTCGCGTATTTTAACATCGCCTTTGTCGTTTGTAAACTTACTCAAACGTTGACTTATCTGACAGCGTTGGTAGACAATGTTGCGTAAGTTTTATTCAGGAATGTGATACGCTTTTATGTTTTATTATTTGTTCAGTCATATAAAATCACTCTATTCGCGCAGGTTATCCTAAAAATGATCGAGACCTTAGTTACCACTTTCCTGTTGTTGCTTAACTTGTCTTTTGTTCTGCTTATTATGTTCCAGAGAAGAAGGTAATAAGACTTTTTAGGATTATTACTTTAAATATAGAACTTTGTAGCCTACTACTATATTTGCGTTGTTTTCAAAAAGCAAATACGATCTTTGTTTTTCCGAATATGTTATTAAAAAAATCACCTTTGTTAATAAAATAATCCCGGAGACTTCAGAAGGTGAAGACGCTTTTATCATACATAAATCATGATAATTTATTTTATTTAGTGTCATATCAATAATAGTCTCTATGGTCCCTAAACCGCTATAATTATAAGACACAGGAAACACTATTCGTGGCAAATGATGACAGAAAAAATACTTGATGGCCCTTTGGTTAAACGTTTTATTATATGTACGAATATAGGCTACGGCCTTCCGAGAGACATTAGTGAAAAAGCGAACCAAGTAAGTCCTTGAGTGCATCACTAAGCACAGATCCCTTGGCATACGTTTACCGTGGTTCAGGGTCATTACTAAGCCTCAATCTTTTTCTACAACTTCGCTGAGGGGTACCAGCCATAGAATAACTAAAACCATGTACCTTGAAAGGATTTCCCAAAATATAAAATGTTTTGTTCAAACGATCCACTGACTCATTTTGAGGTGCAACGTGCTCAAGCATACCGCAGACTTAGATTAGAGCAAGTCATTTACAAATTTACTTTGGGTTATTTCTGATGGAATAGTTTGCGCAAACGAAAAACTGGCGATATGCCAGGCTTAAATCGCATGTTCGTTTTCAGTGCAAATATGAGCGCATCGTGCCATGCAATCATGCGGAAATTTCCGACTCCGACAATACCACAGTTAAACATTCGCCATTTCGACAAGCTAAATTTCAAGCTATCCGCAACACATGCTTGTCATAAATTCACTATATGGCCGTGTAGTTTTTCCAAGACATGTTTTTAAACGAACATTTTCATTTTATTAAGGGTTAGGCGTAACAGTTTATATATTTATTGACTGAGAAGACAAATACCTGAAGTGCAACCCCATCGCCACAATGCGAATTTCGAATCTCTAAATATAAATAAAACTATGTGCTCTATATCTATACCGAGCAACGGTCCACAATATAACCATGCAAGACTGGTCTACAATATATATAACATGTTCTAAAGAGAGGGTTGTATTGACGGCAATAGCCTGTAACCGTAACTGCAATTTGTTGTAGCTGTATTTTTTTGCTTTCAGGCGCCCATTGGAGCCGCCTCTGGTAAAACACGCCATGCCTTTTGTTGGGGGTTCTTTCCAGTTCGGCCGACAACCGCTGGAGTATCTGCTCGACCATCAAAAAAGATACGGGGACGTCTTCACGATTGAGCTGGCTGGATGGTGAGTGACTTTGAAGTTGAGTTTCCAAAAGTTATTTTTTAGGTTTCTTGACTTGAGCGAGTTTCAAGTATCGCGCAACCACACTTGCCGAAACCTAGGTACAGATTATAACGTAGTTTTCTTTCGTTCTTTGTGAACTGACTTTTGGATCCTTAGCAAAATAAATTTTGGTTCCCTATAATTCGGATTAAACATAAAAATTACGCAGGCGAACTTTGCTCATTAATAGTAAATGTAATGTTGGCAATTAGCGAAAAAACAAAAAATGAATCATGGAACATTTAATTTGACATTATGCTATACTTTTTTAATGTCAACGTACAATGTTGTCAACGAGCGTACCTTTAAACAAAACTAATAAACTTAAAAACTTTTATGTTTTATGTTGACCTGTAGTAAAATGTTGATCAAACTTAATCTAAAAAAAAAGTAAACAGTATTTTTAAAGCCAACGCAAAAAACCTTTACCCCACTAAGGCATCCATGCCAGGGTATTTGGCTTTGTTTAAGGTGCATTTTATATGGCGGAAAAAAAATTATATAATGAATTCTGGCTCTATCACGAAATCATTGATAAACATTTTTTGGAACATTTAAATTGATAAATGCTAAGAGCTCTATACTTTGGGGCCCGGAAGATAATTAACACTATGTAGCCTTTAGGACGTTTTGAGAGCAATGTACGGTGAAAGAGTTTTTATAACGAGTTGAGGGTAGTGTCCAACGAGTATTGCGTGAGCGGCAACCAGCTGATGGACGGCCTTCGCCTTTGCATTTTTGCAATAGGCTACACCACCCGATCCGTTAGCAATTAGTTCAGTTCTAAGCAAAAATGTCTACGACAATTAGTGCATCCAAGGGAAGAAATGTCTGACTTTTCGACCTTGAGGTCGTGGCAATGCACTAAATGGACATTTAGGTAAACTCCAGGCATTGATAGTTCTAACATATTCGCTGAAAATTCACGAAAGAAAACAAAAACTGTGGCATAGAATTAATAATACTTGACCCACCCACACCCAAACGCTAACCCGGACCCTAATCCAAATAATGTGAGTTAATTTAGTAATTATTTGAACGCTGTGGAAAAAGCATAAGACCTGGACATTTATGTAATTATTAAATCAACGCACATTATTTGGGTTAGGGTGTTGGTTAGCGTTTGGATTCAGGTGGGTCAAGAAATATGAAACTTCTTATGCACATTTGTTAAGTCAAATTAGTGCATTGTCCAGGACCTCAAAGTCTAAAAGTCGGACTTTTTGATACTTTGGATGCACTAATTTTCGTAGACCTCTTTTGGAACTGCACCGACTTCTGATGGATCGGGTGGTTACACGCTGTCCGGTATACGCGAATGCAAAAAACGCATCAATATATTTGATATTTTTTATATTCTATGAACGTGTACTTTAATTAACCTTTAAAACGCCGTTTTTTCGTATAATAATGTATAAACAAAAAGCATGTAGCCTATTGGGTGTTGTGCAACGAAAAACCTTGGCTTAATTCGATCGGGCTAATAAACGTAAAACGGATACGGCCCATGTGGTGAGCAGCAATTGTTGGCGTGATATTTAAAGCGTAATCACGTAACCAAACTGCGTCCTAAGTAAAATTATCTTGTTTAAAAATGAAAATTGCTTATTGGTAAAACCGCTTCATTAAATGCCCAAAAACGTCGCGCGCGCGCGCTCGTGGATAATGGAGTTCTCAGTTTGACATCGCCGCTCCTTTGAACGATAAAAAAAATTTGAACGATAAATATCTAATAACTTTGCCCAAGAAGAATAAAACAAAAATTGTGTTGTTCAACAGGACAACGCACATGTTTATGAATCCGCTGGACGTGCGCTGCCTGGAAAAGTGCAACAACCTGGATCACCGTGAAATCGTCGGCGATTTCGTCACGAGAATGGTCGGCTCGGACCACTGCATTCACAATGACCCGGACACTCAAGCGAAGGTCAAGTGCCAGTCAGAGGCGGCGCGAAACCGCGCGAAGTCACCCAAGCGCGAAATTCGGCGAACAGGAAGGGCGCCCGATGTCAACAGGATGGCGCATTCGATCGTTAAGAACCTGCGCGGATCGATGCAGCTCGGCGACCTTTGCTCGTCGGCCAAGCACGTGGTGGCGTGCGCACTCGAGCGGAACCTCGCCAGGGTGCAACCGGGCAAACACGGCGACAAGAAATCGGTTCGTGTTTTTTACCGGTGTTGTGCTTAAGCGCTATCCGATGTAGCTATTTTTACTATTCGAAGAAGTCGCGTGTTTAAGATGCGTAATTATAGCAGCGAACAAAATCACTGCTTCACATTTCGGCGACTTTTCGTATAGTTTGTCACAATTGACTGCATTTGTTAGTTGTATTGTTTTGCGAAGTTCTTTTTATGGTTTAATGTTTTAGTTGCTGTCAAACAAGATTGGGCACACGGTTGCAAAGGTAATAAAACACATTTCTCATGGGTGTCGGTTTTGCGGTCTGCTTCGCATTACTATTTTTTTTTATTTAATTCTACAACGCAAATCACATTTCTGCAACGTAATTTACAATCTCGTTTTGCATGATGTTCACTTAAAGCCAATCCATATTTTCATGTTCATCATCTGTCTGCCAGTGAACTCGTAAAAGTCGCGTATCAATATTTGCTGAACGAACTGTTGCGAGAAGTATTTCAACGAAAATATATAGAGCTAAGAGTTTGCGGAGAGCAATCCTCGGAATTTTTATTCGTTCTCCCACTTATTGCACAATACAGCGTGGTCTATCCGCTTTCCAGCTTTCAACAGACCCTTTAGAAAAAGAACATTGTTTAAAACTACAGCATATCTTGAAAATGAATTGAAAAGCCATAAAGATCGAGTAGATCGACATCATCTTGATTATTAAGACATTTCGATCCGAACTTATATCATCTTCAGTTAATGTTTTAACTCAAGGGGATACAAGCTCCTATCGAAACGTCTTAATAATCAAGATGATGTTGATCTACTCGACCTTTATGGCTTTTCAATTCACCATCAAGCAATATTACATATCCGTGCGTAGTTTACACAACATATCTGTTTATGCTTTTGTTTGCCACAGGTCGAGCTGTACGATTTCTGCAAGCGCATCATCTTCGACATCACGTTCAACCTCTTCTTCGGTTCGCTTCCCGATATTGAGGAAAGCGCCCAGGAGACAGAGCGATTCTACGAGGTCTTCCAGCGCTACTTCAAGGATTCGTCGAAGCTGGTGGCCCGGGTTCCCATGTACTTTCTGCCGGACGTCAAGGTTGCCTTGAATCAGCTCGTCGAAATGATCGGCGCTATTAACTGGGCTGAGCGCACCAATGTCTCGCAGCTGGTGGCCGACATCGTGGACATGAACCCCACCATAGGTACACAGCAGGCTCGTCACGTTTGCAGCTCCGTAGATATAGAAATGCCACATACCCCATAATACAAACGACAAAGGTAGATTAGCAATCCGACGGAGTTGTTACATTTTCAATCAAACATAAAACGAATATGGACATAGTAGTTTAGTGCATTAAACACACTTTTCCTTTTACATTGGATGCCTGCTATATACGCTATTTTATGCCAAGGCTGGAAAACCTACTATTTTAAGAGTTATGGTTTAAACAAACGATGCTTAAGTGATTTGATACTGCAGTTGAAAAGGTCAGAAGAAATATAATAGCACAACACAATCAAAAACTTAGAAATCCTTAAAAAACGAGTTGTGGGCAAATCCCGTTTGTTTACAGTTAACTAATAAATTAAGATTTATAGTTATTATAACTCTCTAAAGGGCGCTCAACATGTATACAGTGGTACGCAGATTCGATCCGACCTATCGATCAATTACTATCGTTGCTCAAAATCCACTAAAACGATTTAGATTTTTCTTCACGCCGCTCTCGTCATCTCGTCATGATATTGTGGGCAGCACAGGCCAATACGGCTCCCGCGCTTTTCTGGACCCTTTACCAACTCCTAAAGAGCCCGGATGCAATTGAGGACGTGATGTCGGAGTACAGGAAGGTCATCGGACTGTCAGAACGTCCAAGGAGCGGCTCCATGGCTAATCACCTCGAGTATTTGTGCAAAAAACCGAACCACGCGTGCAAGTGCATCAGGAACATCCTCGGCATCAGGAAGAAGGATTTGGACAAAACAGTAGTTCTAGGTGAGACTGAAGACATTCTCTAAACGGGCGCCCTCTAACTAGTTGATGCCAAAACGAAAGTATTAAACCCTTTTTTATGCAATCGCAAAACACTGCCAATTTATTGCAAAAAATACCTAATAAATAATTAATTTATTAAAAAACATTACTCCGCCGGTTAAGTTCAAAAATCCTATTATTAAACTGTAAATCGCAAAAACATTATATGACTTATAATATAGACTTGTCACCTGATAGAACAACGTAGCAAATTAGTACATTTTAACAGTTTTATTTACACCAACAATTTAATCAGCTTATCCGCCAAATAGTATTTAATGTGTTCGACAAACACTAAGTTAGATTAACTTAAATGTTGTGGCGTTCCCTCAAAGTAGTTTTTTTACAGTTTTTATTAGTAGCATGGTTCACGGCGTGTGGACTTGAATTTTAAACCCAACAAACGCTTTTTTTTTCGCGCTTTGCGTTAACACTTTACTACCTCCTTAGATATAATTAAACACATTTAATCTCCGCTGGAGATTGTAGGGAGGCGTGAAAGAAAATTTAAAAGCCCAAAACAATAAACAGGAGCATTTGAACGTTATTTTTTATGGAATCGTTAAATGTTATTACTTTACACCTGTTGAATGTGATCTTAAACTTATTTAGAATCAACATGATCCGTTCATAGCGAGACTTGTATTGCTGTCCTTAGTAGATCAAAACACGTTACTTCTATAATTTCCACTCTGAAACACCACCGGCACACTTTTGCGTTGCTATCTTCAACCGGGTTCTAAACACAAATCAAGTTGGAGGTGTTAGTTAGATAATAACGAAGTGGATATTAGTCTAAAGAATTAACATTAAATCATTTCGCCCGTTAGAAAACGTTTGCCTTTCGTGTTCTGCAGAAGGTTGTATAAAGGAAACTATGCGAATGACGGGGGCAAGCTTCAGCATTCGCAAGGCTACAGCAGACACGGTGGTTCCAACACAGAGCGGGAAATCTTTCAAGATAAGAAAGGGAGATTACACCGCATTTTACGCCCCCGTGATTCACATGGACGAACAGATCTTTGATGACCCAAGGGTAAAATTGATGCTTTTAATTATTTTTACTCAAGATTTTCAGGAAGTCACGTATAGGTCCTTAATGTTTTATTAAATCCATAAAGACAGAATATTCGATTGGTGACCCCAGGCAAATTTAATGTTTCCTGCGAAGCACTTCTTGTATCGGAAACAATAAAAAACACAACAATATAAATTTTTATTTGCCAACACTTATTTTTTAGTTAGATATGCGCAAAACATAATCTATTTATCCTATACAATTTGTTTTGTTATGCAGTTTCGCTGTCACGTCTTTCATTTTTTTAAGTTCTATGTTTAACAACATCTGTTTTAAAGACACCTAACGTAAAACAGAAACCGAAACACTTTGTGGCGCAGGAATACCAGCATGAGCGATTCGTCACCACCGAGCCGTACAGAATAACTCCGGCTCCATTTAAAAGGCGCCCCACCCTTGCTGAAATCGGCAAGCAAAAACACCTTTGCAGCGGCCTTACTAGGATGCGCTCCAAGTTCTTCAAGTCTTCCAAGAGGATTCCTGCATCCAAGGCAATCCTTACCTTCGGCTTGGGAGCGTCGCAATGTCCCGGAAGACACATCGCCATTATCGAAATAAAGCTCGTGGTGCTTTCCCTACTGCAACACTGCCAGATCGACTTCGTGGAGCCCGACGCCCCGACGCCCGGCGAAGACAAGACCCACCTCGGTTTCGGGGTCATGCCCCCCAGCGATGATGTGAGAGTCACGATGCGAACTTGCCAGGACATCAACAACAACGTGGCGTCGGCGCTGGAGCTGCTTCGCGCAAGGCTGCTGGGCGCCTAGGCATTAGCACTCTGTAGTGGTATGGTTTCTCGATCTTTTTCGCTCTCGGGGCAAATGCGATGTTAACAAATATATGTATGTCAATCATTATGTATAGTGTTGGAAAGCATTTATAATATTCCTAATCAAACCACTTGAAAATGGCAGCAAGATAAGATATCGTAACACACCAACTTGTTTGTGTGTTTAATGTGCCATGAAAAACAGAAAAGTGCTGCGAAACACTTTTGTTTCACAAATTTTTCCTGCAACGCCCGTGGAAAAGTTTGTTGAACTTGCGCAGCACCCAGCGATTGGAATTTATCCAATTTTTATTTATTCATTTGTTTGTTTGTACCTTTGTTGTTTACCGCAATTGCGTTTGGATAAGAAAGGGAATCATAGGCGACGCCCTTACAACTAAACAACGCAGCGTGGTGTCGAGTAGACATTTTTATTAAACATTTTACTGCTTCACTTTAACTGGGAGATTTTTAGGAAAGCTCACTTTTACATAAGTTACAGGATGTAGACCAACGTTATATCAGCCCTCACGTGTTGAAATCACCGATTTCGTTTTTGCCAGCTAATGATCTAGAAATATCTGGAAGCATTGAGCTCAAGCCGTGATTATCGCCAAACATATAGAACGGGCGTATGTTGGGGCTACGGGATTTTCCCTATGAACTTTGTACAGTAGTAAGCCATTTAGAAACCGAAGAACGCTGGGTAATGCTTTGTAAGACAATACAGCTTAATGTACAAGCTATTAAAACGTGCTATATTATACTGCAAATGATTAAGGTAATTTCCCATGGCTCACGTTTTAATATATTTTGTGGGGGAGTGTTAGGTATTAAAAAACCCTGAAGTAAATCTAACAAATCTACAGCTTGTTTAGCTACTCCTCTGTTTCGATAGCATAATATTGTGTAAGTCAGGTTTGATAAGCTCTGATATATATTTTACGAAACCGTGAAAAGCATACACTTGCATTTTTGACTTTTTGACTTTTTGCCTTTATCATCTATTACCTGTATCTTTTAATAAACGAAAGAAAGCCATTGTTTGTTTTTTTTACTTTACAAACAGTTACGATGAGTTTGTTTACGTTGTTTACGTAAGGAGTTGCGCAGTGCTCCTGACAAATGCTGAAACAAGAAAGCCTTGCGATGAGATATAAAGCGACAGCGAATTAATTGATGCACTACTATTTGTTTTATATAATAGCTTACAGTACAATCGTAAAGTCAAATAGTTTCAAAAATGGCTTTTTTCTATCGGCATCCACAGAATACACTCAATAGAGGATTGAAAAACTTCTTGCGGTTTTCTTCATTTTACTGAATTGATAGCACTTAAACTTAAGCTTGACAACCCTAGTGTAGTAGACTGTTTATTTTAGGCATTAATTTAAACACCGGCGAAAAAATGCTGAAAAAAAATAACTCTGTAAATAGGATCAATTAAAATAAAACAAACTTTTTCTAATATGTTTAAGTAAGTGTTAAGCCTACTTCATTGTTGTTGTTTCCATTTTAATGTAAGAACATCCTGCAAAAATTGAATTATTTCGATAAAATTAGCAAACGCACATTGTCTATGGCCGAAATGTTTATGCAATCTGGGATGGCAATCTAACCCTATCGCACTACTCAAATTTTATGCTATTGATTTCAACAAATTAGGCTTTTGGCATTGTATAGCATGTTTGGTTTAGAGGTCTCAAGCCTAAAATATCGATAGATTGATGCATTAGCACTCGGATTGATGATTTCAAAGCATCGGTTGTCAGCATTCTATTGCTTCCGGTGCCTCGACGAAGCGCCTCTTATTCTGTGACAGTATTAAGTTGTATTTTTACGACGGGCTGCCCGCAAGCTGTGGGTTAACATAGCACATTGCTCAACTGGTTGCTAGAGAGGCACAAGCCGTAAGCAGTTCGTTTTTCTCCGCCCTTCAAAATCCCGTTGTATTTTGGTCCTGATTATTTTTAAACAAATTTTTAAAGTACCGGTATGTAATTTTGGTACACCGACGTCTGGTTACCAAGACGTACACCGCATAGCCTTCGCTATAAAAGTGAAACGCATTTTCTGGACAACGGGCTGAATTTTCTTAGGTATATATGACTAGCATGACTTTGATTTTAAGGAATATTTTGCTGCTGGTCTTCATGTCCGTGAAAAGGACAACTATACCAAAGCCGGGCTACGCTAAACAGTTGGATAAAATATTTCAATAACTTGATGCCATTTAGTACCATAGGGCTTGTTAGAAGTTTAAGTAGTGATAAAATAACCCCATATGTGGGTGACTGGGCGTATCAGACGAGAAACAGTTTCAGTGTAATGGACATTTTAGCGCACTTTTTATAGCAACGTTTTTTTATATGTATAAGCTTTTTGTGGTTTAGGATTAGCTTGCGGGGTAATATCAAAAGTTTACTGTTTAGGTATTATTTAATTCAAAGGCATTGGGCATCTCCCATTGCCGTGCTTGTTATTTTGATACGCTCCCATGATTAAGTTGAGTAGACAACTGGCGCAAAGCATGTCGCAAACGACTGCTTCTCGCTGTGTATGTTATCAAATATCAGTCGAAGCGTTTCCTTGAAAATCTGCAGCGTTTTTACAGTTAGAAATACGATTTGTTGGTGGACATATAAAGGAAACCTGTGAGGCACTATTTGCGGGATAGTTGTCACAGTGCTGATGACAGCATACTAATTTACATTCTATGGTAGTGAATGCAGTGGCACGAGGCACCACCGTGGTTAGCAGACCACAAACTAATGTGTGAATCATAAATTGTTTGCTTCGAAAAGCTAGTAAGGAGTGAGCATTGCATGTGTCAAGGTTTAGAGTGAAAACTGAAGGTAGTTCTGTTAAACGAGAAATTTAAACTCCTGTTGGCAGGGTTGTACTGTTAAACAAGGTTACATTGCATTATACCATAATCACCCAAAAAAGTAGTTGTCTTTATCAATGATTTCTTAGGGTCTTTTTATAGTGGAAAACGCTTTTACTTTATATTGCCACGAATTTGCAAAGGTTGATAACTGTGATGCCTAAAGCAATATCATTACGCTGTGTTCTATCGTGCGAAATCGTGAACGGCAGCTGAAGTCACCATTAGATCACGATGCGCAATTGCGCATGATACGTCCATATGTTGCCTTGTTGTTTGTCGCTGAAAATAAGCCAGAAACCTGTTTGGCAGTAGTAAATACTCAAGCTAGTTTAAACTAAGGACCTTGTCGCATAACTATCTGTGGCCCGCTTATTATTTAGTTCAGAGCTTTCCAACATTTCTCCATTCGCGTATTATAATATTAACCACAGACCAGCAAAAGTTTTTCAACAGTTAGGATATGGTTTAAAACTTTTGTGTTGAACTAAATGAACTGTTTAGGCTTTCGTAGCAATCATGCAGTATGCTGTGTGACCCGCAAATTATTTCGAGCCACAAGTGACTGCAGGGCGGATCCATGTGGTCGTGGGGAAGTATGTTGCCATGGCCCACCCAAACTGGATTTGTTTAGCCTATTTTTAGCTACGAAAATTCAAATTTGTTTCGCGATTATTTATGTTTCTAGTATGTCAAAGCCTATTTTGTAAAATAGTTTTAGTACAAAAGCGTCTTATGTCTCATCGCGCACCTCCAAAATGAGAGTTTTGGTCACTTAAACGAGTTAATGATCTTTTTCACATTGGGCTAATCGATACCATCTTTATCATGTAGTTTTAAATTGAAAGTACCGCCTGGGCAACCTTAAACAAAATAAACGAACTGTTTGGTGTTATTACGTTTACTTCTTTATGATTTTACTTAAAGATGAGACTTTCACGTTATGATGTAACTTTGTGACGTCGCCTCAGAAAAAAAATTCGTGCCCAAATCAAAAATCTTCATCGGCGCCTGGCTGATTGTCACTGATTTTTTATAGCCATGACTTAAGCAGACCAAACCACATTAGCATGTTTGTTTTGTGCCCGCCAACTCACTGGCTTGGTTATCTTGTTTGGGCAATTTCCTTACTGTGCTATCCTGTTTGAGCCCTTTTTTAAGACACATAGTTTCACAGATGAAAGATGGTTAGCTGAAATTCAAAAGAATTAATATATAGTCTAGATGTAAACCCGATGCTGTAGTGTAGTAAATGAAAACAGCAAGAACTATAAAATGATTTTTAGCGCTAAGCCTGGAGATAATACACCGCTAAGCAGTCACAAAGAAAAGTCACGCCTTAAAAGTAAAATATAATAAGGTAAGATACTATAAAAAACAGGATACAAAACTTAGTTTATAGTGGTTGACCATTAAAGTGAACATTAAAGTTAATACTTAAAAAAATATATTAATGCAGTAAAGCTCGAACATACTCGTTATATGTATTGTTTAACCATTGTTGTGATGTAGTTTATCTTGAGTTGCTAGTATCGATTTAAAGTTATATAGTGGTATATACAAAGAGACTTTTTCACCATTGCGGTCTTGGTGAAACAGGTCATAATGAGTAGTGCTACTGCCTACAATGCTATCTTCTTCATCACGTCACATTTTACCATGTTTTCAGGCATTTTTTGTTCAGCTGGTAACGCTCATTTATTTGGTGGCAACCCAAACATTTTTCGAAAAAAGATAAGTGCTCCACCCTTTACTCTTTAATTCCTTCATGTCGATTTAGAGTAGGTAGTCTACAATTCAAGAGTCTCCTGGTGTGCTATCCTAATTGTTATGTTAATAGAGGTTCATTGCAATAAACAAGCTATAAGAAGGTTTGTTACTTATTTGTACCGAATCCCATGAATGTGCTGCAATAATTCCGTTTTTTTTTTAAACCTTAACCTGTTAAACATTCTATAGTGCCAATTCCTCAACAGTTGCGGCTGAAAGCTTTTTGTAAGGCATATTAATTTCTGTTGTTGGAAGTCGTGCAAATTTCTGGGGATCTGAACAGGGCCTAGAAAAGGGCATAGCACTGCTTCTTCTTCAATTTCTGGAATAATATCAGCAGCAAATATGGCGAGTATGTGCAAGAAATTTGGCTCAAATTTATTAAGGAAAAAGGCGGTATCGTCTGATATGATGAGAAGCGGTAAGTGAACGTCTAAAGTGATATTTAGAAGTTATATAATTGCTCTTATTATTTTCTCTTTCGCCTCTTTTTAAGGCAATCAAATGGGTTTCTGTATTATGTCCTAAACCAGTGGCCGGCAAACTTTTTTGTCGAGGCCCAAAGTACTCTTTTCAGAGCTATTGAAGGTCCACTACGTAAAACCACTACGAAAACAGTGGCGGATTAAGGATATTTGGTTTTAATATTAAATATTTCACGGCGCCTTGATGCTTCAAAACACCACCATGTCATAATGTAAAACATAATATAAAAGAAGAATATACGCGCGAAGAACGAAAAATTTTTCGCTTACATGTAGTTAAAGTTGGATAAAAATATAGTTTTACAGGCTCTCAGGTCACATTTGGAACGTGGGCCTTTCCAATCTGAGCCAATTTAAAAATGATTTACCACACCAACTTTTAAAATAAAGTGCAATAAATGTACGGCTATTACGCGGCCCACAACTACGTGATAAGATAAAACTATTCAAAAGTAACTCGCGGCCCACTAAATTTGGCTCTGCGCCCCATAGTTTGCCGAACACTGTCCTAAATCAATCGTTTTTTTACGAGTAGGTTGCTACTTGCTTGGCTGACAAAAAGGTTGTTACAAAGAATGCACATATTTTCCTTTGGTAACCAATTGAAGTCATTTCTGCTACATATGCTAAACTTGGTTCTATCCTGTAACATTTTTAAAAGCTTATATTTCCTGACTAGTAATTTCACGGGGTTAGAAATTATACATAAACATATGACCACTGTAAGAAAATTCTTGTGTTTTGTAGTTTGTAGTTTATGTTAAAAATACCTAACTAGAGAGCTCTATGTGTTTACAGACCTGAAGAAATGCTTGGGCCTAGCCGATCTTACGTTCTTATCGATTGGCAGTATGATAGGCTCGGGCCTGTACGTACTAACTGGTACTATTGTCCACAACGTGGCCGGACCTTCTACTGTAATTAGCTACGTCTTGGCTGCTTTTGCGTCGGCCCTTTCAGCGGTTTGCTACGCAGGTAAACCCCACCTTCGGTTATCTATAGAAACGACTGCCCGTAGTGAAAATAAGATGCAATTTTGTTAAACTATAGTTGTATTTTTAGTGCTACCAACTCACGTGTATGTTAATTTGCGCTGTAAAACGATAAATTTGATTAAATGACCTGCTTAACAATATCGTAAGTCTTAACTTCATTAAACAGCTGCATTTTAAGCACACACTATAAATCCCGTTCACAGTTGAGGCCCATAGATAAAATAATCTGTAAACCACTCTTTGCTCAAATTGGCCAATATTGGCAGTTATACCGGGCAAACATGATTAGTAAAAGCAGTCTTCAAATTGAAATTTAAAGGTAAACCTTTCCCTTGGATGTTGTTTTTTTCTATTGTTTTTTTTTTATATATTGGAGTACAGTACTGAAATAACTAGTCGGAAAGCGATACGCCTAACCGTTATGTATGATGGTGATGTTGGAATCAACACAAAGTGTCAGCGATCGTTATCTATTTCGCAAAAGTATAGTGATTATAGTTATTTAACCTGTCACTTGGTGGTTGATTTGATGCTGCTGCAACCGAGTTCCGTATGGCTAGGTAACAATTGAAATACCGCCTTTGTTATTACATCTGACGCCCATTGATAATAGTCATTTGTGGGTGGAAACAGACTATTTATTATTTTCCAATTTCGTGGGAACTATAGCCTGGATCGGTTTGAAATAGCATACCTTGTTTGTTTACGACGCCTAATCGTAGTATGAACATGAGATTGAATAGAGGTATATTTTGAGGTACCTTCATCAGCAGTTATATTCCACACATATATAATATAGCGTTTTGCTTTTATTTCTCTAACGTCAAATATTAGCGCTTCATACCTTAAAAAGTTTACTTCACTTTTTTAAAAGAAGTTACATGGCGCATAAAACTCGGCGCCGGTTTTATTAACCATAAGGTTTTTCACGACACCTTGTCCACGCGTTTTTTATCAGAAAATGTACAGTTTTATTGTTCGACAGAGTTTGCGGCAAGAATTCCCGTCACCGGCTCGGCCTACCAGTTCACCTACATCAGTGTGGGGGAGATTTGGGCGTTTCTGATTGGCTGGAACGTGGCACTGGAGCACGCGGTAACGGTGTCGGCAGTTTCGAGAGCATGGAGCGGGTGGGTTTGATTTACGGGGCTTAAATGACCTACACTCGTTAATCCAAGGACCGGAGCGTTAACCCAATCTTTAAATACCTCCATCTGTCCTTTTGAGAGGGAAAGCACCGTGCCTATTGAAATAAAACAATAAACGAAGGGATAAAATTCCTGTGGTAAAAATACTGGTTAAGATAAAAAGGTTCAAACGTTTTGTATTCACATGTTTCATATGGGGCTGAAATGCCTTACTTTAGCGCTTCTGTTTAAAAACTTTAATGTTTAAAACATGCTGCAAAAAAAAGAAAGTTTTTCAGCAGTGCTAAGCAAAACAAATTCGAATGCATTGATAGCGTTTATTTTGCTGACAGTATCATGATTTCGACACATTTTCCCGCTTTTAAAAACTTTCTTAAAACTATACACCATCGAGTGGAATGTTTTATAGTCATTTAGTTTTAAAACGATTACCATTCAGCATCAGCCTCTTTGCAAATCAACGAGGTGACTCAATGCGCCTAATTTTAATTGCATGTGTGCTCTAACGTGGGTGAATATAGGGAAAGTAGCTCTTGTGTCACTGTGGGTAACGTGCTCTGCGGTTTCCGGTGCGTGCTGCGCTGGTATGGTAGAAGCATGCACAAAAAGCAATATCTGCAATCATTTGCAGTGTGATTTATCTGTTCCTGTGGCTTAAATGACGCCTTGCCTTTTCGAGGCACGCCTACAAATACATGTACTAGTTTCGTTGAAACAGAAAAACAAGCTACTTCTTTACACAAAATCGCTAATTATATCAAGAAACCTTCCACCTTTTAACTTTCCATACTAAAAAGGCAGTTGTTGCTCCTCAGTTAGCGTGTTTGACTTTACACGAGAACAGCCGAATTCGACGTACGTTTCACTTTCAACTACCATTACGAATGGGTTTAGCCCTGAGTGAAGTAAGACGATTTCAAAATGTTTAAATTTAAATGTCTTTATCTGTACGTCTACATATTTGTATTCACCCGTCAACTTGCTATATATCATTTAAAACAGTGCTTCCCAACCTTTTTCAGTTCGCAACCCACTTTTAATGCAAGTTTTATTGAGCGACCAACAACGAGATATGATCAAACGAATGAAAAACAAATTAAAAAGAAAAGAAACAATGCATACACATGCAATTTACTATTATTGCGAAACTTAACATTTAGAAATGCTTTGCGGCCCACCAATGTGTCGCGACCCACTGGTTGGAAAGCACTGCTTTAAACACACCAGTGTGCGTTGTGGCCTTAGCTGTGCATTCATGCAACCAACGTTAAGTATAACATTTAAACAAATTGAATTGTCTATCGTATACGTCTTCTTGTTATAGTTACTTGGACGGGCTTCTTGGCCATCCGATAAGGAACTTCTTTGTGAGTTGTTGTGCGATGGACGCCCTCCTGGTGGCCAAGTACCCTGACTTTGTCGCTGTGGCGGTAGTGGCTGTTTTAACCGTCGTCGTCGCCTCGGGAGTCAAGCTCTCGTCAAAGTTTAACTTGATATTTGCGCTGCTCAATATCACAGTCGTGCTCTTTATTTTTGGTGAGTTTTACAAGATTTGTTGTGACCCAGGAAAGGGGTGGGGAAGTTCGAAGCGATGCGACTGCTTCTCGGGATACAGAAAACACAAGTCCAAACATTTTTACTGTGTATATGAACTTAAAGACACCTAACATTGTATTGTACAGGCTTCAAGCAAATCGTTTAAAAAATAAAATATTTTTGCTACACTTTTAAAACATTTGATAGGCCTACCCAAAATATCAATGTCAGCATGGACATGACTTAGGACAATACCATTAATATTTAGCTGGGTTATCTCGTATTGTATTATTGCAGTAGTTTTCAAACTCTTTCTCGTGACGCCTTCGGGAAAGTTTGTTAAAATTGCAACGCACCCGGCGAAAGGAATTTCAAAATTTTGATTTTTAATTGTTTTCGTAGAGAAATCGCTTAAGACAAAAACAAAAAACGCAACTATACAGGGCAAGAAGTTAACAACATTTTATAACAAAAATAGTCCGCAATCGTTAAATAATGGAACTGCATTAACTTATGATAAAACTGACATTTGGTTAGAAGCTCATAAATTACCAGAATGGCGCAATGCATTCTGTGAGAAGTTTGACGCAAGACTTGTTTGTGTTTTGCTGTTTTCCGGATGTGACGATTGCGCCACCCGCCCTCAAATGTGGCCTCAATGAAAGGACAAGATAGAACAGCAACACTACTCAGATGACATAACCTAAACTTCTGAGGGACCGATAAGCATTGTATTTCATACAACCGCTCAATACGAGCAAGATGTGACTTGATCTATATATTTTTTTATCAAATTTAAAGGCGTCTTGCCAAATGTTTTTTTAATATTTTTTTGTAACAAATCTGTTCTTATTATACCTAAAAATGATATATGCTAGAATTGTTATCACTTGGAAACTAATCATTTAACCAGAGGACTTTTCAACGAAACGTTTAAGATAACTTGGACTACCAGTATATTTGTTATCGTGACTATACAACAAACTTTTCCCACATTTTTTTCTTAAAAGGGCTACGTGTGTAACGTTCGTTCATAATTGCTTCATTTTCCACATTCTATCACAACCAGAGCCGTCCATTGTAATGAAAAATATGATAGTTGACAACTAATCCACCAATGTGCTCAGTTACGGGAATGTACCTGGCTCGAATTGAGAACTGGACAGAGGTTAAAGGTGGATTTTTCCCCTTTGGCTTCACGGGTACGATCAGTGGCGCCTCCACCCTTATATTCTCCTACGTTGGTTACGAAGTAGTTGCTTCTGCCAATGAAGAGGCCATCAATCCCAAACGGTTGGTATACACTTTTCCTTGCTTCGCGCTACTAAGATTATTTCTGGAGAATTAGTACTACTTTTTGACGAAAGTACTGAGTTATGAAATACTAGAATAGGGGCGATTTAAAGTGTTATTTGTTTAACAAGTGGGTGGAAATAATCATATAAATTGTTGACAACCAAAATTAAAGTTAAACGTAGACTGATAACAATTACGTCCCATGTTTTATAATAGATGCTTGAATTACTTCTCAGTCACATTAACTGAAGACGATACAAGCTCGTATCGAAACGTCTTAATAAAGATGATGTCGATCTACTCGACCTTTTTGACTTCGTAATTCATTATCAAAATTAAAGTACACTATATGCGCAAATTAAACCGAAGATAAATTTTAATTTCAAACCCCAAGATTTAATGAAAGGTGCACGGGAAGTCGATTAGCTTTTTTGTGATAACGACTTCTTGATGGCGACGTATTCGGGATAGAACTAACTGTACACGTTTCGCAGCGACGTTCCACTTTCTCTCCTCATCTCTCTCTCCGCTGTCGTCATTGCCTACGTCAGTGCGTCGACGTCACTCACACTTATGGAGCCCTGGTACAATGTTTCGGTGACGGCGCCGTTTCCGTCAGCTTACGTAGGACGGAACTGGCAGTGGGCCCAATACGTAGTGTCCATCGGCGCCATGGCGGCCATGACCTCGGCCAACATGGCCACCATGATCACCGTGCCCCGGTATATTTACGCAATGGCGCGTGACGGACTTATATTAAGCGCTTTCGCGAAAGTCAACGAAAAGACCGGCGTAAGTCTGTTGTGTGGTTTTCAATTATTATTAAAGACTTTTTATTCGGGTTTATAATGTTTGAGTAAAATCCGTTTACCTCAAAAATAGCGCAACTGAAATTAAAATACGATGTTATTTAAATCCACCCTTATCTATACTTTTTTCACGAACACTTCTAAATGTCTGACTTACTTCAACGCATATTTAATATTTTCATTTTATGTAGGTACTTTACATCCAACATACATAACTTATATAAGGGGGAACATTCAAATCAAAAGTTTATTTTAAGTTTTAAGGCCTAAAATTTTAGAGGTCCAACTTTCTATATCTTGGGACTGATAATTTTTGTTTTTAAATCATGAATAAATTAATATCGGTCAGTAAGGCACCACAACGTTTGCAAGAGCACCCGGCATTCTGGCATAGTTGTGTAATGTTTTACAGGTGCCGGTTATAGCCACTGTGGTCAGCGGATTGTTCTGCATGTTGCTGGCTGCGATCTTTAGTCTTTCGACTCTGGTCGAGTTTATTTCGATCGGGCAGCTACTCGCTTGCACCTTTGTTGCGATTTGCGTCATCAAACTCAGATACGGTCCCAACGACATCACCAGGTGACTGGGTGTCTGAAATACCTTTGCTCTCACAATAGCCATAGCCTACTCTGTGATGTTCGTCGATGTCAACAGCCGAAATTTGAAATGTTTAGTATGGTATTGTTTCCGAGGAGCTCTTTTCAACAAAGTACGCACTATTCACCGTTTAGTATAATGTTAAAAAAACAACAAAACAGAACCCGTGTGATATACATCGAAGAATGACTAGACCAACACAACTGTGTGAATAGGTTAACCAAAACCGGATAAACAGATCGTACATCAACCTAACTTTAAAATAGGTGATGAACAAATTTATTGCACAAACATCACCATGGGTTTAACACATAAACTCATATGTTATATTTAACTTTTACAGGTACGAAGCCTTTGAAGAGGACGACGTTGACGAAAGTCTCGACACAGTTAAGGCAAGAGAAGCTAATGGAACACCAGCTGCATCTAGGGCCACGGAAGAGACGAGCTTCGGTGCTTCCAACAATATTATTGCCGAGCGAAAGGCGGTTTACAGCCAAGATTCTGACTCGGTGGTCGAGAACGTTTGCGGGACGATAAAGACGACCGTTTTGGCGTCTAGCTTTGGACGTTTGTTCGGCTGGACGCAGAGCTACCAGCCCGGAACTCTTCCGTTCGCGTCGCTTTTGATATCTATCGCTTTCGCTACAGCTGCCTCAGCACTCTTGCTCTTCGGGCATCGCTATATTGCCGAGGCCTGGTTTCTGGTCGCCTTAATAACTATGACGGGAATCGCCTTTGCAAGCTTGCTTTTTATTACGGCTTTTAAGCAAGACAACGCCATACGGACGTTCAAGGTAATTAAAGCTGCTTCTCAAATTAACTTAGCACAGACCGAATACGCTTTTCAAGCACTTGTTGTGCGCTGGCGGAACGGTACACTTGTACTTGTGCCTAACAGTTTACAATAATACTGCATGACAGATTTTGTGTTTATTTTACTTGGTGTTAAAATGCCGTTAAAAGTCTATTACAATCCAAGAGTGCTGTTTAATGTAACGGGCAGAATTACGGTCCTAGTTTAATAGCCTAATTAATGAGGTGAACTATATGACCCCAAAACAAAAAACAAAAAACTGTATTAAAGACAACTATGACGTTCAAAAATGCCGCATGGGGATCGTTGTAAAAATGCATTTCATGCACTGTCTTAAATAGTGTTGATGTTACTCAGGTACCCGCGGTGCCGTTCATTCCTTATATGAGCATTTTGATTAACGTCATCCTTATTCTGAAACTGCAACCCCTCACGTGGCTGCGACTAGCTGTCTGGATGGCCGTCGGTAAGACAACCAAAATACTTCAAAGTTTGGTAAACAAAGAAATCTCTTGAACAAAGGCAATATAATTTAACGTTTTATATAATATTTTTTAGTTGCCAGTTAGGTAGTTTCGCTGACTTTTTATTAGTATAAATGGTCTTCAAAACTTATTTTGGTGATTTTTTTGTAACAACACAGTAATATTGTAGTTTACATTTCGATTAGCCTGTTGCATTAACGTCTGACAGCAAATCATATTGTCTATTTGACATCGGTTTATGCATTGGTGTAATGTGGCGCCGAAAATGCTATTTTGCCTTTGTTTTGGTTAATTACTTAATTATTTACTTTTTCAGGAATGCTAATATACTGCGTTTATGGGTATCGCCACAGCAAGCAGAGGTGATGACCGTGAATCACCAGAATGCGTTCATTATAAAGTTGACTGGCCTACCACTTCACGATGGCATAGCGGAAAACATATCCTCTACCCAATTTCGTGTTTATTGTAAAACCAGATTTTGGACTCATAGTCCATCACATGAGTCAATGCGCGTCGGGTGGTTTAACGAAGTATGTCGCTGCTTATATTTGGCTTAACTGTCAAATTCGTATCACAAATTGTGGTGTATGATTTGATTTCCTCACATAAGCTGGCAAAACAAATGCAAGAGAGTCTTCGTCAAGTAACTTAAATAGTTTTATGTTTTTGCATTTATGCCATACGTTTACACAATGCAAAGCCTTACCCTACCTATTGCAAAATGCGTGGTAACTATTATATAGAAGGCCAATAATTCATTAATTTAAAAATAATTTATATCTTATACCATCGGGACATTATTTACCCTATGACTTTATTTGATTAGAAAAAAATAATTAAATTAATTTTAAACATTTTTAATTTTAAATGTTTCGGTAAAATTGCCTTTTTAAACTTAATAAAATTATTTGCTTTAACTTCAAGGGTTTTACAAGTGTCAAAAACGTGACTTCTATAGTGTTATACATTTCTCTTAATGATAGCAATTAGTTAAACTTTATTAATTACATTTCATCGTAGTTTTTTTTTGTTTTAAATGCATTATTTTGTTTTGTTAAGCTTTGTTTATGCGTGATGTGTGCTGTGATATATTTCACTTCCTGTGCAATGATATATTCTGCACTTTATGTAGCCGACGATGACATATACTAGTAAAGAGCGTTTGTAATAAACGTTATTTATTAGGAAATCATAGTAGAAGTTATTTGATTATGCGTGGCCTTAAAATACAAACACATCTTGTCTCTTTCTTAATGTAAGAACAGATATTTTTCTAATGGGTAATGAAAAACACTAAAACTCAATCTCTATTATTTACGCACAAAAAAATATTTCATATGTTTGTAATTGTTTGTCGACCGGTTGGCTGTCTTCTGGCGTTCTGTTCGTTGCAGGAGAGGCGGGGAAAACCCTACGTGGCAAAACGTATCAAGAGTTAAAAAGAAAATTAGTTTGCGCCACACAACATAAGAGCCACAATAGAAAAAAATACGATCAAGACTTGGCCACGTTATTACCACCTCGAGGGCTACTTTTTCCCATGTACAACTCACCAGAAACAGCTCTGCTTCGAAAGTCTGGCGCGCTAAAATAAACCGGAAAAAAATTTTCATCGCTGACGATTATCCCACCAAGCGGACTACTCCCAAATGCTGTGTTAGCCGACGCTACGACTGACCTAATTGCTGTTAATGATACGCTAGCAGACCGTTGGTTAAATTAGGTTGTGGTATTATATAGTATTGTAGATCGGTTTAATTATGTTCCCTATTAAATTTAAGGGGATATAAAAAGAGATATAAGAATAGTCTTTAAAAGAGACTATTACACTACAAAATGACAAAGAAAATCTTATTTAATTTATTTTGTGTTGTTTCATGATCATTCTAATTGCCCCTTTATCAATTGATTGCTATGTGTAATTCTATTTTCTTTTCTGAATTTAATTCGACATGTGTATAAAAAACACTTAAACGGGCTACAGCTGGCCGTCATAAAATGGTGTAGGGGCCGCATCAAAGAAATAATTTTAATAACAGAAATACGCGAAGCGCAATGTGATATAAAAGTAGGGTTAAGTATACTTGGTAACATAGCATGAAAACTATATACGTAACAATTTCACCTTCGGTTCGTTTGTTGTTGACATCTTTTCTTGATTTATGGTACTTGAATTGTTAAACAATAAAATAATCGTTTTTTGAACCCTGGTCTAATTGTTACAAATGTCAAATTACAGAAAAAATGTATTGCTATTAAGCGTGGTAATAAATGCTTGCATTTATCTGCTAGCCAGATGCCGTCATCAAATGATCTGGCTCTCGAGCGACAGGTAGCGGACCCCTACTATAAAGATATATTGTCAGCTCAAAAAAATGCTGTTTACTTTCGAACGAACGTACTACCAAGGTTCTATTATTGACATCATGCATAATACATAAACAAACCGAACTTTTTTTGAAATTGAACTAATAAACGAATCTTTTCTCACATAATTTAAGGCGTAGCTGAGTCAACCACGTATTGTGCATTATTGATGCAGTGATTTTCAACTTGTAGGTATATTCGGCATGCAGTTTATTACAGCTTTCTATTTGATTATCGCATCCTGGATACCCTGTGGTAAGCCACTTAGCATTGTAAAGAATACATTTTACACGTGGCAAATAATGTAATGAATATAGGCATTATATGTTGCTTGAAGAGAACAAGACATTTTTTTATAGGATTGTGTACAACATGTTTGCATTGTGAGAACGCAACAAGCTCTACAGAATGCGAATCTTCTGGATACCTGACACAGTGTGGCGATACAGAAGTAAATAAATTTTAAATAAATTGTTCAAAAGTAGATTAATGTTTGCAATATAATGATGAAAAAGCGCCCTACTTCTTGCGTCCATCGATTAAACAGGTTTGCTCGACTGAAGTTCGCAGATATCATACTGATATACGAATGTGGAAAACCTGCAAACAAAGAAAGGCTTGCGAAAATCAACGTTTTCAGGTGATCAACTCTTACAAGTGCTTTTGACTTTTTGATATAGTTTTAACAAAAATAAAGAGTTAATATAACCTTGAAAGAAAAGCGTTTTTTAAGAATTGGGAAAAAAGACCTTACGCCTGTAACAACGATCAAATCACATCTCACTGTTGGTGCTGTTGTGACAACGATTCGTGTAATGTCAACGAGTCATGTGAAGGTATGTTATTTCTTCTGAAAATGCAGATTTATGCGAGTCTCCAAGTTTGAAACAACATTGGAAAATGTCCTTATAATAGGTTACGGTCTTGGTTCAATGTAGAAACACCGGGAAAATTCAAACGATTTGCACAACCTTTTACACCAAGTTTAAACGTAATACGGATTTATAGGTTGATTTATTCGTTTTTAATTCGATGGCTTATTGGGTCAAAAGGACAAGGTACAAGTTTAAAGTTTTAATTTTTCTCCCGTTCCACGCTTAATACAATACACACGCAAAATAGAAAGGTAAATAACGTTACCGGATTTGGGGGAAGGATCAGCCGTGAACCACAAGTGGTTATACAAAGAAACCGACCCTTAATTATTTTAAGTTACTTCCAACCAATGTCCGACGCCGGCACTTCATATGGATCATGGGTATGTGACTTGCACCAATGCTAACTACTTGGGTTCGTTATGTACCTATCAATGCAACGAGACTGGCTACGAAGAGTTGCCTTACAACAAGCGAAATCGTCTATGTCTTGGAGATGGAAAATGGAGTGATTCGAAACCTTGCTGTTCCAGTAAGTACATCAAACGAACGTACATAAAAAGGAAAACAATCATGGATATTCGTATGTGAAATATTTTTATGCTGTGAAATATACTTTTCTTGTATTGTTCACAATTGATTTGCAGAGCCTTGTCCACCTTTTGTACCGTTAGACACCATCGTCCTTGTTCACTACAACAGCGAGGACAGCGCCGCTAAACGGAATTCTGTGTTTATTCCCATGATTAGGTAAGTTTAAATACGCTTTAAATGTGTAAATAAATGCATGCAATAAAATGCAGTTAAAAAATATTACATCGTAAGTTCCATTTTTACCAATTTATTATTGTTAATTATTATATGTAATTTAGTGTTTGAATTTTTATAGTATATTTGCACTCAATTGTCAGCATTTCATTTAACGCTATTAAATAAAGTTAAAGAAAGTATAAACGCTTGGTTACCCCCTCGTATTTGGCGATAAAATAAAAGGCACAGTGAATTTCTATCTTTTGTTTATCGATAATTCGTTTTTGACATAACAAATTAAAAACATTTTATTTCACTTATCAGAAACTTAATCCACAGCGAAGATTATTATCAAGAATTTGCGGTTTACTATAACGAGAAAGCTTACAAGATAATTTCACCGAAAGAGACTGTCAGGACGGGATTTCAGACATCAAGTAAAATATTTTTATTACGTAAATGCTTATTCGCAATCGTTAACGTTTATTTTTTTTTCTTAAAGCAAATTAAGCCCATAAGCAAATTAGCAATCAATTTAAATCTGTACGGAAAACAGGAGTAGTTTTGTTAACCCTTTTTACTACAGTATAACATAAACGTAAAACTAAAAAAACACTACCCTTAAAAATCACATTTAATTGGCTGTTTCAACAAAGCATAAAAAACTAAAATAAACTTTTAATTTAATGGGCAGTAAATGTTTACTTCAATGTCATAAACACTTCAGTGTACGCAACTGCACGAGAATAAAGCTGTTGCATCAGTAATTAGGCTACCGATAAATTCAAACATGAGTTTGAAAAAATAAATTTAGTTTCCTTGAGGCGCACCTTGCAGAAAAAACGCTGACTTAATAATAAACAAAACGTGGAGATTTATTTTTAATTTTTAACTTTTCTACTAGGCCCTAGCAACTGTCTCTTAACTAAGTGTTTTGGCGTTTGTTTACGTAGATTTAGTGACACGACCTTCTAAGTATGTAACTGAGTAACACTTAACAATACCATTGTCTATATTTTAGTGAACAATACGGCCAACACTGGCGCATCGGTACGTTCGTGAAAATTTGCTCCATCACCTTCATCGCAGAAACACGCATAGTGACGTCATATATGTTGGGGTCGAAAAAGAATCGGATGATGACGTCAGAGAGATTGCGACTGATTTAAAAAAAGACGGAGTTACGGTTGGTTTGGATAAAACAATACTTAGAATTGTTCGAATGTGACATAAAGTGTCTTTAAAACAAATAAAAGTTACTGTGCTCACCGTTGATTTCATAAAAAATAGATCAAGCAGAAAACATTTATCGAGCTAATTATATTTTTTAATATTTACATGCACATACCCATAGATCGTAGTTTTTATAGTAATTTTGGTCCTGCTGCGGACACATGAAATGTAATTACTGAGCTAACGTGCTTTTATTGTTCGTATTTTAAATGGTGCAACTCTTCATTTACCCAAAATTTGGCGCAAATATATTTCTAGCTTCATACCAATAATAATATAATCTATATTTTATTCGTTTACCGTAGGACAACTTACTTACGGTTGACACTTCGATTAAAATATAATTCCACCGTCTCTATAACGACGAAAATATAAACAACAAGCCTTTTACAGATTTACTATGCTTTCTATGAAAACGACAAATACAACGTGAACATGGAAGAAGCAAGGGCAGTGGCGTCATGTGATTATCATATTTTCGTCGGAAAATTAAACCTTGACTTTTTTCAGAATGTGTTCAATAAAGTTATTGCCGAGGCTTGCAACATCCAATGCCCGAATGCGGAAGAATAAATGTTGCACCAAAGGGAAAAAATCTGTGTCATTTATTCAGAGAGGCACAAGGCCATGTACCTTGAAACTTTTTGCCATCTTTACTATGTAAATCGAACTTCTATCAATTTTTCATTGTTTTTGTCTATTTTAAGAGATAGATTTAGCCCAAAGGCGCGATACATACTTAGGCATGCTACGTTGTGTGACTAATAAACTCTATGAAAGGTAATTTCTGCTTAATTTGACTATCATATCATTATTTCGGCTATATATGAGAATCTCATTAATGTTTCGAATTCGGATTTTAGCTACGTTTTGTGCATGCATTCCTTTAATAACAAGTCTTTCGTATATAGATTAATTGATTAGATTTATAGCCCCACCAAAAAAAATCCTGTATCCGCCCCGTCACCATACGTTGCATTATTTCTGGATGCAATAATCGTGTTTTTATATTTAACAATACATATCAGCAGTTATTTAGGCCTGAGGTTGATGCCTCTCATCATTTTGTATTGAGTTAATCCATGGCACTTTAATACACTATTAGCGGCAAATAACATAAGGACAATCAGTAGTTTTTTGCTCGTATACAAAGCAGACTAGTCTAATAGGTTTTCCGGTAACCGCCTAAATACAAAAACACATATCACAAAATATCGTATTTCGATTTACTGAACGTTGGGCACCTGCAAAATGTACATTTAAGGTGAAACAACTACTTATGGCATAATTTTAACTTTGCTGCCATATACCTAATTAGTGCTTTCGAAAATTTTATTTAATGTTGAATTTTAACAATCTTTTTTTGCGTAAAATTAGTTTTTTTTATATTCGATTTCCACAATAATAGTTTCAGATCATCAGCTTTATAAAGCAGCTTTAGTAGCTAACACGGGAATGGTACAACATAACATGTAATAGTAACCTATAAACCAGGACAAAATTGTTTCATTACAAATAGATTACAAAATATTGCCATAATTTCAAGGATATTCATTCGCTGGGTATTATTGAGCAACGGCGGGTATATCGTCGGAAAGAAAATAAATGTGTATATAAAAATTGGTTGTAAAGCTCTTCAAACCTAGCGAACAAAATGTATATAAAACGTAGTCACTAGATGAGCTACAGAGTAACTAGACGTCTTGAGCCTTGAGCAATGCCCGGGCTTCCAGCGCGTTTTAGGAGGGCGCAAGTAATATGGGCAGACAGAACAGATTGTCTGTTGAAGCGGCGTCAGTCAAATTCAGTTCAAATCTTCAGTGGCCTTTTAAGACTGTCGCAGCATTGTCTTGTTTTTGCTGGTAAGCATGTAAGGCAAGCAGCGAATTCGTATTTTAACTCAAACCAAGCTGCATTTTAAAACAGATTTTGGTATATGCTGAGGTATTAAATATTTTGGCTCTGGTCTAGAATAATACAATAGCGAATACAAATAATTCAGCGTTCTGCAAATATATTTAATAACACTGTTAAGAAATTACCAAACAGCCCGACGAATTTAAAGCATCAGTTTAGAAGGCCACTCACTATGTTTAACGTAGTTCCATTAAAGGTGGTGTGTTGAAATTTTGCATGGTTTTAGCGTAGGACAAAAGAAGTATAGTTGTCGTATTATAGTTGTTTAAATGCCTGAAACGTGTAATTTTTGACTCCGTATTTCACTTATGCCTCTCTGAGCCAGTTTTCAAAATGAGGTGAATCGTCGGAATAACATCGGTAAAGCGGCAATGCCGGGCAACGACGTCAGGCAAAATCAAGCGAGAAAGCATTTATCGAGCGCGTGGGAGCCCAGGTTGGGATTGAATGGCCGTATCTACTATTACAGGTTCGTCAAACTGTAAGCTTGTTTGTTTTGATTTGAATTGGTTTCGTTGTATAGCTGTTTAGGGGCACAGTACACGACAATCAGAAAAAACGCGAATGACTCTCGTTAATTATTCTGTCGCTTTTTAATCACACGAAGTTTGTTATCAACTAAAAAAAGTTTAGAAACCAGAATGAAATCTTAAGAGTCAAAAAGATTAAGTTAAGCAATTGCAGGACGATGGTTTGTCCATTTGCTACTTTTTCGCTAGTCATTACTTTTAAATTTGCTTTTGGTTTATTATGACTTTCAGTGTTATAGTGTGCCCTATAGCGTAGGCTAGAACGTATATCAAGTTTCACAGTATACGGAACCACAACAATGTGCATACGGGAAATGCCATTGAAGCTCCTAAACAGTTGTGCATGAATACCTTAACGTTGAGTTTGTTAACCGTGAGGTACACCAAATATATTGGATTAGCACCGCATGCAATTACACCGAATTTAAATGGCGTTAATTTCGCCTTTGGTTTGCGATATAGTTAACAATGGTTTTGACATTTAATGAATTTTACATTGTTATAATTTCACAATTGGCAAGGTTTAACACTGCGACTGAGAGAATGCGGAGTTATTCAAAAATAATTAGAAAATTTTCCACTGATTGGCTTAGCCCAACCAAATATCGAACTGCAAATTGAGCTGTCAAAATGGATTAACTTTGTGATGTTTAAAATAAGTGACCTGTGGAAACTGGGCGAAAATCTAGTTTATAAATAATAAGGTATCTAGTCGACAGTAACATAACTGGAATGACATGGCTCAGTTATGACAAGGAATTCGAAAAACAATCGTTACCTGGACACCCTTTCCACGTTGAGGGCTTTCGACTTTCTCTCGTGTTTACATCGTTGAGTGGGTTGCGCCTGTTATAAGTCATCTCACTGTCTGTGAAGAACACTTGTCTGAAATCGAGCTCTCGTACTGTATTGCAGACTCTCTAAATAGTGGGAACGCGAAGTCGATGGCGCAGCGAAATTAAAAACATGACAATACATTTGTTTCAAAATTTGCTCGCTTACGCCAGTTGTTCCAACCTTTTTATTAACAGACAGCAATTTAAATAGACCGAAATCAGCATTAACATGCGACCCCAGTTTGTTTTCAAATAAGTAATACTGAACTAAATAACACGAACGATTAAAATTATGCTTAAATTATACGCAAGTCAAGAGAACTATGGCTATACACGTGTGTACCAAAATGCCATTGGTGTGACAGAGATAAACTGGCGAGAATTATTAGTAAATTAGTTTAAACCTCTTTGCAACTGCCCGATGGTTAATATCCTAGTCATAGCCCCCAAAGGATCCAAATTATGTTTATCGCTGTCGCCTGGATTTTTGTGCGTAGAACGACTGTTAGAGTTTTTACGGTAAAATATTTCGAGCTAAAGCCTTCATATGTGTTTGAACAAAAGCCGCATTCCTATATTAAAAGGTGATTGTGATACAAAATTATATGATGACGATTTACTGTCTTGAATCAGGGCTTTCGACACTATCGCAGATATGTTATTGATTTTCAGATATTTTAGTTTTTGTGTTTCGATATTAATTTTGTTTATATAGTATGATTTATTACAATTTTACTATTTTTTTATAGACCATAGCACAGTTTAAGAAATGCTCTACCACAAGTTTAACAAAATTTTGCTATTGCAAGTTACAGCGTATACAAGAAATGTTTAAGTAGTAAACTGGATAATTTGTACCTGATTAATATAATTATACGTTGAACTTGAAGGGTGTTACAAAACGAGCCAAAAATATTAACTCCATTGTAACAATTATGCAAATGGTTGGAATTCTATGAAGCTATTTCAATTAAAATGCATTGCATGGAGTGCTCTGCTATTGCTTTCCCGCTTTATTCGAACAAATTAATTTGTCCCTCGTGAACCGGCAACTAATCGATATTGTGGCGTTGACTTTCTTGTATGAAATTTGGCTTGCTGCAGGTTAAGGGGTGTACTGGTGTTTCTCGGGAACGAAATGAGTGCATTGACCTACTTAAACCAAAATAAATAAATAAATTTAACAAAAAAATTGTGTGAACGAATTAACAAATAAAACCTGCATTGCGTTACGTTAAATAACTATCTCTGTTCATAATCCTTTTTAAAAATGTATAAATAACTGTTGTATATTATTTTGAATTTAAAAAAATTACACATAAATTATTGGTTTGATGTATGAATATTTCGGGCATTTTATTACTGTGAAGTTAGCTTTTGAAAACTACTACCTGGAGTCTAACCCATTTTTTCTGTGCAAAAAATGCTCATAGCCAGACTTGTTTGTTGGCTCAACCTGCCAATTGTCTCTTGACCGAAGTGTAGTTATTTCTGCTTGAATACCAGCCGTTTAACTGCATTGAAAGTTAAACTGAACGCACTAAATTTACAAAGACGAATCGTTTTAGAACCTGTGTCCCTCAACTGGTTTCTGTTTACAGCAATCTTTAATAGGGCTAACAAAAATCCGTAAATGTTTGATATTTCCAATCAAATTTGTGTGATATTTTCAATCAAATTTTAAATCATTTGGAAAACGAATTATAAAAATAGCTTAGATTTGAGTACAAATATTTTGAATGTATAAGTGTCGTTTGACCAACAGTCTAGTACGCCAGCGTTGCTTTTGTTGAGTACATTATGTTTTTCATATATATTCTTAAGTTCGACATTCCCCGATCGACGTAAGATCCATAGCGCACCGTTGGTATAATAGAATTCGCAGTCCATATGCCGCCAGTACAGCATATACGCCTTGAATTAAAACTTGCAAGTGCATGAAATATTGATAGGCCTGTATTGACGCCCGCTTTCCTTGGAGCCCTTTTAATGACACCTGTTGCAATAACGCTTGTTAGGCTACTCTGTTCGAACTCATGTGTGACGTAACAATTGTTGTTTCTGGTGAAGTCGGTTACTATTTATCGATTGGACAGGACACATTATTCTTGTAGCGGACACAAAATTCGTCTTAAACGTGTTAAAATTAGACTTTTGGTACATCCTAAAACTCACTGTTGGTCGGGAAGTTCGACACAGCATTTCCTTTCTGTTGTATAGCGTGACTTTTGCGTTGTGTTGACAAAGTTGCGTGTTTCACGCTTGCGTACGTGCAACGCAAAATCCATCGGACCTCGACCTTTCAGTTAGCGAGCGATCAATGCGATTTTAATGCGCGTTGTGCTTTGGCTTTCATCGATTTAAGACGAGAAACGGTTCGTGGACAATAAACAACGCACAAAGCGCTAGCATGCTTCTCGCATTTCACGCTACCAGCACAGAACTATTGTTTTTGTCGCCTTTGATTGATCACATCAGCTGGGCAGTTGATTTTACATACAAATTAATTTCTGATGCTATTGGTACTCATATGACTTTGTGTTGATCCACCGCATAGAGCATTTCCGACTTGTGTTACCTCCGACTTTGTGGTTTACCGTCAAACCATAAATTAGCGTGCGAAAATTCTTCCTAAGGTCGAAATGTGGTCCGCTCCGCCGGATGAGTGCTACAGCGGTGACTTACATACCATTTTGGAAATAATATGGATTGCGTTTATATGTGCAATGTACCTAAAAAAGAAGTTTGACATCTTGGGATTAATTATAATGAAACTGATTTTTTAATACCCGTTTGTGCAAACAAAACGAAGAAATGTGAAAATATGTTATCTCACCGAAGCCGGGAATGGCTTCTCCGACCGGCAAAACTTATAACGATAGTTCGATTAGAAATGAGGCCTTGATAATAACAAATTGCAACCGGGTGTTATAGTCATTGATTCACTGTATTGTTGGGACACGCAACAAGAAGAACTTTTCAGATTCATTATTCAAATAATACCAAACCACGCAATGTTTCTAACATTATTTGTCTCTTAATTATTTATTTTTATTGTGGATTATTTATTTTTAATTATTTATTTTTATTGACCAATATTTTATGTTCTTTTTGGCCTTAAAAGCTGAACTTTTGTTTTGTATCACGTCTCAATTCTCTAAGAGTCTCAGCTGTTAACCAAGTATAAAACATCTTGCTTCTGCATACTGCAGAGAGTAGTAGAGCAAATCCAAATATTTGTTTCCTTTTATGCAAAGTTAAATTGTTATTTTTTTGTGACGCTAAAATTAAAAAAAAATGAAATTATAATTTTAAAGTACAGGTAGTAAAGTATATAAGCACGAATTGCATTTAAAAATAATCGAATTTTTGTTGAACTGCGCTCACAATATTTTTTTTATTAACCCACCTCCCATATCACCGGCTTTGTTGTTCTGCTTGTAATTACTTGTGTCGAACATTGTCATGCGTCAATAAATTACTGTTGGGAATTGGATTGTCAATAATTCGCCTTTGTTTGTGGCAAAATGCTAGGTTTCTCTGGAAAACTGCCTTAAAAGTGAACTAGTTATTCGACCGAGTAAAGTTTTGCGAAAAACAACCAGTAAGTTTCCTAGGCTGGTCGGTTATATACAACATGTGTTAGTTTTAATTTCTTCTGAATTTTGCATTGCTTAGTGCTAAACTTTAAATACAAAAATGGGTTTGGGAACGAAAGTTTAATGTTTTACTTTAAAACACGACGACCTAAGTGCGTTTGAAGAGACAATAGGTTGACCGACTGTACGTCCAATCGTCCATGGCTCGCAGCAGGGGTGACCTCATTACAGAATAGTCTGTCTTTTGTAAATCCCAATTGATTGCGCTGTAAAACGCCAACCCTTAATTTCGGGAAGAGAACGATGCGATTGATTTGGCTGTGTGTGGTTTAAATTGTGCGAAAATTAGGCGAGAAAGTCCCTGTTTATATCAGCATTCGTATCGTGTTAAAATCTCTTCGGATTTCCTTTATTTACTTGATTTTGGTTATTTTTTAACAAATTTTCAAAAAGAAGCGAATGTGCTTTTATTCAATGGCAAATTTATAACATATAAAGTTATAAACTATCTTCCTTTATAGCCAAATTGACACGCCCGGTTTAGCATTTTTATGGACTAAACAAGGTTTAAAATGCTATTCTGCACGTTATATTTACAAATTACAATCACTAACCTAAAAATACTTTGATCGATAGCCTCCGAAAGGTTGTCAATAATTTCCTAGTTATATCAATATTCCAAGATTGCATTCGTTAGCGGTTATTATGCTTCCTATACGCTCCGGTAAAAATTCAAAAATAAACAACTTTGCTTCGGTATGTTTCAGTGCGGATTATTTTTCTTAAATTGCCCTTCCGACAATTTACCTGGCAAGTAAAATGTTTTTATTTCGCCTTTCCTTTTGTTTAATTACAAACCGCCCTTTGTTATCCTTTCTAATTTGATTCCTCCATTGTTATCGCTTTGTTGGAATTAAATCGTCTCTAGAACTAAGATTATGTTTTAAGTACCACTAAAGTTGGAACAAATCATTTTAAAACCTTTTTCATCACACAAAGCTGTGAATTGTTTTCTTTAACCACCTGCAGACACTTTTTAAAATTTGCTTTGTTGAAATTAGCCCTGATCTACATGCATTTGTGTTTTGACCCCCTCCACGCTGGCATCAATCACTATTATTTTTGCGTGTTGGTATAAGCTCATAGTAGTTTGAGAAGCGCCAGAGATGATCCACTTTCTCGCATTGTGTGAGAAAGTCTTTAAAACCTCAAAACGCACCGGAGAGACTAAACAGAACACTTTTCGGTGTAAGATACCGCGGCACATACTGTTTAACTGCAATAGTTAAAACACGGAATATAAGTACTTTTGGGGAATAAAACCCTTACAAAAAATATAATTTGATGTAAAATTACCACTGGAAACTATTTCAGCTTGAAATTAATTTGAATAAAACGAGCAAGATTTTTTACAATTGGTTTTAGTGGATGTGTTTGAAGTTCTAGATGAGATTAAAATAAACTTCATGCAGTCCACAGCTGTAAGAAATGTTGTCTGAAGGTTTCGATTTCCGTTATACGCGCATTTCGAAGGGTAAAAAACGTTTTTACATTGTTCTTGCAAAGTGCTGTGTAAGTTGTGCTATAATGATTAGCCAGTGCGTGTCCTCGTAGAAACTAAAGTAAAAGCGATTTTAGCTATTGTTCCGAATTAGATCAGAGCTACAAGCGGCGGCACTTTAACTTGAAATAGACCAAGTAGTTCGTTAGCATTGATTGTGCGGTAATTTGAACGGCTACATTTGCAGAAAACAACTTGCAAACTGATTTTAAGTTATATGGCATCGGGTTTACCCTTAGTTTATTAAAGATGAGTTACTTGAGACTACAGTAAATTTTAGTAACTATGCCGGTGTTATTTTTTGCTGCAATTTGCAAATTTATTAAAAAAAAATCGAAAAAAAAATACATTCAAAAGTCGAAATATACTGCAGTTTATATATCGAACAAATATTTGCAATCAACGGATACATATGTTTAAGGCCGTTTTACCTTGCTACAGATGCGCATTAGTATGGTAATAACCTAAAGGCAGATGCACACAATTGGTTAAATACTCTCGAGACGCGATAATCCGTTTTTGAAATATGTCAAATGGTTAGCGAATGAGTTATTGAAAAACATGTTCTGACTAATTGCGTTGTTGCCAAGTACATAGACTTCGGGTTTCTCACAACATAAAAAAGCAATTTTAAATATACCCAATGTATAAGACACATAGTTTGTATAACGGTGCCACAGCAAAACCAATGTAATAATATTTATATACTGTACATAGGCGTTTTTGCCATAAGGTTAAAAGATGGTCAACAAACCTACCTTTATTATCAAGGTTTTAAAATGTATGAACTATATCGCCGATAATAATTTGTCTATACAACTAGCTTATAGTACTGTGCATAAGTTGTTTCTGCTTAATTACGTCGAAAACATGGTCAAACGTGTCAAATTAACTTTTGTATAGAAGAGCATCCTTTCATTAAAAAACAGAGTTTGTTGTATTTCACAATTAAGGGGCCTCATTAACGGCGTTGTCACTTCAAAATATAAGAAACATTTCGCAGGGAGCATTCAAAGGCACAAATCACACAACCACTTCCCTCCGAGTGACAAAATTGTCGCTTCCCCGAAGCACGCGATTTCAAAGTTTTCTGGGAATTATGTGGGACGCCAAGTAGGCGTTGACCCTACGGCGCCCCACGCTGTACGAAGTCACGGGAACAAAATTCGTGTTCCAGCAAACGCACTGCGACTTAAATTTTCTGGACCATTTTAATTGTCGCCTTAAAATCAGCTGCTTGCTTTTTACCTCGCTCTGTTTTGCGGTATTAAAAGTGACAGACAACCTGTGATAAAATGTTGTTTTTAGTCCCCGTGTATACGTGCTTTCAGGATAGACATCTATTTATGTAATAAAACTTGTGGACCAGTAGACAGTGTGTTCTCTCATGTGCATCACAGTCACACACGTTTCGCTGTCGCACAATTTTAATTTCCTGCCGTAAAATCCACCACCATAAAACTTAAGTTCATATGCAGATGTATAGATGCGTGTGACCGCTACGACAATGAAGCAAGACATAAAATTCAATGGCAGACATGCATTTGTAGTGTTGTGCTGGTTTTCATGCACTTTGCCTTCTACAGCATTATATGTAAAACTTGCTAGTCCTTATTAATTTTCTTTTACGACTGAGCTTCAGTTCAATTTTCTTTCAAAATGCTATATTTTAAGTTTTTCGTCTTAACATGACGTCTTGCTTTGCAGTCTTCATAGCCAAACAGTACAAATTCTTCCGCCGCCTGAGAGTTGGTCTTGCGCCTACAATTTACCTTACGGCTGGGAGATTGGACTGGATTACGCCGACAAGCCGTATTTCATCAAGTAAGTTTAGTGTGGATATAACTGTACATTGGACCACGTCTTGAAAACACTTTTAAATCATAAAAAATGGCAGCGTTTTCCTAAGGTTTATCAAAAGTTTGGTGTCTTCCAAACTGGTTTTGATGATTTTTCATTTCCTTAGTCTTAGTGTCTGATGCCATCAAAAATATTATTGCATTAATTTAAACACGAACCGCATGACTATAAAATGTGATATTGTGCTTTTGTTGCGGCAGTAATGTGTAATATTTACTGGGGAAATTATTGGTTAGCTCGAACATTTTAATTGTAGGGTCGGGCCTTCTACATGCGTTTACGCTTTTCGTTATGTCGTCAATGCCTTGAGTTAGTATTTCATGTTTAAGGTTTGGTGTTAGAGTGAAACCTGTTAACCTGTCTTTTGTGGCAAATTATTTATTCAAAATGTATTCAATTTTTTTTATAACGAATATTTTTGTTGAAATTGTTTTCCGACCCGTGAACAGCATAAATACTGTATACATAAAATACAAGTATTTTTGCAGAGTTTTTGGAACTTTTGGAACTTTTTAGTTTTTATGGAACTAAAAAGAATCCAGTGTTCGCTTTAACGAGGTTGGTTTCGCATGGTTTAGAAAGCCCCCACTAAAACATCCTAGAATCGTTCCAAAACCAATACATCGCAATGGTTCATTGGCAACCTTTGATCGTTGTGGTTCACCAAGCACGGCTTACTCTGGCGAAACGCAACCCTGGAGCCGAGATTGCCTAAATAGTTCGTTGACGTATCTGCAATATGTTTTCTAATAAATTCATGGTGATACTAGAGTGCGTTATATGACCGATAAGGTTGTCAAATACAAACTTACTTGTTATGAATAATATTTCACCCGGGGTCAACAAGATTGCAACAATACAGAAGTATATTGGACAATCATAGTTAAAAACGGCAATTTTGGGCCTGCTTTGTTTTCTGGGACAGTTCAACGGCTGCAGAGTTGCCATCGTTTTGTCGTTGTAGTTTTTCACCTCATTCAGGGTCATAAACAATAGACAAAATCTTAACGTCCAGCACTTTGAAATCTAGTTTTCAGAGTTAATTGCTGACTTAAGCCGTAGATCATTTAAAACTGTGTGGAGGGGAACCAAATTATTTTGCCCCAAAAATGCACAGTTTAGTACTGCGTTTGAATGATGCTACGTTTTACCTGAAGCGCGATTCCTAGACTCATTTCGTCACGTGCTTGCTTTGAGCGAGCAGCCAAGCGTTGTAAGGTGGCAGGCGAAGCATAGCGAGCGCACATGAGCGAACAATTGCCGCCTGCTTCTGTGCCCTTGTTGTCTCTCAGTGGAATTTTTCCGCCTGGGCAACCGCAAAACGACATAGCTGGAAATCAAAAGAAGCGGTTAATTTCCGAGTTTTGCAAAACATAAAACGAATCTACTTCTCCTGATATGCTTTTTCGTAGTTGCAAATACTGTAGGAGAAAAAGCATTTACCATTCACGCCAAAAAACTTAAACTATTAGGCCTGTTTCTGATCAATTCAAGGGTGTGACTTATCATATCTATCGTTTTACAAATTTTAATTTTTTTTTCATTTTTTTGGGGGGACGAATGACCAGATTTTAAAGTAATCCACAATAATGAGTTTGACTTGGGCTTGAGAATTCGGTTGAGTGATTTCCAAACATTGCCATCGTAATAAAATGTTAAAATAGATACGACTACCTAGACCGCATTTATATTGTTATATTAAAATTTGGTTTACCTTAAATTGTATAAGCAACTAACCTATTTGATACCTCATTTTTATTTTGGAAGTTTCGAGTGGCCTTTATTTAGTTTATGTAACTTGTAACTCATCACTGTGAAAGATGGGTGTATGAATAATTGGTTAAAAATAACTAAAATATAAAATTTATTTAAAATAATAAGTAACGCCCTAACTGCAGAAACTTAGACTAATAAAAATTGCGTCCCACCTTTTGTAAGACTTAAATTACCTCTCAGTCACATTAACTAAAGATCATACAAGCTCTTATCGAAACGTCTTAATCAAGATGATGTCGATATACTCGACCTGTTTGGCTTTGCAATTGAACCAGCGGTTCTCAACCAGTGGGCCATGGCTCACTGGTGGGCCATAACAACATTTGAAGTGGGCCACAGAGCAATTTAAAAAAAGCTAGATTTAGTTTCATTTGTGTCACTACATTTAATTTTACAGGAATATTGGCTTGGGGAGGAATTAAAAAGGAATGTAAACTTATTGTTCAGCCACAAGTATCTCATTATAGCACGGTTGACTGTTTTTAAATATGTTCCGTGGTGTTTTGTTCTGAACATATTTTACAGTTTTTTATTTGATAAAACTATTGGGCCACAGAATTTGTTTGCAACGTAAATGGGCCACGAAAGAAAATAGTTGAGAACCATTGGATTATCCCAAGCTACATTACAGATTCGTTTCTAGTTACCCAAAATAATTAAAATATATATTATTTCAGTCTAGTGTTGAACTGGCAATTATTTTACCTTGGGATACCACGATCGATAACATTTCTCTTGTTTGAATTTTATTAGCTGTACAACAGGGGTGATGTAAAGATTTTACATCAACATGGAAAAATACGGGTGTACTTGAACTGGCAGGCCAAATATGTGTATGCCGATTAAACCGTGGGTCAAACACATTTTAATTGACCATTACTGAAATGCTTTCAAGCACAAAGTCTATTCTCCGGTAGTTCATTAGTCGTTACTGATCGATGTTAGGATGTCATAAACCCTAGTTGAAAAAAATCGCCGACGCAGCCTACGTTAAAGAAATGCACAGTTTACCGACACCGTGGTTACACGGCTATATACTGTACTTTTTATTCAACTTATCGAACAGGATCAGTGCTCTTATTCCCTGTAGACTTGCTGGTAAAACTTGACAAATTAACAGTGCAACTAACATAATCGAATGTTCCTTAAAAGTATTCGTCACATTACGCTTTTAAGCCCGTTGTCCATATCACTGCCATTTATAAGAATTTTGTAAAAAAAAAGTGGCAAACCAGTTTTAATGTTGGCTTTAATAGTGAAAACAAAATTGACGAATTTTCGGAATTTCTTTCTATTAAATTGTGATTATAATTTGCGAAGATACACGAGAAGCACACTTTGATCTTGTAAGGTTAACCTGGATTAAACTGCTTTCCTTTCTGTCGCCCATATATAAGTTTAACTGCACAACAGCAAGTGTATTTGTCATTATGCGAGTGCTATTCTATGGCCGCAATGCACACGTCTGTATAAAATCCATGCAATGTGTAGCCCATTGTTTGCACTATCACAGGGCCCACAATTGTGTTCACTTATAAATTGACTGTTGTAACAGTTAAGTGCATTGACATCGTGACCGCCAGGCTTCTGATTTATCGCGGTAAAGCACCAGAGACACATTAACTGATTAACGACCGAATGCGGAAACAGTTATCACTTTCAATTAGAACCTAGTGATGTTGTATTGCTTTACTCCCGAGTAATGTAGCAACGAAACTACCTATACGAGTAAAACTGCCACCATCAGTTTAACACAAGATTTTCTGACAGTATATTTGGTTGTAATTTCAGCTGTCTGGTATTGGGCAAGATTCGCCAACTTTTCATAACGCTTGTGCACAACTCAACTCAAATTTATCCTCAACAACCCAAATTTTTAACTCATTTTGTCCTTAACAAACCAACACGTGTGCATAATTAGTTAATATAATTTGTGTTTGTAAACCTAATCTTTATAGATGCTTAGTTTTTGTGTATCTAGCCTGATGTGCTGTATGTCTAATGCGCAATATGAGATTTATCAAGTTAAGAGTTGCCAAACGAGAGAACAGTTTAAACCCTTTACCTTGACAAATGTTTACTTCATACAAAGATCTGCTTTAAATGCATTATAGGCAGGTGCGCGGCGTTTGTCATCAATTACCCTTGCGACATTGCGGTAATCCGGCCTTTAATTCTTGTCTCTCGCAGCCATGTAACGCAGCAAGTGACCTACAGTGACCCCAGAAGCGGCGTCGAAAAAGCAAACTGCGACGACGACTCTCTGTCGACATCCAGCGACTACGATAACCCGGCTCCCAGACAGTACACGATCGAGAGAGACAAGACGCTCGGGTTTGGATTCATTGCTGGCAGCGAAAAACCGGTCATCATCAGATCGGTTTCACCAGGTTGGCAACCCGCTATAGCTACCGCTGACGTAAAAAAATTATATAAATGATTAGTTCGTCTTAGGACGTATTCGGCCCTAGTTGTTAGCCAAGGTTTCGCTAGAACCGCTCTAGCTGAATACAGGTTTTAGTTTGCATCATGACCACTTCCTTGTGGTTATTATAATCTTAAACTTCAGGTATTATTGTCTTTTTAAGGCGAGGATGGATTGAGTTTTAGATTTATAGTGAATTTAATATTTTTTTTTATAAATTACTGTAAACACATTAAGAACATCCTATTTATTTAACCCCGGACTAAACTCAGTAACGAATGAATATGCTTTTGCTGCCAGGCATTGTTTCAGTTGTAAAATTGCTCTTCCGGCAAATTTAAAACTCATTAACGAATTTAAACTGATTAACGTTAAATAGTAAGTTGCATTAAGGACCGTATGTATTACTGTAGTGTCACACAGGTCTTTAACAAAACTAACTACAAAGCACTATATAGCGAATATAAAGAAAAAAGATTTTCTCATCCTTACTACGCGTTTATATTGGGTATGAGGTTTTAGGACAACATTTTTTTCGCAATCATCATTATACTCTTTAACTTCGGGGTCCACTGACTTAGAACACGCTAATTTATCCATATAAAACATTATAATTCCCTGCATATTTTATATATTTTATGAGCAGTGATCAACAAAAAGAAACCTGCTGCCAAAAGTTTAGTTTGTTGTAGACTCCTTTTTTTAGACAATCATAATGTTAACGACCTATAGTATTTAATATTTAGTGTTTTGTTCTAACGGTATTATTTGCGTTGTTTAACTGGCATTTAATTTGCACACTTATTGTGAAGTCAAAATAGCAATAATCCACAATTTTAGTTAAATGAAATTTTTGGAAACATGATTTAAAAAATTAACACAAGCATACAGCTAGTATGCTCAAAGGTATAACAATTATATAATATAATAATATTTGTCCCAATGAAAAGAGATTTTATTTGCGGCCAATTTAGTACAATAAAATGAAACATAATTACCTATAGATCAGTCGACTGAACAATGTATATTACTGGTAAAAAAATCGGCGAGAAATTCAGGTTACTCTTGATTAACATGTTTCTCTTAGTCGCCAAACTTACTTCAACTTAGAGATAAATTAGTCTTGAGTGTGATTTCCAGTGGTTTAAACTGTCATTGTACAACAGTCGCATTAAAAGCAGCAAGTAGTCAAAGCGTTTCTCTTGCGCTTTTTATTAATTTTCACTTTTGTGCTTGAATAAACCTTGATTTGCAACACATTTGTTAACTTTTGCAACACATTTGGACCCCATGGTTTATTTGTCAATACACACACAAAAAATTTCGTTTTCGCTTTTGTCATATTATTGTAACCTATGTGGTATTTCCTAAAACCGTTAAACAGTAATAAACATTATGTTTTCGATTACACAAATACAACCAAATGCTCACAAATTTAGCCAGTCCCCCGAACTGCAAGATATATTTACAATTTTGATTGTATATAAACAACCTTTACAAATATTGAAATATGTTTTAAATATATTGATCGTATTTTTTTACAAGGTGGTCCTTCAGAAAACAAGCTGCTTCCGGGTGATCAGATCATCAAAATCGGGTCACAATACGTTAAAAGTGCTGACAGGGAGGTGGTTATAGAGTTAATTCGGTAAGCTGTTTCAAATCGTTTCACCCGATTAAACTGCTTTACGAAAAAAAAGATGCACTAAATACATTGTATTGCTTTTGAACATTACGTAGTGTTACACATAATTGTTTCACTTTTTTGACTTCTTAAAAAAGGTTTTATGTATGTCCCTCCTAAATACATTTCACTTAATAAGTTAAACTACAATAAAAATGACATCGTAACTTATGGTTTTAAAATGACATTCGGATATCCACAGTGTTGTAAACTGAAACGCTAAAATTATAATATATTCTTGATACACAAGAGTTCATCGAGAACACTTTCAATTCAATTTAATTACAATTTAGTACAAGGTTCTATATTTTTGCATAGGAATTCTACACTTAGCATGGATTGAAAAGGACAACATATTTCGTTCAACAGGCTTTTGCAAACCAAGATTTACATTTTAAATATCCGCTAATTTTTCTGATATCTTTAAGGTTTATTATGCCTTTGTCGCTGGTAGACTTGGTCACCAATTACGGCCGAATAAAATCAGCATTTAATTCTAGCGTTTTTTGTTTATTTCCAGGGACAGTGATGAAAGTGTGAACCTTACAGTTATACAGCCGACAAGAGTAAGTGACTTCTGTGTCTTGCTAATTATTGTATATAGTTTTTCGGAAATGCAAGTGACTCATTAACTCACAATTCTATCACGGATTTGTACGGCTTGAAAGTCAAAAACAGAAATTTAGTAGGCCCTATAGAAATTCGCGAAGTGTCCAATTATATTATTTACATACAGTTATTATTATCAATCTTGACGAAAATAGTAACCTAATAGCATTGGTTAAGAGTTGCTAAATGGTCACCGTGGGTAATCGGAGGAACCATTGCGTTTAAATAGCATTCCGTTCAGTCGAATCAAGGGATTTCTTGAATTCAACTAGTGATGAATGTAAAAACAGATCGAAATTGGCCCAAGATATTTTGCATCAGCTGATGTCATTTAGTGTTAATGACTTTCACCATAATATCGATAGGATATTTGTACGTGGGGACCTTGCAGGGAATAAATAATTGACGTCGCTTTTCAACGCTATCGGTGCTAAAGTTCGATAGCTATCCCCTATAAGCGCTTGTTGTTTGTTTTGCAGCAAACCTTCGCTAAACGAACGTCATTAAGCAGGGGGTTAATCATTTAGCGAAATTTTATTGTCAAATGCCAGACTCAACCCAGGGCTAAATAAATCGTTGGATGAGGTGTGCAGTACTGGTAACGGTACTGACATTTTCTCTGACGATTTATCTTAACTGATTTTGTTAAGTATAATGCAAGGTAAGCCTAATGTCATTTTATCTAAAGGCAATTATAACTGGCTAACATACTCTTAGGAACAGGGCTGTGATTTTGTGATAAACGAAGGTCGTCAGAAATGTAATCAAGAAAATACAGGTATTAACCAATTCTTAACCTTGGTAATATATTCTTTCCTTCGCGGCATAATATTGTTACTTATCTAGTTATTTTTGTTAACCTCGGGCATCAACTCTAGGTCTTACTCAAGTTTTCTAAAGCCAGCGGTCTCTTTTTTTCTCGTTCGACGAAGGCCTTTAAGAATGTCCACATATTATCTCTCAAAATTAATTCTACAGAAGAAAATAGTAAAAAAGTTGAATATATATTTGGCAGCACTATCTTGTAGTGTCGGTGCGTTTAATGCCACATTTAGTTTGTTTGTTAACTGGACGCCTCCCAGGTGGGTTTAACATACACAACTTATAATACCACTTAAATATAAATGTATATGTTTAGTTGTAATAAGCTTCAACAAAGTGCTGTAACTTTAAAACCAAACCATTCGACCTACCCACCTAAGTGACAAATATAACACAGGGAAACAGGCCGTAGCAGAGGTGGGATTCAGCCGGTTCGCACCGGTTCTACAGAACCGTCTCGCGAAATTTTATGAGATCAGCGAACCGGTTAGCATTGCTGGTTAATGTCAAGGGATGTTTGCTTCTTATTCCATACTTTGATTTTTGAGATCCAAAGTATCTCACGTGTTTGTTTTTTTCGCAATGTGCAATGGTCAAGGTCGCGCGTAACGTCAGTCATACATTGTGTTAATTTTTATAATTGTACTAATCTTCCTTTTGTGATAGTTTGTCTGAAATTTTAATTGATGCGTCATAAGTACAAGTCATGAGGCGACTGCTTCTTTTTAGTGTGGCTGACAGCCACTGGCTGTTAGCAGTGATGGGATTCAGTCGGTTCGCAGTTCGCAACATTCGCTGGAACCTGGGGTTGCATGTTTTTACAACTCCTCTAGCTTTTTCCCGTAAAATATGAGTTTTTGTAACAGAACCGGATGAAATATATGACTTTTGTGATATAACCGACTGACAAAAACTTTGAATCCCACCACTGGCTGAGCCACATAGCAAATTATATACGGGTATAGGATGTTTATGTTGCAATACTCTGTTAAGCTCCACGTCCAAATTATAGGCATAAATTAAGTTATGTATTAAGCGTGGGGTTGAGAATTAAAGCGCCAAATTGTCTGTAAAGTTAAAACGTCAATCCTATCAAGACGTCCGTGTTTGTGAGATCAACGATGGCGATTGTGTTAATTTTTGAAACCCTTTTGTGATACTAAAGAAAAACTGTTTTGTTAACTTTACCTTCAAACATCCATTAGTCATTTACAACTTGCCAATATTGATCTGCACCGACCAATACCCTCAGACTAAATACCTAAAATATATTTTGTTGTAGCAAAACTTTAGACCTAAACCACACAACATTTATATGGTCCAGTGCCTAATACTTAATTCATTTAATTTTGCCAATTATTTTGGCAATCTAGATATTTAATCTGTGAAATAAAAAGGAAAGATATATGCTTTTCCGAACTATATTTTGTTACTTACAATCAATTACATACATAAGATGTGCGCAGCCTTATACCGACTGCTATTTATATCTTATAGACCAGATTCACATTTATACCAATTTATGCAATCTAATGTCACTTTCCCAGGTGTTCTTTAGTGGCTATAGTTAGAAACAATTAATCATCCAAATTTCAAATGATTAATTTAGCCAGCGTTAAAAACGTGCCAATTAGACAGCCGCTGGTGTTTCGAGGATATATATGTACTCAAGCAATTTCAAATGTGCGATTACGTATAAGGAGTGGCAAAAAACGAAACTTAATTTTTAATGCTTTAGCCTCGCCGCGATCGAGATTATTTTCGTTCTGCGAACCGCAAATTGCACACAACTGAATTGCATCGTTTCAACGGAATGCGCTTTTGCTTAAAAGGCACAGCCGACGTAACAATATACCATACTAGAAACTTTTTCTTAAATACTAATTTGTAGAGACCTTCGGATTTGTCATATTCATGAAGTTAACTTCTACATTCGACAGTACCATACCAAACTTTATACACACTTACTTTTTGTAATAATTCAGTAATTGTAGATTATTTTTGTTATGTTTACCAATAAATCGCCATACTTAAATTAAACTGACAACGCTCGTGTAAAGTATCGATAACACGTAATGAATGTCTAGCGTACAGCATTTATTCGCGATTTTTTACACTATTCAGAGATGCTTTTCTTTATATCTTTCAGGTTGCCAACTCGTCATTTCTTAAACCTAACAAGAAATTAATGAAGGGGATGCACCGCCCGCGAGTACGCTTCGCCGACGACAATTCTGTCAGTGGGGAAGAAAATGTGCGTATTCTCCAATCGTCTCTAAAAATATATATTTAAACCATTGGTAGTTTACAAAAAATCTAATATATCTAATATTATGTATGCACACTACGCCTGACGTTTTCATTATATTTTGCTATTTAAACTTTATGACAATAGTGCCGATTGTTTTCAACTTTGATTAAGTAAAGTTAGCGAATGGTTTCTTTTTAAATCTTTTGTAGCTGGATGCCTTGTTTAATGTGTTTTTCACATTTCATGATGCTCTTGAAACTGCAATCGATCGAAATAATGGCATATCTGTGCTGCAAATTAAAAAAAAACACTTCCCAAGCTAAGCTTCGACTTTTAAGCGATTATTTTCTAAATCCATAAACCGTAAACAGGAGACCGGCTCATCGCCCCTACTCTCGGTGCCAGGCACATTAAGGGTGCTCCTGGAAGAGGGACGGTCCCGATCCTTCCAGTTTTCCTCTGAAACAACTGCTGGTGACGTGGTGACGGCCCTGTGCGAAAAACTTGGGATCGTCGATTCTAAGTTGTATTCGCTCGTCCTCTCGCCTCACAAGACGGCAGGTAACATGGACTGAGTGATTTATAGGCTTTTCAAGTAGTGTTATAGACACTTGGGTGACTCTTAACAACTAAGATAGCACTTAAATGACTCTTACAAGTAAGACAACTTAGAAATCAAAGTCAAAATTTGTCAAAATCTTTTGAAAGTCTTCATTTACAAAAACACTTTTTTGGCTTTCTAAAGCTTGCCTTGCATCTTTGTTGATATTAAGTTTAGAGTTATCGCAGGGTTTAATAAGGCCTGATTATTGTGTGCACTGTTTTTATCGTTAAACGAAGGAAATACAAATAACCAAAAACTGTAGTGAGCTTAATACGTTTGTAGTTCAGTTTAAATTTTAATTAAAATTGTTTTAAGTTTAGACCCGACAAAATAGTTTATTGCAGCCGACAACATTTTTCCGTTTTATCTTAATTAGGACGATATGCACGATACGGCAGAATTTACCACAGGTTTATCGCGAAAGGCTCTTAACGTTTTTGCGACAGACAGTCCGTGTGTCTTTAATATATTTTTGTTTATCGGTGATGATTTTAGTATTGCCGTTTGTTATTTTTGTGTGCATACGAGGAGCTTTATAATCAGGTTATGCAATGTCTATTATACGAAAAAGCTTTGCAGCATTAACGTTTTTCTAAATGTGTAAAAAATGGTATATTTTCTGTTGAATATTCCAAACGGCCGGCTGCAATCCAAGTATTGGGCACCGCTGACATAAATGCACAACTCTTGAAACCGACGTCTACTTATATTTTGTTACAATATTATTGTATTTTCATTTTTATAAATATTTTTTTAATTTGTAGTCGCGTATTTATGAGAGTTTGTAAATGCAGGTGCGAAGACGACGAAATTGCCATAATACACCGGCTTTCATTTTGTTTTTTCTGCCTTGTCGTACCAATTTCCTTTGCTGAAGCTGTATATAAATTTCCCATGTGCCTCAACTCTTTGCTGCCCGATTTAAACTCCCGTAAAGCGTTCGACAAATATTATCGAGGAACTTTAAGCTTTGTAACCTTTGAAACAGGGTTGATGAATTACCTCATCCTGCATAATAAACCCCATTAGCTGGTAGCGACATGCAACATTGTCAGTTGTTTACCAATAAACTGCCCAGGTTACGCTTTATTAATTCGGATTATTGTCATGGTTTTGAAGGAGGAATTAAAAGTAAAACCTACTAATGTTTCAACATTTAATTACCTTTGACGATTTAACACCTTTTATAAAAACTCGCAGAAATTCCTTTTTTTAAGAGAATTGGGTTATATGAAAGACCCATTGAATCACTTACTATTGTTTTGTTTGTTTAACGTTTTAACTAGACTAGAAGTGTGCAGATATAGGTTTGTAAGAACTTTTGCAAACATTTGCAACAGCTATATGATCAGCTCCCAGTTTAAATATTTTCTAAATGTCCTTTTTGACTGGCCGGGGTAGGTAGCACATAATTATAAGCTATGCAGCTCGCATGGCCTCAGTTCTTTTTTTATCTGCTTCGCCGCGTACTGTTATCGTCTTAACTTTCTACCTTGTATCTTTCAGGTCGCCCCTCGTCGAATCGAAACGTTCGCAATCGTGCCTCCGATGAAATATTAATAGCGCCCTGGGACTGTATTGCCAAGGTTCGTAAAGCACCAGCTCTTAGTTAAGCCCCAATTCTTATTGTTTTGTAGTTCGTGCGTGAAACAATCCAAGCGAAAGGGATATTACACTTTGATTCGACGATTTTAAGTTTTTTGCCAGTTTTAAAAAACGTTATACTCACTAAAATGTCTAAAGGTGTTTTACAGGTAAATTAAAGCTTACTTTCGGTGCCATATCAGAGGTTGCTATTCCCGTGTATAATTTATCAAAAAAGCAACGTACTCGAACGTATCTAATCCATGTTTCAAAATTAACTGGCGGCTGTAAATAATAAAAATATAGTTGGCACACCTTAACCATCATCATTAGGTTCTCTTTCAAACTTAACGGTTCTTGCTTGTTTAAAAAAACTCATTCACTATTGACGATATAGCTTTTGACAGGCGTTAGAACTGTTACGGTATTTCACGCCCACGGCATTGATTTTTTCTAATTCGACGGAAAGGATGCTTGAAATTAAAACGCGCCCCTATTGGCTTAAAATTAATAATTAATTAATAGTATAGGCTTCGTTCTTGCGGGGGGCGTTCCTTTAGATATCGTTTGTTGGTTGTTTTTAATGCCTAATTGAAAACACTCTGATATGTAGTCCAATTCAATCATTCAAACCTCGATGAATAATAAGTCTGAAATCCAATTTTATTGTTTTGTCACAAGCAAAGAATACCACGTTTGGTCACAAAATTCGGGCCTTTTATGTATATCTGGTGCAGGTGGTGAACAACCCCTCTGTGAAGCACCACGAGTGTCGGTTCCGCCTAACCTTCGTGTCTAAGGACATACACCAGCTCTCACGTGATGACCCGAGATCGTTTCGATACCACTATGTGCAATGTGTCAACGATGTTGTGGCAGGTTAGTCTATATGGTACCTGAGCATAGCACTGAATATGTGATAGTGGAAATCATCTTGACCCTTGCAAAATAAATGTCGACATCAAGTCCTGATTGAACATAGCAGAATACTCTACCAAAGCTTGTGATTTAGATCAGACACTTTTTGTAGATGTGAAATAATACCTATACTTTTGCATTTGTTATTCAGATATACTGACGATGCCTTTTGCTGGCGATATATGCATATATATCTTTTAGCATCTATAAAAAGTGACCTACATTACTATAGCTTTGCTAGAGTATTCTGCTATATGGTTCGTCAGCATTCTGTAATACCAACTTAACATTTTGTTCGACATTTTTTTTCTTTTGCCTTTACTTTTCGCATTAAAGTAAGACATCCGAGGTTAAAAGGCTGTTAGTTTGCATGTATTTTATGGTGAAGTGTTAGTCGAACATCACACGTTTTTCTTAAAGGGGATGAAAATAACTCTTTGTCCAGTAAAATCTAACGTGGAAACAGGTTGTCGTTAAAACCCAAAAATAGTGTTGTTAAGTCTATCATATATAATTAAAAAGACCTACATGAATAGTGAGGTAAATTCTATTTTTCAGGCGATGTTTTCTTCGATGAGTGTACTGTCGACGAGCGGCTGCGATTGGCCAGCTTTCAAATGCTTGAGGTTTTCATTGGTCAATTCTCGCAGGAGACGGTGGAAGACGGGGATCAACCCGTCCGCAAAAAGTCATTCCGCGCGCCCAATAAGATAACGCTCAAGCAAATCGAGTATGTTTAAAATAATTGTAATCGTATTTAAATTCCAAAAAAGTTAATCAATTACCTTGAATATTGGTGCACGACATAGAACGATAAAGCCAGGTTCCTTAAGGTTCCTTGTTTTATGACGTAACTTTGTGACGTCATCTTCAAACAATATATACACTCAATTAAAAAAATTATACTATTTTCATTCCTACCCCAGTCTTGTATTTCCATTTTCTTTGTCTTCTAAAATGTTGAATGGTACAGTAAGTCACCTCGACTGTGAAATAGACTCGGTTCTTCTAAATGACATCCAGAAGATAAAACCGGACAATTGTATTGTGTAGTGTTGCACTTTATTTTCTTTCAGAACACCAACCAATATTAATTTATACAATTGCAAGCCGTCGCGATGATATTATTGACAAAAATGCCAATCGTTTTACAATGCAATTACATGGACATTAAGCTTATGGGCACAAGTGTTCGTCTGTCTTCAGTAGAGAGTTCCGTTCTTCACTTAGAAACATAGCATTCACGGTTTCAACAGCAGAAATAGAGTTGATACAATGTACATAACTGCCGTTCCACTCGTCTGCGCTCATAGAATAGTAAAGTCACACATCCTGCCTTGGTGTACGTTTTTTTTCTGCAAGGTGTTTATCGTTTTATGTTGGTTCGGCATCCAGCATGATCTCATGGCGCGTCGGCGGCTGAGCTCTGCATTACTCGTATAATGGTCACGCGCTATGGTGACGTATGTTTTTTGTATTGTGTCCACAGAAAGGAATATGGCCTTGCACGGTTTCTCTCCCCAAACCTTCTCAGCCTCTTAAATTCCCACCAATCCAAAGAATACAGAAAAAGCTTGCAACAGCATCTCAAGGTAAAAAGGTTTTGAAGTGTTAGAAATTGACATCCGCAATCTTCCGTTGGATGAAGAAGTTGTTACTTCTATTTTTTGTTGCACCTGTACATTGTTTCACTTATTTTCTCAAAAAGTCCTCTGTGAAATTTAGCACGTCTAGATTTCTTCTTTAGGACGTTTAGATTAACTTTGTGACGTCAGGCTATGGCGTAACCGTGTGACATCATCTTTAAAAAAATATCCTGGCCCACCCAAACAAAAATCCAAGATCCTGCTACTTTGCAAAACGGTTATTATTTTACTCTATACTAAGCTTTTGAAAATATGGAGTCCCATGGTTCAATAAATATTTTTTGTTTTATAAACTACCTCGGATTTGCTTCATTTTAATTAACGCACACGTCTAAAACGTATTGTTCTCATCGTACAGACAAACTTCGCAAACTTCGTACTGAACAGCAACGGCGGGGGTCAACAGCGTCCATCCTCCCCACCCGCTGCCCCCTCAAGTCAACGTCACGTGAGCGTAGACGAGTTGCTTCATCGGATCCGGATGCAGTACGTGAAGATCCTTTCTCCGCATCACTTGTACGCCGGGAGGTACTTCGATGCAACCATACTGGTGAGCGTTGGGCTTCTCAGGGGTGTTGTAAGCTAGTCAATTAAAAAATGACTGAAATCCCAAGTCATTTGTAATATAAATTAAGTCTTTTTGAACAAATAACAAGTCAAGTCCCAGTCCAAGTCATAATTAGAGCAGGTTAACTTCAAGTCACGTCCTTGTCATAAAAATAAAACGTTAAATTATTAGACAAAGAAAAACGCAATATAGAGAAAGCAATTTCCTTTATTTGCGAAAATTTGAATAAATAGTGCAATTTTATAATAAAAACACTTGAAGAAAACACTTTCAACCAAAGTTATTTGTCCGAAAGACAGCCAAGTCAAGTTATTTGAAAACAGTTACCTAATTGCACATTAGTCAAGTCAATGACTTAAATCAGCGTGGTCCAACTTCTTTTCATCGCGGGCCGAAAACAATTTTTTTTATCTTGCGGGCCAAGGTTTTTAAATGGCGACTTAGGCAGGTAAATTATACACAGCCTATGGTAGTGGTTTTTAACCTTTTTTCAGCCGCACCTCCTTTGGTAATTTTCCAATGCCTTTCGCCCCCCTACAAAAAGCAATTCGGAATTTTCAATTAAATAACACTTAGAGAATTTGAAAATAGTAAAGCGTGTTGTTGGAAAATTTTTTTAGTTTAATTGGTTTAATTGGCGCTAAACTGTAAATTCAAGAGGCTTTTCGCATTGGCCACACAACAAATTGCTCGTGCTCGACACATTTATTTAAACAGTACGTTATCTTGTTTCAAAAGATCACCAGGTTACGAACCGCTGGCCTATGGTATATTTACTAACTTTATGAAATGTACACCTTTGTTCAGCTACGGTAGTTATGAAATCACAAAGGATCATTTACGAAGATTTTTTGTTAATTACAATTAATAACAAAAATTGAAGTGATATTGCTAGATTGAAGCAAAGTTGACCATCAGTTCGCGGGCCAAAAAAGTGGCCCGGGCCCGCGGGCCTGCAGTTGGACCACACTGACTTAAATCATTACAACACTGATTATCAGGGTATGTCGTGAGGGCGTTATGAAGTCAGCAACGAATACTAGTGGCGAACAAATAAGTCAAATACCTAGATTTCTTTGATAAAAAAATCTTGCGAGTTCTTGTTAATTTAAAGAGTTTTACGCGCACATGTAATTAACATTTTGTTTAACAGTTATCATTACTGAATGATTAAACAAATGATCCTGCCCTGGCATTGTACTTACCCACCGTTTTTAGTAAAATTACTTATTGACAGAATTACCTGACTTTACTTAAAGATGTTTAAATATTTTTAATCAATATAATTACCGGTCACAAAAGCATATACGTCCCATACCGACCAATTTATTAGACTGGTTTGAACCTTTGCTCAGTGAGAATTATTATTCGTTTTCCCCGAATACGTTTTTGTTTGGTCTGCTATTCGTGTGTTTTTCATCTTACAACCTTTCTAACTAAGGTAACGTAAACAAATTAATGTTCTTTGTTATGCTGTTCGCTTTGCGATATTCATTATACGTGTCGTAACCCATGTCTATTCCACGTTACTAGGCCGTTATTGAATCGGACATCACGCTGATAGTGGGTCATCATTACGGCATTAGTCAACTGGTGAACAGCAAAACCAAGATGGCGTCTATATTTGCCGACTTCACTTGCGTCACGTCGGTAGAGGTCGCACCGTGCTCGCCCGAAGCAAGCAAAACAAACGTTAGGGTGGAATTCAAAGAAATGGGGGTGAGATTTTGTTGTAAATATAATTTTGTGCATTATCGGCTGATAAAATAAACGTTACACATCTAACTTGATATAAACTCAGTCTGCCGAAAACGGCATTTTTGAAATAGTTTCTCCAATTGTTTGTTAGATGAATGTAAAACCTGTTGAATTATTTGTTGTTTTAATCTAAATCTTCTTTAGTAACTCTTAAGCTGATAAATGTTTTTATTCCCCCCAAAGCCTTCAGTTATTTCAAAATTTTCCAAACACCTACTAATATTGCACATTTAATGCGAGCGTTTATATTGTGCAGTTGCAAGTTTCACAGACTGCGCCAGATTCCTTGATGCTATTTTATGTTTTATGTTCAGCCCCTTGTCCTGTCTATGCACCCCCAATCGGCACAAAACTTTGCGCAAATGGTATCCGGATACTGCCGCGTTTATGACAACAACGACCTTATGCTAACCCTTCCCATACAAGAAGGCACGACAGGTAGGCGCGTTGTCTTTCACGTAAAAATTGTTTAATTGTTTTATTCTTATATAGTATGTTTGCGTAGGGACAGTTGCATTTAAAGGTTCTAAAAAACAAATTTTCTGAAAACTTAGAAATTTTAAAAGTGCATATTAGCGAGCCACTTAATTTGTCCACCAACTACGCGTTCGAATCACGCCACGATGTTGTGGTTATCACCCACTTTCAAAGGTTTTCAAACCTTTTTATATTGGCGAAAAATATAAAAACTAATTACCCTTACAACCCAATCAAACCAAAACATACGTTCCAATTTACAAAACCTTTAACCGAAACATAACGACGTACCTTGTACAGTTGGATTTGACTATTGATTTCGTATTAACAGAAAATTAAAAAAAAGGAAACATAAGATGCAAATGTTAAAACAGTTAAATTAAAAATTCTTATCGCATTTTCATAACGCTACAATACGGTCATAAATTTCTTGTTTATGTTGCAAGAGAACTACAATTTGTTACATTGTTTGCAGAATTGGAATATTTTGCGTGCCACAAAGTCAAAGTGTCGAATTGGAATTACCCTCCAGAAGAATCGGACGATGAAGATCATACAACAGACTCCCCGTCCTCATTTTTTTACTGTGATTTCTCGGAGCCCATTCGCAGCTCTCTTCTATCAGATCAAATTCCAATTTCCGTGAGATCAATGTTCCAACAGAGTAAGATAGATTCGTCGGTTAATAGAGATAGTATGGATGCTGTGGATGAACAAATCCAAGATAAAAGCATTCCTTCTTCTTTTTTCCTTCCCCCACCCGGTGGACAACGTGTTACGGATGATGAGGGTGTTGCATTGTCCCACACAGATGTTTCTCCGGTGTCTTCTAACTCAGCTCTATCCTCCTCACCATCCTCCGGAATCGGGTCCGTTATATCACATCCGGATGTTTCCCCCCAAGCTCAAAAAGTCTCTGACGACGATGACGAAGGGGAATGGAATGAACTGATGGATGCAATTACACCCAATACTGATGAAACCAAATTAGAATTAGAAATACAAAAAGAAAAGGAAGTATTAACAGAACAGAACAAAGATCATACGTGTGAAATCAGGAGGGACAGTGTTTCATCTTTACACGAGAAAATCATCACCGATGATGCCACGACCTCGGAACAACAAAATAGAGAAGATGAAGTTGACGCCGCTGTTAATGCATCCAATACAGAAGAAGAAGTAAAACAATGGTCTTCTGTATTGAATAGCCCAAATACCACATCTGTCGCACCCGACGATAAGCCAATCGAGCCTGAGGAGTCGTCCCCTCTTCCTCCGCAACCGATGAAGCGACATCGCTTCTCTTCATTTAAGCCCGACGAGAATCATGAAGATAACAATGCAAGCCCGACCACACCACATGATGCAGATCTTCAAGCAAGAAACACTCTCACAAGCGACCAATTAAAAGATCATCTGGTAAGAAGCTCGATTGCTATTGACAAAGAGGCAGAAGAAGACGAAGAAGGGCAGGTAGCATCTGAGGCACCAGCTGCAATGAGTCCCCTTCCAGTTAACGATCTCGCAAGTGGTCACAAAACCCTAAGCAAAAAACGAAAAAATCGCCTGTCCTGGTTTAACAAAGATGATTCTTTGCCACGGAGTTACAGTTTAGATACAGGACTATCCGCTCCACGGGAAGAGTCGAAGAAAAAATCTTTTTTCAGGAGAGTATTTTCCCCTTCTCGAACCTATTCTGTTAAGAAAAATAAAAGTACGTCTTCTTCCTCTTTAAATCGCGACGCAATGCCTGGAAACAAAAGAAGTAGTAGATGGAGCGTCTTTAGGTCTACATCCGAAGAGGCGCCAAAAACAAAATCTAAGTTTTCATTTTTTAGAATCTTTTCTAGGAACAAAAGGCGTCACACTGTGAATATAACTTCTACGGATATTGGCACTCCTCTTGCAAGTGACACAATGAACAGCGGGATGTACTCCGTGTTTAATCCCGCCACCACTTCAGAACCTGAAGATCCAGATTCCGTTCTCAAACGAGCTGCATCAGTAGAAGAAGTCCAGATGCGACCACGCGAACGAGGATCAGCCAATCAACGTCCAGTAAGTTTCATGACCTTTCAACAACTCCCAGTCGACTTTTCAGTAAAAAGGTCTTCGTCAAAGAACAGCTCGGTAGGAGAGAGTGCTTCCCCCAAGTCAGCAACGTTTCATCTTCCTGATCCGCATCTGGCCATTAAAGTCCAGACTCCTCTTAAGGATGAAGCGGGTCGAGATGGAGACTTCGACAAAAAATCGATGACGGCATCCGAAAAGCTCCCATCGCCGATTGACCACGGGTATGAGAACTGGGGGAATCTCACTCCTCCCACTAAGCCGGTCCGGAGCAGCATACTGGAAAACAATGACAGAAACGAAGCTGAGGAGCAAACTGTGGATAACATCGAAAACGAAACACGCAGCACAATGGTTTACCCTTGCAAGGAAGAAACTACTGTGGTCCGACGTAGAGCTCCATCACCCCCTAAGCAGTCCCCTCCCACCGAGCAATCCCCGGAATTTGAATTGCTTAGCGACGGTGACAGTCAGCCTGAAGACGATCGCGACACTGGCAACAGATTTGTATACGTGGAGAAACTTAATCTTGGTGGGGTCGTAAACGATGACGAAAGCGACGGAAAGCCCGACATTGTAAAGACCCCAGATCGAATGTCCAATGGAAGCGAGGGGTCACTGGTCGGTGAGATCATGGCTTATTGGAGTAATGACGCGGATGATAAAGAAACTGAAACAAAGAACGACGTTGATGAAAGAGTTGCAATAAAAAACAGCAAAGCACTAGACGTAGAGAAGTTTGATGGCTTTACGGAAATAAAAGGGCCCGGACTTAAGGAAAGCGAAAATCCATATTCCGAAAATGCTAAAACTGTCCAAAACGAAAACATGACAAACGATCCTATTACGGACGTTGTTGACCTGCATTTAGAGGTAGAGGGGTTTGAAGAAGTGGCCCACGTGTTGGAACTTAGTGGCAGAGAAACAATTGGCACTGAAGACAATAAAAACATTGAATCTTTGGATACAAACAAATTTCACAAAGTAGAAGAAGATTCTGATAAGACTGCCGAAATGTCGCAAGGAATGTACCCTAAAGATCTTGAGGATAGCGACGAAGAATCGGATTCCTCGCAAGAAACCGAGAAACTATGGCCTGGACAAGTAGAACCAACCAGTGACGAGCGTGATAATTGCACTGACGCAAATAATTTTCCACATAGTACCGATATTTTGGCCACGCTGAGTAATCCAGATGAAATTCAATTGGGTAATCGCGAAGAATCTAACTTAACGCCCTGCCCGAAGTCAAAAAATGGTGCCGACGTCAATCCTTTTGTTATTCTACCTGATGTCATCGAGCCTGATGTCATAGAGCCTGATGTCACAGAGCCTAATGTCACAGAGCCTGATGTCACAGAGCCTGATGTAACAGAGCCTGATGTCATAGAGCCTGATGTCACAGAGCCTGATGTCACAGAGCCTGATGTCATAGAGCCTGATGTCATAGAGCCAGATGTCATAGAGCCAGATGTCATAGAGCCAGATGTCATAGAGCCAGATGTCATAGAGCCAGATGTCATAGAGCCAGATGTCATAGAGCCAGATGTCATAGAGCCAGATGTCATAGAGCCAGATGTCGTCGAGCCTGAAGTCAATCAACATGATGTCATTGAACAGAATGTCATCACACCTGATGTCGTTAAACCTATTGTCGCCGTCACATCTGTTAACATTATACCGGGTGAAATCGTATCTGTAGATGTCGTTGCTCAACAAAACGCACCAATCGACATTCAATCCGTCGACGTCGATCAACAAACAAACGCAGAAAGCGACGCGCAAAAACTTTCTCGAGACATTTGTGAAGCGCCTGACGCCGCCGTGTTCACCACAGAAACAGTGGCAAGCGGAAATGACGTCATAACTTCCACGTGGAGTTTCGCCGCTTCACCTTCGCCGCCACCAGAATATCTCCCCCCGCCCCCGCAGCATTTTTCTTCACAAGAGGAACCACTCCCAGACAAAGAAAGGTCACAAAATGGTGTCGAACTATCCTCAAAAGGGAGTTCCCCTTTGCCTAAAGTGGGCAATGTAAGATCGAACGGTTTCGGTGAAAATAGCGAACCGCAAGTGGAATCGAGTCCTAGCAAGCTGCATTACTCGTTGCTGGTCACTCCGCGCCTGTTCGGCCAACGAAACGAGAAGAAAACTTTTTCGAAAATCAAGATGCCCACATTTTCCCCTCAGCGGCCAAACGTTTCGCGCCCCGCTCCTAACGGTCCTTCACGCTTGAATGGAGACATCGGTTGCGAGTCCCCGAAAGTGCGCAGCCCAAAACCAGCCCTGCCGCCGAAACCCGCGTTTTTGTGAGCAATTTATTGCGCTCGGCGAGGGTGAAACACTTTAATTTGATAGTGCGCAAGGTGAAAACCTGAGGCGAAGTTGTGATCGTTTGGTCGGTTTGTTTACCGATAAACTTGCGACGGCTTAACGTTTGCAAACAGTGAGCGTTGTTTTGAATTCCAGAAACTGACTCGTGCGAAACACGTTTAAAACCGTGCTGTATTGTTACATAACAAAGCAACATATAAATCTGGTTCCGCCAATATCACTTTCTTATTTTGAGTCTTTCTCTTCGATGAATCCTAGCAAAGAAATAGTTTTAAGCGCTCCAACGCGAGTCATAGCGAACTTTCAACCTTGAGTTATTTTGGCCCTCTGTTGCTATATGAGCTAAAAGTGTGTGTGCTAGTCCTACGTTGTCAACTTTCTTAACGACTCTACAACCATATTCAGACCTACATTAATCTACAGGGAATAATAATTACCATATCCGGTAATAGGCTCTTGGTACTGATTCAGCGCAGATAGTATTATTGAGTCATGAATACACGTCCTGCTTTACAATACCTTGTCGAAAACAATGCTTTGCAGAATACTATCTGGTGGTTTACGGCATTCTACTACAATTGCATTACTCATATGCGCATGGTTGCCCCTTTTTAGTATACCGGGGCCGTCCTTTAAGTTCACATCGCTCGTGGTTAATTAATTAATTACCTATTATTATTGTTGGTTTTTGTGATTATTACGCGCGTAGGTACAGCGAACAATTGAGCGAGATTTATTTAGTGTATATACAGCGCAATGTGTTGATGGACTTTTTATGTTTCATGTGCGTACGGCGCCTTTTCGCTTTATTTGCTTTCGTTGGAATAGCGACCATAAAAAGCAATGCGATGCCGCTTTGTATTATATACTTTTCTAAGACGGCAGTACATTCATGATACGTCGCGAATATTCAATTGATTCGCAGGTTAAAACTCGCAGGTTGAAAGTATTGTGAAAAATTGGTTCGCAGGTTGAAAGTATCCTGGTACGCTTGTTTTAGTCGCACTGTAAGCTACTGTAGGTGCATGGAAATATAAGCTCATGTTTTTAAAACGCATGGAACAAAACCCCTTACGGGAACCACGTATAACTGTGACGAAGTCAATTTTGCGATGGACCACTGATTTTGTAAATCACGGAGGTTTTTCTTAATCATTCACGTGATTAGTTTTAGTTCCACGGGATATGAAACCACAAAATAGGGTTCCGCAAAATGGCCAAGTTGAAGTGTATTAGTTGTGTAAGGTTTCATATCGGTACTACGGAGGTCATTTTGTAAATAACTAAGCGTGCCATGTTCTTCATTCATCATTCACGTTGCTCCATGGTATATGTGGCCACACGTGTTGTATTATATTCGTCAACATGTTACCTCACACTTGATAAACAGCACCGATATTTAAGTCAGTTTATTGTCGCAGACTGAGAGTTTTAACTCATGATTTGACTTAAATTGTGTATTACGGTGCAATGACACAATTATGACGTCGGAACGTGACACCTCTTTCCACGTGTTACCACGTGAATGTTAATAAAATTGTGGCGCTAGTGAGGAATTTGTATGTTCAGTTTATATCTTATACGCGCAGTTTCACTCCAATGTATAAAATATAAAAATACTTTAAAAGTTTTCAGTTTCTCGTACAGAATTAAGTCCATTTACACATGCTGTTCTTATAATTATTCCTAAACGTTACTCTGTAAAACAACTTGCCATCTTACACATTAACAGATTCCATCTTGCTATGCACCTTGAGAGTTTGCTTTCAATTCTTATTGATTTTTTTTGTACATATGATCAACATATTTGGTTGTCGGAAGGTTATAAGGGACAAAATCTTACTGAATGTTTCTTTTTGTAAGGCAGAGTTCTATTTAAAATTGCTCAGGAGCTGCTAATATATTTCAACGTAGCAATGATCCGTTGCTCAAAACTTGATGTTAATGCGGAAATGATTAAAATTGCCATATGGATTCCTTGTTTTTTAACTTGCTGAACTTTTAAATATAACGTTTGGGTGAAAGCGATATTGACCCTTTTCAAAAGCTATTGTTTTGGAGACAAATTTTGTTTGTTGCGCTCTATTTTTCTAAATTTTGCTGCAAATGCAACTTCTGTATTTTTAGTGTACGTTTTACTTCTTCTCTCCTTTCTTGTAATTTCAATTTTTGTTTTTGCAAAGATTAAGTTTATTCACAATTACAACTGCAATGTTTTTGGTCTTATTTTTGAATAACAACTCTAGATATTTATTGTCAGTAAGCACGTTTTGTACACAGTTTTTCAAAGCCATTTACTTCTACATTAACAGAGCGGTCTTTTTAAAAGATTTCAGCAGAAATTCATTATTAACTCCCCCTAACCACCCTTTATCCGCCTCTAACTCAGGCTCAAACACTCCGGTTCCAAAACAACGGTGCCATAACAACGCCGTTAAAGCTAAGGCTCCCACAACGGTGCCATAACAACGCCGTTAAAGCTAAGGCTCCCAAACGTCGACACCAAAACGGCTGATGTCAGTCAGGTATCTCCCATTCGTGCAATACTACCTCCCTACAGTTCTAGACGTTATTTTATCCGTCTGGGCCAGAGGCCGGCAACCTTTTCCTAGTCGCCGGTCTCGGGAGGGCCAAAATAATTGTAACTGATACTGTAATTGTTAAAAACCGTGTAGAAAGTATTTTGAAGGAATTTTTGCTTTCGAAAATAAGTCTAATTAGTCTACATAAATAGTACACCGAAAGCCATCGCAGATTCAACCGAATCTGTCGATCAATGATGCAAGTCGGGCAGGCTTGAAAAACAACTAGCCTGCAGTGAGGTTCGAACTCACGACCTCCGGTCATACCGGGACCGTCGCTCTACCAACTGTGCTATACAGGTTCAGAGGGAGCGAGTCGAGAAACACCATACGCCAATGCTTGGCACATTCTGTTAGTACAAGCAACTTCACATTGAAAGAGAGCTACAGAACCATATCATTATTCAATGAAACATGCGAATTGTCGTTAAATAAACCGGGACCGTCGCTCTACCAACTGTGCTATACAGGTTCAGAGGGAGCGAGTCGAGAAACACCATACGCCAATGCTTGGCACATTCTGTTAGTACAAGCAACTTCACATTGAAAGAGAGCTACAGTACCATATCATTATTCAATGAAACATGCGAATTGTCGTTAAATAAAACGTTGATTTTTAGTTTTTTAGATATTTCAATAATGTTCACTGGTTGTTTTTTAATACGTCACAAAACTTACATTAAATACGAGTTACAATTCAATAATAAACATACTCTACATTGATTGACCCAGATTATTAGGTGATAATTAATCTCAAATTTAATCCGAACTCTTTCTTCCTGAACCAGAAAAGTCAAAGCGTGTGACTCCCTGATTAAAAGTAACACCCCCAACCTAAAACTAAGAAAATAAAAATAAATCAATTGTGTAGTAATGGTTGGAGGTTGTAGTAAGACGTAATAAGAATATTAAAGCCCATACAGAAGTAGGTATCATTTTGAACGCTTCGAAAAACTCTTTATTCATTTTCAACATGATGTTCAAAATGATACCTACTTCTGTATGGGCTTTAATATTCTTATTACAATTGTGTAGCGTTTTTAAGTTTATTGTGTAGTGTTTTTTATGGCATTTGCTTCAGTGAACTAAAGGTGTTTATGACGTCACGAGTAAAGTACCTTTGTCTTATCCAGTGGTTCCCAACCTTTTTGGTGTAAGCGAGGAAAGCGGTGGACCCCCTAACGAAACGAGTTAAATTGCAGGGGTGGATCTAGCGTTTTGTGAAATCCATGAAATTTTATTTAAAGATGACGTCAAATTTACATCGCAAGTAACCTTTAGAAGAGCTTCAAACCAAAAATGCGTTTATTTGTTTAATCAACAAAACTTTTAATTAGAACGATGCGCTAAGCATTAGGCATCAACAAATGTTCCCACATTACTCGATATAATTTCATTAATCAAGATGATTTTGCCAAAACACAAAGTTTCTCAAACCTCAGTTTAGGTTACTTAAATTTATGTTGCATGTGTTTAGGATTTCAGTTAATATTGTATATTTCCAATGCTTTGCTTTAGAGCGCATAATACAAATCTTATGTGAGAGTGAAGTGTGCCACAATAGTCCTCGTACATTGTGACACTCTTGGCTCAGGTGCCATACGTTGGCCACACTTCCTATATCACGCCTGCAACATACTGCCAGGATTGAATAATATATATTTTTTGGTTTATTACTTCTGCCTTAAAATAGTGCAAACTTGCTCAAATACTGCGTGATTATACATAATGGTTAAACAAACTTTTTTTTGCCAAATTCCCTCTGTTTACCTATTTTTCCTTTACTTTTCAAGTTTTTACTATACTTGTCCGTTTTGAGGAAATCCATTCAGCTTAAATGTGTCATGCATACGTCCGTTGCACCATGTTAAATTCATTTTTTCAAGCAATATGTTAGTTTGATTTATCTGTCTAATGCGCCACTTTTAAATATTTTTTTTAAATTTAACCAATAGACACACTTTTTTCGCGCCTCATAGTTATGCATCTGTTACGTCTATTACATAAATATCTCTATTACAGAATTGCTTAAACAAAAAGGGTGTATAAAGTTTATACTAGGACACAATGAGTTTACTTATCAATCTCCAATTTTATGCACGGAAACTAAATTTTAGTTTCAAATGTTGAAACAGAAATCGTTTAATGTAATGAGTTTTTCAAATTTAAATGATGATATATACCATTTTGCAATATATTTTTGTTGTGCGTGTTTTGCAACCCAGGATGTTACAAAACACGAGAAAAGTTATAAAATTAACACGACACACTTTCGTATAATTAAACGTATTTCCGTGATCTATTTATAACACCTCTTAAATCCTTGACAGTGCCATGCGTCACGCGTCGTGCCAAAATAATTAGCTTTTATTCAATCTTTAATTTCGCAACATATAAACGTACAACAGTAATCGACTTCCGCGCAATTAAATACAATAATATGCAAATATACCTATTCGCAAAGTAACGTTACAATATGTGTGTTGGGTTTATTCCGAAAATATATGCTTCATCTGTTGGCGCATTTATAGATGGTCGTTTGATGACTTGTACTGTACTCGGAAAGAAATAGATTTTCAGTCTTCCAGAGAAGAATGTTTTAACTCAGGTTTTTACTTTATTGTTATGAAAAGACTGGATGAACAACAGCAGCTAACAAGTTAAGTTTATTAAGAAGAATATTTTGGGTCGGTATAACTTCATGGATAATCGCACATAAATAACTATTGGCTCGAAGTCCTCATTTATGGTTTGTTATATCCGAGGTATTTTTTACCCGGCCTAATTACGCATTTTCTATTTGTCCAAACTCATCAACGATTTTGATTGTAATTGATTGGTTGCATATTGGTGAACTCTGATGAACCCAGTGTGCTCATTTTTAGAGGTTTTGGCGGCAACAGCTGTGCGCTCAAACGACATCCTGTCTGTATCGACCACAAAGTCAAAAAAATCACATTAATAATATTGACAGGTGCCACTTCAACCAGGAAATTTGTTACACAAATTCGGATATCAAAATCAATGTGTAATAAACAACCGCAGTTTACTTTGCAAAATCTCGAAATAAATGTGCTTCGTGATATAACCTTTACGATCATTACCGATTCCTTTCTTTATATCTTCTATTTCATTGTAGTGTCCTAAATTATTTTTCCGCCATGCGTCCAACGGGAACCTCAACCTATAGCGCGTTTGGCTTTTCACGCCTCCTGCATTTTTATGAATGGGAGTGTGCATTCATACGTCACGAGTGACGCTGACTTAGTGAAAGGGAAAGTACCGCGGCCGGTGAAAGGCGACGTTTCGGAAGTGGTCAATACAGGATAATAGCGTGGGCAATGGAACCAAGTAAACCTACGACAACAAATTGTCATTGCAAAAATGAAAGTTGCAGTTTAAGACAGATGCGGCAAGCCTGTTTGACTTTAATGGTGATAAGGTGAAACGAATACGATGTTAAACTTTAGCTTTAGCCTATATCCTGTTGATATTTCTAATTATACTAAAGCACGATAGCATTTCTGGAGGTATAGCGTAAAATGTATTCTTATTTCAAAGCAGCCCCATTGTCAGACGAAATATAGGGCGACAACCCCGCCATGCACTTAACTTAGGCTTAGAACTAAACTGATAAACAGCTCGAAACAAAATGATAAAGTTAAACAAGTAAATTATCTTTAAAAATTGTTGATGTACAATTCAAAAATACTAGTTTTTTGTTGAAAGTGTTTGTCTTGCGGATAATTTCAAAATACATCATTTTTAACAAAACATATTTAATTAGTTACTTCCTCAGTTCAACACTTTCTCCAAACTGGATTGACGACAGCTCTAAAATTAAAATCAGGTTATAGTTCTTGTTTTTTTCTGGTGTTTCTGGTGTTTGACAAATAAGGCAATGGAGGAACACTTTTGGCGAAAAAGTGCAAATAAGTAAAGTGCCCAATGGACAATGGCCGGTAGTCTGCGGATCAAATTTTGAAAAAATACGTAAAATGTATACCCACACCTAACCAAACAAAGTGGTATAAAAAACGATGTGGATGGAATCGTTTACCATTTCCAGATTTAGAAATGAACTGGCTGCAGAATAATAGGCCCCTTATTTGCTGTACAGGTATATGGCGACATGCCTTATAGAGACAAATTAAGGAGTTACTGCTTAAGCAATAGATTCACAATTGTATTTAATAGTACAGGAAATAAAAAAAGTTAGCATGGCTGTATGATTTAAAAAAACACGAACGCCTATACTTAACAACAGGCAAGTGTTTTTTATCATATAGACATGTAAGACAAATTGGTGGGTTGGTTTGCAATTTGTTACTTAGGTTTTAAAAGGTTTACCACTATCCCTGTCCATGCAAAATGACATGCTTAATAAAAATAATATATGTGTTTCATTTATTAAAGGTATTTTAACTTAAATACTTAATAAAAAACACTGCTTTAGAACAAGTTTTTTTTTTTTTTTTGATTGACCGACTTCCCAAATGGCGCGTGGGCATGTCACATGAGCGCTATATTCGAATCCGTAACTGAAAATGACGATATTTTAAGAACAAATGGAGCAGTTGCACCAGCATAACACATTAAAAAATGGTCTTTAATTGTCTTTTAGAAGCACCCCCAGCATTATTAAAAGATCTCTGCTTGCGTTGCGTAGTGGACTGGACTGGGTGCGCAATTAACTGATAATCTAATAATACCTTTAAAGCATTCCACTTGATTAACTTATTTTAAATTGTACAAATACGTCTATCAACCAATAATTTTAAGACTTGTATAAATCTCGTGCAATTTTTTTTAGCAAATCAGTATCTGTAAAAGCGTATAGGGTTTATTGCATTTTCAGTTATAATTTCTATTTTTAATTCGACGCCTACTATCCCAGAACATACTGGTTTGTTGCAGAGCGGATCCTGTAGCTATTCTTTACGCCCAACAAGTTTTCGATCCCACGTTTTTAAAAATACCGATTTACATCAGACGCAACGTAAGACGCGAACACGCAGGTAATAATAGTGGGCTGATGTTCAGATTGTTTTACGTACTGCTTACTGCTTATTGCCAGAACGTTTTCGCAGCTTAAGAGAGTGGATTTTTTTTACATAAAGCAAATATTGAGTTTTGCCAAGAATAAATATTTGTTAACCTAAGTACAAACAAAAACTCAAACTGAAAAATCACCTAAGTATAGTAGTATCGGAAACAAACATTACGGAAAAATCAAATCGCAGGAATTAAACAATAGCCTATAATATGCTACAAAAGCCTATATTATTTAATTATTAGCTTTTTGCTAATCCTTTATTTAAAAGACAGAGAAATTATTGTTTGATCGGGCCATGACGTGCGAATTATGTTTGTTTACCAGGCCTGGATGCAAATTGTGGACACTTTCAAACTCTTGCTGCAAATTTGTGGGTTGGCAGTTGCAGACCGACTATAGAAAATGTAAACTATTTTCCAGATTGTTTTAGAAGACCAAAAGCGTTTGTTACTACTTTCAGCGTAAAGACGTTCTTTGTATATAGTCAATAGTAGAGAAGGAAGCTGGTAATAAAATTTCATTTCAGATTTAGATGATACAAAAAGGGACGCAGAAATTAAAATCACTGTATATCTCAGGGGTAGCCAACACGTTGATCGCGACATTTCACCTGGTCGATCGCGTCGAATATGTGTTACGTCATTACAGTAGCTCGCACGCAAGCGGAACATTAAAATGTTCAATTGTTGTTTGGACAGGCCTAATCAAGCGTTCTTCGACTTGAACAAACCTCCATTGCTGGCTTGAAATGCAATAAACGCTCAAAATGCTTAATAAGTGTTCTTGTGACTTTTTTACTAAACCAGTCGATAGCGAGTCTCCAAAACATATTTCAGTCGATCGCGATCAAACATAGGTTGGCTACGCCTGAATATCTTTAGAGTAGACAGGAGTGCTGTCTGACAAAGACAGGTAATCAAGTGAAAGTCATAACACCTTATAACTTGCTTCTAAAGTGTTTAAATATCTAATAGTAACTTAAGAGAGGCGAGAAGTCAGGTTAAAACGCTACCGCTCCAATATAATTTAGGTATACAGATTAAGGTTTGAGCAAACACAAACTAATGATTTTAAAGTTAATGATTACATTTATTTTGGCAAGTAAGTACCACCATCAAAATTTACAATCACAAACGTTTTTTAAAGACCCAGGCTATTTTATCGCATAATTACAAAAAGAGTCAGGCTGGCAGGTAACTGCTAAATATTTTTGTAGGAATATTGTTAAATGGCGGATTATTTAATGCGGTTAAGGTAGTACACTTCGAAGAAGAAGTGTACATTTTAAACTTGTTTTTAATAAAGCCATGTGGAAATTGTTGGATAAAGTTTAATTGTTTTGATATTGCAATAGACCCATTGTTTGGCTGTAAAGAAACGTACTTCAGCGTTCAACCATTGACTTATATTTAGTTCAAACCAAACTTAAGTTTAGCCTTTGGGATACATCAAACTCCCAATATTGTAATTTGAAAACACTTTATTGTTTTGTGGTCTACACACACACTGACAGCTGCGCCTTACAAACCAAAGATAGTGTTTCTTGTGCACTGTTTAAACATTAAAGTTCAGTTAACAAAATGCTAATTCAAATACAAAACGTTTAAAATGTGTCGGTTAACTCCTATAATATAATCAATAAAAAATAGATAGATTGACTAAAACAAATCGGCCGCGAGCCCGCGATATTTAATGGCCCGCTATTACAGAATATTTGGTGTTGACGTTTTGATAGCGGGTCCTAACGGGGTCAATGGGTCATATTATGCCGCCTTTTGAATATTTAATTTTATAAATTAAAACAACGATTTGCGAATCGTCAGCCAAACATCTTTAACCAAATTATTATTTTTGTTTTGGGGAGGGGGGATACTACAACTATTGTAAAGGTGTTCATGTAAATATGGCGCGATACTAAATATTGTTAGGATGTTTCGGCGATTCCATGCTAATCTTGCTCAGAAAAGTTAAAACACAACTAAGAGTTACGGTTCACGCAAAAAGTTTTTCCTAATGAGCTCTATATCAAGCTGGCAAGTTTACAGTATAATATTGATGTAAACTCGCCGTTTGGTTATCCGTAAGTGCATAGTCTTTTAGAGAAGCCCGACGAAATCATATAAATGCAAAATTGTATTTACGCTTGTCAACCTTCACAGACAATCGAAAGAACCCTTACACGTTTTTCGACCCGCCACTTGCACCTAAAACGCATCCAAGATAAAAAAATGGCGCAAAATCAGGTGGAAAAAATGAGCTGGATGTGGCCAGCGTGACAAAACGTGTGGTGAATCCGCCGAAACATAGTAAAACCGACCACATTAACTGCACGGCGCGCTATTTCGCTGATACTTCAGGGCAGAGGTTATCGCGAAAGTTGTAGTATATTTTACTACACGTGACAAGGGCTAAAAGGGAAGACGTGCGCCTTATGAATAGGTTTCAACACAAAAAAATATGCATTTTAAAAGCACACAACCCCCGTTTATTTTTAGTTAACACGACGGACGGTTTGCTTCCTCGGAAATGTTAACGTATTTAAAACTTCTATAAATTGAAAACCTAAAGTTAAATATAGCATTTTGGGTCAACTTTAGTATGAAGGCAAGCATGTACCAATAAACCCTTTTGAACCTCTAAGAAATTTGTCCATTTAAACCAGGGGTTCCCAACTTTTTACTCCGTGGTCACCTTAAAAATAATGATAAATCAATAGCCCCCCTACTTTTTCGACCTTTTGAAAAAATTTACAAACGTTATTTTAATTAAAAAATAGTAACCGGTAGTTAAAATGATAAAATGATATAAATACAACACAGATAACTTTCACCACACTTTCTTCTTTTCGCAGGGGTAACCATTGCGCAAATTTCAAAATATTAATATTGATAAATCTTAATGTAAAACAAAGAAAGCAAACTCAGTATAAAGAAGTAGCTTATTGCTGTACTAGTATTTTTATTAAACTTTATGGCCATGGACCCCAGGTTGGGAACCTCTGATTTAAACTGTATGTTTAAGCACCGTGAACCAAGTAATCGTTTAAATAATATTCACATAACTTCCTAGTTTGCCTCGTTGGCAGTTTTTTGCTACATCTGGGCGAAATTATATATAAAAATTTAAATTTTGCTCGCACACTAACTGCGGTTATTCCCATCCAATTTATTTTCAAGAAAGGTGTCACAAAAATTAACTTTTCCAAGTTTTCTTAAGACCGGCTAGTAATTTATGTGTCATTAATATTTTTCAAAAAACAAACTACACCATTTGTAACCTCTTTGGCTATTTTTTATGCGCCCTTGGTTTACGCAACTTTGGACACCACAGAGCTGCGCAAGGCGTGTGTAATAGCAACATACCAGACATTCAAGTCACTTGTTGCTGCACTTTGTTTGGCATGAGCCGCTGACGGCACTCGAAGGCGACAACGAGCCGCTATCTCCCGCTGGAATGGCGTCTTTCGGTATGCAAAATCATTCTTCGCGAGATATTTTTTTAATGACGTAATCAGTAGTGAAATTTAAGCGTTTCGTTCCGAACTAAAGTAGGGGGAAGAATTAAATGCAATTACAAGGTGTTTTGTGTTAATAATATATATCAAGGTTAATTGCGAAACACCAAAAAACACGCACGCTCTCCAAAAAATAAAACAAAAAATTACTAAACATAAAATACGCAAACCTGTGTACGTTACATTTACCATGACTAAAGCCCTTAACACCCCCTAGCGTACGCCCCCAACATGCCGATATGGCGCCTAAGTGTAATCCAAATCATTCCAAGGCACGATAAGAAAAGTGCAAATTCATGGCATTGTAAAAGTGCAGTAAGGTGCGCCCTTGCTTCAACGCCCGAATGTAGTCGTCTCGTTTACACAGTTTTAGAAACTTCGAAAGGAAAGCTGAAATTATATGTCGCGGAAAATAATGGTTTAAAATTATTTAAGGGTGAATTGCTCTTGACTATTATGAATTATACTGATCGTGCTATAAACAGTTACGAGATCGTGCTATGTAAAATTACGCTAAATAAGTCATTTCGCTTAGTACAAGTCATTTCGTAGCATGACGAGCAAGAATTCGATCGACGTATTATCAGCGAGTCCTACACGAAAGTATTCTCGGTGAAATCGGAATAAATAAATTTAAATTCCTAAGATTAATTTAAACGCGAAGGCAAAGAATATTTACCGAGAGCTGTACGCCAAATGTAGCTTACAATCCGAAGCGTAAGATATCGAACCGACGCGTTATTAGCCGTGACTCACACATTTAACCCTACTGTACGCCTCTATTCGTTGCATCGCGAGTAAATAACCGTATTCAATGTGTCACAGATCGCGTGTTACTACAGGATCACGTGTTTTTGCGTTCTGAGTTACGCAAGACAGGTTACGACGAGTTGAGCTCGATAGTACGCTTGAATTCCCGGCGCAATAAAATCGACATATAAATAGAATATGCTTTGTTAACTTTGGCGGCAAAGCAAAAAAAAGCATTTTTTCAAGCTATTAATGCCGCTAACCTACCGTATAAAACAAGTTTCTCTACCTAATTAACATATACTGTCTTCAATGCAGGATTTACCCTTCTTTTGCAATGGCCATACCCCGCTATTATTAACTGCAGGTTGGATAATAAGTTGCGTTTGCGTCAGACTTACTGTTGTAGTTACGTAATGAATAAATCAGCAAGTCCAAAATACGTTAATTGTCTCACCTTAATATTTTTGTAATGATGATAGGGATAAGACTAAAATACTAAGTTATTAATAACATTTAAAGGGTTTGTTAAGAAATTACCAAGTATAAAAAACTTTGTCCAAATCTGCCATCCAATTTAAAAATCAGTTTATTCAAATCAGCCACCCTATCAAATCCGGAAATATTGTCTTTGAACAAAGTCGCAATGCCATATGCTACAGTCTAACCCTAAGAAAGTAAATATACGGTATCGCTTGGTTTCAGTTTGTAATCGATCCTACAGCTATAAGAGCTTTACGAAATACTAGGAAAGTGCCTATTTATAATAGTTTATAACGACTGCAACATTTACAAAATAAAAATATTTCACTGCGCTTACTGCAACATTTCCTGCCCAAGCATCTACTCTACAGTTTTCATAGTTCAACTCTACAGTTTCCATAGTAGATGCTTGTCTTTGATACACTGCAATTCGTTACTTTAAAGAAACTACCTCTGGTATGATCCTAAAAGGCCTTTAGCGTAACTGCATTTCGATTGATTTCCGCGCCAAATGTGCCTCCAGCCTTCCAAGCACCATTTAATAGCCACTATACGACCTATAGGTCACGCGTTTCTTCAGAACAATTGTCTGCCCCAAACCTGAATTCAGAACACCGGCGCTGGAACAGATAAAAAATACGACAGGCTGCGTGTCATGTAAGGGTTATAAATTTGTTTAGTTAGACCTTTTTCAGCTAATATAGCCTTAATGGAAGACGTTATTGCGCATTTTAGTTTGCGAAATCGCAGTTGGTACACGTGCTGGACTCAACCCTTTTCACCTTGTAGTATTTTCAATTAGCGTAATCATGTCGCGTGGAGGAATGGCGTGCAGCCGTTAGGTTATCTCTGAAGAATATAAACAATGCTTGATTTCGTTTGTACGTTTCGGGCAACAGGTAGAGAAACCATGTACCTGAAACTTACTTCTCGCGTTTAAATCGTCAGCTTCGTCCTTAACCTGTAGTGGCTTACCGGCAGGTGCTCGGATGAATGGGATTGGTAAAAACAATCACATTGTTTCGGTGCTCACCGGTCGCGTAAGAACCAAGATAGCAACCGGCTATAACGGGCGGTGCGAGCGCTGAGTAACAGCCAGCTGCCGCTCTATATAAGCGCGGCGTGATCCCCGAATTCACATATTTCGAACGCCAATCAACAAGCGACATCGGTAACCGCAATAACGCGTGAGTTTAATTCGCATATCTTCTATTCTGATCCACAGAAGTTTTTCGAACAAAAGCAAAGAAATAAAAAGTTTTGTAAAAGAAAATGTCGAACTGCTGTGGATGGCGAGTTCTGTTGCTCCAATGTTGCACTTGTCTTTGTCTACTGGCTCTACTTAGTGCTCAACCCATCGGCGCTGCCGCAATTGGTCGCGACCTCGTCTCAAAGCTTCTCGTCAAAAGATCGCCGAAGTCCTTTCATTTGTGCAGGTTGCGGTTTGGGAGCCTCTACGCGATTCCAGCTAAAAGAGGGTTTTTCTACAAAGACGTTAAACTCGAACAAGTTGCGAAAAAGGACCTCACAAAGTACACGTGGACCTGTCGAGAACAGCCTTGTGGCGATGCAACCAGCTCTTGTTGGACGCTGGAGTTTACAAGCGACAACAAGTCGTGGCTTTGGACTTCATCGGGCAAGGTGAAACGGAAGTTTAGTGGTACAAACCAGGACGTAATGGTTCAAAAGCGAAACCCGCTGCTCGGTTTTCAAGTTTTGTCGCCACAATCGCAAACCGAGATGGTTTTTTCAAATGTCCACTCTCAGATTAAATCGATAAAGACCGCTTTGGCCAGCTCCAAAGATTCGCAGTTCTCTCTAGAAGAATTGGTTTGATTTTTATTGCATTTGCCACGAAAAACGAAAATTTGCTCGTTCCTTTTTGCACTTTTTACTATCGCATTGAGAGATTTTATTTATTTATTTATTTTTATAGAGATTTTTTATACTATTTTTTACCCGCCTTTTTATCAAAGTTCTTTGTAATTGCATTGATGCTCAATAGTACATTATGTCTTTGTGACATGCGCGCAGCACGTAACAAGTATTCGTGACATTTGATCACTCCCGCAACCGAGCGGGGAGTGTAAATAAGGCTATTTCCGAGCAACCTGTTATACCTTCGTAAATATTCAATTTCAATGAAAGAGTAGAATGTGACAATACCCGCACTTTTAGTTATGTCAATGCTTAGAGCGACGTATCAAATCGTAAGCGGTTTCACACAATAATGATTTTATTCGTTTGTTTTTATCGTATTGATGTTTTCCTTGGTGTGGCAAAATATATTATTATTATAGCATCTGCGATTTGCAACTTTACTCGCTCTTTTGTCCTTTTGAAACTTAATAAATTTTTTTTTACTGCATTAAGTTGGTACGGAAGCTATCGATTTCTTCAATGATGAAGTTTTAGTCAATAAATCGTTCAACGATCAACAACAAGCTGGCAGTGTAGTACGTTTATACAATCCAGACTTAGGCTATATCAGTGCTTCACAACCTTTCTCAGTTCGCGACCCACACTGATATTTGACAAAACTAATCAAAAATAAATTAATGAAAAAAGTAAATACTATATCAGTTATAATGCAACTCAACACATCTAACTGCTACATATTTGTTACATTGTAGCATCATGTTACGTTATAAAAATGCAATAATTTTCCGATCTAATACAAAACTGTAACATTTAGAAATACTTCGCGACCGACCTGAAAAGGCTTCGCTAACCACTGGTTTGGAAGCACTAAACTTTAACAAGTTAAATTTAGTTAACATAAAAAGCAAAAGTCAAAAAACTGTTAAGATGGATTCATAGGAAATTAACGTTCAATGAATTTCTTGGTGTGAGTCTAATATTTGATATTTTACTTTAAACCCGGTGCAAAGTGCTGAAAAAATACAAATTTCGCTTAGGTGATCTGTTACTTGAAGATTGGAATAACACGATAACTTTTAAGTTTAATGTCGAATATAGTTGCATTGTTACACCATTGAAACTAAACGGACGTAGAACCCCATGGGTGTCAAGACTTAACGACTCCAATGAAAAGCCATGAATGGCGACAATGTCGTATATGCAGATATGGTCGTCATGATGACGTCATAAAATGACGACATGTGATTGTGAATACATGCTTAAAATTGCTTCACGTGTGCGTGTCGTTTAAAACAATTTAAAACTGCGGATTTAAGAAACGATTTGAGAATAACCATATTTTTCAGTATTTACTAGAAGTGAAATGTAAAAATCGCGATTGTCTTCTATTCCATTACTAATGAAGTTTACCACTAAATTTTTTTTTATATTGCTGGGAAACATTTAGACACATAGGAACCAAATAGAAACACGGAAAAAAACGACAATCAAACGTAAGACATAAAATTAGTTTAGTTGTAGGTTTAGCAGTCAAGTAAAAAATGAAAAAAACGCAAACTCAAGGAAACAAAGAGAAAAAAGACAAATGAGAGAACAATAAAAGAAGGCAGTTCAGTGACTTGTGTTGTTATGACGCTGCGTGATGCGATGTTATTGTCCGATTTTGGGCAACATACGGGTAACCAGGGCTGCGGAGTCGGTTAAAAATAAAACCGAGTCCGACTCCCGAGTCCGACTCCGGCCAAAAAAACTAAACCCGAGTCCGACTTCGGTCAAATATGCGAATTTGTCGAGTCCCGAGTCCGACTCCAGCAAAACAAACCGACCCCTCGAGTTCCGAGTTCCCAATCCGACTCCAGCAAAACAAACCGACCCCTTGAGTCCCGGGTCCCGACTCCGACTCCGCAGCCCTGCGGGTAACTACAAATTGTTTGAACTTTTGTAGATGGTATTTTCTAACACCTACGAAATCGTCCACACTGAGTTTGAAGTATAAGTGTCTATCCGGGCAAATTTGGTGAAGTAAATGTGTGGTAAACATATTAGCACGTTGTATGTGGAAAATTGTAGTTTATGGGCCTTGTAAATCCCAGGGATGTACATATTGAAGCAAAATAAAAATAGAAATGGCTTTAAACAAGCATAGATTCCGGTTTACAACTCCACACAGGTTAAACGTGATGTACCGCTTATGTTGCACTTGCAGAAAGAATATGAAACTTGGCATGGAGGAAAACATTTCTCCACCTAATCGCAAGTATTTAGTTATTGCTTATAATGAGGCAGTTTACTAAATTTACTAGTTTACCGCGTTTTTCCATCAAACCCTTGACGTGAAGTTGTCTTGCTATAATTTAAATAGCACTTGACATGGGCAATGATGACTTGTAAATTGACTTGCCATTGTTAACAACAACTTGAATTTTGTTAAAAATGTCTTGAACGAATGGCTCGATGGGAACTTAAGTTATTTTCAAATTACTTGTTATCAAACACAGGAAATTAATTTGTAATATTTCCAATTTAATATTGCACGCTATCAACCATATAATAAGAATAATTTACTAATAATTTTAACCGTTTCTATTTGTTAATGATTTTAACGGTTTCTGTTTGTTAACACTTTTAAAAGTTTATTAATGCGTAGGTAAACCATTTATCAGTTAAAGAACAATTAAAGTACAACTTAATATCGCTGGTGAACAATTTAAGGAGATCTAAACGTTTGGTATTAAAACTGTAAATGTCGAAACAATTGCTTTTTTAATTTGTAGTTTGCATTATTTGGGCCTTAGAGCAGAGGTTCCCAACCTGTGGGCAATGGCCCCCTAGGGGCAATCCATACACTAAGCTTAATGAAATGGTCATTTCATTGCTCTTGCCTTTCCCATAAACATATCGTTGTGAATGTGGGTTTCAACATTTTATGTGGACAAAGCAGCGCAGTGTCTTGAATATTCAATATGATATGCGGCTGGCTCTTTCCACCACTAAACCAGCAATTGAGACATTATAGAAGCAAAAACAAGCTCAACCATCACATTAACTAAATACTATAGTTAATGTAGGCTACTATCATGTTTATTGTGTGTTCTATTTATATCAATTTATCATTCTAACTGCCGATGACTGTATAAACCAGTTTTTAATTAAATTTGCGTTTCTTAATTTTTTTAAAAGTTTGAAAAAATAGGAGGGGGCATTGATTTTTCCAAATTTTTAAAGGGACCGCTTTATTGTTAGTCGAATGGTTTTACCGCTGATACTTCCAAGGAAATATGATGTAAATCGACATATAAGTTGCAATCAGGGTTTAAAGCAATATAAGTTCGTGTCCGTCACCGGGTAACAGCGGGCTGAAAAAGGCCAAAGTGAAAGAGAGGATATCAGCTGGAATTAAAGTCAGTTGGAATTAAAGTCAGTTGGAATTAAAGCAACACAAACTTAATTGAAGAGCAGAAAGCTTTGGCTTTAATCAAAAAGCTTGTTTTTTATTTTAATCGTTACACAAGTTCTAACCCCACCCATTCCTCACTTTCGATCAGGCGCGGATCTAGGATTTTAGTTTGGGGAGGGCCATGAATTTTTTTGATATGACGTCACAATTTTTTCAGATATGACGTCACAAAAGTATGCCATTGCGTGACGTTATAATTCAGGTAAAAATAACATCGGCTATCCGAACAAACGAACTCGTGCAAAATACCATTATTAAGGTTGTTAAACAAATCATTCCGCGTAGGGCGAAAAACAGATCTTTTAAAGCACGAAAAAGTAATAAGGTTAGCCTCTGCAGTTGGCCGGTTTCGTAGTGCGACCCGGTATGAAGAATATAGCTGAAAGAGGCTACCATGTCTATTGTCTACACATCTTGCTTTTCCCCGAAAAAGCGAAAGGCTTAAACTAGACCTAATTAGACTTAAACTAGACCTAATTGAAATGTTTTGACAACAACTAGTTTTCAAAAAGTAAGGAAAGTCGTTGCATTGATTATACCTGATGTAATTTGTTACTTTCGTTTTTAATAAAGTAGCACCATTTTTATATAGGGGGTAAATCTGATATTCATTTTTGTTAAAAGGGTAAAGCATACAAAAAAGGTTAAGAACCCCTGTTCTCAAGTGAACGCAGTTTGTAAGTTATTACATTCTATTTGTGATGACATACCCAAATATTTCTCTTGATATTTTAACCGTTGGTAATGGTCCCTTTTGCAGTAGAACAGGGTGGAGTTACCACAACTGAATGAAGACATTAAACAACAACGCCCGTATAAATGACTGATGAAATTTCGTATTTGTATAAATACAGGCTACGCATTTTATATATACTTTTACAGCCTTGCTCATCCAAATTCCGATTAGGATTACTACAGATTCTTTTGGATTGCGTGGATTGGGTGTATAAGTTTTGAGTAACGTTACAATGGTGAATCATTCCGAAAAACGTTCACAAGTTAATTATTGTCGGGGGAGAGTATATAGTATGGAAACGGAAGTGGGCAGAAAGCAAACATTTTTGAGTAATAAAATCCGCCATCAATTCTTTAAGAAACTGCCCGCAAACCATTTATCCAAATGTTCATCAACTCCTTAACGTTCTCTGTGCTTTACCTGTTTCCACTGCCGAGCCTTAGCGAGTATTTTCAAAGTTAAATACGACTTTGACAGCAATTTGTACCACAATGTCAGAGGAAAGGCTGGAATCCTTGTTATTGCTATTTGCTACAAACACACCGCGATAGAGTTCCGAAACTGGAATAAATTATTATTGCATTTGCAGATAAGAAGTCAAGAAGAATAAATCTTCTCTTGTGAAAGGCGAACTTCTGTTTTGGGGCATTGCTTCTCTTTGTATACCGGGTACACCTAAATATGTTTGTTTCCTATGATTTGCACACATTTCGTTGATCTATTCTTTTTCGTTCATCAATTCAATTAAAAGCTTTAGTTATCCAATGTTTTGGTGTTGACTTGTTACAGCAGTGGTTCTCAACCTGGGGGTCGCAAAGGGCTGTCTGGAGTGTCGCAATGTATAATTTCATAAAGGAAATAATCTTAAGAATTAGGCAATATGAACTAACAGTTTAGCAGTATAGAAGGAGCAAAAGAACCACCGGTCTAACATTTGTCTTTGTGCAGCTTTAGCTGCAGTAAACCTGTCGCGTTTATGACGTCACCATTACACTTTTCAATTAATGAATCAAGCCTAGCTTCAGTCAAACGATGCCTAATAAAAATGAATGGACGCTCAAACCAGGATTGCCAGGAGGCCTAAAATTTGAACCAAAAACAATAAATTGTCCTAATTTTACTGCTGTGTCCGACGGTTTGCAAATCATTAGGACAGTAAGCTTTCTGCCCTAATTTGGCCAAATTTATTTGAAACATTGTGGGATGAAGTAAAACCAAGGGCTCACGAGGCCTACAAACTTTGTTTATACCAACTTTAACAACGTTAATTGAAAAATTGTTCGCGCTTCGCGCGATTTTAATGCTTTTCTGCAATAATTTTCTGCAGTACTGAAGTGTCAGGTGTAGTATAGGGCGCTTTAGTTCCAAATCGAAATTTAGGCCAAGTAACAATAAAATTTGTGCTAGGTTTACAATAGGTTACAGGCAAAGTATTTCTACTTTTCAGCGGTCATAACATTTTAAATAGCCTTTTCCAAAACATCCACAGAATACCTGTAATAAAATTTTGGTCTTGCCGTTTTGGCAAAGAGAAATAGAATTTACAGAAAGCTTTATTATTGCACTGCTATTAACGACTAACCGTTTTGTAAATTTGTAAGGGATTTTGGCAGTTACTTCCATGGATTCCCTTTAGTCTCGCACTAGGTTCATGCTAAATATTATTTCACCTAAAATGTCAATATCTGGCAACCCTGGCTTAAACCGTTTAGCTTGTTGTGCATAGCAAATTTTGGCCAAATTTTGATACAATCCTAAACAAGATTTTTTCCCTTTGGAATTTTGCCAATTTTAAAATGTGTTTTTTATTTACTCAGTTTTATTTATCATACGCTATAATTGAGGAGTCGCGCAAGTTGTCGAAAACTTGAAGGGGGTCGCGAGAACAAATATGTTGAGAACCACTGTGTTACAGAGAATTCAATTGTGTTTGAATGACGTTAAATGGAGTTCTATCAAGTATCACAAAACAGGGTTTCGTTGGTTGAGTGTTCACGGTTCCGAATTGTATTAGACGAGTCCATTGTTATCTCCGGATGGTGATTAAAACTTAAATTATTTGTGACGTCATAAACACGTTTGGTTCACTCAGACCAATGTCATTATCACAGTTGTTAGACTGGTCGTGATTCTGGCTCTATCTGCTTTTTGGGGTGGGTTTACAAGTACACGGCGACCCCGCCTGACAATCTCTTGCGACTCCCTTTGTGGTCCCCAGGTTGGGTAAATCATAAATTATTTATTTAATTCATAAAATTTAAAACATGGCATAACTTGACTCCGTAAAATGCAATTTGTGACGGCATGCTGGAGTAAACCGCTTTTTTGTCAGGTTTGGGTTCGGTACATGTTCGGTTTCTCTCAAAATATTCGGTTCAGTTTCGGTTGGGCTCCTCAAAATCTTACGAAAAAGGGTTCAGGTTCGGATACTCTTCGGACCAAACCTGAACCAGAAAAGTCAAACGGTTGGACTCCCTGTTCTAAACTAAAAAATGTCTTAACAAAACAGGAAAATAACAAAAAACAAAATATTCCCCCAAAGCGCGCGAAATTTTTGCAGTTAAATTGGTAAAATTAAAAAAAATCATCTTTTGGAAGGATGTGTCCTGGTACCCTATGCAAAGATCTTCCTCAATTGTACTAGATTGTTCTGGTGTAACATAATCTAATTTGGTCGTAAAAAGGATCAAATACAAAGTAAGGGGTACGAGGAAGTCAAAACCGTACAAATTTCGGGCGCTCTTTCACTATTGTACGTGAAAATTAATAAAAAAAAAAAATTCTTAAAATGCCGCATCCACAACGCATATTGTTTGGGTTAGGGTGCGGGTTAGCGTTTGGGTGAGGGTGGGTCAAGTTATTATTAATAATAGGCATAATATTACTTGACCCACCCTCGCCCAAACGCTAACCCGCACCCTAACCCAAACAATATGCGTTGTGGTATGCGGTATTATTATTTTTTTGTTTTTGCATAACTTTTCACGTACAATAGTGAAAGAGCGCCAAATTTCGTCCTGGGCCATATTTTTCGCTTACGTATCTATTCAGTGGTAATTTTTAAGTAAAGCATATATTAGATTAACTTGTTTGCTAAACAGCAGGAAACGCTGGATGTCCTGATAAAAACGAATGACTAAAATATAAATGCTGTTTATCAGTCCTTTTCTTGATTCACTGGCTATATGTGTTCATTCAATGTCTATATGTGTTATGCTCTAGTACAGGGGTGTCAAACTCAAGTCTTGCTGAGGATCGCATGACATAGGCCCACATTAATTACGTCAACGGGCCTCAATAACAGGCCTAAGAAACAAAAACTGTTTTATCATAAGTACCATTTAAGGTATGTGAACGGAGTTTAGTTGCACTTCTTAAGCTTTTTAATGTCTGAGGAGCTACAAGACCTCTAAAAACGTTGTGGCGCACGTGTTGAGCGAAGCGAACGCGAATTTTGTTTGGGTATATGCCAATATTTAAGGTAGCCAACCGTAGGCGCTGAAAATTGTGGATTTTTCAAACGAAAAATAGTGTTAAATCGGCAAACCCATCCTGTAAACACAGAATTTTGAATTTTCGAACGGGTTATGTGAGCTCCGAATGTGTAATTGTATATTTTGGCCACTATAAGGAAAAGGCCGCATACTGAAATTAATTACAGTGAAATATTTTCAGTTTATGACACCGTTATCAGTGAATTGCTGTATTTGCACCCTATTTCGATTACGTGAATGGTGTCTGTAGAGTAACACAAGCTGTAGAGTCGTTCCATTTTTCTCGGGCGCAGTAGAACTCGGAAATCAGACTCGGGTTGCTTTTACCCGACTTCGCAGTCCTCTTTAAAATAGCATCAAACGACACCATTCTTGCTTTTCTAGGCTTTGGCACTGAGAGAAGTTATGCTACCATGTATTTTTCTCATACACTTTCGTTGCTTATAGCTGTTTTATATGTAGGCCTACATTGGACAATACTGGGTAAGTTTCGTAAAATTGAATTATTGATAAAATAATTCGTAAAGCAGTCCAGTTGTCGGTTCAACAATTTTTTAATTTGTTTTGCAAAAAATAAATGGATCAGTTCAAAACAGTTTTAAATTGGACTATTTATAAACCGAACAATTTATTAAACAATAAAATTATAGATATCAAAAATCATATAAGGGGACTTTTTGTCTATTCCCCTTTATTGGTGGCGCTATTTAGCAATTTTTTTCTTATAGGGGCGATTATTTGTTGTGGTTTTACTTTTAGTTTAACCCCAAAAATACAATGAATTTTCTACACACATTTAATAAATGTGTTAATACCGTTTGCTTTGAAAGGATAAAGTGCACCTTTTATCAAAAAAACGTGGTTTATTTTGACAAACGAATAGATTTCCTTTTTGTGACCACTTTTAACATTTATTTTTTTTAATGAAAATACTTTGAATTACTTTTTTGTTACCGGATGTATCTAGTTGAAAACACATTTAAAAAAACAAACCCATGGATTGTTGCAAAAGATTAAAAATCTCGCTTTAAAGTAAAGTTTATATTGGAAGTTCTTAAAAATTAAAGAACATGACTTCTGTTGTATCATGTCCCCACATAAGTTCTTTTAAGGAAACACACGGCCTTGAACCGTTCAGAATTACTCAGAAATGGCTGGTTCATTGCAGTACAAATGAAGCCAGACAGGTAACTATAATACAACTTAAACCAATGACCTTACCTGGATTTTATAAATTATGTAAAACATTTGGTAAATAAACAGAGGCTTCACCTTTTTGCACAAAGCTTTAGGTTCCCAATCTCTATGAGTGGTTCCCAATCTCTATAAATATTTCCTGTAACTCCGGCTAAAATATTCACCAAGTGTTTTTACTGCAACAACACAATAAAATTACAACAGCCCCTATTAAGAGGTGACAAGACAGAAAAAACCTTCTTGACTTGTTGCTTCTAACCATACACAAAAAGTATCAAGAAGCTAACCAAAATAGAGAAAAATTGGAATCCCCAAAAATTGAATCATCTTGTGACACTTTTGAGCGATGGAAATGACACCCCTTTTTTTAACCGCTGACTTAGCCATAAACTGAAATTACATTAACACCTGTCTATAAAGTATGGCTAATCTTGCTAATGCCTGGCCGAATAATCGGGTTGACTGCAACTAAGGTCAAAAGTGCATCCCGCTACTATATTTTATAGAAAAAATTGAAAGAAAAACGTGCCATACTTTTTTTAGTGGAACAACACTATGTTTAATTTTTGCAAGTTTAATAATATCTTAATGATTAGGTAAGAAAAACTGCATCAAAATAAAAAAAACTAAGTTATTACTGTGGTTTAATAGCTAATATTCAATATGAAAACATATAATTCACATTATATCTTTAAGGTACGCGCAAGATCATGTGCCTGCAAAATCTGCAAGACTTATGCTGGTCGTTTACACACTTGTCTGCATTGCATCTTTTTTGGTTGCTATGAAGGGTAGGGAAAATATTTTTTTGTTGTTTCTGAAATAAGAATTGGATTTTATTTAGCTAAAAACAAACACAACACAGAGGCTCCAGATTGCTATTTGCTGCAATTCATAATTTGAAGGTGTCTTTAAAAGTCTAACGTGTGAAAAGCTAATTAAAACTTACATCTAACATTTAACAGTAAAGAAACAAAAAGGGAAATGCATTTCGAGTATTTGCATTGCAGTATTTTAAATAAGTGAACAATAGTGCATATTAAAATATCTAATAAGATTGGCAAAACTTATAAAGTTTAACCATTCCAAAGCATGTGTTTTTTTTTAAATTCAAAGTGGTTTTTAGTACCTAATTTAGTATTATCTAAAACTGGCAGAGATCTGACTTTTGAAATACAATAAAACTGACTACCATTTCAAAAATATGTGCACTAATGGTGCCTAAATCCAGAAACAATTTTAGATATTTATCTTAGGAAACAGTGCAACTGAAAATAGTATAGGCATGAAATCCAAAATACTGTGAATTAATAACTTAAAACAACGTGGCAGGTAGTAAGTTGACAGCTTAACTGATGTTAGTGTGACCTCTGTTACGCCCTAACAACATATATCTAAACATTTTATGCATTATTTTATTAAAAATTGTTTGGTATATTAAAAACTTTTTTAGTATGAAAGTAGTAACCTTATTTTGCAAGAAACAAAAATTCCCTGGAACAACATATTAGTTATTATCAAATGTGTTCAACCAATTTAAGAAAGTCAGCCTTATAGTATTGCTTTACAATACTAAATAATTGCTCTTTATTATTATAAATGGATAAAATATAGTATAAAGATAACACTTTAGTATGACAGAAAACAAAAAACATTAACAATTTATTAACATGCATGAATATCTTTAGACATCATATTCATCACCATGCCCAAGACACTAACCACTTCCTTGCAATGGATCTGAGTTATGGACAAACATTTTGTTTCCACTGTCAAGATTACATATACGACAAGCAAGTTGAACAAATTGCACAGGTACGACAATTTATTAACACACACAGATACGAAACTACAAACTAAGTATTATTGTTTTTCTAAATTATTTATTATACACCATGAAAACAATTACAAAGTTAAATATAAACCTATTAACATTAAAATATTTATAAAAAATGCTATCTATTCACTATTAATTATACCAATGGGTAAAAATTACACTTGCCGGTGATAAATTTTAAATGAAAATCATAAGTTTTTTTTCCAAAATGTTTAGGCTATTTTTTACATTCAAAATTGTTCTTTTTTAAGACTTATTACCACGATTAATATGTAAATTGGTATCACTATATCAGGGGTTCCCAACTTGTTTACGATCTCATACCAATTGGACTCTGTACTGCCTCGCATGTAACTGTTGTAACTGTTATTGAACAATTTATTCTGATCTATGTTTAGTTTTTTCTACCAGCATTATTCAATGCTAATTGTAGCTTAAGCTATACAACAGTAGATGATATCTATCAAGAGCAATCATTTGACATAATTAAAACCCACTGTCCCACAGTGTTGTACGGCTTTTCAAAAGCAACTGTGCTCCTAGTTGACAATTGACATGACCTATATTTTGAAGATCGTAATGATACAAAACGACAAAAATAGTTATGTAACAATAAGAATATGTTTTGGGTATTTTTTTTTAAACAAAACCAGATAAACGAAATATAAAGTTGTTAATCTAGGTTTGAAAAACCTTTGTGTTTCGCGTACCACAGGTTGGGAACCGCTGCACTATATTCTAACTTTTTTACAGGAAGAGTGGAAGAAGGTTTGCAAAAATAATGGCTGGAGTGAGAGTTTGCTCAGCACGCTTCCCTATTGGGAACCAACAGGTGACAGCTGTACCACGTTTGGTTTATAAAGTTTGTATAAAACTAACATTTTTTTAACTATTTATATACAAAAATGACATATTATTCACTGAACATTGTGTTACGACACAAATTATAATTTTTTAACTCTCTAAAAATGATTAAATTTTTTTTTTAACTTTAAATACTGCTATTTAAACCATGAGAGATCTCTTTTGTGTTCTCCAAAGAAAATCTTTGTGATCTTTCAGGAGTTGAGTTGGAGTATCTCCGGGTAAATCCAAAGCGTAGAAAAGTGTCTGCTGATAGTTATGTTGGACTTCGAGGATTGGTCAATCTTGGTAACACTTGTTTTATGAACTGTATTTTGCAGGTAAATGGAAATTATTTTATTTAAACATACCGTTTGTCTTGTTTTTGAAATAACAATTTTTTGACCCAAAGTTGTTGGATCAAGTGCAGAATTATTATTTTAAGACATAATCAGTTATCCTAATGTTGCTTGTGAGATTTAGAAATGTGAACCTTTTAGTCATAGACACTAATTGGTATTTTTTATATTTTAGGCATTTGTGCACACTCCAATCTTGCGAGATTACTTTCTTGCCGAAAGACATGAGTGCGACAAGGAACAATGTCTTGTGTGTGAAATGACTCATCTTTTCCAGGTTGAAAAATATATTTTTGTATTATGAGCATTCTAAAAGATTTTACACAAATAACAATATTTCAGTTTTGTTTATTCTCAGACATTTTAGTTAAAACACAGATTAATGTATTTTCTTATGTTCCTTTTTAAGGAAACTTTAAGGAAGACTTTTAAACAAACTAAAAAGGCTGTACATATTAAACACATGGTCAGAAGGCAATCTTAAAAAAAATCTCTCATCGTAACCCGTAGCTGCATTTGTTGATACATATTGTACTTTTTTTCATTTTGGTAATACAAACACTGGTTCTAATCGTGTTTTGTTTTTATAGAAATTTTACGCTGGTGAGAGAACAGCGTATGTGCCATTCAGACTGCTCCATCTAGTTTGGACAAATGCTCGGCACTTGGCAGGTTACGAGCAGCAGGATGCTCATGAGTTTCTCATAGCAGCCTTAGATCTGTTGCACCAGCATTTAAGCGCAAGGTAACTGCTTTGTGTCAAGGTAAGTGCTAGGATTAAAAATATCCACAGTGCTTGAGTTAATTCCCAACTTGGTACACCGCTTGCACGTGTAGCTTACCTGTCAAAGTCACGATAACGCCAAAAGCTAGCCAGCACACAAGGTCAGCACAAAAATTTAACGACGAATAAAACATATTTAATTATTTATCCTGATTTTTTTAGAAATTTTTTTTTACCACAACGATAAGAATGGTCTATATTTACAAAATTAAAAACTATATTTAAAATTAAAAAAATATTAATATTCAATTATTCATATTCGCCATAATTTAGAAAAAAATCATTTACACACCGAAAGAACAAAAAAATTATTTAGCACTTCATACCTTCCCAACGATCCCACACATGACCTGGTGAAATTTGAGGATTTAGGCTTTTATCGCCGATAACTGATACGAATAGTCATAAGCTTAAACGCCTGTCACTTGCGAAATTTTACTTACCAAGGCACTTCTACAAACCTTATAATGCCATAGAAAGAACAAAAATTAAATATCAATTTTGAAAATATTTCATATTCAACATTTCCAATTTACTTCACAGACTGGGTATCTCTTGCTTTGGCTGAACTAAAATATTTAAAACGGCTTCTGTTCATTTAAAGGCATACTTTCAAGTTCTAATTCAGTGATTCTCAACCTTTTATAGCTTGCAGCAACCCTTCAAATTAATAAATAATTTTTTAGCACCCCACTGCAATTTTTGTTTAGTATTTCACTGAAATGCCACTATAAATGGAACCGGAATAACACAATCAACTTAAAACGTTTAGGAAAATGTCATATGATATATAAGTCTCTAATCGTGCACAAAAATCAGACTCTTAAAAATTCTCAAATACCTATCAGCACCCTTGAGCATTAGAAATGGCACACCAGGGCGCCGCGGCACCCCGGTTGAGCAACACTGTCCTAATTCATGTACAAAGCTTTTTATTTACCCAAGTTTTAAAGTCGTCGCAAATTATATTTCTACACCAAAAGAATAAAACGATAGCTTTGATTAAAACGTCTTTCCTTGCTTTGTATCAGCGTCGACATTTCGACCAATAACAACAACAACAAGGTAATAAGCGGGCGTCCGGCTTGCAACAGCACCGGAGACGAAGTGAACGGAACGGACGAGGACAGTAACGGGAGCGGGAACCCGTGCGATTGCATCATCGACCAAATCTTCACCGGCGGCTGGCAGAGTGACGTCACGTGTCAACGGTGCGGCGGAGTGTCCACCACGATCGACCCCTTCTGGGACATTTCTCTTGACCTCCCCGGTAAGTTTTAGAAACCGCGCTTTATTTTCTGCTTGTCATTTTTGATTTAGGATTACTCGATTAGGCAGCGTTTTGTAGTTGTGTAATGACTATAGGGCAAATATTTTTTGACTTGTCAAAAAAAGTCAATATTTTGTCAAAAGTTGCATGTTAGGGCAAAATTTGTCAAAATTATTTCGAGGTAAAATCGTTTAAAAAATGCACAAACATCGTTTGCAAAATTAACAAAGACTGTAATAAAGTATTTAAAAGGGTCGTTCAGTTTATTACTTTATCAAATTTAGTTTTTAATTACATCCAACAACATTTTAACTGCATTACATCTTCAATAGAGAAATATACGGTATACGAGCCGACAGAAATGAACCACGCAGGCCTAAATTATCGTATTAGGTTCAGTCAAAATTTCTCATGTTTTTTTTGGTCAAAATTTCTCATATTTTAGATAAAAAATATTCGCCCTTGTAATGACTTATGAGTTATGACTTAAGTCTTTTGGACAAATGACTTTGGTTAAAATGAACTGTTTATATTAAACAATTTTTTTTTATGTAAAATTGGGTTATTTATCTCAATTGTTGCACATAAAACAATTTGCTTGCTATATGTCGCGTTTATGTTATTTTTTACTTTATTGCCCATAATCGGACGATGTTCCCAGTTGTTTATTTTTATGACAACGACTTGACTTGCTCTAATTCCGACTTAACTGGGACTTGACCTAGCCAACATTTTACTTGGACTGGGACTTGGCTTGTTATTTGTTGGAAAACTTGACTTGGACATAAGTTACTTCAAAATCACTTGTTTACAATTCACTGGTGTTGTGATCGACAATGAGGTGCTGACTGTAAGAGTTGGCTTTATACTTGTATTACGTTACGTCCTCTACTTAAAAATGTAATTAACGAAGATTAAAAAAATAATTTTGACAAAAATTAATAAATAAATAATCGATTGCAACCATATGCATAAAACAGTGGTTCTTAACCTTTCATGATTGGTGCTCAGCAGCTAATTTGAGGATCGTGTTCCGAAGTAGTCTATAGCCGTTTTCACGTTTCATTCGTTGCGCAACGTCACAGATTCAAGGAAGGTTCTCTTAAATTCCCCATAAGAAACACAAATTTTAGTTTAACTAATGAATTGTATGCTGATCCCTCAACAACCCCCCCCCCCTAATAATAATATAATAATATGCCACAGGCCGCACGTTGTTTGTGAAGTATTATAATTCCTAATTCCTTAAAATATACAAACTGAAAACAGAAAATGACCAGGAATAATTATTGAGCATTTTTGTGTTATAACCTAACTTATTTGTTTAGTTTTATTCAGAATTATTATCTCCTTGCCAAAAAAGGCAGCCTATTATCCTATTAAATGATTAAACTAATAATAAGCTCATTACGAGACACCCGTAAGGCCTTAACGCGTTTCTCTGTAAACAAGAGTTCGTTGTTTTTTAACTGCTTATATATTCTTTCTTTAGGCTCGATGTCGAGTCCTTGGCACTGTATGTCTCCCACTCAAACCTCGGCACCTGGCATGGGGCCAACTATTGCGAGCGCAGTCAACGGCCCACCCTCGGAGCGACCTATGTCGCTTAAGGATTGCCTCAACAGGTATCGACTTCTAATACATATAGACATTAGTTCAATGCCAAAACCAAAATTCAGCATTTTGTTCTTGTTAGGCTTTTGTTCTTGCAAGTTTTATTCCTTTTTTTTTTAATTTTAAATGATTTATTTCAGTATTTTAACGTTAAATTGTGATTGCATGGTTAGAAACGTTAAATTGGTTTATAAATTTGGTTTTATATTTTGCTTGTCGCACACATGTAAAAAACATTAAATTACAATATTGTGAAGTTAACATGTACGCCTATAACTTGCGAGCTAAATATCAACCCATGTTGGACGATTGGTACTGACGAAAAAATGACCAAAGAGGCCGTTTTCGCACCATAACAAGCAACTATGGTTACTTTCAAGATTCACTCGTCCAGAGCATTTGGGTAGCGCCGCTAAGATCAAGTGCAGTCGCTGCCACAGCTACCAGGAATCTACCAAACAGCTAACCTTAAATAAGTTGCCCATCGTTCTCTGCTTTCACCTTAAGCGGTTCGAACACACGAACAAGGTAAACACGATGCGGCGTTTGTCATTCCATGTTTGCCATGTAACAGTGTTGTAAACAAGTCGTTTTTAAATGACTGAAAAAGTCCCAGTCAAGTCATTTGGAACGTACTTTCAAGTCAAGTTTTTCTGCAAAACTAGCACGTGTAAAGTCTTAGTCCAAGCAAGTCAATTTCACGTGAAGTCATTGACATAAAACTGAAACGTTAAACTAATAAACTTGCTTAAGAAATTCAACTATAAACGCTATACAACATGATAATTGTTTTATACAACATAAGAAACGTAAAAAATTTGAGATGTATTGCTTTCAACTTCCAATTTTAGCAGAGCTGGTCTCCCTTAGTGCTCTTATTTATAGTCAATTTTTTCAGCCCTTTTAACTTTTACCCCTTTCATGTAGTAGACCTGCATGTTCCTAATTTAGACTCTATACTCCAAGTAAGCTCTCTATACCAAGACTAAATATATATATATATATATATATTATGCCCATTCTTGAACTAAGCCTTATTATGCCCATTCTTTGAACTTACCTTCATGCCCAGCTTTCTACTCGTGGCTTGTTACTAGACATTACCACTGTGTTTTTCATCAATTTTCCGCATCTTTTGATATTTGCGTGTGTGGACCCGTTACGACTACTCATCTTATGTCTTTTACGCATAACGAACCGCATCCGTCTTTCTAAAGTAGGTTTTGTGTCTTCTATAGTCTCGCCGTAAGATCGCTACTTACATTTCCTTTCCGATGGATCTTGATATGAGTCCTTTCATGGCGTCGAGGCGCAGTGCCAACACACGGGACGAATCGAGCGTCGACGACGTTTTGAAAGAAAACAAGTAAGCGGAAGATTTGTTCTGTTTCCGAATCTGTCGACTTTGGCATATTTATGTTATTCAAAGTTTTCTTTTGTGTCAGGCAAATGCTAAACATTTATGTATGTCGCCCCTTGACTGACTGCTACAAAAAAAGATTGTTTCGGCAATAAAAGGCTGTTTTTTATTTTGGAGAACTAATACATTGTTTTACGCAGATCGTAGTCGGTCATGTAGTTGCGAGCGTTTCGCGCCTAGGAAATGTTCTAGGCAGCACTCTTTCCATACCTGTACTTTTTCTTGAAGGTATTCTCTGTTTGCGGTGGTCAACCACTTGGGCTCGTTGCAGAGCGGCCACTACTCTGTGTACGTTCGCCAGCACGCCGATCAGTGGTTTCGCTGTAACGACGCAACCATTTTAAAAGCCACCGAGGCCGACGTCTTACATTCCGAAGCCTACCTTCTTTTCTATCACAAGCGCTATCTCGACTACGACTAAAGCTGGAAAATTAATGCACGCGTGCCAATTTTGGCTTACGTCCCTTGGGTTTACACTTTACGAGCTGCAGTTATTTGCGAATTAGGACATTGAGTGACTACTGTCGTTTGCTTAGGGCTTGAGGTGACCAAATCAGAGTCTTTTGTGGTCAGCTCGATTCGCAAAAATAGTTTGAAGTAGTATCAGCGACGTTGCGAACGCAATTTTGTGGTTGAGATAAAAAAAATATTAAATTCGTTGTGAATTGACAAATTAATATAATCATTTCTGTCAATATTTTTGGTTTGGAAGATCTTCGCGGGAACTACTTTATATATATACAAATATTTCAATAATACGGTATAAAAATGGAGGAGTGCTATTAATTATTGTCGTTGTTGAGCTAGTTTGTCGTGTTGAGCTAGTTTGTCGTGGCCATTGCTAAAGCGGTTAACCGTATTTATAAATCTTCTTACTGTCTCAATCAAGTTTCCGAGCAGCAAAGTGTTGCTTACGTTCAATGAGTAGAAAGGCCCATCTTTAAAGATTTAATGCAGTTCTGTCAAAAAATCTTAAGTTCATGTTCGCGATTAATTTTGTAGGTATTCTTCGAACTTTATTTTCGTTATTTGCACCAAAAACGTTTTTCGCAGCACGAAGTCGTTGATTTGGTTTGCGTATTGTGACAACACTATTTATTTACAATCCATTTGTGCTAATAAACTGTGTGGCGATACATGTTTTGAATAAGTTTTTTTGTGCCTTTCTCTTTCTGGCATTATTTAACATAACAACAACTAAAAACAAAATCAAGCAAGAAAACAATTTTACTTATAACTTTGACTTATATTGCTGGATTTTTACAAAAACATATTAAGACAAATCTTATTTAGAAATTTTTTGTGGAGGCCGGATACAGCGGCCTATTGTAAAACAGCAAAGGCGCTGGTCGTCCCTTAATTTACTCTTTGCCGCTGATAGTGTCTAAAATACTTCTACTGAATGCCTCTCCTTAAAAAGAGAAACACGGGAAGTAGGGCGATTATTTTTTAAACTGAAAAATATGAAATTTTGGCAAATTTGACCTAAAAATAATTTAGTTTGACAAAATTGTAAGCTATTAGAAATAAATGCAAAACATATGAAAATACTTTGATATTTTTGTCGTTTCAAAAAGACAAACAACTATAAAAATGTGGTGTAAACAGTTGGAATGTAGGCTAATGTAAAAATAATTGCAGAAAAAAAACTAGTTATCGAAATAGGAAATGGGACAATTGCGAATCACAATCGAAAAAAGACAGCAAATGGTATTCAATACATTTGTCTTTATCAGGGCGGTGCAGGGCTAAAGCTGGTTTTATTTTAGCTGGTTTCCGCTAAGATTGAAACCGGAAATATTTGTTCAGTTGAATTGAAGGTTGAAGGTTGCGTGTTTTAACAGCTTAGCCACACCAAGGTATTAAACGTATCTGAGTTTATTGAATAACATCAGAACGGCAATCAACTAACAGGAATAGCTTAAGGTCCATGCACAGTACTAACGATCCAGCATAATAACTTCTGTCAGTTACATTATTCTAGTTAGGTGGGTGGTCCAGTTCAGTTACCATTCAGTTGATTAAGTTAATATCTCTAAGTCTCGTTTGGCTTTTGTACACATCGCTTTCCCATATAATTGTTTAGCACAGACGTGTTAACTTAACGGCATGGAAATAACATCTTCGAGTTGCTTAACGAGCAATATTTATGGTGACAGGTCTGCGCTTGGGCCACGTCATTAAATAACAACAAATAATAAATCGACACCCTACAGCGGCCTCGGTGGTTAATTCTGCTCGCGTATATGTCGTTGAATATATAGATCAAAGCTAATTTTTTTTATAAGATTGAACGACAAAATTCACAAACACTAAACGACAATTGTCAAAGCTGACTGTTTTTTTTTTTAAGTTTGCAAACGATTTATGTGCATTTTTATTTGATTTTAAATTGAAATAATTTTGATAAATTTTGACATAACGTTTCTCGCAAACATTTGGGTGATCATATAGTTATTATTTGTAAAAAGGGCTATTTTGCGATGTTTTTTTTCTAGCTTAAAAACTGATGACTCGCAATGTTAAAACTTCAGAGCTGAGAATGCAAAAACAATATATAACGAAAGAGCAACGTTGTGTGTAGCATTGTGTCTAAAATGGATCAACTGAACAAATAAGCAGCCCAAATATATATGTCAGGAAAAACCGAGCGCATGGTCCTATTTTATGGTCCTATTTTAGTTTAGGCCAAGCATTGACTGTGCAAGATTTCTTAAGCCGGTGATTAAAAACATAAATGTGTTAATATGAATTGTATTTAAATCGGGAAGTCGAAGCGTTTGGCTTTATCGATACAGGTTCATTTCGGTTTCAAGGACGCTTCGGAATCCGGTTTCGAGCGTTTTTTAGAAGTTCCGGTTCGACTAAATTTGTTTTCATTGCCGGTTTATGAAGTAGTATACGTTAAACCTAAAATTCAAGTCAATAAATGTAGAAAATATTTATTCAATTGTAATTAATAAATATTCATTAAATATTTGGTTAACTTTACGAAATTGCACTTCACTAAAAATTAAACATGATTTAACTTGCTTTTTATCCAACCCATATTCCAGTTAAAAAACTGTTAAATACATTGTTTTGCAAAAATAAGGCTGAAATATTCAATCCGTGGTCTGCAGTTTGGTGACCCCTGAATTGAAGGACTATATATTTGCCCCTAGGACTCCGTTATATTTCCTCGTGTTTTGTTTGATATTTTATTAGGATAGCGAAACACAATAATCGCAAACTGTACTTATTGCACTTTAACACACATCAATGGTATCACGAATTATTAACGATATAAAACAGCAACACACACTTTAAAACAACAAAACAGGCGAATACACAGTGAGATAAACTGCATTTTTTATAACACCTTTTGTTTATATGGATTTTTTCATACTGGCTTTGCCCTGCTTTTCCAAATACCTGCCCAGCCATTTCCCAACCCACAAGTTAATGAATGCTGGCGAAATTTGCATTAGTCCTCTCTAAAAAGAATTGTTTTTAAATACACAGGATCTTTTATAGTGTAAAAACATATAAAAACTTTTTTGAGCAAATTTCAAACCTTTTGTTTAATTTTGAAGTATTTGTCACACAGATGGAATAATTATTAAAAAGTTTGTTACTTTGTTAGATGCACTACAATATTAACGTTTATCTAAAATATGCCGTACACTAGTGTACACTTAATATGATATTTAAAATAATAGTTAAAACTCTAATGCCACTAGTAATAAAATCAAAAAGTTTTTCAGATTTCACACTGATTATTATCAGTAGTCCAGTGTCCACTGGAGTGATTGTAATAAACATCCTAATCTATGTTTAACTCAAGATATTACCTGTAATGTGTGAGGAAAGTACCCAGTATTACATCTATAGTGGCCAAAAGTTTTGACTGCATGTTTTGCATAGGTCGCGGCGCTGGGCATTAGACATTGAAATGTGGTAAAAGGTGGCGGAAAGTAGGACGTCATTTGCGTTGCAATGTACATGGGAACAAGTGACTGCACATGTATATTGTCGCCTCTCACCTCATGCCAGAGAGATTGAGAAAAGTGATCAACAAACGTCTGCAATAGTTATAATTTAAGGTGCAATAGTTTTTAACGAAATTGCTTATTTGTAGAGGCCACAGTTCTATCTCGAATTGATACCAGTTATCCAAACATAATATTTTGTTGATTTCAGAATCAAACGTAATATTTTGTCGTAAAGTTAAGGTATTTTATGGATTATAAAAAGTGCGTTTGTTTTTTGGCGATAGATTTAGGTAACTTGTGTTATTTTGTCCATGGAAAGGGCACTTTGCCTCGATTTTCTCCGCGTGGTAAATTCTAATAAACAGAAAATTAAACAGGGAAGAAGTAATGTAAAGAAGTAGTGTATTTAAAGAAATCACTACAGAAAAGCTTGTTTAGGTATTTTTGTATTACAGAATGTCAATAGACTATTCCTAAAATCCAAACTGTTGATCTTCGAAATAACCACGTTTATGAAGAGGAAGTCTTTTATAAAAATTATTGAAATACGCAACAATAAATAAACAATGGACAATTTGCGATATAAGCTACTGCTGATCCAAGTGGTCATTGTGACATATTTCCTGCGTTTATGGGTGAATATGGTTTAATTGTGTCACAGTTCGTGATTTACAATGCTTCCACGACAATTTTTACTCTCAAGAAACACAAAAACTTTGTCAAAAGTTTTGATTTATTGTAAATTTTGACTTTATTTTTGACCTATAAACTTCTTAGAAACAGTCCCCTAGGTGCTGAAAACAACTTTATTCTTTGATTTACAAACGAGGTCCCAAAAAATTTTGATTATTGACTTTTGCGGGCCCTAGATAAAAGTTATGAAAAACTTACTTTGGTAGAAGAATACAGTGAAATATACGGCATTGGTTGAAGTCCTGCGGTAGACGACATATTAACAATAAGACCTCGTTTTCGATGTATCATCCCAGGTAGTATGATTCTTGTTAGTACAACTACACTCATCATATTCACATTTACCAGTGATTGAATTTTGTCCATTTCCAACTAAAAATTACAAAAAGGATATTGATGATATAATTAGACTTTATGTGTTTTAACTAAAATTCATGATTGGATAGCGTAAGCCAGTGCTCCACAACATGTGTGCCGAGAGAACATGCCAGGGTACTTTTTAATATTCAGTCAAATAGGCAGGTATTTTGACCTTATGCATAATCCAGGTGTAGTTTTATAAACTTTTCATAATCATTAAAACTGTTTTAAAACCTATGTTACCTTCTATTGCCACAACAACAAAAAGTGTTGTTTTTTTTACTCAACTACCAGGGGTATAAACATACAACCATTGTTTTTAAACACCAATGTGGAAGAGAGATTCACCATATGCACGAAACCAATAAAATATCATTGTAAATGTTTTAATGGCATTTTGTTATCAATTATATAAAAGCCTCTTTGTGCTCCAATCAGCTATTGCAAGATGGTACAAGTTCTTAGAGTTTGACTAGGTTAAAAATTTCTGCAAAAACCGTAAAATCAAGGTAAAGGAATGTACTACAAATTTTTGGTGCCTCATCAAGCGCATTTTATCACAAATCACCTCCTATGTGTTAATTTTGTCTAATGTCTATCATCATGTATTTATTAGGTGCATCGCCAAATTGTTTTAGCTCTGTTGGTGTGCTGCAAGTGGAAAAAGGTTGCGGTGCACTGGCCTTTAGGAAAAGTTAACAGGTTAATGGAAAATTGAAACAAAAACCTCAGAAAACAATTGCGGATGATTTTGGTGAATTCCAACATTATTTATCAATATTCCAACATCCAAATTTTCCACAAGTGCTTTTAAATTTGAAATATCTTCAGAAGGGTTTGCAAAGTCATAGACAGCTGTCACTGCATGAACCCCATACATACTTTCAATCAATCTGAAAAAAATTGTCAGTATTTTATAATTTAGTTTTTGACAGTGCAGGTCATAAAGGTATATATAATATATACATATATATAAATATAAGTCAAGTTGTGATTTATGGCCTAAAGAAGACTACCTGAATAAGTAATCCAACAATAGCTGTTATAAGAAAAATCTTTGTCAGAAAATAACAGTATAAATTTAAGAACATAATAATTATAATAGACTCTAGGATTTTCACAAAACACCTTGCTTCATGTTTGAGCTTAGCTTCATTTCTAGAGACAAGAACAATGTTCATGCCTTTCGCTGCTAGAATGTGAGAAAACTCCCTGCCAATTCCTTGAGTGCAACCTATAGACAAATTGCAATTATATATTACATACAATCCAGACCAGTATCCAGACATTAAGAATAATTGAATTGTAAAAAAAAAGGAACGCTGATTTTAAAAGCATAATGCAGTATAATTTTTTGATTGTGGTAATGCTCATCAACATCAATAATTTCCTTTTCGATTTCCTATACTCAAAATGCACCAAAATTTCAAAATTCACACGAACATGCATATTGGTTTATTACTGTTGCTGTTGTGCCTTTTCAGCATTCTTATATTAAAGTACAGTTTACCTATAAGGTCAAGTGTCTTATTAGAAAGCTTACCAGTAACAACGGCCCAGGCTCCATATTTTCTTACAAAGTTGGTTCGGCTGAACAATCGCTTGCAACATTTTGCAATCTCCAAAGTCAGAGAGCCAAGTTTGCATGTATAACGAAATGAGTACCAAGCGCCAACAATAAGAAGCGTGTTGGTGATAACAACTTTATAAACCCGAAAGTCACTGAATATTTGTTCCAAAAGCAATACAATGGAATCCACTGCCACAGCCATATTTCTAAGACTTCTTAAAACAAACTGGACAGAAACTTAATTCAGCAAGCTGTAGCAGCCAGTAATATTCATATTACCCCACTCAGCTGCTCAGTATGACGTCATAATACACGTGACCGGTTTTCGCATTGAGATGTGACCAACACCCAAAGCAAGCGATGTCGGACCTTCGCCATTCATTCGGCTTTATTCTACTTAATTTCATTCTACTTTATTCCCTTTATATTAGCGATTTTAATCACCGTTAAGTTATGTTAGCATACTAAACTGTCAACAAACTAAAGACCAGGGGCGCCCGCAGAAAATTTTCCAGGGGGAGCAATCAGGGGCGTAACCAGAAAATCAAAAAGGGGGCCTGAATTTTTACCTTTTCCCTATTTTTCGTCTGACGTTAATGAATAATGACGTTATAAAACAGTGACAGTATGACGTCGTAGAATGGTGATTGCAAGACGTGATAAAAAAAACTCAGAAACAGCCAAATACGTCCAGCAAAAGCGAAAACGTGCATCGTCGACAATCCTGTCAGGCGCCAGTTGCGAAACCACAGTGTGCAATCGTTAACTTCAGGCAAAAAAACAAACCAAGACCGTAAAATATGTGTGATTAATTGTGGTAGAATCATACATAATTCGACTCTCAGCAGCGCAGTTTATAAGTTCCATGAACGGAACTAGTGCTAAATTACAAACACGCCTTTCACCACGTGCAATACTAAACGAAGATCGTTTTTAGCGGGTTTTATTATGCCAGGATAAGCGCAACATCTGATCCGAGCTGTGTGCCAAGTCAGCTAAATTACAAGCTGCGATTGAGGGAAATAGGTTGAGTCCATTGCACACTTAGCACGTGGTCTTAGAGTATGCTTAAAGAGCATAATTTTGCGTTAACTATCATTTCTTAAAAATGGAGACTTTGAAACGCGCACGACAGTCACCATTATACCTCCTTTAAAGAATCTGCTTCAGTTAAACAATCCAACATCGGATATTAGCGCAGAAATCCGAACAGCGAGGAACATACTGCGTATAACTCGACGTTTTTAGCGAGAAAAAAAGAAAGAAGGTTTGACTTAGCGTTGTCAATTGTCAAATACACACTTGCTAATCAGTCAACCTAAAGTCCTAAACTAAACAAATAACGAAAGAGAAAAACTAACCAGCGTTTGCGGTCGACCAAACTAAAGACGAAAAACGGCGTTTTGCGCTCGATTTTGGTTTCGCATTAGATTAAGACGCGTGGCCCAATTACTTAAAAAGCACGCCGCTTCGAACAATTTGTTAAACCATGACAAAAACGATAATATTACTTACAAAAAGGGGGTAAGAACTCCCGCCCAGAAAACAATTCTTAAACTCGAACCTAACCTGGACCGGAAAAGTCAAACGGTTCTACTCCCTGATTTACAATGAAAAATAAGGCATTTCTCATATCGCAAAATCTTGGCGTCAAATTACGGCACTACAAATTAGTGATGCGAATCTTCGGCGACGACATAGGCCTATTATGGAATGCAGTCGGGAATGAAGTGACGCTGTCGCATGGAATGTATTTTACAGATAATGTCACAAAGTTAGGTTACAACGTGACGCAGCACAGTACGATAAAAGGGCAAAAAATTAAAAAGGTTTTTATAACCTTGTTGCACAGGTAATGTGCTGTTTTAATCTCGTTTTTTTGTAACGTCCAGTTATCACTCAGCAAAAATGCGACCAGGGGTGCCGCGAACTATTTTAAAATCTATGTAGGGTGCCGCAAGCCAAAAAAAGTTGCAAAACAGTGCATTAGTGATTCAAAACAGTGCTTCTAAAATGGTAATGCAGTGGTCAAATAAGCTCTTTTAGGTGGTTCATGAACATTTCAGATACCGGTAGCTATTTCAATATGGGTCAGCCATAAAAGCTCCAAATTGTTCGACCATACAATCAATTCATTTTATGTCTATAGAACCTATTTTCTGCCAATTTTGTATTACAGAAGCACCGCTAATGCAATGATGCACTTTAAATTATACAGTTTAGGGAAAAAGTTACGGTCGTCAGACGTCTTATAACCAGTTCAAATTGACAAAATTAAAAAAAATAAAAATAAACACAATGTATTCAAGGCAAGAAGTCTTACTACCTTTCATTGTTAATTTAATTACTATTTTCTCAATTTTTCATTTTAATCAATAATAATTAATTGATTTAGAAAGCCCTCTTTCCAAGTTGTGTCCTCTTGAGGTTATGATTCTTTGACGTGAAAACGTTGTGCACTAAAACAGGAAGTTTTATCTTGGTAGATGTTTTCGTAATATTTTGCTAACAATTTTTCAATTTTCGTAATTTTAGGCTAACCATTCGTATTTTTGTTTTAAATTTTGTATTTTTGTCCCCCCCCCCCCTCTTTTTTTTGTTTATTTAGCGTATTGCGTGGTTAGGCATAGTATAAACATTACAATTATTTTGTGTGTGTTTTTTAGATATCCTCCGTTGAGCAAACCAAACTTTAACTTAAAAAGTTGAGATTCACAACCGGTGCAGTGATCCGCAAACCGTTGTGTCGCGAGACCATGCCAGTTGTGCCGTAACGTTCCCCGGGGTGTTTTACTATTTTACTTTTAAAAAATCAGTAGAATTGACACAAAATGGTAGGCAACATCAAGACAGGCACTTTGACCTTATGCAATAATCCAGGTGTGATATTTTAACTTTTGAAAAGTGAAAACGGAGATTAACCGTGCGCTGGAAACCAATGAAATGTCACTGTCAATGTATTATTGGCATTTTGTGATTGTTCAAATTAATCTTGGCTGCTGTTTCACAAACTGAATTACGAAAAAAGCATAGCCTATATTTGGCAGTATCCATTTTTCAAGCATGGTGTTAAAAGCACTCTATGTTTTCTCCGCTATTGCAAGGGGGTGCAATATTTAGGACTATATGGTCGGGCATTCTAGTCTAGGACATTTGATGATGTTGTACTCCTTTGTCGATGTAGACTACATGTATTTCGTGGCTGTGCCGCCGATTTGTTTTAGCTCTGTTGGTGTACCGTAAACGGAAAAAGTTGGAAGCACTGTTCTAGTGCAGCGACGTTTTACGTTGTTTTACTTTTTAACGCTAGTTAACTTTTAGAAGAACTAACACGAAAACGGCCATTAAGGTAGGCATTTTGACATTATACAAAAATCCATGTGTAACTTTCAGAATTTTATTTTATATTAAAAATCTTTTTTGAAACCTATGTTCGTTTAATCGCTGGAAGTCAAATTTCAAAGAGTTGAAAACTATAACTCAACCAGCAGGCGTAAAAATATGAAGCAGTTGTTTTCGAGCTTTACACCAGAGTAGAATGAGAGATTATAAATACGCTCGAAATCCACAAAGTGTCATTGTAAATGCAATCTTGACATTTTGTGTTTGGTAAAATTAATCTTAGAATAATCTTAATGCTGTTCCAAAAATAATTCACAAAAAAGTACAAAGTCCAACTGCCAGGTTTGATTTTTTGAATGTTCTTTAATCCGCTTTTGCCAGGATGAGCAATTTTCAAAAATTGCTGACTTGACATGTTGTAGAAAGATCATAAATCAGAAAATAAAAGAATGAATTACGTCAAATTTTCGGCGCTCTCGGCGCGTCTTTTTCTTTTGACTGCTTTTTTTTATAGTGCCTATCGGACATTTACCGGTATTGTGAATAGTATTTTAGCTCTGTTGTGTGGCAAGTAGAAAAATGTTGCACAGTTTTGCCTCCTAGTGTACAATTAACACACTTTTGGGTCTAGTTTCACTCAATAAGAATTGTGTTTTAAATTAGGATGTTAAGCTTATTAAGTAAACTATTTTAAAGACGAATCTCAATCACCCATAGATAAAAAAAATTGTTAAGTTGCAGAACTTTTATTAGAAAAAGCAAAAGAATGTCCTAAAACGCATGGCGGGGGTAAAGAATCCTCGAGGACTAAACAGCTATAAAAGCCAAATAAGAAAACCATTTTGCATATACGCAGTTGAAATAAGATAACTAGTTTTTGGGAGGGCATATTGCCTTGGGCTTGAGATACATGCAAAACAAGCATTATTCCTAAAACAACCCAAAGCACGATTTTTAAAGTTTAACTTCTTCTTGATGTTCGGTTCGTAAACAAAACGTATGCAGTAGATTCTTGTACTTTGAACCAGTTTGTACTTTTTTCCAAAGTATCCAGCTTTATCTTTGATAAATTTGGGCAGCCTAAAAACTTTCACGGCTCGGAAACAACCAAAGGTTCGCCATCTGCGCTAAAATACTGAAGCCAGTCTTTTTGAGTGTAAGTGTCTACTAATTTAAGCTGTGGAAATTCTTTAGCAATTTCCTCAAAAGCGTAACATAAGTCCCGATAATGAAGTGTGTTCAACTGCCAAGGCTTTGGTTCGACATCAACTCCTGATATCATTATCATTCGCCTCGCCAAATCTTGCCTTGATTCCGGAAATAATGACCTAAACAAATAAATTATTTACATTGTTTCGTCCCACATTTTTTTTAAATCGATCAAAACATCTGTGGTGGCAGTGGCCATTTTTAGATGTTTAATTAATCGATTTAAGTAATTAACGAACAACAAAAACGTGCGCCCCTTTATTATTTCTTGTCTAATTATCAAAATTGTCATAACGCATCCTTACCAAAAACATCCTGTTGTATATTTATCAAATATTTTATAATTTGTCACTTTTTCACGCCTTTTTCCAAACACTCGCTGTTATACTGAGAACAAAGCATTCGGCTGTTTCACACATGAATAATGTTATATCGTGACACATACTTCCGTAACAGATAAAAGTACACTTGTGTGAACGCGTTATTGTTAAAGTTCCCGGCTGCCAAAAGGTACCGGGTTATAAATCATTTCCGCTTTCTCGTGTCGCCTTCTCTCTTTCATGCAAACTTTCAACTTGTATATGCGAAACTTATATCAATATATATCCAGTCTAGTCGTGTCAAGACAGCGAGTGGTTGTGCTTGCCGGCATTAGCCGGTTTGCCCACAATAGCCAACACAAACTGTGTGGAATTGTAATCAGACAACAGCAAAACTTATTGAAGCAATAGCGAGGTTGATTGCCGAGGCCAATTAGTTTAATGAGACTTGCAATTAAACACCGCTTGCTTCAAATTGATGCCCTCCGAGTGACGAACGAACCACCTACAAGCGACTGCCTAAAAACTATTATGTTTAAAACCTGCAAGAAGCTAGCTGTTGGAAGAATTGATCTCGTCGAAAGATACATCGAAAGACGCTCCATATCGTCAGCAAGGCATTTGCTTGGATTACGGAACACTAAATATAAACAAGCGTTGCCGATAAAGACATCACCACCGTTTGGAATCATGGAAAACGAAACGGAATTATGGATTTCACAATAACTGATTCTGCCTAGTTTATCAGGTGAAAATCTATTATACTTTTAATATATATATGTATAATTATTAAAATACCGACCGAAAGGTCTGTAAATTGTTTTTATGCGACTGTTTATCAAACCATTATGTATCGCATTTTGCAAATTATGTATAGTCTATATCTATGAAGTCTAAGCTTAAACGTCGATCGCACGATCTTTTGATAAATTTTAAAAGAGCTTAATTTTTGTGCTTGGAGCTCAATAGTTTGAAATCAAAGCGTTAAACTTGTGAATCACGACTTAATTTTGTTGCGCACGAAATAATTTTGTGTTAAATTTCCGAATTCTTTTAAACAATTGGTACGTTTTGGGTTTTTGTCTGTTTTTCTCTCATCACCCAGCCGCGTTTACACACGAGTTTAAATACCTCGTATCAAAAAGCATAATGATTTATCCACACGTGAAACATTAGCTTTCAAATCACAACTTTAGGAACACCCCATTTCCTGCCTTTTGTTGAAAGCAACAGTGAATAAGCAGCAACTTCAAAGCGTATTTTCTTGTGATGCGTCGTTATTTTAAAACTTACATTGAACGAATTGTGCAAACTAAAATATGCAAAAATTTTAAGGAAATGTTGCTCAATGTTAAAAATCAATAGAATTTAATTTTGTATTGAATCGCAAAGAGATGTGTAATGTGAGTAATTATGTATTGTAATGAATTGCAATTTGTGTGAATTTGAAATGTAACCTAAAGTGCCTATATATATATAAAAAAAAAATTCAATAATGAAAAAACCAAAAAGAAAAATTGATATATATAAAGACTAAAGAATATATTCGCAATCAAAGTGTAAGTGTGTGTTTGAATGGCCTAAATTGCCACAGTGTACTCCCCAATATTTGGACAACATATCTGCCGAAAATTATTTTAATTTTCAGAAACAAACACAAACAAGCGTTGGGCGCTGCAGAGATCAAACGCAAGGCGCGGATCGGTTTTCAAAAGAACACCGAACGGGGTTTTCCCCAGATGCTTCACAAATTTCGACGGCAAAAGCGAAACAGCACTGCTCTGTCATGGCGAACATTGAGTTCGAACAGCAAGCAAACGATGTTTCAAGCAATCAGCAAATGCTGACGTCAAGATCATCGTTGCAACACAAAAGAAGCGTGCCACCTGGCACACAAGAACAATGAAACAAATGTCGAAGAAGCATGAATTGAAGCATAAAAAAAACAATCGCGCAAACGCGTTCAATGATCGGACAATTCGCGACCAACGCTCCACGAGCATTCCACAAACAAAAAAACATAACAACACAAACAAGGAAACAAACAGCCAGGGCTTTATATGCACCCTGGCCAAAAATTTAGCGGCCGAGTATCTGTGGTGGCAGTGGCCATTTTTAGATGTTTAATTAATCGATTTAAGTAATTAACGAACAACAAAAACGTGCGCCCCTTTATTATTTCTTGTCTAATTATCAAAATTGTCATAACGCATCCTTACCAAAAACATCCTGTTGTATATTTATCAAATATTTTATAATTTGTCACTTTTTCACGCCTTTTTCCAAACACTCGCTGTTATACTGAGAACAAAGCATTCGGCTGTTTCACACATGAATAATGTCATATCGTGACACATACTTCCGTAACAGATAAAAGTATTTCACTTGTGTGAACGCGTTATTGTTAAAGTTCCCGGCTGCCAAAAGGTACCGGGTTATAAATCATTTCCGCTTTCTCGTGTCGCCTTCTCTCTTTCATGCAAACTTTCAACTTGTATATGCGAAACTTATATCAATATATATCCAGTCTAGTCGTGTCAAGACAGCGAGTGGTTGTGCTTGCCGGCATTAGCCGGTTTGCCCATAATAGCCAACACAAACTGTGTGGAATTGTAATCAGACAACAGCAAAACTTATTGAAGCAATAGCGAGGTTGATTGCCGAGGCAAATTAGTTTAATGAGACTTGCAACAAATCGGCATGCCTCACATATACTATTTGAATTATGAATAAGTAAAAAAAATGTATTCTTCCGATCAATAGATCAATTAAAATAAAACAAATACTTACGCTAGTCCAAATTTGCTTTTCTTCTGTCGAAAATGCATGATATGTTTAACAACATGGTCAACAGTGTAAAACGGCAGGTCGATGTCAAACTTTTGTTTGGGAACAAACTTCATTACAGATACATCAACCTGTGAAAAACACAATTATTTTGTTCAAACTTACATTTTTAAGGTTGCTAGCTTTCTTACACAACTAAAGGTAACACATCAAATTACAAACATTCTTCTTGATTTAAACGGCCCCTTCTAATATTTCATCAATAATAAATTTACCTTTGGTGGGGGAATAAAACTGCCACCAGAAATAGTAAAGCATTCTTCAACGTCACATAAATATTGAGTGGTGATTGATAATCGACTTCTGTATGTTTTATCCCCTGGCTCCGCACAAAATCTCTTAAGAAATAAAACTCACCACATTTACTATATTTCACAGGTTATCTTGTGCGAAGTTGAAAACAAGGATTGGGTGTAACACAATTTTAATTACGATACTGCAATTTACAAAAAATAGTTAATTTCAATTTGAGTTAGTGAACCATAAAAATCATTTTTAGGATAAGCTTACAAATTTTATGTAGATGTTGATATAGATTATTAAATTTAAAACATACTATGTTTTTACCTTGCCAACTTCATGCTGAAAGGTTAACACTAAGGGGATTCGTCCAAGTTGATAGACATCAGTGTGTTGTGAAATAGAATCAAGTAATTTAAATAGAAATGGAAGTGATATATTAAATGGAAGGTTACCCATAATAAAGAAAGGCGGGGGAGAACCTGAAAAAGTTATTAGTTTTTATTATAGACAGTAATTTTTTATAGACATTTGACAAATTAGTAAGTTTATACATTAACCAAATAATCTACGGTATGATACGAAACTGACAGGAAGTCACAGGTATAGATACGCTGGAGTTTGTGTATGAATTACATCTAGCTATGGTCATTTGGAAGAGCTGGTATTGAATCAAATTTTGCACTCGCCCAGACGAAATAACAATTATAGTCAAAAAAGCCGACACGCCGTCTGCGAATTTCCGTCCTACCAAATTGTTTTTCTATAATTTAAACTGCCTTGATACTTCGGTGCTTATACATAATGTATTAGCGCGTTTATTTACACGCATGGGATAGACAAATGGAATGTTGGTAAGCGCTCCACACTACCTCAATTTATTGGAATCCTTACGTCCACAAGTAAATAAGTTGAAGATAATAACTATTCATCAAGCCTTGGAACCGACTCATAGATTAATAGTTATTACAAACATTCTTGACAAAGTAATATAGATTTATTCCTTAAAAATCGTTTTTAATGAGTAGTTGAATAATTTGCTTCAAAAAACATGAATTGTTCCATATAACTGTATGCGGCCAACACTATGTTTGAAACGGGATGAAATCAAACCTCAACTTGCCAAAAATAAAGTAAGCCATGGTGATTGAGAATGTGATCTTGGCATGTTGCGGTAGATTTTCCATACACTTTAATCGGCCTTTATAAACCAATTTTATTTAGAGAGCTTTTGTCGTTCCATTTCTACAGCACGCAAATCCTTCCTGGTAAATATTGTTCAACAAATCAAATGCTCAGCGAACATATTTTTTCATACTCCGTTTTGATTGATCATCGAACTATTGAGCGCATAGAACGTTTTACCAAGTGCGATGCGTTTGGATAATTTCTTGTTGTAGCTGCGAGTGTATCGTAAGCGCTTATACGAAAAAATTCTTCATCTTTTGAAGTTGAACATAATTTGTCACGGATTAATAAATTATTAAAAAAAAATTTGTCACGGATTAATAAATTATTAAAAAAAAAATTGTCACGGATAATCATCGCTCGCCTAGAACGAATCGCACTGGCATTGGCGACGGGCGAGTGCAAAATCCAAACCCTGCAACCACAAGAAGCTTTGGTATGCTAACCAAAGTTTTATAATGATGTTTATGAGTTTTATTTTAATTAGATTTTAAAAAAAGTTTTCTAAAGTTTTTTTTTTTCGGTTGTTTACATAAATTGATAAATTCCTTACCATCATCCCATGCTTTACCCAACTCTTTTGGAAACGCTTCGGAGAAATCATATTTCAAAATGTCACCATGTACAATTTTTAATCGGTTTTGTGCCACATCTGCGATGTACTAAAAAAGATTAATTATTATTTTTTTACTAATAAAATAAAACATTTACAATACATAACAAATGTTGTTCTAAACTAATATTAGAATTAGAAATAATTCAAAAAAGTCTGATAATAATTTGTAAACAGAACAAAGCACACTAGATTTTGGTCTAAATTAATGGAACAATTTAGCCATTATATGAAAAAATGGTAATGAATTCATCATTAAATAAGTTTCTACACACAAAAATATCCAGAGTAAAAATATCATACATACTTTCCCTAATATCTACACTAAACAAAATTTAGGGTTACCTGTAACAAAGGTAACAGTCGATGATCTTTTTCAACAACTGTTAGGCTTGTAGCCCCTTTATTTAAAATTGCTCTTGTAATTGAACCAGGTCCTGGGCCTACCTCCAATACATGGTAACCATTCAGATTACGTTTTCCACAAGATACCAAGCGATCTAGTAATATGAGAAAAAGATAATTTGTCAACAATAGTAATTATTAAAAAATTACATCATAGATTATTTTAAAATTTAAGAGTGTATTTTATTTTTTCTATTTAACTGTTCAAATACTATTAAACCAACTTGGCCCAAACAACTTACTGACAGTAGAAGTGTTTAGCAAAAAGTTTTGTGATAACTGCTTGGCTGCTTTGACTCTATATAATTTGTACAAGTCAGATACTTCAGGTAGAGGTGGCAATGGTGTAATGTTTTGTGCTGCTGGTACGCTTTTCTCAATCAAGAACTGTCATATAACCAATAAAAATAAGAAACACTTTTTACCAAACACAGTATGGCCAATAGTGTTAACTCTTATAAAAATCAAAGTCACTATGCAGCAAATAATTTATTTAGTTTAATATCAAGTATTGAAAACAAAACTTAAGAAAAGTAACAATTCTGATGCTTTTAGAGAATGGTCACAAATCACAAAAGGTAGTTACTTTTTCTAATTGCTTTGAACCGAATGCTGTTTTTTGGTCTAACGTTTTTGTTCAGGGGATGTGCGTTAACTAAACAAAGTCTTTTGGCAACTTTATTTGCAGATGATAATCCTAAAATGTTTCAAACACCTACCTCTGCTTGTTTGAGCAATTTACCTACAATCCTCATTTTATCTCAATAGGTTACAGCAAAGTTTTATTTTTTATATGCACATATGATACGGCATCTATTTTACACCTATATTATATTTATCAATCTGAAAAAGATTTGACAGCAAGTAAGATAAAAACGCAAATGTAAAAGTTTAGTTTACACGAAAAAGAACAATTTTATAAGTATATACAAAAATACTTCACCAAATTACTAGACTAATTTTCTAGGCTTCATTATAAATGCCTTAGATAGTGAAATTGACACACAAAAAAACAATAGATATACCAAGGATATTGGAAAAGTGTATCCCATGATCTTAAAGACAAAAAAATAAAGAAAGAGGTATATAAGGTTCCTGTAATGAGCAATAAATCTTAAACTTATTCTAGGAGTGGTGTTCGGTGATTTTCCAAATGGGCTAGTTCCTGATGCACTTGGTAAAAAGTAGTACCGAGCTGTTTTGCCAATTACACCAGTTTCCTGGCATAAGCCCTCAATTTGAACTTTGTATTTTGCAGTAGCTGATGAGGAAATTCTATACAGCAAACGCACAAGTGTTGCATTTTCATAGCTTCTAATTGGCTGTAATTCAGGATCACACTTAGGGTACACTGGCAATTTTTTAATATTGTTTATCATCTGGTATTTTCCTAAATCAGTCAGCTGTACTGCTCCATTTTCATCGATAAAACAATCGGCAGCATCAGGACCAAGTGGGTTATTCTCTGAACTTTCCAGGGAAGATGAATTACTTGCATTTATATCTGGCATAGGAATCTCAAATAACTGCGACAACATGGACATTGAATCCTGTAATAGCTGCATGCATTTTTTAGAATTATGATCCGAAGTCGAGCCTATGTCAGAGAGTGAATCTAGTCCAATAACATGTAAGACCCAACTGCTGAAGTCCTTTTGCTGAGCATCACAGTGCTTTTGAAGTGTACCTACTGCTTGTTGGCAAACCACAAGAAGCTGCTTGATCATAAACTGATTTTCTTCTGTAAAAACTTCATCTGGACTTACTTGTGTCCTTGACAACATTCTGGGGGAGGTTATGTAGCTTCCTTGAACAGGGTTTAATGATCTATTGACATCACAATATGCCATTTCTGCTTCCTCTATCATGGGCAACAGGTTTGGTTGCGAGTAAATCTTTGCTACCCTAAACAACAGTAAAGCATTGGCTTGGTTACTTAAATCCATACGAAGAAATCTATTTAGCATATCACTGAAGAGCTTCGTATAAAAGGGCAGGTTGATTGAAATAAAGTGATACCATGCATTAGCAATATCTCTGCTTGAGCTTAGTCGCATTTCAGCAGTTGTCATGGTACTTTTGTAGTCTGTGTAGCGCCATGGTTGAACATAGCTCAGCCAGGTTTCTAAAACAATTCGAAACGATGCATTTAGGGGCCAAATATCAAAACAATAAACAAGAAAGTCAAAAAGATGTGGTTGCAAACAGTGGTAGCTTATATTTTGCTTAAATTGTTCTACTACCGAATCATTCAGAGTTGTATTAAGCAATGTGGAATTGGTAGCATTGCAAAAAAAATGTACATGCTTAACCAGATATCGAATAGCTCCGACTAAGTCTTCACTTGGTATTATTTGTGTTTTGCTAGGTTCCGATACAACTTGACCAAGCCAAAATTCAACAAAAATCCTTACAAGTACATCTGACCGCCAAATCTCATTTTGCGATACACCTAAACTGTTGGTTGTTTTTGAAGGTGATTTTTTTAGCATTGTTGGCATGCGAGTGGCAGATCTAACCACTGGATCAGATTGTGATTTTACAAGTGGCGTAGCTGGGGGACAGGAACCATCAACTGGCAAAAAGAAAGACAAATACATATCAAGTAGTACAAAATAACAATTGTCTTCGGAACTTGTTGAAAGTTGGGATACATTCATATAGCTTTGTTGGTAACTTGGCAGTGGATGATTAGTGGTGATGTGTCTGGCAAAATGGTAGAAATAAAATTCAAATGCCGAAACCATCACGCACATTTGTCCTTGGTGTGGGCCACTGCCATTGGATAGTTGCAAATGGCCAAGCAGTGTGTTATATGATCTTACCTCCCTTTGTAATAAAAACTGCACATCTGCATTTCCACCATTGTATATTGGTGGCAACATAAATAGAGGAAACTCAAATCGAAACATAGCAATGTCTTGCTGAAGTTTTTGAATCATTTGCATTAAAGCACCATTGATACCCAGAAACTCTTTAACTGCAGTAAAGTCCATCAAACGCTGCCTTGGGCTTAGGTGAGTAATATTCCATCCTGTTGTGTTAATTCCAAATATCTGATGCACAATTTGTACATAGTGTTGATGAAGCGCACTTGCTTTTGATTTATCTATCAATTTTTTAAGGTCCGCACACTTCTCCGGCAGTGACTGCTTCTGTAGTGCAACAAGAAAGAGATTTCCATTTTCATGATTGTGATTCATGTTTTTTGTTAAGCAATTCTAGTTAACTACAAAAAACTACAGATACAAAGAAGAAACAGTTATTTTTATAGTTAATGGTATTCTCAGTCAAGGTACTTTATGCTATACATATCATCATAATAATGTGTGAATGACTGAATGTATACATAATTTTTTTTGCTTTAATTTATTAACAGAACAATACTTTTAATATATATTCTACAAGATGCAGTGTTACAAAGCAACAATTTTATTATTTACTTTACATATTTCATACATTTTTATATAAAATCATTGTTAAGTTACAAACCAAATGCATTCCAAGTTTAATATGTATTACCATCGTCAATGTCACATTTTTATGGGGTGGTTTTGTTCAAATTTTAGAAAACTGACCATTACAGTAACAACTGGAGAAAATATGTATATATACCAAACTCAAGAAACCTAAAATTTATCAGCAAGAGATATAATTCGTTGCTGATCAGTTTCAGCCGACTCATTGTCATTACCAAGGTTACCGGCATATTCCCTAATGATGCTTCGAATGCTTTTCACAGAACCTCCTCTTAAATTTAAAATTTGTAGTACACGCTGTTTTATTTGTGGTGATCCAGAAGAACAAATGTCAACGATAATGTAATCTGTTTGTTGCAAAGTAAATAAGCCAGAGTCAAGACGTCTCAGGTAATATTCCTCCTCTAACTCATCTGTGTCCTCACCCTTTGCTTCAAGCCTCATCCTTTCATGATCAAGTTTCAAATCAACGACTTGAACCCTATTGTAGTACTTAAAATGTAGCTCTAGTAGGCGATCAACCTTCGCAAAATCACTCTCTGAAAATTTGGCAATTAGTCGTTGTCTTTGTGATCCTTTGAGATTGTGCAACATTGCTGATATGATGGCTACACAATGCTCTTCATAAACTTTTGTTGAAGTGCCAACTTTCTTGTTTTGTTTCGGTGGTCTCATGAATATGGGAAATAGGGTTCGAAGGCCAAGAATGTCAACAAATTTAGAACAGTTGCTGCTTCCCTCAGGTCCACTCATTGCATGATCGAGAACTTTTAGTGCACTGTTACGAGAAAGTTTTTTTTCACGTAGCATCAGGTTCATCAACTGCAATCCTTCCCCATTTAAAAACTTTTCCTTATTTTGAGAAATCAATAGTGAGGAACAAAGACAGTTGAACAGGTTTTCCATGAACTCTACTTCTTCGGATCCTTTGGGGTCATGTCGTTTAAAGGAGGCTAGTTGCTGAAGTAAAGTGTCAATTCCCTCCATTTCACCCATTTGTTGTCGGGTTTCGTCATTGTCTTGTAGCAGGATGGACAGTATTTCTGAGCAATACAACTTGTTACCATCAAATGGCATTTTGGCTTTAATCCTTTTCAGTATCCAGGACAATAAACCTTGCTGTGCAAAGCTTGTAGCAAGATTAGGTTTAAGCTCCAAAATGTTTTCAGCAACAGCGAGAGAATTCTGAACACCATTTGCCTCTTCCTTAATTGTTTCGTCAAGTCTTTCCAGATTTTGCACTATAAGGGCTCCTGCCTGTTCTTCCATGAGTGCATCTACCAGTACTTCAGCACCTTCTTCATTATCGCTTACTACATCCACATCAGTCAGTTCTTGTAGCAGATCAACAACTGCTATTGCAATATCAGTGTTGGCATGGTTCAGAAGTGTCAGCAATGAACTGACTGATCGTAGTTCAACCAAGTAATGATACTGTTCAGGCATTGTTGCCAAGGTTTTCATATCAGTAATTACATCATTAAGATCCAGTTCTGATTCCATAAACTTTTCTGGATTATCAGGAAATTTGATTCTCATTTCCTGATTCTTAAACACCTTTTTCTCGAAAGAAAGAATTAGTTTTTTCACCTTTTGGTCATCATATTGTTCAATATCAGCAGATTCTCCTGATTTTTCTTGAACTTTCTGCTCCCACATTTCCAATAACTTCATTTGTCTTTCTTCTTCAGTTTCATCTCTCACATCTGCTTGTTCCACCACTTCATTATTATCATTGTTTGTCAACACTGGTTTGGGCGTTTTTCTTTCATTTGATGACAACTTTGTCTCGATTTGCAGTCTTGCTGCTTTGCGTTTGTGCTTTTCATCACTTGACCCTTTTCTTACATTTCCAAAAAAAGTGTCCAGGTCTGATTCCATGGTACTTTTGTCAGAAAATTTTGAACGCTTGCGACTTTTGTTTGATGCATCTGAAGAAGTTGGGCCATCATCGATGTCACGTTTCGCAGATACATTAGGCTTAAAAGACAATAGCTCACCTACATCCATCTTTACTACACTAAATAAAGTATGGGGTAATATTTAAAAAACATAAATCAGATTCCCATTAAATGTAGTACACAAAACTATTGAAATAACTATTTCTGATATTATTTTTTATTCTAATAATATGGCGATCTAGCTTATAGACATGTATTTTGGTTGCCGTTAGTAAAATAGATTAATCTAAATCAGGTGTAGATTGAGGCACAAAATCTATGATAAATTTTAGTGTATTTAAATAGCTTTCTTAAAAAACCTGTAGATATATTGCAGCAAAGGACTTACCATTTGTGTTTCAGATTTTAGTTTTTTTTAAGTCAATAATGTTTTAAAATTTTTTTAATTTTGTATCTGTATGTAAAATGGCCTGGACTGGCGAAACACCATGCATTTATTGTGGAAGAATTCATTAGAAATGGGGAATCTGTGACTTGAGGGCGCCATCTACAGGATGTAATCTTTAAACAAAATTAGATTAAATGTTAACCTTTCGACTTGAGATGAGACAATAAATGTTTTGATTGCTTATGAATTTTGTCTCTTTTTGCTAGTTTGAAATGTTGTAGGTTTTTTTGCTGCACACTTTGACAGGTAAGGCCATTTCACATACAGAAACAAAGTTTTTTAAATTTGCACAATACATTATTATTTAACACAAAGTCCTTCGTTGCAATATATCAATTCAACCTCCTGTCAGAATGCTACAGCTTTGGTACAGTAACCATTTAAATGTGGTAGGTTTTACTGGACCACCCTGTATATACAATAAATTAGGAGCCTTGGTCGCAAACTGACTTACAGGGACTACAGGTCCGCTGTGAGCAGAGTAGCACACTGAAATGAAATATGGTTAAAAAATGTAAAAAAAGGTGGGATAGTGAAGTAACTAACAATAAACATCGTCAAGTTCGTTTACTATAGCTTTAATTAACAATTTACAACATAGAGTGCTGTAACAAAAAGAACGTTATTAGTAACGAATATAAAAGAGTACCCAATAAGAGAAACTGACCATATAGTGGAATATTTTCCAAACTCATTTTATTGGTAGATAAGTTGTATTGTATGATGTATATCCCTATGACTACATCGCTGTATATTGTCCTATTTTAGTTACATAAATTGGTGGAATACAGGCTTAAGAATCAGAGCCAGATTGGGGACTGACCTACGGATTGCTAGGCTTTTATTAACTGCAGTATAAAATCTGGAGCTAAACTTGACCTAATGTTTGGCCAGATTCAGATTTCTACTTTTTCTCAAACATTTTGCAAACATTAATTTAACATTTGGCTCCTCAAAATGATATTTTACCAAAAAATTGAGGTATAAATGTTTCACTTCCGATCAAAACAATTCACATCAAACTTTAAATTAACTTCTTTAAAGCCTATATTAGGTTAAACAAACTTATTGCCATTCCTTGAAACCTGTTTGAATGAATCGCTTTTAACACTGAAAAACAAAATTTGTAGTCGCTAGTTAGTTTCGTGCATGTATTTATTGAGATGTTCAAGAGTGCCATATTGTAAATCAAATGTGCAACAACACTCTTTGCACGGTTTTAACATAAACGTGTAATTATATGTTATAAAACATCCCTCCATGGAATATTAATCTTCCACAATTAGACATTCTTGCTTGAATGCTCGTTACAGCTCTTAGCTGTAGTTAAAGGAAAATACTTTGACCAAATGTTAGGTCTCTGTCACTGTCAGGTGGGTGAAGGCGTAATAAGGTATGACCAAGGAGTTTTAAACTCTTTCGTATGACGTATTTCGTACTGCAGCTATTTACTGGGGTTAGGGTTGGTCATGTATTATTATATTCATTCTCCTATGTCAATAGATGCCAAAAATTTACGTAAAACATTTTTTTTATTGTTGCAAATGACTGATTAAGCGCAACGGGTTGCCTTATCCTGGCTTAGATTCAACATTTGGTCTTTTCGCAGTGAATTGGCGTGGTATATCAGCTATATTCTCAATTTAGGGGATTTGCAAATAAATATATACATAAATATTTTTTTTAATGTCTGTTAAGACTTAAGACACAATATCTGGTAATCGCAAATCTACATTTTTGTAAACAGTTATCTTTTTGTATGATATTTTATTATTAACGAATAAAATTACGAAAAAAGCAAAAGGAAAACAAATTATAATAGAAAGCTCTCATGCAGCTAACGAACATATACTTTTGTGTATCGCAATACTTCCTATTTTAAAGCCGAATATTGCTCGGAAATGTGCACAGAAGATATAATCGCGAAAAAGCGTAACATAGTCGGGTCACTTTCGGCATATTTACATTGATAAATGACACACCTTGCTCATAAAAAGACACAATTTACAAATGTTTTACACGGTTCATCTTTGTGCACTCCGAAGAGTAATTGCTCGGGGGAAAATACACGATTTCGTAGTTTTATACTTAACCACACGCTCACGTTTTCCCAGAACAAATAGTCACAGAACACAAATAAAACAGGTGTGTTACGTTTCCGTAGCCTTTTTGCAGAAAATACTTTGATTCGATTCTTTTCTATCAAACGAATAAAGAGAATTATTTGTGATAATTCCGCCCAAGATAAACTTAATCTGGAAGCTAGGTTTTGATATATGCTTTCCAAGGCAAACCTGCACTCTCACAACTGAAGGTCCGGTGCCATTCCAATTAAGTTCTAGTTGGAAAGAGGGCTGTTGTTTGTAGCCCATTTGTCCGTAAACCGTTTTGGTAGAGCTGTACTGGTGACTAAATATTTTTAATGTTTCAGTTTTGCGCGATCGTGGCCTTGTTATGCTACCTAAATCCCATTCTTCTGGGAGACTCGATATTAATTTAATGAATTTGGCAAAATCTGTTTTGTTTGATGAAAAGTTAAATTTATTTGCCAATGCGTCATATTCTAGCCACTCGCCGTTTATATTCAATACGCCCTAGTAAAAAATTGTATTAGATTCTAAAAGTGATGGCAGATGGACATTTGGACGCCATAGAGCAGGACCGTTCGGGCCTCGCTGTTTTGGCACGGGATTTTTGCCACTGTTTTCTTTCTTGAGGGTTGGGGGGTGGGTTGGGGGCGCCAGAGGTGTAGCGAGGGTATTTTGCGCCCGGGGGGGGGGGGGGGGCAAACTATAAATTTGGCGCCCCCTTCATGTTTCACATTTTATATTAAATTAACTTAATATGCCCTACTTTATACGTAAAACAATTCAAATTTTCGTAGAACAATGTAATTAAAGAAGCGTTAAACAAACTACAGCATATGGCTCACTCAGTCACTGTCAAACATGAAATGATTTACATAGTCTCAATAGATAGATTTATTGTTCTTGATTTCACTGTCGCAAACTGGTTTATCACGTCATCGAAATCTGTTGTTTCCAATGGTTCTCTTTCGACGCCAATGGTTTCTCTTTCGAAGAATAGCAAGATCACTGAGAGAATCCTGCCCCATTAATGCACGCAGATACGACAAAATAAGTTTTAATTTGCTGAACGATCGCTCACAACTTGCCATTTAAATTGCTATATTGTTAACAGAATTTGTAGTGAAATCCGCAGATTCGGAAATACGTCATCCCCATAAAACACAATAAAACCAATAAACTCTAAAGGACTTCAAAAGGACTCCAAAAGGAGTTTCTGGTAGAATTTCAGTTCGATTACTAATAAGCATTCACGCATATTGCATCCTCCTCTGTGACAAATAGAAGAGTCTTAATGTCCAGGAAAAATCCAAATTTATTGTTTAGGTCTTTTAGTCGTGAAAAACGTGTTGACATCTCATGTTGAAGCCGATCAAATAGATTCTTTGAAACGCGCACAATTTCTTCATTCTCTTACGTCGCCTGATTTTTCTGTTCAGCTTAATACCCCAGATCGAGCATTTTATTTGGACCTGTTTTACAGCAGCTTGGCTCAAACCATAACGAAACGAGTCTTGGCTTTTGGGGAGATGTGTCTATTGCAGTTTTACGTATTTTTATTAATCTTGTCAACTATTTTTCATCTAGCTTTGTTTTTGTCAGCGAAGTACATCGAAGTAACAAACAAAAAGATATAATACTTTGTGTTTTTCCATGGTGAGGGATTGACAGTGTTTGTGCCTGTAAGGGTGCCAAACAATTCTTAGGGGGGCGGGAGCTCTAATTCAATATTTAACTTTATGTACCGGTAGTGATTTTAATGGTTTAGTTTGGTGTTCATTCTGTTTCTTTATGGTATCCTATATACTGTACATTAAAATTAACCTTGTAGATGACTGAAGACATTGGTCATGGATTTGCAAATTTTTAATAGTTTTTCAGTTGCTGGACTATGATTGCTACATTTTACACGGCTATGTTTAGTCGGAACAATGGTATAATTGCAAGTTGTGGAATTGGGTTGGGCACCGCACTACTACGCCTGTACAAACTCTGTTTTTTTGCCCAACTTTACGATTAAAACTTCAAAAAAGGTTTCTTTTATTTACTTGTTTTTTTCCTGTTTCGTTGACAATTGTTTTTAGCACAAAGTCTCTGTGAGTACCTTTGCATGTTTTGCGAAGATATAACGTGCATACAAGATATAACGGTCCTATGCAAACTATAGTTTGGCTAACTTATAGATAAACGATAAAAGTTATGCTCTTTTCTAACTATTCTATGTATGATAACAGGCTACAAACAGGCACGGAGACACAAATCTGTTTTTAGCTAATTCAACCAAATAAACTGAACATTTTTCGCGCTACGCGCGACCAACGATGCACTTTACTATTTTTATGTTGTTTAACTAATATGTAATTCAAAAATACTCAATTGGTTGTTGTAGGGGGCGCAAAGCGAAAGACAATTACCAAAGGCGACGCGGTTTAATAAAGGTTGCCGCTGAAGAGATCTTGCTTATGATCGTTTTTTGCTTGTTGTGGTGAAAATTTTGTACGCCTCATAATGGCGCCCCTGTACCTTGGCACCCGGGGACATATGTACCACCCTAGCTACGCCTCCAACTTGGGGCTAAATTACCAGGGGGGTAGTGATGCACTTAAGGGTGAGGTTTGGGGTTATAGGTAAAAAGTTGGATAGTGTCACAAATTTAATTGTTGTAACTCTTTGAAGCATAACTAATGCGTTAGGCCGCGGGAACTGCCGTCCGGGTCGGCTACCCGTCGCCACGGTTTCCCTCAGGAATAGGACATTGTGTGAATTTCGCAGCCTCGGTTTTCTCGCCGCTGCGTGATATCTTTGTGTCGATTTCGTTTGCTATTGCGTGGTGTTGTTTTGATATTATTCGCCGGGTGGATACCGAGAGAATCGGACGCATTTTGAGCACGGTTTGCAATCTCGTTGGTTAGAGACAAGCTGTAGCCTTATGCGAGCACTTGGTGTGCATGGTTATTTGCCGTATACTGATTGTCGTTCTGTCCAATAAATGCTCGAGAAAGTAAAGTCATTCCTATCCTTAGCAGCTACTTTGGGGATCGTGTCCCGATCTAGTCTGCGACAATTGGGGGCTCGTCCGGGAATTAAACAAGGTTTGACTTAGAGACCTCTTCAAGACGCGGTAGAAATGGACCAGATAATCGAGGCAGTAAAGAGCATGGGACTCACAGGTGATGACCTGGTGAAGTTCGTGCAGCAGGCCGCAGAACGCGAAGAACGTCGCTTGGATCGCGATGCAGCGGTCGAAGAAAGGCGGGCCAGAGAAGAGGCAGCCGCCGAAGAATGGTGGGCCAGAGAAGCTCGGAGAGAAAACGAGTTTCGGTTAGAAATGAATCGGTTGGAAGTTGAAATAGCTCAACTTCAGCATCGGAGCCCAGTCCTATTAAAGCTGGTCGAATTCAAGAAAATAGAAAATAGGCCGGAAACTTCCGATGATAGTCAAGAGAAGACTACGAAACAAAAGTGGGGAGATCGACAAGTCAAAGTGGACAAGCAAGCAGAAGCGTTTGAAGAGGTGTCTACCACAGGGAGATGTGACACAAAGATGCAATACACAGACGCTTTACATCCGTCGCTTGTCGCGAAAAATGTGATGAACAACAAAGAAATTACCGCGCCGGGCAAGGACAGTTCGGGAAGCTAGGCTGACGAGAAAGTGACCGAGAAGAGTTCTACTGAGGAAGGTCAGTTGTATAACGAGGCATTGGAAACGTCAAACGAAAGTTGTTCTGGCGACGCTCAGTTGTACAGCGAGGCTTCGGAAGCGACAAACGAACGTAGGGTTGAAGACGTTCAGATGGGCTTCGAATCATTGGAAGCAGCCGACAATTCGAAGGTATTGGAGTGCGTAGAAGCGGATGATGTTCGAAAGGCAGGAATCGGGGTCACACTTTGCACCTCTTACTCAGAGGATGACGTGGAGCTGGAGTTCTTGCGCATTGCGGATGGTCTACGGGCGTTTTCGAAGGTGGTTCAGGTTGGAAGCAAAGTCATTACGCCGAACAACCTCAACAGGGTGTTTGACATGTCACCGGTTGCCAAATATGTGCGGCCCTCACCGGACAGAGACTAAATTGAGCGGCGCGCGTTAAAATGGGTCATGGCGATGACCAAAGTTGTTTAAAATTAAACGACTGTAAATGTGCATAATGTTTTCTTGTCTGTTGTATTTCATTTCGTGATCTTTACAATTGGTGCTTTGAAGTGTATGTATCACGAGACAGCTTTAAAAAGAGGTAAATTTCGTCTCTCGTATGCGAATTTGCTACTATGTTTGTCTTGATTTTGCTGGTTTTCTTAGTTTTGTGTCTGGCTAAAATGTAAACATGGCAAAGTCGTCTTAAGTTGGGGTAAAGTGTGGACTGCAGTTTGTTTAATTTTTGCTGGAAATTTGTGTTGTAAATTTAGTGTGTGCCATCGCGAAGTTAACTTGGGTTGTGTATTGTACTTTATTTTTACTTCGTGTATTGTATTTTATTTTTACTTTTTAAGTGTGTATTGTACTTTATTTTTACTTCGTTTTAAATTTGTGTTTCGTTAAATTAGCCAATCGCAAGGATTGTCTTTAAGGGGGGGTAAATGTCACAAACTTAATTATTGTAACTCTTTGAAGAATAACTAATGCGTTAGGCCGCGGGAACTGCCGTCCGGGTCGGCTACCCGTCGCCACGGTTTCCCCTCAGGAATAGGACATTGTGTGAATTTCGCAGCCTCGGTTTTCTCGCCGCTGCGTGATATCTTTGTGTCGATTTCGTTTGCTATTGCGTGGTGTTGTTTTGATATTATTCGCCGGGTGGATACCGAGAGAATCGGACGCATTTTGAGCACGGTTTGCAATCTCGTTGGTTAGAGACAAGCTGTAGCCTTATGCGAGCACTTGGTGTGCATGGTTATTTGCCGTATACTGATTGTCGTTCTGTCCAATAAACGTCTTGCTCGAGAAAGTAAAGTCATTCCTATCCTTAGCAGCTACTTTGGGGATCGTGTCCCGATCTAGTCTGCGACAGATAGGCCTGCGATTATGGCCATTCGAGGCTTATTCCGACAGATATATGGTTAGGTCATAGGACCTTTTCCGATTTAGACGTCATAACGACTATTTGGTGTTAAGAAATTGCTATTTGTAAGTTGCATTTGGTAATCCAATATCCTATGGTATACTGTTGTTAAGTAACCTGCAATCTTTGCCAAAATATACTGCCATGAACGAAGTTGTCGGTTCGCCCAGAATTAACTGCTGTGTTAACGTTTCTGGTCTAGTACTTACTCTTTTTGTAGTTTATTGTTTGCTTTGTTCCTTCATGAAGCATTAGGCTAATCCTTTTATTAACTGATTTGCGCAATTTTTACGTAAGCATTGCGCGTGTGACGTCTTAATGGCTCATTGTGTATTATTTTAAGAAAACGCTTGTTTAGAATTCGTGGCCGTCGTTCGCATTCGACGACAAATGGTCTTAAGGCACGGGCTCCATGGACCCTTTGGTGGTATGTGAAATAGTTTTTCGGTATACATGAAGGCCCGTTGGAATCTTAGTGTATAATTTAATTGGAGATATATTCAAAAGAAAAGAGATTAAAAAATACTTTGGCACCCCCTTGGTGCACTAAGACTCGATTTAAGTTTAATATTTGCACATAAGCACGATCTATATTACTTTGTTCATAACTTACGAACGAACACAGCTTGCTTTACAAAGGTAGTTTTTTAGTCGCATACTAAAACTAACACCAATTCAACGAAAACACACAATACTACACAATCTTTCAAGCAATCGATAAGGCAATTTAATATAAAATTTGAAACGTAATATTCAATTGATAACATAATGTAAGGATTTAAAGCAGTGGTTTTTACACTATGCTATGAGGGACTCTTAAGGTAACAGCGAAACTGATTTTGTCTTTGTTTTTTTGGAGAATTCGGAAATTACTTATCGCATTACAAATAGGAAAGTAATAGGTATGCAAGCATTCAATAAATATCCATGGGATAACATATAATATTTTGTTATCTATTGCTGGTTCTCCATTTGCTTGATGCTACGAATAGAGTTAAAATATGCTTTGTCATACTTTGTAAAGTAACTAACTCCTGTTTATTTTCCGTTCGCGCTGAAATGAAGTACACAAAAAAATTACAAAATTTCCCGAGAATAAATTCATGCGCGATATGGAACAACGATGGGTCCGAAATCTCTTCCAGTCAACTGGGCGAAATGGTACTCCGAAATAAGAACAACGTCAACATCGGAGTAAGACCTACTTATTGGTCAAAATCAGGCCGTTATACCGTTTACCTAACCTCAAATCCCACCCCGTTGTACATCACATTTTACTCTAATAATTTCAATTCTAACCCAATTTCTAGCCCCACCCGTTAGCCCTCACTAACCCTAAACTGGGGCAAATAAAACGCCAAAACAGCGGCGTCTCAACTACGCGGCTCAAATTAGGTCGCCAATACGTCGACACCAAAAAGGTCGATATACATTAAAATGGCGTACATTAGTGATGGCGCGCCAAATTTTAATATACGAAATTCTTCTATCTTGAAAAAAGTTTTACGGTATATAGGTCTTATAAGTTGGATCTAAAATTGACTTTAGTTTGCGTTTTTAGAAATAAAAAAAATATTTAACTTGCACCGCTTGTGTAGCTAGAATGACGCTGCAAGTTTTAGTCATACGATTGATATGGCAAGTTTCGAGAATGACAAAGCACATTTCAAATGATGTAATTTGTTGTAGGCCTACTGCAGGATGACAAAGCAAGTTTTGGAGCATAATGTTTGGAGGTTGTAGTAAGACGCAGTAAGAATATCAAAGCCTATAAAGAAGGTAGTACATTTTATGGATATTATTCTACAAAACAAGTTTTAAATGTTTTTCCCGATTTTTCTTTACTTTGTATAAAAATATTTTTAAACATTTTGTTGTTTTTAAGGTAAATATCGCGACTTTGAAGATTTTGATGAAGCAGAAATGGCGGTTAAATACGTATTCTATTTAAAAGTCGGTTGATATAACAACTAAAAACCAATCGTGTTGTGAAAAGGCACTTCTGCGTACATATGTTACTCGTTCTGAGAAAAATAGTTTACGAAGCATGCAAAAAAATTTACTTTGCCTATGACTAATAGTTTCTCGAAAATTCGAATCGGATAATTGTAAAAAAGTATTCCAGTTTTGAATTTATTTTAAAACAAAACATTCTAGGGAAACAGAGAAAACAAAGAGACACAAAAGGCGGTTTTAAGTTCTGTCACTGAAATGACACAGCACAATTCAGGCGCTTCAACAATGGTTTACCACGTGCACGGGGTAATAATACAGTGCCATGACTACTGAAGTGGAACGTGAGAGCCTGGAATTTTCCATAGTAAAGAAAAAGGCAAATGGAATATAAGGATACGATTTGTTGTGAGGACTTTGCGAGGTGTACTACAGTTGTGAAGCTGTGGTGTCTGACAGGCGCTACGTGCTGAAATTGTACTTCGATCAATGGTTGTAGGTAGCGGCATGTTTTACAAACTATATTGCAGTTGAGTTTTTAAGTGTTAAACCCGTGACAAAACAGCGTAGGATTAATAGTTTCAAATCATTCAACCAAAACCCATGAATTTATATAACACTTTATAAATCTGTAGGGTCATTTAGTTCTGGCGGGGCCTAATATCGATTAAACGCGAAAATTCGTTTTGCAGTGTGCAACTAAGCTATACAAACGCCCCCGTCTGATTTATGTAGGCTTGCAACGAGTGCAGAAAAACCGGTCGATGATTGTTTTCATAGCGTTTCTCTTCATGTTTCTTTTTTATTGAACTATACTCGATGGATCTTGTATCACACCTAAAACATGTCTCGGTGCCTTTCGTCTAGTACAGCGGCTCTCATCCAGTGAGCTATAAGAACATTTAAGGTGGGCCACAGACCAATTTAAAAAGCTAGATTTAGTTTCATTTGTGTCATTATATTTAATTTTACAGGAATAATGGCTTGGGGATAATTAAAAAGGAATGTAAATTTATTGTTCAGCCGCAAGTATCTCACTAATGCAGGGTTGAATAAATAATCTGTTTTGAAATATGTTCTGCTGTGTTTTGTTCTAAACCTATTTTAAAGGTTTTTCTTTCATTAAAATTCTATTGGGCCACTGATTTTTTTTGCAACCTAAGTGGGCCACAAAAGAAAAAAGGTTGAGAACCACTGGTCTAGTAGTTTATTATCAAGAGTAATTTTGCGTGTTGCCGGAGTTCGAACAAATAATCAAAAGGGGCAACATATCTTCGATAGATCGTGTGACCAACGTTTACATAATATGTTGTTTTAGAGATAAGTTAGTCGCAATTACCCGTAAACATCAACAATAATAACGCAAGATGCCTTGCTACAAACTGTGCTACTTCAACGCTCGCGGCCTTGGTGAGATGTGTCGGCTACTTTTCGCCGAAAAAGGTATGGAATACGAAGATAAACGCGTCTTGCCGGAAGAGTGGCCTGAACTAAAAAATAGTAAGTTGTGTGTTTATTCTAATTCATAAATTTCATTTATTTATTATCGGTATGTTTATGTACATATATGTACATTAAAAGGTAACAGTTTTTGTCATCTCTACCACAGGGATTATAGCTACTTACAACCACCGCTTTAATGGCTATTTACTCCATTAATAAAACAAATAAGTTACTTTTTTATTTGTAAGTTTCGTTTGCACTATGTTTACCTTACTACCGTACGCGTTCGCGCAAAGCGCAAAAAATGCGTCAGTGGCAAAAGCACAAAAACAGTGCGATTCTACTGTTAAAATTCTCTGTTGAAGTTGGAGTATAGTTAATTTCGTAACAATGGTGGCCATTTTGTAAATACGTTAAAATTACATAAATGCTATTATTTCGTAGAAATTACATGTTTGAAAAAGGTTCAAGTCCATGAGAATGATCACTAATAAAAAGCTGTAGCGTAAATACTTACTGAAGCGCCATAAATTTAGTTGTTTTATCTGTTTTCGCTGCTTTTTAAATAGGGTCAATATACTTTTTTATAATATCTCTAAAACACATGGGGCATTGCCTAGTGCTTAGTTTGGTAAAGAGGCGGCGGGCCAAAGGATTTCCGTTCGGCTCGTGGGTCGTAGGTTGCCCACCCCCACTTTATGCATTTATATCTTGTTCCAGAAATGCCGTTCAAGCAAATGCCCGTTCTTTATGTGGACGATGTCGCTATTCCACATTCCCGGGCCGCATTTCGCTTTTTAGCCCGCGAATTTGGTCTCCTGCCTTCCTCTAGCGTCGATCAGGCGTTGTTAGACTGTTGGGTCGAAATACTCTTTGAAGCTTTTAAGGATTTACCATTTTCTGAGAAGGACAAAGACAAGCAGGTTGGTGATTTTATGAACGCGAAAGTTTTGCGACATTCTGCTAACTTCAACACTTTGTTTTGGCAAGCAAACCTATAACATTTGTGGAAATGGGTGTTGACAATTTTCTAAATTTATACATAATTCAGTTTTAGTTTATAATGAAGGGTATAGTGACATTTCAGTTTTGTGTTTATCTTGTTTAACTTATGTACATGCCCATTGATACGTGTATCAATATTATCACACCTAAAGACGGTCAACTTGGTTCATTTCAGCCGCCACGGCACACAAAAACTTATATCTGTGGAATAATACCATTAACAAAAATACCAGTTTTGCAATTTTGCGCCAAAAGTATTACCGGTTGTCCTTTACGCACAACCACTCTTACGATAAAAAATATTTTGTATATAGGCCTATAGTTGGACTTTTGAAGCACTTATGATTATGAAAGTGGGTAAAATTTTAAACGTTTTGAATAACTATTTATTTATTTTCAACTTGGTTAAAAGGCCATGGTTAAATGCGTATATTTACTGCTGAGGCAAACCATACAGAAAATAAGGAACCACTTCGAAATTCACTATTTTAACCAGGGTAATTAATATGCGGTTGCCGTTTTCGTCATTAATAACCGACAGCAACCTTCATTGTCGCAAGAATCTTAATGTTCAAACTTTTGATTTACGTGCCTGTGTCCTGCGTGGAATGTGACAACTGGTCGTGGTTTTCCATGCGTAGTTGCAAGTTACAATTGGTTTGGCCAAATATAGATTGATCCGCAGGCACATTGTAGTTTGTATACAACATGATGGTGTTTTTATTTAAATAACGAACTGATGGCTCGGTCATTCTAGCTACGAAGGCAATAATGTCCTTTTCATCCACGCATTCCTAATAAATGACCATTTTATTGTGATGATATACGATGTGTTCTTTTTTATCTTCTGCCGTGTTGTTTTCTGGTTGTTTATGTAGGTGTATACCCTTCTATGTGGTACAAATGTTGTATGTCCGATGTGGTAAGTTGTCTTGTCCAGTTAACTCGCTTGTATCTAAACAAAACGTTTAAAACGTAACATACTTTAATGTGGGATTTATTATTCATACTACGATCATTCTAAAAGCTCAAACATTATTCTCCAATGCATACATATAGGCTACATTATATTTTCCTTATGCCTTATTCTTACAGGCGCAAAAAGTCAAGGAGGTCATGGAGTCCACAGTAAATTTGAGGTTCGAAGTGCTTACCAATCAGATTCAAAAGACAGAAGGACCTTATATGTTCGGAGAGGTGATTGTTACTGCCTTATAAGTAAACAAATGCGCCACTTTTGTATAACGTATTTTTATTAAAAACGCTTTCAACGTATAGTGAGTTGCTTGACAGTTACCTCCTGACTTACCTTTAAGATTTTCTATACTAAACGTTCTAGCAAATCAAACAGCTTAAAGAGAACATGACAGTAACTTATCGAAGTCAGAGAATGTTGTCTGTCATTAAACGTATTTTGTCCCCAGTAGCAACACACTCAAACGCCAAGCAGGAAGGCGCGGAGTCGTGAGCTGGTGTCTAAACTAAATACTTGGTGGAGTCGATAAATATGTTTTGTGCACGATACCAACATACGCTTCCCAGCAGCAAGTTCGGGAGCCGATTAAGCCACACACTGTCAGGGGCGGATCTAGGAGGGGGGGCGACATGGCCATGGCCGCCCCAAACTATATTTTTAAGTGTAAGCTTTGTAGTGGTGTACGAGCTTAAAGCGCCATATAATGAATATTTCAAAAAAATGGTAAAATTCGTTTCGCGCACTCGCGCAAAGCGGCGTTTTTCAGATTTGCAGAGACGGCTGAAGTGAACGTACGCTGACCTCGACTATATAATAACTAACTTAAATCCAAGTACAATTAAAAGCTTTTTTGTTGTTAATGCACATCTGTATCAGACCTAGCCTGCCAATATATTTCATCCGGCCCGCCGCCTCTTTGACAAATTAGACACAAGTCCATTTTAAATACGTTTTGACTATTTTATGTGTGTAAATGCGAAAAATTTTCGCGCTTCGCGCTAATGATCTTTATGCATCCAGTGTGTTTACGTTTTGATGCTCTTTTTGAACTAGATCAGCGCTTCTTTACTGTTGCGCCGCGGAAAGCTGCCAAGTGCGTCGCGGAAAAACGGAAAACGTATTCAAACATAATCGACAAATATTTTTAACCCTTTTTTTTAAATGTAACAAAAACAAGAAATTAAAAGAAATACCGGTATACTAAAAAAATCGCGCTCGCTTCGCTCGCCAGGTCTGCCCCAAATGGTTAACAAACACTAAAATAGATTAACTATCAAATTTATCGCGTTTTCTCAAAGTAGTTTTATTACACTTTTTTAATAGTAGTAGGGGGATGATGACGTGTGGACTCGAATTTTAAACCAAGTATACGCTTTTTTTAGCGAATTTGCGCCAAGACTTCACTGCCTCCTTAAAAGTAATTATAAACACGTTTTTAAAGTGCAAAAAAAATCCCAGGCCTACCTGATTCACAATTGTTATAAAGTTGTAATAACAGAGACCTTTCTAAGTTTGGTTTTGGCCCGCGACTACTACACAAAGGTTGCCGACCCTTGTGTACGGATTTGAATAACTTCTCCAATGTTAGGATTAACTCTGCATAGAGTTTTGCTCCTTTCAGCAACCTTATTTGGCAAAAACCAACTACAGTAACTTAAAAATTGAGATAAGTGTTATGGAAGAACCACAGCTGACCGCAGCAGGCAACGCTATGGTTTTATTGCGACGTGGCCTCGGCGCTTTTTTGGTGGCATGTGCGGTTGCTCTCGACTTTTTGGGAAAAAGCAAGATGTGTAGACAATAGACATGGTAGCGTCTTTCAGCGATATTCTTCATACCGGGTCAAACTAGGAAACCGGCCCACTGTAGAGGCTAACCTTATTACTTTTTCGTGCTTTCAAAAGGTCTATTTTTCGCGTTATTTTGCAGGAGTTAGTTTATTCGGCCAGCCGATGTTATTTTTACCTGAATTATGACGTCACGCAATGGTATACTTTTGTGACGTCCTATCTGAAAAAATTGTGACGTTATATCTGAAAAAAATTCATGGCCCTTCCCAAACTGAAATCCTAGATCCGCGCCTGCACACTGTATATATGGGGTTGGCAAACTGTTTGACGCAACCTTAATGTCGTCATTTAGCAACTTTTAGTGGCGAGTTATTTATCAGTTTGTTTTTTCTGTTTAATCATGTAGTTGTGGGCCGCGTGATAACCGTAGTACATTTATTGTACTGTTTATCAACACTTAGTGTAACTTATTCGCGTTTCTTTTTCAGTTCACAGCCGGTGATATCATAGTCTACAGTGTCATGGAATTCCTTATCAAAAAATTTGGTCTTACACTTGAAGACTACCCCGCGATTGACGCTCTTCAGAAAGCGGTTGCAGAAAGGAAGAACATCAAGGCTTGGATCGCCAATCGACCAGTGACCGAAAACTAAAAAAAACGACCAAAATCTTTGCGTTTTTTTAACTGCAATTCGGTTTTCGCAGTTAAAACAGTCACTCTTTTTGTAAATACCTTTTGCATAAAAATTAAGAAAATAAATTTTGTCCTAATGTTTCTTACTTAATTTGCTATGTTTCCAAGAGGTTTTTCACACAGTAAAAACAGAAACAAACTTGGTATTAATATTGTTGGAAAAAATGTTGGAAAAGTTATATTAGATCCTAAAGTTCCGATACTATACAACATTTAACAAAATTATTCGTCTCTTTTAGATGAAGTCATTAATAAAATATCCTAAGCTAAGCTTTCACGACCTGTTTGTCTCGTGTAACAATTTACCCGAGAAGCCCCACAATTGGAAGATTGACAAGCAGGGACTTGTTTGTTTTTACAATTACTACTAAACCGAACTGCCAGCTATAGGTAGAATAGTAAAACATATGTTTCTAATATTTTGGGTGAGTTTGTTGTAAGACTTCATCAATATGAATGTGCTTTAACATAATTGCCGCTATCTACTCGATGTGTGTATAGGGTAGGCCATGGTCGAACAAATTTATGAAAATACAATTGTTGGCGGCCGTATATAAATGCTGGTATTCAGATGGCTAAGGTCAGTGTGGGGAAGAAATAGGAAATGCTTTCCAGCACAATACATTACTACATGAATAATTAATACATTACGTAAACATGACTCGTCAGTCGTCGCATTGTAAGGAATTGCTAGGTATCCAATGAACGTTAGTTAGTTTTAACAAACTTGTTAGTGTTAGACGCTTTTAAAAATTACATTACAAAAACTTAAAAAAAAGCATCGATACTGACGCCACCCTAGTATCGGACGAGTAGGCTGATTATTTTGTCGGGCATCCCTACTGGCGGCCGTGTGAAAAACAAAGACTGTCAATGCGCCGTCATTCGCTAAAAGGTACTGATCTAGTATGTTTACCTTCTGTTTCTTCCAATTTTTTCTGTGTAAAAGCGTCATTCATGCCTGGAACTAACGAAACTGTAGATTATGCATTGCATACCTAACAGTTGGTTTTAACACCAAAATTGCAAATAAAGTTTATTGCGGCCGACCAAAACCTTTCTAAGTTGGGCTTTGGTACACGACTAGGAAAAGGTTGCCGATCACGTACGTGGTAGTGTCATAACAAAAGTCAAAACGACGTTTCAAATAGGACACAGTTGATAAAGTAAATGTATTTACTAACTTCTCAATAAAGCAAAATCGTTTAAAACAAAAAATTAGGGGAAGGCGGGGTAAAACGGACCCTTAAGTGATAAATGCTATTTTTCAAGTTTTACAAAATATCTTTTAATGAGTCTACGGTAGCAACCGAAAGGTCTTACTGAAAGTTACTCCTATGCTAAAGAACAACTAAAAGGAGCATACCTTCCAAATAAATTACCCTTTTTTGCCTTTGCAAAATGGACCCCACTAATAAAATAAACCTTAATTGCCTTGTTGTGTAGTAATGCTAGATCAAGGATGTTTTTTGAGGGGTGCATACAAATTTTCAGGGATATTGTCACGTTGCCTCACAACGCGACGTCATATTTAATGGTATGCAAAAACCTACGAGAAAACCGAAATTCCACTATGCGTAAGTAGCATTGCAACTGTATATGAGTTGTTTTATTGTCTTTCTATTGGTTACCTTATCAAATATTTATTCTCATAAACGTATACCTGCACATGTATTCTGATAATATAGCGATCAGGGAGCGGCTGACTTTGATGGACTAACGGTCTTTCGCTGCTCCCTGAGTCCCTGGGAGCCTGCTTCCCAAACAATAAACCTATCCATCTATGAGTTACAGGGCAAAAAATGTGCCGTACGTAAATTGTCTTATATTTATCTTATGATATACCTACTCAAATTGATCAAAACAAGTATCAATCGACCTTTGTACAACAGATCTTCCTAAAATTCCTGATTGTTTGGCCTTCCTACTAGACTAGTTTTAATTTAAGTTACACTAGGTATAACTGACTACCAGGTGAGGGGACAGTTACGGCCGTGTAAACCGTAGCCTAGAGCTGATAAAAAAAAACATTGTTTGGTCAAACAGGGGTAAAACAAGAACAAATGTTTCTCAGTCACAAAACTTTGGTTAGATAAGTCTTATTTTAGTAAAACAAAACATGTATAATTGACTTTTTGTAATAAAGTCTGTTGGCCCCTTAAAATGGTTTCGTGTTCGTGATTCACAGTTTGGGAACCACTGGTCTAGATTAACAACAACTCATAGGCCTACGCTGGCGAAGTATTATTATCAACGAGTTGTTTACTGCTGCGTTCACATGTTTTTGCCTATTCAAATATGAACATTACATAGATCGACCTATTCCAATAAACTATTTTTGTTTCACTTTAAAGTATATCTCTGAATATATTTTGCTTCGTTTGATCGGATGTTTGCATAGCACGAAAGAGACATAGCATTGGCAAGCGAGCGTCGGCGCAATACTTCCAAACAGAAAATAAGGTTATTTTCGTCAATATACCGAAAGCCATTACAGACTCTTCACCGAATCTGTCGATCAATGATGCAAGCAGGGCAGACTAAAAAAACAACTAGCCTGCAGTGAGATTCGAACTCACGACCTCCGGTCAAGCCGGGACCGTCGCTCTACCAACTGAGCTATGCAGGCTCAGCACGGAACGAGTCGAGAAACAACCATACGCCAATGCTTGCTCAATCTGTTAGTACAAGCAACCTCATTGAAGGGGATCCACAGTACCGTATCATTCTCCAATGAAACCTGAACACAAGTTAGAAAAAGTTGCTCTCTTCTGTAAAAGGGAGGTCAATGTGCGTTTTTAGCGAGCGTCGTCGCAGTAGGCCTACTCTTTAAATTTTGCTTAGAAATGCACTGATTCTTGACGGATCGGGTGCTTTAAAACTGGTTATAGAAAAAGTTTTGCACAATGTTAACAAATATGTCTCTGTAGCAGTTCGTCTTCTGTACATCTCAAAAAAACTTTTAAAAATATTTTCAACGAAATTCCAATATTTTGAGCACAACTGGCAAATATATTGTGATGAAGGCTTCGCTAAGTATCCACGCTTTTTACGTCTAAGGGATAGCAGAGCTAAATTGAAGAATTGGAAACAAGAGGAACAATCCAAGAGAAGAATTTAGTCCTGGGGGGAGAAATATATGTAACCAAGCGTTAGGACAGGGGTGGGCAATTATTATTTTTACCTCAGGCAGCATGAGAAACATAAAATGTTGTGGCGGGCCAGGTCAAAAGGAGAAACTGAAAGTCACGCAATGTGACGAAAGCAAAATAACCTGTTATTACGTTTGGAGCTGTGCACAAATGTACAACTGAAGTCGATTTGAAGATAGCAAGGCATCGCGCGAAGCGCAAAAAAAACGCGGTTATGGTTTAAACTGCAAACTTAAATTAAGATTTAGATGGGGACGAGACGTAATTCCTTGATATGTTGGGAATAATCAAGTGATGGTGGCCTTAACCCAACAGCACACGTTAAAAGGTTTTTGGCATCTTAAGTTCTTAACAAACAAAAGGCGCCCTATGAACTGTGGCACTTTCCCAACGAAAATTTGACGAACTTAGCCCAAGATTTATCAATCGCTTCGATCGGTGTGTTCCTCTGTGAACAAAATTTATATAACGGCCGTTTATCAATCTCTGAAACATCCCAATACACATTTTGTCAAATTGATTTAGTTATTATGCCATGTGCTTCTTCCGATTTATACCGCCTTAGCAATTTGGCAGTGGTTAACTACCAGAGGTACACTCACCCCGAAGGGGTCCGTGAGCAGTTACCAGGGAGACGACAAGTTTACAGAAAAATGAACAAAGGTTTTAAATGTGTAGCTTTATCGAAAACCCGACCACAGTTCCATGATGAGGTATAGTTATAGTTTTATGTTGGGGATCCGTATAAGGTTTATACTTTTATATTAAGGGGTTGGCGACTAAAAAGGTTGAGAACCACCTGAAAAAAAGGTTGGGAACAATATGGCCAATTGTATCACAAGTAACACGTTAGAATTTTTTATGTATTTAAACCTTGACCGCCCCCACAACCTAATATATGTCAATGTATCAAACATTGTACATAAATTTTATCTCAATGCGTCACGTACCGTCCCTGTCGAAATCTAAATTTTCGCCTTTTATTAAATTTTGACTTTAGTTGCACACTTTCTCACAACTCTCAACGTAATAAAAGTTTCTTAAGCTTATACTTGTTTTATAGCGTAAAAGTACGACGTTTAAGAAAAGTGAGCCGCGTTTCGTACATGCATGAAATTGCAAGAAATTGCTACCATCTCTTAAAGTCGGGGATAATGCAGCAGAATGTGAAATCCTGAGTAGGCTAAGCGTAAAGTATATGTTTTGTGATTTGCCAAAAATGCCAAATCAAAACTTGGTACTTTGCGCATTTCAAAAACTAAATCGTAACGTATGCGTAAAAGGTAACCTTCCGCACAGCCATTTGGATTTGCCTCCGGAAAATTTGGAAACTACAAAAAAGACAAGAAACAAGTCATACAATAGAATATGAATCCAGTTGGAAAAGAAAGCTACCGCTAGGTAGAGTGATAGAGCGCTATATACAGTACATCTGTTAAATTAATGGCAAAAGTTTGGCCGTACGACGGACGACGAACGAAGCCATATGTTCGCCTGGCCGGTCGCTGGTATGTGATCTTAAACGAGGCCGACAGAGCAACGTCATCGTCGCCTAAAAAAAGGCGAGATGTCACACTGTTCGCCCGAGTTAGGGAGCGTATCGTTTTGTATACCAACCCGAGAATAAAGTAGCGCCGGAAATACGTATTTGTTAGTTCCGAACATCGCTTTCGCTAAATTGTAAAGTTGTTGCCACTACAACACTGTCTTTAGCCTTAAAATGTATATTTCGACGAACTATTTTAGACATAACAGGAAGATATTTTTTATTTTTTATTTCAGACATAACACTGGTCAACTATATTTTAGACATTATAGGAAGATATTTTTTATTTCACACATAACACTGGTCAACAAATTTTCACTTTTTTTCAACGAGAATGTGAGTATTTCATATCAGATGTATTTTTCGCGCTGATTTCAAATATACCTTTAGTTTTTTTTTTCTCTAGCACATAACATTTTTGAAATATTGCCAAATTGAAACGTCTGACATAAAACTTTTTTATACACATAACTCAAGTCATCACCATAGAAATTTTATAACGAAATCTTGAACTATAACCCCCTTCTAAAATCCTTGGTGACGGAGGTTTGTTGCTTAAAATGTATTTTTTGTTCGTCACTAACTGAACCAAGGTTTTCTGGAAAGAGGTTTAACACAATATACAGAAAATGCACTTTGAATATCATACACAACCCATGCTAAGCTAAGCAGATAATGAATACCGAACGGAAAATAATGCAATTTTCATTTTCTTAAAACTTTAGCACACAGTCGCTAAATGCCAGCCAAGCGCGTAATTCCACTTTTTCACAATGTGCATCGTTTGGAATTTTACTAATATTTCGTTTCAGTAAGATTCCTTTCGTTTTGCTTAGCTTAGTAGTGAAATTTTTGTAGAGAAATGCTAAACATAGAACTACATTCCTCGAGCAAATTTTTTTTTTAAGAGGCGTAGGCTATAACATTTGTGATATCAGCGACTTATTGATGTTCTCTTATAGGCTTCTCTTAGTAATGCAGTTCGTAGCACGGCTGTTGTAGCAAAAAGGACCATCCACTGTAGGTTGTTTCAGTTTTATTTCTGTGAAATCTCAACTAAGTTGTTTTTATTTTAATCCTAATACAAGCAGTTTTGACCTTTCTTTTGACAGAGACCCATCTCTGGTAAGGTTGTTTAAATCTGTGTGAAAAACAGAAGTGGTTTTGAACTTTCGTTTTACTTATTAACTCTATTCAATGTTAAACGTTCAGGGAGATTTCGGGAGAATTCGAGACTTTCATGAGGAGGAAGTGAAACACGCATTGGGACATTATCGGCCGACGCCATACCGATGGCCCCCTGATCGTCCCATACCTCCTCTACCCGCAGCTTCGGGCGATATTTTGGCCATTTTGGCCTTCTTCCGATGAATTTAGGGCTTATTCCGATAAATTTAGGCCTTTTACCGGTGAATTTAGGTCTTATTCTGATGAATTTAGGACTTAATCCGATCAATTTAGGCCTTATTCCGATGAATTTAGGCCTTATACCGAAAGATTTAGGCCTTATTCAGACGATTTTGATATTGTGCTGAGCTGGGTATTTGGCTGTATTATGCTGATGCTGTATTTGCTTATTTGGCTGTATTAGGTCGTTGGTCGTAATACTCTGGTTTTATAGAAATTCTGCTTTAGGTATTGTTGCTTTTTAGGTCTTATTGTGTGTTCCCAATCTAATTTTGTCTACTGCCGTGTAAATAAGGCATAAATGTGTTTTGACTATAGTTGCAGTTCAACTCTCGGTATAAACACGTGTTTGGTCCTTTTAATTTATAATTTGTTACGGGTAGGCTAAGTCATCCTTACAGACTAATTCTAGGGTTCCCTTAGTAAAACAGTTCTTGAACGCTGGATTAGGTCTAGTTTTCCTTTTTATGAGTCGTGCCATTGCAAATTCAGGTCAGTGTTCTGTCAGCATCGATCAGTCGGTGTTCGTTCCACAAGTACAGTTAATTAGGTACTTATCTGTTCATTAGAGAACTATCGGGGATGTAGCTCAAATGGTAGAGCGCTCGCTTAGCATGTGAGAGGTACCGGGATCGACGCCCGGCATCTCCAAAGTTTTTGGCATTTATTACTATTTTGGCACATTTATCAACTTACATTGCCATCGAAAAAATTACGGTTAAACTGGAGTAGCCTATACAACTGTGGAGTCAATGTCTCATAACGTGTTTGTCAAAATTAGCGTAATAAAAGTCAATATATCGAGCATTGGCAATTTGTTTTATGTTCAATGCGAAATGTCTCTTCAATAAAGCTTAGCCCCGCCAAATAAAGAATTTTTTTTAAATAATTATTTGCTTATGGAAGTGGTCGGCAACCATTTTTGCAATACGGACCGGTTTAAAACTAAAAAATTTGTCGCGGACTGGCCTAAAAGAAAAACAAATGTTTAGTAATGGGAATTTATTACAACTTTTTTCAGGTTGTTTTGCGAGAGATTTTCCCACCTGGGAATTATGGAACTTAATGAAACCCGCCGGCGGCCGACCCGCCAAGCAATTTAACCCAGCCCGCGGCCCATTTTAACAAAACTTACAGTTCGGGTTTAAATCAAAGGTTTAGTTGGGCAACCCTGCTACGGACCGGTAGCAAACTCCTCGCGGACCGGCGGTTGCCGACCACTGGCTTATGGTATGATATTTTTATTCTATAAGAGAGGTGCAAGTCACCTGAAAACTACCAAAGAGTTTGCGGTTGCAAAGCAGATTTTAGGACCACCAGCATATTAAATTAAATATTATCAAGTTAATGTCAAATTTATGTTTTTATGTGATTCAGGAGACTTCTGGCAGAAAGTGAGAGTTCATGGATAGGATTTTAAAAGGATGAGTATACACGGCCGGTTTGTTCGTCAAAGGAAAGCCGCTGTTAACAATCCTTATTTTATGAAAAGCATGTGTTTAACTTGATTCTAATTTCGACATTTCTAGACTAAACCCGGTGTGCTGATTCGTCATAAACTTGCATTTGTTTACTTACAACCTAAAATTTAGTGGCATTTTACTTATTTGGCAAACGACTCCAAGGCACAAAGAAACATAATTGTTTTACTGGCATTAATAGTGACCAAATACACAAAAAATAAAAAAAAATAAAAATTGAGATCAATACAAGTTGTTTGCAAGGAACATTTTAGCGCGATACACAATACAAAAACAGCACAACAAAATAACGTTTTCGGGCAAACAAAACTATTATTGGGGACACAAACATAATATAATTTAGAACAAATATGGCATAGTTTTATTGACCCAAATAACGAAACTTGTTCATTCGTACTGCAGTACGTCACGATTAACCGTAAATGATTGTAAAGAGTTTGGTGCATACATGCTACTTCCACTTTCCAATGTTACTACAATAGTACATGGATTTAACAACTAAACGTGTCAGTTAAGCAACGTGTTGAAGCCAAATTATACGCCTTCAAAATGATGTGTCGTCATTCGGCAAGTGATCAAAGGCGATTGGTACATTTAAACGACCGCAATGCCCCTATACGAAAAATTTTCTAAGCGATGCATGAGCATTGAGCATGTCAGAAAAAAATTCGGAATTTAATCCAATTTCGAGTTTAAACGACTAAAAGGTCATAGCAAGATGTTACGTGACCATACACAAACAAAATATGCAAAACTAAATGTAACGACCTGAATGGAGCTGGTGGTCAACCACGTCGAACAACAAGACGAAAACGAAAAACAAACTAAACAGGGGATTGACATAATCTCGAAATAAAAAGGCTTACTCTTACTGAAATGATCACACCACATCCACTAAAGGTTGGTCAAAGGTTGCATACAAAAAAATATCGTTCCGATTTATTGCTACGTATGTCAATAAAACAATGATGAAAAAGCGTTCAGAATGGGGTTTGCAAGATAATCTTTGAGTAATTTAAAGGGTATTAAACATTTTAACTTGTGCTTATGGTGTTTATCTGAAATTACAAACAGCTAGTGAACTATTGTAAGTATAGATTTAAGTACAGTGCTCTCACAGTTTTGTACGAGTTCCTCACGCTGTTCACAAAACAACGCGAGCATTGAACCGTCTACTGTACTTCAGGGCCCTGCTGGTCTAGCCCGTCCTTTCTCGCCAAATACGCCAAGCAACGTTTGGTGAAGAACTAAATAAACACCTTCCTCTTCTTTGTGATCGGTTCGAAATGCGCCGACAGCACCCGGCCCGAGTGATCCTGCTCTCGTTCCGAAACAGAGGCGCCGGAACCGCCTGGGGAATTTCCGTGCAGAATGGCCGCGGCCTTCCACAATTCGCGGATGAAGTTGTGGTAGCTGGCGTCGTGTTCCTCATCGCCGCTTGCACCCTCGTTTCTCGAACTTCCCCTGAACCGAAACGGCGGCGATGTGGGCTGTAAGTTATGGGTGCTGGTGTCAGGATCGCCGGACGGTGGGATTGTGGCTTGCTGCTTCTGCGATGAAAAAATAACCTAAATATCTGTTCTGCGAAAAATTTGACTCGAACTAAGCATTTCGGACGAGTCAATTGACTTGAACTTCATTGTTAAATAAAATTAATATGCTAAAAAAAACTGGAAATCAAATATTTGTCGTTAAACAGTGCCACCTGATTTCTAGATTTAGAATTCGACAAATACGACTATATCATCTAAGAATGAAATAAAAGCAATTGTTTTTAAATATGTGCTTTCTAAATAATTAGAATATTGCTGACGAAGAACAAAAAGTTACTTAGTTTAGTAGTTAACATTTAGTTGCTATGTCGATGTCTTCAATTACGCTGCCAATTAATTACTGTCGATCTTAACATTGGAATACTGATCAATTAGAATGACGTCTTATTCGTAAAACCACACTGGACTTGACCTTAACTTTTAAAAGTCCGTCCAGTAATATTTATTCATTCGCCACACAGTCACCGATTCCTTGATGTTATTTTACCGCAATCATTAGCATTTTCGACATTAATATGGTGCTTTGTACAAATTTAAATTTTATAGAAGCTTGTAATTGTTTATACCCTTTTGCCTTAAAATGTACCTATAGATACTCAAAACGTGGTGACGCACCCGGAAGTAAAGCAAATGCTAATATTTTTATTTTTTCTCTTAAATTGATTGCAAGTTTTATTAAATAGGCCCCCCGAGTTGCATATGGTGAAGTGTTAAAATATATGTTTTACATCATACAATATTTATTTTTCTTTTGCCTGCGCCGGACCTGCCAATCTTCCATTACGCACTGACTAAAAAGCGCTGAAGTAACGTAAGCCTATATTGTTTATTTTATTTCCGTTCCAATCTGGCAAAAAAACAACAGCAGTTGATTTGTAGCTTTCCCAATGTTAAGTAAACTGAATATTTGGGTACTTTCCATTTTCCATAAGAAGCCACTAATCGTTGTTGATATGACAAAAGGCAGGAGAAGTTGAGCGTGAATGAAACAAGGTGGTTTTCTATAAATGTTACCAGGTATCATTTTTCTTCAAAGCCATTCTAATCGGATTGCGGTTTTTTGTATTTTCTGCAGTATTTTGCTGCTAGGCTATAGTAGTTTTTCTACTTTTGAGAAGAGGACTGCAACGCCATTTTGTGCCAAGCTGTTCGGGTACAACTTTTGTAGTAGGCAATATGTTTGACTCTTTATGTATGCTGTTCGTGTTTTCTTTGTTTTATTTAAAATTACCTGTACTGGAAAACGTGGGTGAATCCTTCTTCGTCCGCCCATTGTTCCCACTGGATTGCAAAATCTAAATACCAAAACAAGGTTGAGTCATTTGGTGGTGTTTGAATTAATCATTTTTTGCCTGATGTGTATTGTAATTTCTCTGTGGTGTTTACGTGGACCATTATAATCAAAATTACACCGCAAATGACATGACAAATAAAACTAACTAAAAATCACTTAAATTTATTACTATACGGAAAATATATGACTATAATATAGAAAGATTAGAGAAAGGGTTGAATACCCCAATAGATGATTTACCGATCGCGAAACTGCATGGTGTTTAAGTGGAACATTGTTGTATTATAGGTGCTTTAAGTTTGTGCTAACGACGTTAAAAACATGAGGTTTAAAATTGGTTGGTTTGCATAACCGTACCGTTCCAGTATTTCACTTGAGCAGAGTCGATGACAGCACAAATTTGTGATTCCCCGTCTTCCTCTGCTTCTGTGTCGCCTAGGTGGGCCTACAAAATAGCAATTTGTTATTCCGGAGATTTAACCTGTGATACGCGGACGACGGAAGTAAACGAGTATCAATTGACCCCTGTTTTTTGAAATTATTCCAATGTATTTCGATGTATACGCGCGATGTTATTTTTGGGACTTTTAACAAGACTACATGAAAGATGATTGAAATTCTCACCATTTACCAATTAGCCTTGTAAAAAATAAATAAAAATAATTGTCCTAAAAGGCAGACACCGGATTTAGACGTGGACCTTTACACAGTATTTTTTGGTTATTTGACTATGTAGCACTGTAACATTTTTTATACAGTCCTTTAAAATTTAATCGTTGCACATTTTGGTAGCTGTAGACTTATAGTAAAGTTTATGCAAACTTACACCTACCTCTTATTCCGCGCGAACCACAGTAGTCCCTCAATACGTCAACCAGCTGTCTGCCGCAATATCTGCGCTCGTGCGCTCGCCTCGGTGAAGCATTCGAAACAGGAGCGGCCATCGACACGAGATAGAAACACACAAATACAAAGAGCAACTTGATAAGTTGGTTTCTTCTTAGCATCGCCACATCGCAGCGGTTCAAAGTTGTCACTTTGTTTTTAATGGACTTTTTGTGATTTTGCGCCGCCGACGTTTTCCAACAGAGACTCTTATTGTGTTGCTTTGTCGTTAGAAACTTTCGCCGAGTGACACAGCTTCTGAAATTTGGCAAGACTGTTTTGCAGTTTGACCCGATCAAGTCCACTGCTGATTGCCGACAGCAGAACATTGTTTTTTAATATAATAGTGATTAATTTTTTAACAAGCCACAAGCTGTTTTGAAATTACTCAATGCTGAAACATAATTATAATATTTGTTTTATATATACATACAGCCCTTATCCCGAAAAAAGAAAATGCTACATTGCTTACTGCTTAAATCCAAAAAAGGATGTTTCTCACTTTTAACTTGTCTCGCACAAACTGCATTAGCATCGTTTAAGACTGAGGTAAGCGATGTTTTTGCTGATAAAGTGTCTAAACATTTACTTGTCGTCAAACGATATGGCGTAAACCCAATAACCTATCGCACGACCTTCAAAGCGATTAGGCTTACGCCCACTCCTAAAATGCCCTTAACATGAAAACCAATTTGCTTTTACCTGCACGCTTTTCTAACTTTGAGAGGATTTTTTAAACAAACTTTCTATGTTACATAATATACATAGTTAGGCCCTATGTATGCGTAGCAATTTATTTGGTAAAAAAATGAAACAAATTGAACTAATTCATTGCTTCTGTTTGTATTATCATCCTAATACCACGATTCGACAAGTTGTTTGCACCAAGACCCACCTTTGTTTTCAAAATCGTCAGGCCTCACCAGAACTACGACATGCTAAAATATTATGTTTTTGCACTGTAACCGAAAACAACATGTTCTACCAAAATTTGTCAGGACCCACTTTGAGAATCACAACGGGGCTTCCCAAACGGTTAGCCGCGGCCAGTGTTCACTTTTCCACTGAGCAAATTTTGTTTAGTGAGTAAGAATATTTTAAGGCTGAGTTAACAGGGTTCCGGGTCAGATCAAAGTTTTTATATAAGGTTGAGTCGTGAAAATTGTAAAGATGGCGTCACAAAGCGTCACGCCATGAAACAAATATTCACAAGAAACTTTTGATCCCGGTTGAACTCGGAAATGTGCAGCTGCAATCGAGTTTGAATACCTATACAAGGATATGGCAACAAAGCGGTAATATGTAATGCCTTAAGCACACAATCAAAAACAGCAAACTACTCGCTCATTTACATTTATTAAGATGATTTTGCCTATTTGTGAGGTCAATTGACCCAACAACCGTATATGGCTGCACAGAAATCACGTAAAGAATTCGCACTAAAGCCAAAAAAAGTGCGTTTATCCTGATAAATTAAAAAAAAAGTGCGTTTATCCTGATAAAAGAGCGCGACAGAAGGAAAAATTATTCTAAAATACAAAAACATAGATTTGTTTTAACTTTCTCTTTTGGGTTAGCGTATTAACCTTACGGTTGTTTTAAGAAATCGAGCAATTAAACATGTGAACAAAAATTTTCAGCTATTTAAGAGAATCACCGGTATACAAAAAAATTGCCGGGGGCAAAAACACGTTTTTACATGTCTACAGGTGCGCCCTGAAGTAAAAAAAGTTTAGCATTCTGGCATATTTCAGTATAACTGGAAAATAACAAACAACAATTAGCAAATTTATTTACTTTTTAAGGCAGCAAAACAAAACAACAATGGATACATGTTGATTACCATATTGCTGTCTGTGCAAACAAAAAAAGTCTAAACCTTATTGTTTTTAAATTAAAAAAAAAAAGTTTCAGAGTACAAATATTTCTCCCCCAATGCTGTGTCATATGGGGTAAGATCAAATGCCAATCTTTAAAATCGCCGCAAATCACCCAGATCCAGGAAGTTTATTTGTGGTAGGAACAAACTTTCTAAGTTGATGTCATAAATTTACGTCAAACATGACGTCATACGGAACCAACATTTAGTCAGGATGTCCAACTGAAATAGACGTCAACTTAAATGGACCGTTGGTAAACCGTTTTCGCGAGGCGCATTATCAAGGTGCTTTGGGCAAATTTGCGGTGAGGGCTTAATCCCACAGTAGAATGGCTGCAACAACAACCACGTAAAAAGTTAAGTTTAAGGTTGTAGAGAACTTACACACAATACAAAAGTCGCATTAAAACACGATTTCGATAAAACTTGCTTTTCTAAATTTGTTTGTCAGAAATTGAAAGGCGTTTTAAAAAGTTACTTGGCGTTAGCCTAGCCCTATACGATAATATAAAAACTGAGATAAACAGATTTTGAGATGCGTAAATACTTTTACTATTTATCTATTGTAATGATAAAATTTATACTTGTAAAATGTATATGTTTTTCTATTCAAAAGAAAGAAAATATTCGTGCACAGCGCAAATATTGTCTTTATATCGTTTAAGTTGGGCAAGCTGTTTAAACAGTGTGCTATGGTGCCCCTTTTCTGAATCCGCTGCTGTCCATGACCATCACTGCACCAAAAATAAAGAGATTTCATGCCAGCGTCAGCCTTGGGCGATTTCTACTTTATTTTTAAACATGACAATGTTTTGGTATCTTATAATATCGCTCTGAGAGTGACAGGTCAAACTATGATTACGCATAACATAATTTGGTTTGCTTTATTGAGGATTTCGCTCGAAAATATATACGCTGCTAGACCATATTGTATCAAATTATTACTTTTAAACCCAGTTTATGATTTGTTTATTTTGATTTTTAACGTATTTAACCTATAGTGTATTGCGGTACTGCGGTTGGGTAAACTCTCTTGAAGATTAAACTAATTTAATTTATCTTTCAATAATATAATAATCAGGTATTTTTTATTATTTCTTAAAAAATGATTCTAACTATTTTTATTCTGCTCTTTGGCACAACAGCGGATAAGGTCTAAAATAGGATTGTCGGGTGGCAAAGTTATATGTCACTTGATCCCAACTAAATGCAAAAGAAATAAAGTTATAAAGTTATAAATAAAACAGTTATGCTACTCGATTTAACCGTTTAACTAAATAGGTTAAACTTATTATACATAAATATGTACAGGCATTTAGGCTTATTCTTTGTCTAACTGCAACTCATAACAGGTGTTCTTCAAAATACATAGGTTATTTTTATTAACGTTTTGAGGCTTACATGTGACTCTCAGCGCCGCTGCTCTACACTGAACCTGCCGATGGGCTTTCAATCAAATTTAAATCGATTCGCTAGCGCTCAAGTGGTAGTTAGCCGGCTTTAAGTTCGCTCAGCTGTTTGCTGTTGCATTGCCGCGCTGCAATTGCTCATTTATGCAATTAAATTTTACCAGACAGCAACGTTGGAAATAGTTTTGCGGCAACGCATAAGATTCCTTCCTCCCAGACAGGCGCGGTTTGACCTGAAATAAACAAACGCGACACCGTCGCGACCGACAATGTATTTTGTTCAAAATATTCAAAAATTCCGCTGCCAATCAAATAGGGGGATACAATAGGTGCTTGTTCGGCTTTTACGTTTTTACGATATATAGCAGTGATTACCGGGCGTGTCGAACATTCACTGATAAAATCTTGCCCGTCTACACCTGGAAGGTTTGATTGGTATGCAAACAACGGCAAATAACGCCGGAACAAGTTCACCGGAGTTTGCCGATTAACGGTAAAATCCTTCGAGGCATAAACTTTAAGGTTTCCAGCCTTTTAACCTTATATAAACTACATTTTTTTTAGAAAAGTAAGCCTGTGCGTGTTATATAACATGTTATTATTGTAGTATTGGACGTAACAGACGAGCAAACCGCACAAAAGTTGTGTTACTATACAAAAGTCGTTTTAAGTATCCAGTTGTTGATAATGATTCGCATTTTTTAGCTGTTAAAATCGTATTATCTTTTGTAGTTTATTTATCTTCTCATAATCTGAAAGTATTGCATTTATTTCGATTTCGGTTTGTACAAAACATGAATTTCTTTCACCGCCCCAATAACGTTAAGCCCTGCTTACGCGGCAGCCTGACCTTAAAGACTAAATATTGACTCTGAATTCTTGTTATTGCATATTCGAATTGATGCAGCACGGAAAATACGTGCTTGCAAATAAAGCGGCTAAACCGGCCACGCTCTAGCTTTGCTCACAACACAGGTTCTGCGGTTGGTCCGGCAAAACACTGACATGTACCTTCTTGGCCGAAAATTAATCCTCTCATGGACCCATGGTAAGGTCGGAGCTCCAAATGTCGGTAAGATAGATGCCCGCTCTCATTCAAAATGGTTGTCCAGACAGGGTATTTATAATCGACAAATACATATTCTTTTAGCGAAAATTGTTGATTTATAATGCGGATCGAATGATTGAACTTTTATTTTATTTGGTCCGTCTTTTATCTAATATTATACGATTTGCAAATCCGTATAAAGCACGTATATATTTAAAGAAATACGCATATTAACATATTGTGGCTAAAAAAGTAACCGGCAATAAAAACACCAGTATCCTTGTATAAACGTTTGGCACGAAATGACTTCAAAACTTCTATTTCCACTACCTGGAAGTCACAGGGCAAAGTTGAATTTATGTCGCAATTCTGTGCAGGGATTTCGGTTTAGCGGCTAAAACATTTGACCGGGTCACTCTAATTGTCACTTGTTGCGGTTTAGGTTATAATCGGACTGGGCGCGCTATTTTTAAATTGCCAAATACATAGGCTTACCCAAAAGTCGAAGCTCGAATATTTAGCTCCTCAAATGGCTCTTAATTAACCTTAAAGCCACTTCAGCGGGACAGAACAGAAGAGTCCTAAAAATATAATTGCCGGTTTTTTTCGACGTTCTACGAACTGTCAAAAGACTCAAAACGAAGAGATGAAAATAGCACACGCAATTGTAACGACTTCGACATTTGAATGCACGTTTAAACTAGCACCGCACATTCGTGGTAATATAAACAGATTTTAGCACACACGGAAAACATAACGTGTTCTGAACGTTTTCTAAAAATAGCAATTCAGTCATTACTACTAGAAAGTTTGAAAATTAGCTTGGCGTTACCACGGCTTTAAGCAAGCTTGTTCATGCGTCAAAATATTATAGTTACGTCAAAAATATGTAATCTTTCCTTGAAAAACGTAGCGGTATAAAGATTTTATATCGTTGAAATTTCACCGAAAGTTATCGAAGTAGTGTATGATTTTGGTATGTCTTTTTTCGTGGCACAAATAATTATAAAGTCGATTCCAGCCAATACTTATTAGAGAGCGCAAACTTCAAGTCAAGCAACTGACTTATAAAACTGAAACGTTAAAATATATAAAATTGTAATCTTGTCCGTGTACGAGCAATACCAAAACCCAACATATAGCAAGAAAATTTATTTTTTTAAATTAGAATAACTCAACTTTATCTAATAAACTCTTACCAAAACACTTAATTTCAAACCAAGTTATTTGACATTTGAGTGACTCAAGTCCAAGGTAAGTCATTTATCATTTTGTTGGCCCGGAAGACTAAAATCAAGTCAAGGCATTCAAAAACAGTGACCGAATATGCTATCTTGTTAATACGCTATTTCTTTGACTTTTAAATCGTTTATTGTTATTTTTATCAAAGTAAGATCGATAAAACTTTCTATTAAAGTTAAAAAACACAACACCATTATTTAAGAAAGGTAAAAACACTACACCATAACAGATAACGGTGCAGGGTTATTAAGCTCTACTTGATAGTTACAAACACTCATGCTAAAATATTTCAGTAGCCTGAATGAAATACTTTTTTAGGCAATCCCCATACCGCTTAACTTTTGCCGCGTGAAAGTATATGTGTCTGGAAACTCAGCAAAATCCTTTCTGTAACGACTACGTGATAGGACCTAAAATATTGCTTAATTCAAATCATCTTCTTAATCGAGCGATTTACATCAACTGACATAGCACCACCAACGATGAGGCTTTTTATCCCAATCCGTGTTCCCCGTACTATTATTATAACATCGACAAAAACACAAAAACCTTCTACGCCATTTAGAGGCCGTATTTCGTGGCCGCTTTTTTATCTAGCTGGCTCTATTGCCAAATCCTTGTCTTTCCTTTTTTTTGCTACTTTTAAAGTCTATAATAGCAAAACTGTTTGTAAACGGTGTAAAAAAACAAGTAAGGTGACAATTTGAAACGATAGCAGCAACAAAAAGGAAACAGGCCATATTTTGTTTGGCCTCATAAACAGGCCACGCATAGGTAGGAAGAAGAGTTCTAACGCCTACGAAAAGAAAGAGTTGTCCCGATTAGAGCACGTGTTGAACATGTCAGACGCGTGGCAAAGTCGGATTATCCGTGATGTTGAATAAGATTTTAGGTCATGGAGAGGTTCCCCTTGTTGATTCTCGCGCGATCGAAAACTTCACTGCTGTCGCTCGTTGGGTCGCGTGACAACACAAGCGCGTTTGACGGCGATATAGAAAATAGGGGAGTGTCTTTTAATGCGCGTCGAACATCTGACCGCTGTAAGAAATCTGCGGCATTACGCCGGATTAAAGTTTTTGTGCGCGGATGCAATCGTCCTGTTGGGCAATTCTTGTTGGGCGGGCGATCTTAAAAGCACACTTTTAAATTACGAACGCCTGAATATTAAATAACCATGCTTGATTTGACTTTTACCGGTGATTCTGCACTTCTGGCTGTCCAGCAAAGATCAATCTAAATTTTAACAAAAACAAAAAGCAAATTTTAAAAACATTTTGCACATTTTTTTCTGGTGACATAGTCTATGATCTACAACATATCAATTTCAGATTAATAGAAAAGAGAAGAAGTTCTATACTCACACGCATTTTAAGGTTGTAAATTAAAAGACCTTTTCCAAAAAAGGTAATAATTCATTTTGAGAAATGCTGACATGTTGTTAATGAAAGACACACACGTATATGCCTACAACCGATGTGACCTAGCCCTCCTGGGGCTCCAGTTTCACGATGTTATAATAAAATAAAACATCGTGTCAGCAGCAAACGTTCACTACAAATTAAACTTTTTTAAACAGCAATTTCATTTTACCATTTTGATAGAATTCTTTTAAAATTTTAACAAGAAGGATAATTTTAACAAATTATCTAATATGTTTCTTTTGAAAGCCTATAACGGCTCGAGGTTGTGAAAGATAGGAATGAATATCGAAGGCAATACAGAAGAAGTTAAGCGTTTATTATGTTTTTCTTCATTTGTTGTTTCTCTCTGTTGATTTAGTGTAATAAAACTTGCCCTTAAAGCAAACCCAACTTTTTTGGTTCAAATATACACACATCTAACGAGAACAAAACTTCCTGGACGAAAAACAACAATACTTTGATAGAAGTTATTAGGATAATCGAGGCGGAGCTACGTCTATATTTTAATTGCTTCTTTTTTTACCGTGAATTAATGAGTCACTGTTCTCCGAAAATTTGGCAATTAGGTATTATTCTGTCTTTGAGAAGTAATATGTTCCGTGTTCAAAACTAAGTTTATGTTCGAACGTTGCTATATTCGTTTGCTGTCGATATATTAGCCAAAACTTGCAACAAATCATATCAACTTGCAACAAATTAAATAACTACAAATCATACAAACTTTTGATTTGCGAACAACATTTTTTGTTTTATTTTATATGTTGTGCAATTCGTAATTTCGTTTGAGCGGGTTTTATGTTTTGGATCTTTAATCCCAATTTAATTCTAAAAGGTCAAATCGAAAATCCGTCGAACTTGTAATAAAGTTTGCCGTTGTCGACGGAATGACGTCGCAAATTCTGGCTGTCCATCATTTGAAGTGATGATATGTTAAAGCACAGAACGGATCAAGTTTTGATTAATACGACAAAGATGGAATCGCGTGACATATAATCCAAAAAAGTTTGAATCCTTGACCGCAAAAATTTCAATATATACTGTAATCATTGGCAACATAACCGTATCCGTCACTGACCTTTATTTAAGATTAATTCTATCAAACTGGGAGTGTTTTAAGCAGGATAAAAGTCAAAGATTTTATTTTAGCTAGTCGGACTTTATATGAACTGCTTATTTACCAACCTGACTAGCGGTAGGATGAATTGTTGCGAAGGTAGAAACATTGCACAACCCTGTATACCTGCGCTGTAGAAGTACAGAGTTTCCGTGACAATGAAACATAATAGGTGAATAGGGAGATCATTTACTGACCTAAAATTGAAAAATTTTGACCTATAAGAGACAAAATGTTGACCTTATTTGGAAAACATTAATTTAAACAACGCATTTTTGTTTGAAGTACTGCTTTTGGCGTCGTCGGTCAGTTGTTTTTAATCTTTTACTGACGAACGGTGGAACACAAATCAGTTAAGTGCTAGCTTAACCTAATGTTATAAACCAATATTGTGGGCTTAACTCTGTTGGCTCGCGTATAACGTATATTGCTTAAATGAAATATATATTTCAGTCAAAATGTTTGGATCTAATTGAAAACTTAATTTGAAATAATAAACTAAACGACAATTTCACAACCCTCACTACAGTTTTAGTTAATTTTCTAAACGATTTTGACTTGAAATATAGTTTTATCTTTTTGTCAAGTAAAAAAAATCGTCCTAATAATAAAAGCATAAAAACCACTACGCCACCTTCTAACTAATCTAAATAGTTGTCTTTTTTGTTTGATATACGACCTTTCCATATACATTTTATTTATTGTACAGAAAACCTAATTAAACAAGCATATCACCTATTGATATGATGGAAAATTTTGTTCAATATAAAAAGTTTAATAAGTCAATCCATATACATAAGAGACACATTTTAGAAAGCGCGAAAAGGTGATAACGTTTAGATATTGTTAATTTTAATGTTTAAATCTTCTTTGTAATTCACTGACTATTTATAACTTGTAGTTTCACTAGAAGTGGACTTTCTGCACAAAAAAATGTATACAATTCCGTGCAGCAAACCAACAAGTTGAATAGAAACAACCAAAAATCGAAAATATTTAATAGCTTTTGGGAATAAACATATTTTAATATGTACTACTAAAATATTTAGGTTTCCCATGAAAAGTATATTGCGCACATTGAGTAAAAAGTATTTTTTTTAGGCTTTGCCATGGCCTTGTAAAAAAGTCTTTTTTTGGGATTGTAAAAAAGTTGCTCTTTCTGTCATTATTTGGCCCTTCGTGTGTAGTAGTTTTCACCGCAGAATTGTGCAGGTTGACCCTTAATTTCCTAATTGAACGGTGTGTTGTACCTGATAATAGGCGGCCTCGTATTAGGTACGGTATGTGGAATATCAAATTTTAACGCCAACGGAACAGGTCCAGACGACCGCACTCTTGTTTACGTAACAACTAAACGGCACGTTCCGGCTTTTACCGCTACTAATCCGCCTTGTTTTTCTGCGCGCCCTCTTAAACTCCGCTTGCCTTATTGTTTGACAATACTGAAGTTATTCGAAAATGTTAACCAAGTTTGTTTTTGACCCAACGGTTTGCTAACATGTTTGTCTATTTGACTTTTTATATCCTGTAGTACAGTTCTTGCTACATAAACTCCTACTAACATTTAACTTATAAAAGGTGGGTACTTTTCCTGTTTTTTTATAAACAGGACTTTTCTTGTTATCTACACGCTTTTGTAGAATTGATTAGCAACTAAGACAAGGATTATATCAGTTTTGGCATCAGCACATCACAATTGTATATTTAAATGCAAGCTTTGCTAGTAGAGTCAAGGTTACGATCCCCAGATTACATTCTAACAATTATTTTTCCATAAATTTATGGCGTCTACATTTTGGAATAAATGATCCGCAAAACCACCAGCAACTCCTAACGTTTAGCTTTCTAGCGATTCGGCTCATTTTTCGTTTGTTTGTGTAGAAATTACCCTAATAGCATTTAAAAAGTTCTAAGCTCGATTTGATTATGATCACTACTTTTAATTATTGCTGGCTTATGCTTCCTTAAAAGTTTCTTTTTTTGGTCACTGTTATACTAAAATGCCCGATTTTGAGAAGGGCGTCATCACCCGTGAATAATTTTTATATTAATATGTCAAATGGGGGGTTTATTAGTGAGCCATATACGGAAAGGTAATCTAAACACAAATATAAAATTTAATTGTGTCTCTTCCACTTTCGTCCGGATTGCGTTTATTTAAATATTAGGCTACCCTTTTAAGTATCGTGAAAAAACGAATCGCCTTGTTTCTAGAAAATAGATACGTAGTTCGAAGGACAGACATCGATCCGATATCATCGGTAATTCCAAGTCTAAGTCATCCATGGCATTTAGCTTAACTTGAATCAAATTGATCGCATGTCCAGGCTGCTTTATGCATGTGAAAATAAAAAAAAAACAATTCGCAACTTATGACTCATAAAATAAATCTGTTTATCTATGCAAATTTGGAAAGCTTTTTGAGGTTGCCTAACAGTAGGCTTGCCATTATTTAGAAACGTAAATCCGGGACGCATATTGAAAACTGCAAATCAACTTAATGTAGACCTAATACAAACAAATTTAATGCAAATAATTTAATTAACGGGGTTGCGGTTGTTTTATATTTTGTCAGGGGGTATTTTCAAGCGCCCTATTTTTATGGGTGGTTTGTCTAAGTAATTCAAATTGTAACCGAAAGTAATGTTTTGTTTCTGTATTGTGAATAAAATGAGTCGGGTAAATACTTTCTACAATTAAAGTAGGGTGCGGCCCTCGTGAAAGCTGCAACAATATTAGGCCGTACATTGACAAAGGCGCTGTGTCCGTAACAAATTCGTATTCCCCGGACCAAATCATTCTCAAGCATAAGAACAAGCTGGCCTCTTAAAACTATTACATATTATGTTGCACTCTGCGTCATCTGCTTGAGCCGCGTGTTATTGCCGATGATTTAAAAAGGTAATTTAAAACTGAAGATTGGTTACGATTAAAACCGCCGGGTTAAATGCGATGTTTTGCGAACTCCACCTAAATTTTGCGCGGTAACATACTTCAAGAAGTTCTTAAACCTAAAAGTAATGAATTTTAATTAGGGCAATATACCTAATTTGATTTTTATTTCCACGCAGGTAATTGTTATTAAAGGTTTTTATACAATGCAACAAAGTATGTAACCAAATATCAATTTTGGAAGAAACAAATTCAATTCTTCGTCTTATGCAGAGATTAAATTACTATCTTTACACAGTTTTTTTTTTCATACAATGCAACAACGTGGTAACCAAAAGGCAATTTTGGAACCACTCACAAACGTAAAACCTTTAAGCAGATGCGTAATGCTTGTACCATATTGCGTCCAAAGTAAGTAAAATCTCGATGGAAACTGAAAATTAGTTACTATTAAAACCGCCACATTAAATGCGAAATTTTGCGAACTCTAACTAAATTTTGCGCGGTAACAGACATCAATAAGTTTAAGTCTTAAGTTGGAAACATTAAAACTTATTTGTATTAAGGCAATCAGTATGTTATGACTTCAATTTAATTTGTAATGCTGAAACCCGCGACATTTATCGGTCCAGAATTACTAACAAACGTTAAACTTTAAGTTGTAACAGCAATTGTTTAGACTTGCGTAATATTGAAGCAAATAATACCGGCATCAAACTGCGTCATACGTGAATAAAATGAAAATAAAAACTGCTTAACGGTGACCGGTTTGGGACGGCGATAGCTTACCTTCCTCAAAAAGACATCTCCCAGCACTCGCCGGATAATATCCATTTACATTTCTTTACTCACCACAAACAAGAAAGGAACTAGCCCCAGGAAGGGCACCCCAGAAAAATATTTCTTAATACCCGCTGGAAAATAATTAATATGTTAAAAAAATTTGCTTGACAGCCTTACCAACCAAAAAAAAAAAGAAAGAAGTGCTAAATGGCTAACTCAAAATTTTTTACATTTATTTTTAATTTCGTAAATCTTAAATGGAAAAATTCGGGACAAATTGGTTAACCGGGCGGGACACCGGGACTGTCCCGGCTAAACTGGGACGTATGGCAAGCCTACCTAACCGCCTCATGGTCGAAAAGGGCCAGCGGATGTCTGACTGTTTCTTGCTGCGTGGTAGCAAATACCGAGAAGATTATCCGACATGTCGGCGTGTTGAGTGTGTCCAACTGACCTTTATCAAAGCTCTTGCAATGGCGATCTTATTCTCGCTCTAATAGATCGGCATCGCCTTAACTTTCGATTTTAATTTATTGCTGAGCGGATCACAGCTTGTACCCATAACAACATTCCTTTTCGATGACAGAAAACTAATCCCCGAAATAAATTACAAAAAGAGTCCCAACATCGCGATGACCGAAATTCCGTCTTGCAGGCTGACCAAGATATATTTCTATGCGTCATCTGTTGCAAATACAACTAGTTTGATTGGACGTTGAGATTTAATCTCAGGACGCGCCCTTTGCAAGGTCGTTGTTCATTCGCAGAGAGCACGGTGGCAAACGATTCTTGACATTTGTAACGTGAGTAACGTTTCTGTCGGCAAAATAGTGAGCCACGTCGCTGACATTCATCGCAGTATGTTTGGATAGCACTTTTCTCAAAAAATAAAATATTTTAGGGAACACACAGTAACACCCAAAAATCGACAATACCTGAAGCAGAACAATCTATAAAACCATAGTAATAAGACCAATTACATAATTAAACCAAATACGTAATAATATCCAGCAGAGAATAAGAACTGAATCGTCTGAATAATACATAAACCTGTTTTAACAGTTGGACAAAATATATAAAACGTACTTTAATGTATTACAATTTTGCTCATTCGGCTCTCATACGTGACAAAAAGGATTTCTAAAGCGGAATTATTAAGAGCAACGACAATAAAGTCAAGTGCGCATTCCCCCTTGTACGCTATGTAGTTATGAATTAAACCGAGCTGTACTTTCTTTCCGCATAGCTCATTGCAGACTTGGACAACTAGATTTATTTTAGCTTTTTAAGATTAGATTAGAATTAAAATTAGAGCATTTTAGTTTTTACAAATTAGATTAGAATTAGAATTAGATCGTTTTCAGTTTTCAGTTTTCTCAAATTAGAGTAGAATTAGAATTAGCGAATTCCTAAAAAATCAAATTTCAACTGGAATTTGAACTAGAATCACATTTATTTTTTTACGGCCAATTTAATTTAATCGCAATTTCTTCTTATATGAACGTGAATGGTAAAAATGTGTGTGTTATTTTTTATACGTTTTTATGCATTTTAGACTGTAAAAATTACATACAAGTCGTTCCAACCAAAGAGTTTTAATTGAAATTCTGTTTTTTAACTGAGAGACTAAAAATGCCGTTGGACAAAGTAGCATTTTTTTGTAAAATCTAAATTAGATTAGAATTAGAATTAGAATTAGAGCACACAAGTAATTCACAAATTAGAGTAGAATTAGAATTAGCCGCATAATTCAATGAATTAGAAAACTAGAATTATCTAGTTGTCCAAGTCTGGCTCATTGGGCGTTTATTGGAAACATGTATGACTTCAAATATTCTCAACGCATTTAATCTTATCCCATATAAATTTAAATTTCTAAAATATTCGATTAGTAAAAAGACTAAAGTTTTTAGATCAGTGGTTCCCAACATCAGGGTTGTCTGAGGGGTCGCTATTTGCTATTTGTTAAACGAAAATTGACAAGAAAAATCAACATTGGAATTGCAAATTTAGCAGTAGAAAGGGTAACCTAACAATGGGAACACAGCATAAGACCTAAAAAGTAACAATACCAAAAGCTGAAAAATCGATCATAACATAAAAGACCAACACATAGTAAAGCCAAAACCGGAGTAATATCGACAACAAAATAAGATCTAAATCGTTTAAATAAGTCATAAAACCGCTGGAATAAGTGGTAAACTCATCGGAATAATACTGGACAAAATAACGCCTGAAACTGTAGGGAGGGGATATGGGACTGTCAGGGGCCATCGGTTTGGTATAGGCCGTTTTCGTGTCGACGTTTGGGCGCCCAATAGTTTGAATAGCGCCGTTAGGGCGCTGCTGTTTCAGCATTAGATATTTTGACTATGGTTGAGGTTATTGGTGGGGTTAGAAATTGGGTTAGGGTTTAAATTATTAGGGGAGTTAGTGATGTACTTAGGGATGGATTTGGGGCAGAAATGTGTTGCTTAAAGGCCTGATTCGGGCCATTTAGTTGTTATTCCGTCGGTTTTTTGGATTTATTCCGATTTATACGTCTATTGGGTGTTAGTCCTATGTTGGTCTTATTCCGAACCGTGTTTTATTCCGACGTTGATGTTGTTCTATTTCGGTCTTATGACTTGAGTCCCTAACAATTGTGTTAATGACATTTGCTAAAGAACCTGTCGTGTTTATGACGTTACCATTACCCTTGTTTTAGTTCAGGGAACAACCTTTTAGCCGAATGGGCCGCATTGCGAATTTAAAAATTTCGATGGGCTGCAAATTCCACATAAGTTACGTCATATCGTGACGTCATAAAACAACTTATCTAATAAACACCCGCACTTCCAGAGTGAACTCGTGCGCAAATATACAAGTGAATCTCGGCCTAATCGCGCGAAACGCGAAAAATTAAGTTTACATGCCATATCATGCCAAAAGATATTGAATTAGGTCTACATCAAATACTGCGCGTTTTACACATTTTGATGATAGTCGAAACAATTGTTTTAAAAAAAGGCTACTGAAAGTAAGAATAAGTGGTGGGCCGCACGTAAACATCCGGCGAGCCGCATTGCGGCCCGCGGTGACATACCTGTTTTCGTTATTGGGCGATGCTTAACTCTAGCCAGACTTTTCTAATATTGCAATTTAAAGTATATAAGACCTGTTTTCTATAAATCTTTAAAACCAAGTGTAAAATCATTCATAGACATTTAAATTCTCGGTAACAACATTTCGTACACTTAGAACTTAGAGAACTTAGAGAAAACGAGATAACAGTCTATAAAACTATTGCCTGGGTTGCGGTTGTTGTATATTTTGTCAAGGGGTGGTTTTCAGGGCCTTAATCTTAACGGTGGTTTGTCAAAGTAATTGGGTAATTATAAATAGGGTTATTTACCCGGCTAATTCGTGTAAAATTATATATTACACTTTGGTTTGTTGGTTTTAGGAGATTAAGTTGTACTTTCATTTGACTTGTTTGTGCAAGCAAAAACAGATAGGCCTATATAACTTTACAAATGCAAATGGAGTAGTTAGGGATACATTTTCGCTATGTTTTTTGTTTTTGTTTCTGTTTAACCAACCCCACCCCGTGAAAATCTCCTTTAATAGAAAAATACATAATCGAAAACTTTTCCTTGGCTTGTTTCTGCTAGCAAAAACAGATTGAGCAGAAAATTTCCATACTTTTTAGTAGCATGAATTTGCTGATAAGAAGGGGCAGTTTGCTAACGAATACAATTTGAGTAACGGTCTTTAAAAAAATATTTTTATCCCATTTAAAAAAAATAATAAAAAATTGCACCTCTTTTAAAAATATATCTCCCAGCACCCGCCGGATAATAGCCTCAATGTTTGGTATGAACAGTACTGAATTGCAATAGGCTTTAGGGAAAAGCAAATCCGATTACACTGCGGCACACCGGTTGCGTCTAGGGCGTTGGTTTAAAACTTTTTTAGAACCGAGAACAAAACTTAATCGTGTATTTCTAATCTGCTTATCTACCTTGTTGTCTTTACAAAACACATCAAAAGCTTCTGGTAAACGCCAGGCTTGCACAACTAAAAATGAAAAAAGGGGCCGTAAAAGCGAAAGAAAAATTTAGCGGACTGCACACTGATGTATGACGTTACAAAATTACGTCTATACCTTGACGATATAAAACAACAAATCTTTAAAACGGCTGCTGTTGCTCTCGAGCAAACTCGTGCGCAAGCAAATATGCGCAGCAGTTGAAACCCAGCCGCCGCAACATGCCATCGTACGCATACCGCTTTTGAGCAATATGTTTCCTTAAAACCCCAAAAAACATTTGAAAACGATACAAATCTTTAAAAAAAATAATAAACATAGTGAAAATTGGTACACGATATAGTTTGAGGTCATGTTTTTACAACCTTATTGTGTTGTGTCCCCTACAACCGCATATTCCGTGTATAAGCGTGACAAAAACACTCCATAAGGTAATCCACTCAATGCGACTCATTGCTAATCATTACAGTTTCCGCGTGCCACAAGCAGTTTACCCCTTATTATGCGGATCAAAGGGTGAATTTACAACAACTGCATTCAGAAAATCAACCCTAATAATGTTTCGTATTTAATGTCTAAATTGTCTTTCGAGACACCAATCAGGATAATTAACTTATACAGTGCGAAAAGTTGTTGAGGGAAATAATGCTTGTATATTTTCAAGGTTTTTTATGCATTTCGTGCATACGGATTATCCTCCAGGATTACGATTTAGTTGGCCTGTCTCAGGGTTGAGACCAGTAGTAAAGTGGTTAAAGCTACTCATCTTGGAATAGGGTTTTCTGAAATTATTTTAAAACTATAACACTTTAGGCTATTGCATATAACGTAAGTTTAAAAAATAAAAAGAGTGTTAGGCTACATCAGGGGTCGGCAACCTTTCGTATGTAGTGTGCCAGTTTATGAATAATGTCAAAATATCAATGACTCGCGTGCCAATAATATTTCTATGTTTTAGTTTTGCACTGGCAGGTTACGTCACAATGCTGCAAGTATTGTGCCCAACTGTTTAAAAATGGGCTACAACTCATTTAATTCTTAAACTATAAGACCAGTTGTATGTGAAAAAAACAACTTCAATAGAACCACGTATAACACGTATTATAATCAAAAAGAAAGCATCAAATTGCTCATTTAATTGAAGTTTCCTTTTTTGCTTTTAATTTGCATACTTTTGTCGTAATTTCATTTTAGGTTGATTTTGATTTTTGAAGGTCGACCGGTCCGTAAAATTTGTTTTGAAATTTTAGCCGCCCGTAAGCTAAAACGGTTGAGAACCACTGCTCTACAGTTCAATTTGTATTACTTTAGACTACAAATGCCGTTATTAGCATCGTATTCCTTTGAAATTTTACCAATTTAAAACAAATTAACGCAATTTGTTACGCGTTGCTCGCAATTCCACTGGGCTTTAGCAACATATTGCGCACTTGTTCGCTCGAAAACAACAGATATTTTTTAGAATAAGTGTATTCTAGCGTAACGTTGTAACGTGGTCCTAAAAATACCCAACCTGAACAAAAATCCTTGACCCCCCTGTTTTCGTAGTGGTTTTATGTAATGGGCCGTTAATAGCTCAGGAAAGATTACTTTGAGCCGCGACAAATAAGTTTGAGACCACTGCAATATGATGTTGTTTCTTCATCGCTATTGCCTATTACGTTATTGCCGGGTAGGTTTAATAAAAGAGGCAGTGACGCATACGGCCTCCAACGTATTTCGCCGTTGTTACACTGCGTGGCGATACACTTTTGGTAAGTCGAAATTTTATATAATCCCAGAGTGATTTTGCCAAAGCCATGTACTATAAGCCAATATGCAGCATTTAAATGTGCCGGAAATATGAATTTCTCTTGAAAACCAACCAATAACAAACCAACCCGCAAATTCTCTAATTACGCTTTATCATTTCGCCATCTTTTTAAAACACCGAGCATAAAAGTCGTACCCTTACGAAGGCGATGACTTTAATTTGATTTTTACGATCGCGCAAAAGCTGCGTTCAACGTCAGACAAACCCTTAACCCAATTATGCTTACTGTTAAAACCGTTGTAATAAACGCGATATTTTGCGAAATCAGCCTAAATTTTGCGTGATTAAAACCATACTGCCAGAACATAGGCGCCCCCAGGGGCCCTTGCCAAATTACTTAATTTGCTATTCAGCCAATTGTAAAAAAAAACTAATTTTTTATACAGTAAATTGCCATTGTTTATTCACAATATAAAACAATCACTGCAATCACGACAACTAACAATTACTTCTAATACTATAACACTATATTGTAGTGGCAGACTTGGACAACTAGATAATTCTAGTTTTCTAATTCTTTGAATTAAAGCAAAATACGGCTAATTCTAATTCTAATCTAATTTGCGAATTGCTTGTTTGCTCTAATTCTAGTTCTAATCTAATTCGGATTTTTACCAAAATTGGTACTTTGTCCAACGGCATTTTCAGTCAGTTAAAACACAGAATTTCAATTTAGATTCTTTGGTTTGAACGACTATGTAATTTTTACTGTCTAAAAAGCCTAAAAAGGCATAAAAATTAGCACACACATTTTTACCATTCACATTCTTATAAAAATAAATTGCGATTAAATCAAATTGATTGTAAATAATTAAATGTGATTCTAGTTCAAATTCTAGTTGAAATTTGATTTTTTAGGAATTGGGTAATTCTAATTCTAATCTAATTTGAGAAAACTCAAAACGGTCTAATTCTAATTCTAATCTAATTTGGAAAAACTATAATGCTCTAATTTTAATTCTAATCTAATTTTCAAAAACCAAAATAAATCTAGTTGTCCAAGTCTGTGTAGTGGAGGCTAGCATTCACATAACTATAAACTTGGGTGTGAAGAAACAAAAAGCAAAAGTCAGCTCACCGACGGACATTTAGATGCAGTATTGCGCACTGCTAACTACACGTTTTATTTTTTGTAAAAAAACGCTTTTATTATTAGAAAGAATTATATTACTAAACTTTGGCACGGGAAGAAGTTATAGGATAAAAATTGGCACGCCGGCATGTTATGAGTTGGACACCCCTGGTCTACGTTAACGCCGGATAGTTTTCGTTATTCGCTTAGGTCAGGGGTCGGCAATCTTTCGTATGCAGTGTGGCATTTTATGAATAATGTCAAATATCGACAACTCGCGTGCCAAACATTTTTCTATGTTTGTTTTGCACTGGCAACCAGGACTGCGGAGTCGGTGAAAAACAGCCCGAGTTCGGCCAAATGTGCGATTTTGTCGGGTCCCGAATCTGTGTCCGACTCTACAGCCTGTATTTTACCCATTTACGTAATAAAATATGATGAATATTCGGCAATCCACTTATAGGGGTCATTAGAAATACAAGGAACTGTCACGAACACAATACTGTGAACGCTATTTTCGATTATACTTCGATACCTAGAAGTGTTAACTATCAGTTTCGCTTTTAGCTTGGTACTCAGTCGCACAAAAACACACGTGCTTACTTTTAACTTTGATTACCCTGATTTAACGCAGTAACCATAACTCCACTTTTGGGGCACGGTTAGTCGTGAACAACAGATTTGACGCCCACAAAGAATTATGTTAAATACAACAGTTGAGAAACTAATTTGTCACCCGAACACTGCAGATCGAACTAGGCGCAGTTAATGTTCCTCGCTAATATTCGATGTTGGTGGAACATAGGCATTTGTTTAACTGAAGCAGATTATTAAAAGGATGTATAATGGTGACTGTCGTGCGCATTTTAAAGTCTTTATTTTTATAGTTAACGCAAAACTATGCTCATTAAGCATATTCTAAGACCACGTGTGAAGTGTGCAACGGACACAACTTATTTTTCCTCAACCGCAGCTTGTAATTTAGCTGAGTTGGCACACAGCTCGGCGCAGATGTTGCGCTAATCGTGGCATAATAACAACCGGAAAAAACTTTCTTTGTTTAGTATTGCAGGTGGCGAAATGCGTGCTTGTAATTTATGCTAGTTCCGTTCATGGAATTTAGTAAACTGCGCTGCTGATAGTCGAATTATGTACAATTCTATCACAATTTTTTACACATATTTCACGGTCTTGGTTTATTTTTTCGCCTGAAGTTAACGATTGCACACTGTGGTTTTGCAGCTGGTGCCTTGCAGGATTGTCCACGATGTACGTGTTCGTTTGCGTCTATAAACATTCGCTTTTGCTGGTCGTCATTTGGCTGTTTCTGATTAATTTTTTCATGACGTCTTGCAATTACCATTCTATGACGTCATACCGTCGCTGTGTTATGACGTCATTATTCATTAACGTCAGACTGAAATTAGGAGAATTCCCTAAGTTAAAAATTCAGGACCCCTTCATTTTGATTTTCTGGATATGCCCCTTATTGCCCCCCCTGGAAAATTTTCTGCGGGCGCCCCAGTGTCAGAAGCCTTTGGCCTAAATCGCTTCTAAATCGAAATATCCGTATCGTATTAAACAGTGAAACTTGCTGACTGGTAAACCTCTGCAATAAACGCGATATTTTGCAAACTCTATCAAATTTTTGCGTGGGATAAGCATACTGTAAGAAAGAAATAAATTTTCACCCCGTGACTGTTTAAAAGTGAAAACGGATATGACGATTTACTGTTGCGACGACGCGCGTTGTTTATCCGTCTTTCTCTCGTAGAAAGAAACTATTATTTTAAACTAATTCTTAAATTCACACACACTGTTTTAAAAACACTGAGCATAAAAGTCTTAACTTCGCAAAAGTGATGACAGTATAATTTGATATTTACGGTTAGGAAAAAACTGCGTCCAACGTCAGACAAACCCGTAACCTGTTTGAAATATTATTAGCTCACTGTGGTCGACCCTTGACGGTTTGCCGCTGATTGTGTCTGAAATGGGTTATACCGATACGGCCTGTGTGGAAGCGGCATCTAACCGACTGGCGTGGTATAAAAATCTGCTGGAAACCTCATATAAGAGTCAATGGTTTAAAAAATATTGTGACCATTTTAACATGCAATCTAAGTGCAATGATGTGTGTTGTTTCGGTAATCTGTAATGATATTTATCAATCCAGAATTACTAACAAACGCAAAACTTGTAACAGCAATTGTTTAGTCATCGTAAGAAAAACCTAAAAAATAAAATTTGCTTACCCGTCACCGGTTAGCGACGACGCTCGCTTGAGATGGGCGCTCATTGGTCACGACTTTCTTTCATAGACAGAGTCTAATTTTTCTGTCTGTGAGCCAGGACTGCGGAGTAGGACTTATTGGGACTCAAGGAGTCGGTTTGTTTTGCTGCAGTCGAACTCGGGACTCGGGACTCGACTAAGATTACGTAAAACTATCCGAGTCCGAGTCCCGAGTCCAACATGCGCATATGCGCAGTACCAAATTTTAAGACTGATATCGCCGTCAACTGGAAATTGTAAAGGTGAAAAGCATTTTCCAATCATGTATTGAGAGTGAATAAATTGTACGACACCCCTGTAAGTAAATAGCTGAGTATCCACGTTATTTTAGTTACGTAAATTAGCCGAATGCAGGCTGCAGAGTCAGTGCCGCAGAGTCGGACAACAAAATTGTCAAATAACACTTATTACAGCCAGGTGAAGTTTGATTTGGCGCGCCTATAATAGCATAAGTGTTCATGGTCTCTCCCGGAAAAATTTTTGCGGCCACGCCAGGTCTAGATTGCCTTAAAATGGTTAAAATGGCTTAAAATGGAAAAGAACAATAGATTCTTTTGTTCTATTGTTCTCTTACAGACTTAAACAATAGAAAATTTAAAAAACTTTTAGTACTCGGCTTGAGCAAAGTGTCTTATAAAAAACAATGCGTGTACAACACTGCTTTATGATTTCCGTCGCATAATATTTAACGTTGTGAAAGCAATATATCATTTTTCATAAAAAGTTATTTACGACTGGACAAAAAAAAATACACGCAACTTTCAAAGAGATTGGTAAAAAAGGAGTGGATGTGTGGCTGTCACAGGCGTAGCCAGGGTGGCTATGGCAACCCCAAAATTTATAAATAATGTACTCTTAATAATAATTTGTTTTGTAGCTTTTATGAGCAGTACCACAACAGTCCATCACAGGCATGCTATGCCATCAAATGGCATGCACTGTTACGTCATAAAAGACGTAGTCATTATTACGTTTGCTATATTAATATGGTTTTACTACTCTACTTTTTAAGGATTTTGTGTTTGCTCTCTGAATAATTTTTTGAGTATTCCGCTAAAACTCAGTCAGTTGCTGCTCGAAACGGTTTGCCAACATATTTATTTGTGTTCGATACGCAGTATATACAATGGCAAAAGCTAAAAAAAAAAGAGTTTAAACTTTGTTTTTATTTTTATTATTACGATACCGTTTTTGTGGTTGTTAAAGAAAAACGTGACTCGAAAAAAATTGTGCCTCACCATTTAGAACCTCACCGCAGGTCACTGGATAGAACTACAATCTATTAAATATATACAGAGTGGAATAGCAGCTATTTTATGCTCGGCGTATATTCCAGTTTGCTGGAAATTTTAATCTTCCTTTACAAAAAAAGATTTTAACCAAGCTAACCATTCAATCGTGTCAGATCGACTGCTTCGGTTTCAAAGTTTAGCATTGTTACGTCACTTATATCTTCTCATGCATAACCGATATTTGATGACATGAAAATGCTGTTTTTGAGCCATGATTTGATTCATCAGCATCTATATGGCATATAGATAAAAAGGCTCTGCCTTATGCAAAGTCTTCTATTTATTGTGAAAGCTTTTAAAATATGAATTGCGTGACTTGGCTTGTATATTTGTTATTTGCGAAATACAAAGTTTACTCCAAGTCAACTATCGCAATTGACATCCAACTAAAATAGTATACTATAGATCAGTAGAACAGCAGGCTTCTTGTCTGGGCAATATTTTAAATATTGTTATCAGGCATAAATAAAACATTAATAGTTTAATACTGGGACGCTAGTCTAGAATCCTACCACAATTATTAAATCAACGCAAAATGTTTGGGTTAGGCTGCGGGTTAGTGTTTGGGCGAGGGTGGGTCAGGTATTATTATATTAAATATTTAATAATAACACTTGACCCACCCTAGCCCAAAACGCTAACCCAAATAATGTGCTTTGTGGTAGGATTCTAGACCAGCGCCCAGTCTTGATAAAAGTCTGATTGCTGGATAAGATATGTCGCAATCACAATAATAATGTGTGAAAATTTTACTGAAAATCTTCATTATTACTCATGGGACTTTTGCTTGTTAGCCTACTTTGAAATATTTAAAATTTTTTAATTCTTAAATGAATATTATTACCCTATTTGGTCTGCAGAAGCAAAGCTTCCGGCGCTGGTCTAAAGTACTACAACATTTTTGTCAGGGGGGTTATATTGCTAACAATATTTGAGTTAGGATGAGAGTTGGCATTTGGGTTTGGTTGGGCCACGTATTTTTACTATATTCACTTACATATTTATGATTTCCTTGAAAAGTTAAGTTTGACAACTCATTTTGTTACTGTCAAAAGAAATGTGGTAAGATTCTAGACCAGCGTCCAAGACTGTGGACAATGTTCAAATAGTAAGCTATATAGCTTTTTTTTTAAATTGCAGCTTAATTATTATTTATATATGTTTTATTTAACTAAAGTATTTTGTGCAATTTAAAAGTTCAAAACATTATTTCATACCAGAGGGATCAGCAACATAAAGCTTGCGGGCTGTATCAATAAATATTATCAGGAGTAGGGATGTTCAAAGTAGAATCCCAAGGTATTCTAGAATAATAGGTTTCGAATCTAGAATAACGAATCCAGAATAGCGAATCCTAGTATATTTTTATTAAATTATTTAACCTCGATTTTGTTTGGGGAAGGGATTAATCTTAATCTACCCTACAGGGCCCACAATCACAGCAATAAATCGCCCAAACAATTTTCTAACATGTGTACATTATAATTAAAAAACTCTCTCATATGTTTAACATTCTTAACAACTGTCATCTGAAGCCGTTCTGTAAACTGTAATATGTCAACTGTCCAGGTTGTGTCCAAAACTTATATTTTTGCCAATAGTGAGAAAATGCAACACTCCACACAGAAGTCTTAAGCAATTCGGTCCTGATTTTGAAAGCATTGTTAAGTCTTATTGCTTCTTTTTTGACTAACATGATCTGTTATGCAGTCAAATGATGTACTGCAAAGAATACAAAGTTATTATTGACATAACGAATTCTTGACAATTACGATGTGCATAACTGCATAACTTCCCTGAATATTGGCCTAAAGTTGACCTGAAGTAACCCCATAGCGCATTTTGTGGACGGCCAGCACGTTTTGCAACGCTATGTTACTTTTGCAACTTAACGCATTTAGGGAAATTGCGAACTCCACACCTGACATTACACGTTAGCCGCTCGCCCAATAACGCTTGATTGACACTTAATTATTAGACGAACGTTATCGCGAGACGCGGTAATTGGTCGCCCGAAAAAACGCTGACACTGCACTACGAGGTTACATTTAAAACAAGCACTAAAAATTGGTCGCCGCGGCGAAAGGCCAACTTACCACACGCGTTTGTGCAATTAGGCGCAACAATCCGCGGCAAAACATTAAATTATATCGGTTCCAATTACCCGAAATAAATGGCAGAATTGGATTCGAATCCCATCTGGATTCGAATCCAAGGATTCGATATTCTACTTTGAGCATCCCTAATCAGGAGTCCACCTTATTTGCAACTATAGGCATGAGATTCTTTCTATATTTTTAGCTATTTTTAAACTTTTTAAAACAACACAATGTTAGCGCTTTGTGCGAGTATTTCTTTCAGAAAATCTATTCATCTGAAATAAAGATATGCTTACCCTGGAACTATCAACAAATATGTTAAAACTACAGTTTCATGTTTTCTCAAGGGTTTTATAAAACATTATTCTTAAAAGACGCCGTTTGAACCCTTCCTTTGTCTCCTTCTTAAATACAATTAAAATCAAGGACAGACAAATACTTTGAGTTAAAGCATTGAAAAGATGGTATTAATCAGTGTGCACTAGCCATCACTAGAGGTGAGAAGTATAGACAAAACCTGCAAAACATTTTATCATAAAAATAGCGAATACAAAATATACAAAAACATATTAATGCCTCAATGAGTCGGATGGTAGTCTTACAACTTGTTTTTTTTATCTGCTGTTTGTTTCTTTTTTACTATGTTGATGTAAATTGTAGACTGGAAATTTTCATATATGTTTATTTGCCAGCCAGGTTGATCAATCTTATTTGGCTAGGTGGCGTAATAAAATGTTAATGGCACAAATTGAGCCATAAACAGTTTTATATTAAAATTTAAGCCTCAGAATAAAAAGAGTTTGGGATCCAGTGTCCTATGTTTAGGCAGCTTAAAATTCTGTGGCAGTAAACAATTTTTTTACAGGGCAAACTTTTTAGGCTTGTGGAATTACTGCTAACATTTATGGCGGTTATTGTAACCATGTTACTTTTGAAATGTGCTAGCTGTTGTAAATCAGGGGTGGCCAACCAGTGAGATGCCAAAAGCCATTTCTTACTTGGTTTACCACAAAGAGCCACACCTTACACACGTGGAGAGACAAGAATAGCCCATCACTCCAATTCTTGGTCACTCCCACAAAGCCGTCTCACGAAGCGCGTAAAAGAGTGCCTTCATTTGGTAAAATAGACAAAATTTTAATTTAGGAGATGCGTAACTGGTTTATATGGTGTTTTAGGCCCCACCTTCCAAAAATTGGCTGTATGTTTGAAGTGTTCTATCAACTCTAGACATATTTGGTTTTACAATTTAGACGAGTGCTAGATAATCAGTAACATCAAGTTTTTCTTCTGTACATTATTGTCTTATTTTTTCCTTTCTGTTTTTTATTGGTTTTATTTTTGAAATTGTGATGACTGATGACATATTGCTAAACGGCAAAATATCTTTTTTTATCAAACAGTTTGGCTTTAAAATTTTACCAAGAAATTCTTAGGAACAAAATATATCGTAACCCAGACACATTAATTACCACATTACAAGTGGCATGAAAGTTAATGTTCAGAAAACACAATTTATTACATGTTTTTGTGGACTTAAGCCATAAGACCGAAATAAGAACAAAATCAATGTAGGAACAAAATACAGTTCAGGATTAGACCAAAATATGACTAATACCTAATAGTCATCCCCTAAGTACATCACTAACTCCCCTAATAATTTTTATTCCAGCTGAATTTCTAATCCCAAACGTTGACACCAAAATAGCCAATGCCAGAACAATGGCCCCCGTTTGTCCCCCTTTTCCTACAGTTTCAGGCGTTATTTAGGCCTTATTATGATGAATTTAGGATGTATTTTGACAAGATTTAAATATTCTCTTGTGGATATTACTATGTATTTGGCTTTTTATGGCATTGTTCTTGTTATGGTATTATATATTCTTCTGCATTGGGTGAAACATTAAATATTTTTTTATGAACTTTTGTGTAGAACAGCTTTAGTAAATCTATAAATAAAGTTTCTTGTTGCTGTCTAACACATTCAAGTTATTTATCATGAGTTTGTCCAACGATTCAACTATTCATGCAATTCCAGCAAGTTCTGTTCAATCAAATCTTCCAAAGTCAACTATCGCAAAACGAAACACTAAACAAAAGAAAGGGGTAAACTTGCTGTATTTTTACTATTTTTTTTTAAATGTTTGTTTAAAATTTAGTTTAGTATTTGGCAGAAACTCCAAAAACTGAGGTTTTTATCTGTAAAACTGTGCTCAGACTAACCGAACAAAAATAAAGTTAAAAAATAAATTTCGGGGAATTGATAAAAAATGAACTATATATGTGATATTTACTTCTGAGGACTTTAGAAAGAGTTGGATTCAAGAAACAATTTGGTGCATACACTATAACTTACAGATTTGCAGTGAAATGTTAAGTTTTTTTATGTTTGTAACTCTTTTGGGATATATGTATGTGCTTTGTATTAATTCTACAATAAAATAGAAATTAAAATACCATTATCTTCAAAAAAATTATTACAACTCCTTCATAGAGTTGGTTGTCTATTGCAGGGGTCCGCAAATACTATTTGGCGCGACCCAAAATTAGCTCTACCGAGGTCTTGCGACCCAAATACTTTGAGTTGTTTTTATTAAAATAGGTTTGCTAAAAAAAAACACAGTAACTTATTGTGTTTCTATTTATTAGTATGGCGTTTTGTTCATTCAAAAGGGTTCTGTAACACAACTGAAAAGAAGCCTTGAGTTTTACTATTTGTGATGTCTCATTCGGATGACAAATATGATTTAGCAGCCAATATGTGTTCCTGGGGTTGCAGCCCCATTAACTCCTTGTCATAACCCCTTTAACCCCCGTCCGCCACTTATCTTAGTACAATAATTACTGGCAAGGTGTGTAATGATTTTTTGACGCAACTAGGGATGTTCAAAGTAGAATCCCAAGGTATTCTAGAATAATAGGTTTCGAATCTAGAATAACGAATCCAGAATAGCGAATCCTATTATATTTTTATTAAATTATTTAAACTCGATTTTGTTTGGGGAAGGGATTGATCTTAATCTACCCTACAGGGCCCACAATCACAGCAATAAATCGCCCAAACAATTTTCTAACATGTGTACATTATAATAAAAAAAATCTCCCATATGTTTAAAATTCTTAACAACCGTCATTTGAAGCAGTTGTGTAAACTGTAATATGTCAACTTTCCAAGTTGTTGACAAAACTTATATTTTTGCCAATAGTGAGTACAATGCAACACTGCACACAGAAGTCTTAAGCAATTCGGTCCTGTTTTTTCAAGCGTTGTTTGGTCTTAGGGCTTATTTTTTTACTAACGTGATCTGTTATGCAGTCAAATAGTGTACTGCAGAGAATACAAAGTTACTATTGACCTAACAAATTCTTGACAATTACACTGCGCATAACTGCATAACCTCGCTGAATATTGGCCTAAAGTTGACCTTAAGTAACCCTATAGCGCATTTTGTGGACGGCCAGCACGTTTTACAACGTAATGTTACTTTTGCAACTTAACACATTTAGGGAAATTGCGAACTCCACACATTACACGTTAGTCGCTCGCCCAATAATGCTTGATTGACACTTAATTATTAGACGAACGTTATCGCGAGACGCGGTAATTGGTCGCCCGAAAAAACGCTGACACTGCACTACCAGGTTATTTTAAAGCAAGCACTGTAAATTGGTCGCCGCAGCAACAGGCCAACTTACCAAACGCGTTTGTGCAATTAGGTGCAACAATCCGCGGTAAAACATTAAATTATATTCTACTTTGAACATCCCTAGACGCGACTAACTAAAAATGCCCGACTTCTCGCAATCGCTTTAGGAAACTCAACATTATAAGCTTAACATTATAATGCGTGGATCTAAGGATTGTTCAGGGGGCAATATACATTTTAAGACAAAGGTTGGCAACCTTTACCAAGTCGCGGGCCAAACCAAACTCAGCAAGTTCTCGGCGGGCCGTAATAAATTTCCACTAACAATTTTGTTATAAAAACATGTTGCCTTTAAGCACCGTAATATAATAACTTTTAATCAGGGACAGACCTAAATGTTTGATTCAGTGAAAATGAGTCTAAAACTACAACAGAAATCAACGCACACACAAAATAAAAAAATCAACATAATTATACTCTTTTTTAATTATCATAAAAGAATAGGTCTACATCAGCGAACTATATAATTTGTAGAAAATTGGATTTTAGAGGGTTTCATGCTACAAAAAATTTTCTACCTTTAGTTGTAATGCGCACGTCACCTTTGGTCTAAGAAGACTCGGTCAAAACGCAAATATAATTTAAAGTCAAATTAGATACACGTAGGGCACGAATATTTTGTGCATTTTTGCATAGTTAAAACAGGAAAAAATATAGGGCAGAGCCTTGCGTAAACGTTATAACAGAGTTTGCGGGCCGGATGATTTTTACTGGAGGGCCTTTAAGAACGATGTAACAAAGTTAAACCAAAACGCGACATCTTAACACATTGACGTTAAACACCCTGGCTTGTCCAGTCTAACTCAAAGCGCCAATCGCAACCAGATTGCCTGCATCTGGTTTTAGTTAGCAAAACTTTTTATTCGAAAAGATGGATGACGCTTGACCACACAAAAAAATATTTCTCCAAACAAAAAGATTCGCATAAACCGTAAAGCGTCTAATAATAGCTTGTTTATATTGTTAAAGTTCATGAATTTTAATATTAATTGAGACAAAAATGCTTATTTCATATTGCATTAAGACAAAAATTCATTATCTGATTTAAGTTTGCATATTTTAACTTAGGAGAACAACGTGCTCACGACGCTTTGGTTACAGAAAATGGGCTAAAAAATTGTGAAAGAGAGTTTTGTAAAAACACATACTAGGAAGTAAACCAAGATTCCGGCTCAGCAGATCAGTTGTGTGTTTCAGTAATTGGATTGCAAGCGGCTTTTCCATCACCTGGATCGAACAAAGGTCTCTTTCACAACATTTTACGGGTCGTAGTGTATACATTTTAATTGACAATTCTAGTCGCGCTCAAAGTAAGACATCTCTCTTGTATATAATTCTGTGTACTAATGGACACACTTGAAAAAACTTACCAAATATAGGCCGTTAATCAAATATATCAAGGCCTTCAAGACCCAAACTGAATGGTCCTGCGACTCAAATTTGGGTCACAACCCCCTATTTGCGGACCTCTGGTCTAGTGCAATCAAAAGACTGCTATTTGAATCTAATACTTACATTGTAAGTTGGATGTTGCCCGTAACTTTAAATGTAAATGAGCCTCTGATATACATGCTTCTACTAAAAAAGCTGTGTTTTGCAGTGTGTCACTTTTACTTCATATGTTTTAAAATGTAAAAATGTGCAACAATTTTATTCAGCTTGGAGCTAAAAAACTTGGGGGACTTGGAGCTCAAAAGGTTACAAAGATCGATTTTGAAACCCTTGAAAAGAATGCTGAGGCAGCTGACAGAACACAACATCGACTGTCTGAATCATCAGCACAATCTGATGACAAGGCATATAATGACAAAACAAGGTATTTCTAATTTGTAAATGTTTCCATGATTATATTTGAATATCTTGGGATTTGTAGCTTGACAGCTGTGTTAAGTTAACAATTTAAGTTTACCTTGATTGTGATTATTATGTACCTTGTATAAATCACATACACATTTTTTTTCTCGATTTTTGATTTTTTGATTGTTCTGTAGTGTGTTTAGGTGGTTTAATAAAACAATATCTTGTTGACTTGTACCACACATATAGTTGGCAGATTTAGGTGCTTTAAAGTTGATAGCTTATGATTGTTACTATAGATCAGGGGTAGCCAACACGTTGTCCGACCAGTCAAACACCATCTGTCACCTGGTCAATTACTGCTCAAAATGTTTAATAAGTGTTCTTGTGACTTTTTTACCAAGCCAGTCGATCAAGAGTCTCTAAAAAATATTTTGGTCTACAACAATCAAAAATAAATTGACTACATCTGCTATAGAACTTTTTATCGGTAAAATATTATTAGTAATAGACTAGGATACAAATAAATCATAGAGACAATTTCTCGAAAAATATTGATAAATATATTATATTTTTATAAACATAGAATACTAAAAGCATGGCAACCAGTAAACACTATAATCAATTACTTCACAGTACTCAGTCACGGAGATTGGCATACCAAGATATTAATGTCAAAGAAAAGCAAGACAATGCAAAACTCAGCAGGATGAATGAACAGAAAAAACAACAAGCTGAAAGACTTGGAATGGGAATGGGCCGAACAGAGTTAGTTTAAAACTATCATATTAACAATTATAAAATTATAAAAACTAAAACGGTTATCTTCATACTTTTGGTTTTGTTAATACTTTTTGGTTTTATGTTGTTTACTGTTAACAAGAGTACAAAGTGACAACAGGCAGCTTATTATATTTTTTTTGAAATATAATGTGTCAATACTATCACATGAAATCCACCTTTTAAATAAGATAAATACACCTATCAACATAATTCAATATATATATATATAGGACTAGTCAGGCTGGCAGAATCTTGACAGCCTTTTGGTGACAAGCATTTTGGGTCTAAATTCTTTCGGTTTTAAATGATGCATTTGCATAAGGAAAGTATCAACCTTGCTATGTTTAAGCGATAAACAAGGCTATTACTAAGTTAATTAGTTAACAAAAAATTTTAACTTAGCGAATTCCACTATTTTCTATCAATCGTTATTGAAAAATGACGTCATAAACTAGTGACGGGTATGACGTCATAAAAAAATAATCAGACACAACCAATTAATGTTCAGAAAAAGCAAACTTTTATGTTGCAAAGTGAACACCTGCGTCAAAACTCAGGCGAAAAACTAAACCAAGACGGTAAATATGTGTGATTGATTTTGTTAGAACCATGTTTAGACTATCAGTAGCGCATTTTCCTAAGTTCCGTGTAGACCACGTTAAACTACAATCACATCTTTCGCCACTTGCAATACTAAACCAAGATCGTTTTTTCCGGGTGTTATTATGCCACGATTATCACAACTGCGGTTGAGGAAAAATAAGTTGTGTCAATTACTAAACATGTGGTCCTAGCCTAGCATATGCTTTTAGAGAATAATTTTGCGGTAACAATTAATTCATAAAAAGCCACTTTGAAAGTTACAGTTATCGCCTCTCAAGAGAATCTGCTTCTGTTATAAAAATGCCATTGCTATACCAACATCAGGAATTAGCGCGAACAGCGAGGGACATTAGCTACGCCTAACTCCACATTTTTAACCATAAAAAGTAAGAAGGCTTGACTTTGCATTGTCAATTGTCAAATACACGCTTGCTAATCAGCCAACCTGAACGAGTAACAAAAGGCGAAAGAGAAAAACTATCTTGCGTTTACGGTTGACCAAACTAAAGACGAAAAATGGAGTTTTGCCTTTGATTTCGCATTAGCTGAAGACACATGACCTAATTACATTAAAAAGTGTGCCGCTTAGGACAATAAATAAAACCCTGACAAAAATGAACAAAAATCATTAATATCACAAAGGCAAAGGAGAGGTCCGGACACCGACGACTATAGAATAAACGCAGTTACCATATCAATATTGAGTATGAAATTCAGTATCGAGTTTTTCTTATTTTTGTAGAAAAATCCTTGCAACACAGCGTGCTTGGTATCCTTGACTCATACATGGTTTCACTGGTTTTAACCATTTAATAACTTCATGAAACTTATTATCCACCCGATCCATTAGAAATCCGTGCATTAAATCCGTGCATTTCTAACCCAAAAGGTCTACGACAATCAGGGCATCCAATGGCAGAAAAGTCTAGACTTTTAGACATTGAGGTCCTGGCAATGCACTGATTTGAACCTTTAGGTAAACTCCCGGCGAAGATAAATTGACCCACCTAAACCCTAACGCTAACCCGTCCTTAAGCATATTTGTTAATGCAAATTAGTGCATTGTCCAAGACCTCAAAGTCTAAAAGTCGGACTTTTTGATCCTTTGAATGCACTGATTGTCGTAGACCTTTTTGCGTAGAACTGCACTGATTTCTGACGGATCGGGTGTATTATCGGTCCTAATTTAGAAATTCCTGATCTTGTACATTGCAATATGATCATACTTAAAAAGTATTTTGTTTGTAGTGATGTTGCACACTCTATGTCAATGGTTACCATCAGTCAAGACAATCCAAAGAAATCAAGAAGGGGAAAATATCACGACAAAGGAGAAACGTTTTATGATGCATATTCATCAAAGTAAATACCAAATAGATTTACAAAGAATCATTGTTATAATTTTTGAAAAAAGTTTTACTCTTTCTGTTTTTTTTTTTTTGAGATTTCAAAGACATTAAAGATATATTGCAGTCTGCTGTTAATGCACAGTATACCTAATAAGTTTAAGGAATTCTTTTTTGTGGTCAACTTAAGTTTGTGGTTCTTAAACTTTTTTCTTTGTGATAGTAGTTTCCTTTTTTCATTCTTTTTAATCTAATTTGTAAATGGCGTGTGTACTCTTTTAGCTCTGATGTAATTCAGATTTAACAAAAAGCAATACTTTTATCTGACTGCATTTTCAGAACGACCTGCAGGGGATTATTAGGTTATGATGGTACATAACTTTTTATGAGTAAACGTTTTTATGGAATATAATTTTATGGCGCAAATTTTTTTTATTTTCTATGGAATGTTATTAGTGAAAGTGCATCTTTTGTTATACATCTGCCATCGGTATAAAACTGCGCTTCAGAAAGGGTTAGATCCAAAAAAATATATATTTTCAGCCCTAAACCCCAATATACACCTTAGCTCCCTTTGAATTAACTTAGTTTAATGAAATTACATATTAATGATTTTTACTTATAGTTTTTATTTTTTATTTTTAAACTTCTTAAGTTTTATCAAGCTAATGTCAATATAAAATTACATTTTAAATAACCTAAACAAGTCAAACATAATAGTAAACTTTTTTCCAAGTCTGAACAAAGTATCTTTATTACATCTTTCCAATACAACCCATGCTAGCACTGTGTGAACATAATATAGGGTTTTCTAAATGCTATACACATTACAAAAGGGTGACCAGTGCAATGTTGCAAAACAAAAATATATAACCTGCGCAAACTTTTTGGTACTTGTGCACCTTTTTTTATGGAAGTGTGCAATCTCTAAAAAATTTTTTGGTAATAGATTTCAAGTGCCAAAAACGAAAATGTTATTTGTCTGACATTTCAAGTGCCAAAAACGTATTTTATTTGTCTGACCACATTCATACAAGTTATCTGTTAAGTAAATTTGCATCTCATGGGGTCAAAGCAAAGACAGATGTTATATCTATTTTTCTTTCTGTCTCGCTTTGTTCCTATCGATTGTCATGTTCGCCTTGTCTGCGCGGCACTGAAAAAAGCCATACTTTTCTCCTCTCAGGGTCATTCCATGCTTAATTTAAAGGGCCGGAACCCATGTTCTTAGATTTTCTTTGTATGTATTTTAAACAGTCAAAGATCTCAAAGAAAAAATAAGATTGCAACAATATTGAGTGTTCTGTGATGAGCGGTTGCAAAGATATGACGTTTTGAAATATTTGACCACAAGGTGGAAGTAGGTCGTTTTTTGGTTATGCTTGAGTGCTTTTATCTCTCTGGAGGCTTTATTTTGCAACAGAAGCCTGTAGTAAAATGCTATTCCCCCATTTGTTAGGGTGCTGGTTTCAAAAATGATGCTTAAAACACTATGTAGTTATTTCTTCTATATAAAAATTGTATTTGAAGTTTTATGATTTCGGAAGACTTTTTCGAAGCTCTCTGCAGTTTTATTTTTCAATTTTTATGTTGGCAAAATAATCTTTAAACAACATGGTATTTGGACTTTCTAAAGTGGTTTTTGGTAGTAATTGTAAACTGAAGTTTCAAATTTGAGCACTTTATAATACAATAAAAAGTGACCAAACTTTAAAATGTGTTAATACACTGACTTTTGCAAATTTACATACATCTATTGTACAGAAAAACCATAACACATTGTCTGAAATATTTCTATTCAACATATTGTATAAAATTCTAGAAAAACAAATACATACAAGTAATAAGACAAAGTATGAAACTTCGCAGATATTTTGTTAACTATGTTTGATGATAGTGTGTAGGTCATACCACTGCCTGTTACTTGCAAGGTTTCAATTCACACAGTATGTCATAAAATTGATTATAGCAAATACCATTGTATCAAAGCTAATAAAACCAGGGAGATGGATCAGATGGCCGCATAAATTTGACCACAGCACATTTTTTGGATTATTATCATCTAGATTTAAATGTTTTGGTACAATTGTAGATGTCATATTCTACAATTTACAAGATAAATATTTGTTTTAGAGTACTATTATTTTAGTTTTCGATGATTAGAATTGCCTTAATTTTGCATAAATATGACAACTGGATACATTTTTTTTATTATTTTTATAAATTTCAAATTTTCACTAATTGAAAATTTATAAAGTAGGTATAAAAAAATTTCAAATAAATGGTTTTGTTTCATGTAATAAAAAAACATAATATTAAAGGCAAATTTTTTCAACCGTGTCCTGCCCCAGGGGGCAACTGGTATGTCGTATTTTAATTTTTAGCCAGTTAAACCATTTTGTTTTGGTTTGCGTTATGTCCAGAGATGTTTTCGAATTCATTAACAAAGAGAGCACAAAGTGTTTATTGCTAATGAAAGGTAGCCACAACACTTATAAGGTTGAGAACCACTGGTCTTTAAGGCATCAAGCAAGACCCTTTAAGCAACTTTATCTGGCAATATGCCTAATAATATTTATAAATTGTCAAATATATTGATTTATTACTTTCTAGATATCCTGTAAACTATCCAGTTATTTCTAAATATAATTTCTTTAAATTCAAGATATTAAGTGTTAAAAAATTATTACTATATAACTTCGTTCTCATCCAGTGAAATCATACCTATCCAACATAGAGAGTCATATTGACATGTCACGGAACCCATTAATTTACTTTGTCAAAGCTAGACAAGCCATAAAAATTAAAAGTGCCACTATAGCTGGAGTCTGAAATTATGTACTGTCATCTGGTTTGAGAGGGGCCTAAGCGATATACTTATGATAGGATCTTGTTTCAGGAATAGTTTTTCCATGGTTAAACCTTTTTGCTTACTCCTTTCATGTTGCTGTAAGTATTATTCTGGAGTCTTGGTATTTGGCTAATTCCACCAATGCTAATCTTACAGTAATAAAAAAACATTGTAACATACAGTATTTGATTGAAATGTGAGCATTTTTGAATAAGTCTTTAACAGGGCCACCTACTCAATCACTACGAGATATTTGTAGCTAAGAAGATATATTCAGCTTTGATGTCAAAGCGCACTGAGCGACTGCATAGATTCATGAAGTTTTATAATTTTTTTAATTGCTGGGAACATCCATCTGAATAATAGCTGACTTGTAGCAAGAGGTATTCGGATTTTATTAGGTTCACTATTTATCTCTTTTATTTTATTGGCCTTGATATGATGATATTTGCTATATTCCATGACATACTGTGTAAATTCAAAAGCTTAAATTCAACAGATCTACACATTCAATGAAACATGCACACATATGTCTGTATAATAGTTGTATAAGAGGTTGCAAAAGGCAGCATAGCAATACATTTTCAAGTTTGGTCACTTTTTATTTTATTATGAGAGGCTTAAATTTGAAAATGAATAACCAATTACTAATTGTAAAATACCAAGAACCACTTTATAAAGTCCAAATACTATGTTGTCTAAAGATTATTTTGCCAACATAAAAATTGAAAAAAAAAAACTGCAGAGAGCTTCAGAAAAGTCTTTGGAAGTCATAAAACTTCTAATGCAATTTCCGAAAAAATAACCACATATTGTTTTAAAGCATCATTTTGAAACCAGCACCTCAATAAATGGGGGAATAGCATTTTACTACAGGCTTCTGTTGCAAAATAAATCCTCCAGAGAGATAAAAGCACTCAAGCGAAACCAAAAAACGACCTATTTCAACCTAGTGGTCAAATATTTTACAACGTCATATCTTTGCAACCGCTCATCACAGAACACTCAAATTTGTTGCAATCTTATTTTTTCTTTGAGGTCTTTAATTGTTTAAAATATAAAGAAAATTTAAGAACATGGATGGACAAATTTTGAAAAACTTTAAATTAAAGATGGAATGACCCCTCAACCAGATGTTTTGTTTTTAAAGTTTTATTTAATCTAAACTGCTTTTAAATGTTTTGACCTTTTTATTAATTTTATTATAACTTTGCAGTGTATATTTATTGTACTTATAGGAACTGACGATGCCAGTATAGAGAAATATATATTCATTTGACAAAATATCAAATCCTTGTTTTAATCAGATTGTTATTAAAATGGCCTGAAAGAGTTGTGCTGATGAATCTGCCATGTGTCTTGTAATTGCCTTGCAACTTGTAATATGGGCTCTTTGGACTTTTTTTTATATTAAACGCCCCTTATTGATCATTACTGACGAATTAACACTTGGAGAATGAACTCTGTGTGGGCGTCAATATATTATATGATAAACAAAAGCTTGAGAACCACTGATTTTTTTGTGTGTCACAAGGTTTTAGATTGGCACTTCCTGCTGCTTGACTCATAAACTTCTACCTTTCAGGCCTCGTCGCTATAAATGGGACGAAACAGACTCCGATGATGAGGAGGAAGACAGTGATAACTTTTCTCACTTTTCAAAACATTCGTTTTCTTATTCTTCTAAAAAGAGTTCAAGTGTGGACAAAGCTCCTGAAACTTTGACCATAACTCCAATAGGAAATGACAGGCATATGGGCACCAGTATGCTAGCGGCCCAAGCAACTACAACTGAACCAAAGAACAATCGCCAGCGAAAATCTGGGTATTAAACATGTTTAATTTGCTTAATAGAAATGAAAACTTCCTAGAATCAAAAAAATTCCAAAAGTATGCCTTACAAACAGTTCCGTTAATTATTTCGGTAGAAATGTGTGGAATAAGTGGTTTTGTTGCAATTTAGATGAACCAATATTTACAGCAAACAGGCAATAAAAAATGTATTTCTATGTTGTTGCTAAAGAATGTTTTTTTTGAAATTGCATGTATTGTACATCTTTTATTTTTACAGAATATTAACAATGCTATTATTTTTTTTTTTTATGTTTATAAAAAAGTCATTTAAATACATTTTCAGGAGGATAAACTTATTAAATTATAAACTGTTGATGTTGACTGATGGTTCTACTGTTTTTTTGTTTTCATTTCATTGTTTATACTCTCTATGGTTGAACATTATCCTAATGATTCACTAAATTAATTTGTATTGTGTTTGTTATATTAAAAAACATATTTTTCATGTTCCTTTTTCCTCTTTTCTTTTTAAAGACTTGTCGCCAGTCAAATTTATTTTTTTTAATTTGTCATATAATGTGTTTTACTTGTAGGAACACAATTTGTTTATGTTTCTCTTAAGTTTTAAAGCAAAATGAATTACTTATGTATCAAACTGAATGATCGTTTATTTGAAACTTTAGCGAAGTGTAAAAGCCCATTTAAAGGTTGGGACCCATTTAAGTTTGAGAACCACTGAATTACTAAATAAAACATTTCATTTTTAATGTCTCTTATATTTAACCTTGCTTAAAGAAAAAAGTATTGATTGTGAAAAACTAAATATATATCTTAGATTTAACAAATAGGTCTTGCGAAGCAAAATGGTATGCAAGTAACAGTACAACTTAAATTATCTTTGTAGGTTTTATTTTGTTTCACAACAAAACCGAAAAAAATCTAACTTGTAAAGTTTTTTGGATAATGTTTGGAAATAAAATAAAGTAAACAATCATTGGGGTAATTAGGACAAATACTTGATAAAAATTAGGCCATTTTGTACATATTATTAGATGTGTTTGTTTTGTTTTGTTATACCTTTTAGGGTGAAAGCTGAAACGAACATTGGCTCGGTATCTATGGATAAATTTGCAGGTTCAAAAGCCATTTCGTCTGATATGCTCTATGGATCCAATCATGCCGAGGTATCTAGATTTTGTTCATGGCTGTTTCACTGTGTGACTTTAGTAATTTGCTTCGTGTTTTTGAACAGCAATATGAGCAACAGCAGCGAATTCAAAACCTGCAAGGTCGCACATCAATTTCAAGCGATGATTATTACGGGACTTCAACGCAAAGAAATTCCGGGTCCCACATCCCGGATGTCGGTGATATCAAAGATGGGGTGAAAGAAGGTGTACGAAGTGTGGCGGGTAAACTCTCGTCTATGGCATCTGGATTGGCAAGCTCCATACAGGTCAGTTATTAAAAAACTCAACCTCTGTGTTTGCTTAACTGATACAAGTGGCCTTTTCCACTTAACGATGTGTGCTTATAATGGTCACACCTGTGGAAATGAATGCACAATAAGCATCAAAGCTCAAACTATGTTATTGCTAGAAACATCATTTGTTTTTTAATTGCCTGCTACTAAGGTACCATTCTAAGCCTGTGAAAGTGCAAAGCTTTAAAAACTCCTACAAATAAGGGAATGATATGTTAAAGAAGATAAACATATATAATTTTGTTTAAAAGGCCTGCAAATACCGTACGTACAAGTTATTACACCCTACACGCGTAATAATAATTTATTGTTTGCCCGTTGGTCACAAATATTAGCTTTTCGGTAGATATTGAATTAAAATTTGCACTCGCCAGTCAGGCGAATTTCCGTCATTTTGGTTACCATTCGCCGTTTTGATTACCCAAATAACACTCGCAAAAAATGTCGACTTGCCGTCATAAAATTTCCGTCCAAGCTCTTGTCATTTCGCATTTTAATAAACAAGTCAAGTGCTTGGCTAAATAAACTTTTTCTTACTTGGGCTTGTAAGGGTGTTCCACAATTTGTATTTTATGTCCCGAATCCAATATTTTGTCTAAAGTTCGGTCGTCCATACCTATTCCAAATGACATTGATACTAAAGTCTAAAATAAAATGTGTTTTTCTGGTTACTAGGCAGAAGCGTTTGGAAGCGTTGTTATCTTTTTTTTTGTTTGTTAATTACCATTTTCTGATGAATTGTTTTACCGACGTCGAAGACACTGTGTTCGTCTGCCTAACCGAAAGTCAACCGGCGCATTGTCCATAGCGCTCTTCTAATATTGAACACGCACCGATACCACCCACCTCTATGTATCAGATAAGATCAGACATCACTTTTGGCTTGAACACTGTTCGAATACCCGTTTATATTTTATGTATTCCATTCTAAAGCTACTTGAATCTACTGTATAGCGTACTTAAATATACTTTTTCTTTAACAGGATAGGTACGGATAAAATAGTGAGGATATAATCAACAGCATCGACGCAAATAATTTCATGTTCTCGAAACCTGCGATTTTGCTGCGTATCAAAGATATGAGTCTCACCAGGCATCAAGCAACATAACAACCTTGATATTCCTTTAAAATATTTTCCAGGAAATCTAGAATACACTTATGATAGTACTTTGGTTTTCGTAGGAACTGCTTAGTGTGTTGCGTAGAAAGTTGCTTAACCGGCCTATGACCTGCTAGTGTTTGTTGAACTATGCATACGATATTTTTCGAAAAATAGCATACTAGAATTTAACCACTTCCAGATTTGTCGTATATTTTCAAAAGTTAACCTTTTTTATTGTTATTTTAGTTTCTAAAACAGAACGACAAATCATTTGACATTATGTTAACTATATTGTTTGTTGTCTGCTGTTTTAAGTATGTTTTCCCGCGTTAGAGTTCAGCTTTATGTTTTCGGGGAACTTTATGGGATTGTAATGCAGCTGTGGAAAATTCGTTGGGGCAGTTTGTTTTGTGTTTGTTCAGTTTTTGAAAATTATTGTGCAATAACTCTTCGCGTTCAATCGATGTCTGTTACATCGAGTGTCGGCTATTTATTACGTTTTCTACAGAGTTTGCCTTAAATTTATTGTTCGTGGTGCCATGGGTGGCTGAAATATATCCGCATTGTTTTATTTTAGATTAGCATATAAGTGAAAAATGTTTTCACCCTAGACCGACGCTTAAAGCCACTTTTTGTTATGTTATACGGATAAGACGGGTTTACTTTATGTCGCATGTTTTTTCTGCGTTGTAGCAAAATTTTGAACAAAGTGTGCCACCGAAATGAAACACACTTTCGTCATTTATAATTTGTGTTTTAAATAGACCCTAGTTTTCCTATTTACCCTTATAAGGTGATGTTCCGTGGCTTGTAAGATAAGACATTATGCTTTTGTCGGTTTAAGTGTTTACGGAAATAGTCAGTAATGTGAGTTCCGTATCGCTGATTAGAAAAACGTTATAAGTTTTTGTGTTGGTGAACTCTTAAACTACCAATTTTATTTCTTCATAAAAGTCGATTAGATTAAGTGTGTACAAAGATTGCACTTGATATGGTGTATACTGGACTTAAAACTGGAAAAGTAGTTTGTCAACACCTATTTGCAATCTACTTATGGCTGATAAAACTACAATGACTTGGATAATTTATATTCTTATAAACATTAGAAATTCTAGCATTCAAGACGGCAAAACTTTACTTTTGTAGCGGTTAAGAATATTCTACACAAATCACTCTTTAGGGGTCAAGAAACTGACAAAGCAAACTAAAGGTTTCTAATTAGCTGCAAGCTAAAAGCGTTCATAAAAGTTACAACGTAAAGCAATAAAAGTAAACGCCCAATTATTTACAAAATCATTTCAATTTTAATCGCCGTTTTAGTGTCGTAGTTTAAAAGGTGGTGTCATTTCCTACATTGGAACTCTCGTATTGCATATTAGTTTACCTAACCCGTTTTCAAATACAAAATATACTGTTGGAGATATTTAAGGTCATGTTTTCTGGATTTCGAACGTGAAAATGAAATTTTCGAGAGTCTTAATTAGGCATTAGCCTATGGTCATATGAAGGCTTGCAGTTGAAAATTTTTGTTTAGATTTAAATTATAAAAATTGGTAAAAAAAATAGCTTGGTGTGGCATGACCTGGTGCTTCCCTGGAAACTTCTCCTTAAAAAAACTTTTAGTCCAACAAATTCGGTTTAAATTTCTCAAAAGAACCTTTTAGTCCAAAGGCGTTGTGCATTGATCTATGTTTTACAAACCTTTAAATATAAATATAACGTACCGAGAATTTAAAGGTCTAATTTAAGTCACAAATTTTCCTAACTTAATAGAATATACTATACAAGCGTTAAAGGTTATCGCGCTACTGAAAGCTAGTCGCGTAGACTAAAACTGGGAATTCCGCTGAATTAATCTAGTTAAGGCAATTTTTTGACGTTTTTGTTAATTTTAATGCCTGCCTCCATGTTCCTTCAATATATTTTGATTTGATTTCTTTTGCACACATTTGCGCGCACGATTTTGACCGAGAAAAGCGTGTTCGTAAAGTTACTTCTCTCTCCATGCCTTTCCATCAAACAGACATCCCGAATCCGCCCTTGTCGTTGTGCATTGCTATTTGTGAGGTATACGAAGGTATGAATATTGAATAAGCTGTTAAATGTGTACAAAAATAGTTGATGAGCAATGTGGTTATACCAATTCTATTTTTCGGGTAGCCTACCGGTAGCAAATTTAAACCAAATAACGGCAATTTGTTTTGCGCTTTGTTCGGTTAGACTGCATTTCAGCTGAGTTTTCGGCACGATGTCACTTGTGTTGTAGAAATTCTATGCCCTCGTAGGTAAATCACAAGAATGTACTCACTATAAACGGAACTGGAACAACACACATCAATCTGTATAACGTAGAAAGTTTTAATTGGAATCATTCCACTGTAATCTCACACAAAAGTCGAGCTAAAATCAGATTCTTGAAGATTCTCAAATATCTCTCGGCACCCTTGGGCATTAGAAATGGCACCCCGGTGGAGAAGAGAACCACTGCCATAAAGCTTTTTGCCAGGTATAAAGCGTACTTTTACACAAAGTAGGTAGAAAGTTTTTTTTTCTCCAACATATACACATTGTACACGCTAGCATAACTGTCAAAGGCCTCAGGTTGTGCACCCCTAAACTAGCCGAAGTCATTATAGGCTAATTCTAATTCTACTTTTCAACTCTTGCACTTTATCTTAGACAAAAAATGGCGATCAATTATATACATGACCCGAGAAAAAAAGCACGTTAGCACGTGCATTGGATGGCTTGTTATTTACTAACATTTTAACGAAGTAAGGCAGCAACTGTGAACTTTGAATCATAATTACTTATTTTAATACGTATGCAAAGACAAACCGAAAGTCAGTATTTGACATGTTGCGTACAAAAACGACCACTCACATGAAGGGTCGACGAGCCGCGCCCAAGACATTAACAAACTTAGAGATACTCAACAATTGTAACAGACGTAGACCAAAGGGAAGCATGCTAGCTTTATAAGACACAATATTGAAATAAGGCGTAATGCAATAATGTATTTATAAGTGGGATTTAATTCTATAGCTATGTATACAACTTCAAATGTTGTAGTTCGGTTCCTGGTTCATTCTTCCATATATGGATATAATTGATGTGTACCAAAGTAAACCTGGGCGAAGTTGGCGCGCTGGATTGGTTTTGGGCAATATCTCCAAAAGTTGTGACGATACAAAGTTAAAATTTCTACACAATCCTTATATTGCTTACATCTTTCCAGCAATCACACTTTTAGCTAAAAAATATTAATATTCATTTTTATGAATATTAATATTCAGCTATGTTAACACCTAATTTTTCGCTAATTTTTTCACGAAATAAACTACAGGTCATACTCTTCAAAATGAGCCATCGCTTGTAGTCAATATCAATCGGGCCTTGCTTTAATGTGCGATCAAAAATTTCATAACTGCTTAAGTCAAGTTCGACATATGGCCTTTCGATTTCAAATGCCCCAAATAGCATCTAATATTCACATTAGAGATCTGAAATTTTCACACACGCCTTAGTCGCCCAGGTCCAAAGTATCAGGGGCATAGGCTGGTAACCCCCTCTGAATCTGTCCTTGATCTACTTCCAGGATGACTATTCACAGCAAAGAAATATACTCTAGCGGGGCAAATGCAGTGATGATCAATTTGATCGCCAGCCTTAAAAACTAAATTCTGATCGTTAATTCTTTTATCCCAATGTGTTCAACAGACCATAAAAATAACATTGCAGGCCAATAAAAGTTTTTCATAAATAATTCTTGATAAAATAAAGTAACTAACTAGTGATTTCACTAAAGTGATTTTTTCATAATGAGTGATGCTAAAGTTAATCTTAATGATTCTTCGTCATCATCTGGTTCCAAGGAAAGTAGTGACAAGACTTCAAAATACACCAGCAGTGAAGAGTTGGATAAGCACTTAATGCCTTCACCAAATGAAAACACACCACAAAGTTCAGAAACAAAGTCGTCAGGAAACAACACCTCTTCCAATCCAACTAGTGGAACAACATCAAGTGCAGATACCGTTCCAACACAAGAGGTTGGCGACAGTTTGGAGGATGGACCTTTAGGAGGAAAACTTGTATGGGGAGTGCTACTTGCTTTGCAACCTGAGTTTGTCCACCTTAACCTTACTGAAAAGAGATACACATTTGGCCGTGGTCAACATTGTGACTATTCACTTCATTTGCCATCACTGAAACATACAAAGTATTTTAAACACTATAGTAAAAATCACTTTGCTATTAGTCGCACAACCAAAGAAGATGGATCAACTGACCAGGTATTTGTTGAAGATCTTGGTGGTGTAAATGGAACCTATATCAATGGTGAAAGAATTCCATCACATAACAAGAGGGCAATAAAAGTGTCTGATAAAATTGCTATGTCTGTTGTGTCAAATGAAGTCTTCGTGTTCGTGCACAACACAAATGCAACAGATGAAAGATTTCACACTGATTTTACAGAAAAGTACATTGTTCATCGGCAGTTAGGCAAAGGTGCTTGTGGTGAGGTTTACGAGACTTGGAGCAAGGTTGGAGATGGAAGATTTGCTGCAAAGGCGATTCACAAAAGCCAACTGTCTGTGTACTCTGAGCTCAATGTGGTACAAAAAGATCTTAAAATTGAAGCAGAAATTCTTCGAAAATTGGAACATCCCTGTATAATAAGTGTCCATGATGTTATTGACACACCAAAAGATCTGTACATTGTCCTGGAATATGCTGGAGGTGGTGAATTGTTTAACAGAGTAGCAAACCAGGGCCGGCTCTCTGAAAACATTGCCAAACTTTACTTCTATCAAATGCTGTGTGCTGTTACTTACCTGCATGAAAATGGCATTACTCACAGGGATCTAAAGCCTGAAAACATCCTTCTTATGTCATCTAAACTGGAACCGTGTCTCATAAAAATAACTGACTTTGGAATGTCCCGATTAGTTGAAGAGCAAAGTTTAATGATGACCTTGGCTGGAACTCCATCCTACCTTGCCCCAGAAATTGTTAAGAACCTACAATCTCCTGAGAAACAAGGCTATACCAAGCTGGTGGACTTGTGGAGCTTAGGTGTGATCCTTTATGTTTGCTTGGTAGCTTATCCTCCATTTGGTAAGGGCCGCAGTGATACAAAGCAAACTGTAAATGAGCAAATTATGAGTGCAAACTTCAACTTTCCAGTAAATCAGTGGGGTGGCATTTCAAGAGATGCCAAAGACCTTGTTTCTCAATTGTTGCAACTAAATGTAAAAAAGCGACTTACAACCTCACAGTCATTGAAGCATCCCTGGCTCACTGATTCCAAAATGCTTGCACAAGCATCTGCGCTCATGTATCCAAATGGTTTGCCTGTGACAAGCGAAATGATTGAAAAAAATTTTAGAACTGATTCTACAGACACTCGTAAGATCTCAACAGACAATGATGAGGAGTCCTCTGGTACGGCAAGTCGGACTTCATCAGACAACTCTACAAAAGAGTTGGTAGAAAACTTAGAACCTACTCCCTATGTTAACAAGTGTGCTGTGAAACGGCATATCGATCCCCCCACTACATCCGCTGCAACAAATAAGCAAGATTCAGATGACTTTCTTGAAAGTAAATTAGCCAAATTAACGTAAACTTTGTATACTTCATTTTTTAGGTTAGTCAAGTTTTCTGGTGTACACTTTTACTGCTTATAAATTACTGTTGTGGGTTTTATTAGTTACTATCATGTTACATTCTACAGTAATTTACTTTCTAATTTTGTATTTTGTTGAAGCTCCCTTGGGCAATATTTATCAATATTGAGTAAACCAACACACATTCAATAATGCAATAAGTTATCAACTGCCTTTTAGCAATTATCATTTTGAAATAATGTCGCATAATTTTTGTTTTTTTAATTTTATTTCTTTCAGTTTTATATTTTATCACCTACAAACATATTTCAAATATGTTGAAATAGTGTCGGTGCATATTAGTTTGTTTAATATTGATTTTATGCTTTCATATGGTTTCTCCTTGACCCTTGTTATTGTTTATCATTTCAAGGTTTGTTTCACTTATATAAGTTTTTTACTTTTTTCTATTCAACATTCGTTTTTGCATGTGTTCAATCTCTTTATGCAAATAAAAGTGTCAAAGCAATTTTTTTTTGTTTTGAAACACACACATACATTCGTGGTAAAGTACTGCAAAATATATGTAAAAAACATTTTGGTACGTAGCTGTGGGGAGTGTGGGGTTCATGGATTTTTTACTCGATTTTACTTTTTTTACATTTTTTTGTAGATTTTTTGACAAAACAGTTAACATGGGGAAAGGAGAGAAGGAGAGCTGTTTTGTTAATACTGTAGTTTTTCGTAATGTCTGAATAATCATTTAGTTCAGGTGTAGCCAAACTAGACTTTTACTGAGGACCGAGATTAATTTAAGTACTTGAGCGGGTCGAACCAACAGGATTATGAATTTAAAACGTTTTTTATAATAATTAAAACGTATTGCACTAGACGTATTCAGCAACATTCGTTCAATTATTGAAGCGCCGGAAGACAAAAGTGGCGCACACGCTGTAAAAACCTTTGTTCGGACTACATCTGTGTGTGTGTGTTACTATATTTAGGAAAGTATGCCTTCTTCAAGCACAATGTTTAACACATCCGGTTTAGCTCGATTTTCTCAATTTTTAACAGTAAATCTCACCAAGTTATTATAAAATATTTGGGTTTACCTTAATGACAGTTAATCGACACATGACAATAGTGTTAAAAATACACAAAATTCGAATTTATTGCTGTAAAAAATTCGTTAGCTTTTCGTAGAAATAAACAGAAACCTTTAACAGGTACAACTTCATTGGCACAGGAGATGAATTTTGTTTTTAAAAAGGTATCGAGGGCCGCATTTGTTAATGGAAACGGAGTCGTGAAGAATACGACAATCAAAAGCAGCTCCTCTGGTAATTGTTTAACCAACGTATCGGCAACCTATTTAAATCGCCTTCTTCAGGGTGAATGACACCGAAAAAACACAAAGGAAAAAATGCTCGAAAAAGCACTTTTTAACAAATACAATTACCAGAGGAGCTGCTTTTGATTATTATTTCTATGCTTGGTAGCAAAAGTTTATATATTGGGAAGGATATGTCTCTTATTTACCTCTCCTAATAATTAAAACACATGAGATAAAAATAATCGTATGATATTGTTTTTCGAAGTTCTTTTCGAGGTTGTTGAAGTTGTTGTCCAAATCAAATTTGTCCAAGTTTTATTGACAAGGCAAGATTGTTGCAACTTAAGAATTTCAGATCGAACGCATTGTGCTGTGATCCTTGACCTATATGGACCTCCATACAAAATGACTTTGCTTAAAACAGGTTGTTTTCCATTTGGAAATGGGGTGTCCTGTAAGAATCGAGCATAATACCAGTGTTGTAATGACTTAAATCGTTGACTTGACTTAAGTGCACTAAAGTCACTGTTTTCAAATGATTTGACTTGACTTAAGTCTTTTGACCAAAATGACTTGACTTGACTTAAGTCTTTTGGACAAATGACTTGACTTGGACTTAAGTCATTATGTCAAATAACATGGGATTAAATTAAGTGTTTTTCATTAAAATTTATTTTAAGTTTTGTACATTAAACACTTAAGTGCTGTATATTGCGTTTGTGTTAGTTTTTTAGTTAAATTATTGCTTATGATCGGACAATTTTACCAATTTCAATAGTTTAACAATTTACTTTTATGTCAATGACATGACTTGAAATTGACTTGCTCTCATAATGACTTGACTGGGACTTGACTTGGGCAACCAATGGCTTGGACTGGGACTTGACTTGTTATTTTCGCAAAAGACTTGACTTGGACTTAAGTTATTTTCCAAATGACTTGACTGGGACTTAAGTTATTTCAAAATGACTTGTTTACAACACTGCATAATACACACTTCTTGTAGGCTACTTGAAACCAGCGTTTATTTCTACTGTTGGAAACCATGTCGAACAATACATAAAACTAACATAAAGTAAAAAAATCGAATTTATCAAATTAAAAAACTTTAATATTTTTAAAAATTTTAAGAAACACTACAATTTTGGTTAAATCGCTACATCCACCGCGCGAATCAACATATTTCGATTTGAAAACAAAACAAACAAACTTACTGAAGTACGTAACATACAAGCGTAAGCTACACAATCAAATAATAAACCCTATTTTTGACCAATTAAAAGTTTAGCATAGTACAAAGATTGTGCCATCGCTATACTGACATGCGTTGCATAAAATTGTAATTATAATGGCTGTAGATTGCAGTAGGCTACAACATAGAATTAATACCAAAAATATATCAAAACCATTGGTAATTTTACATCACCTACTCGAGCCAAACGTTAAATAAACCACCGGTTTAAAATAAAGCTATTATATATTTTTATTCAACCTGTAGCTTGCAACGCAAATTGTAAAAAAACACTTTATGGCTTTTCTTTCTTTCTTCTTATCCCTTATATGGGCGGTGACGTGCGACGATGTCTGCCCTGCAAAAAATCTTGTCACGGAATTTGTGGTAATCGTGATTTTTGTCTGTTTGTTTGTGCGATTTGCTTTATGAACAGCGTTTAGTCCAGTCGAGCAACAAATGTGATTAAGAATAAAATAAACATAAGTTTGATACTATACCGTATAAAATATAAAATAAAGGTAGCATAGCTTTAGATTGGAGGATATCTCTGATTAAATTTAAAAAATAGAAAACTGTCTGTGGGAATATGTTAAAATATTACTTTCGGGTGTAACCTGTTAACAAAATATTCGTTTACTTTTTTAATCGTAACATAATACTAGAAGATTCAATTTCCTTTTAAAGTAGTACACGCAAGTACGGTTGATTAAACTCAACTGCAATTGCGCTTCAATCGTTTGTCCAAATCGAACTCTTAAGTAGGCTACTTTGCAAAGCATTTGGATTGTGGTAATGTTCTTTTTCCTACTAGTGCTGATTGAATTTGAAATTCTATTCACGCATTGCCACAGTTCCAGGAAGCGTTCAGACGTTCGATGAACGATGTATAGGGCCTGTTCGTTTCCTCGTTGCATTTTCGGTCCGAAAACTCTCTCTTCGTGTACTTTCAGCTGGCAGCATCAGGCTTCGTGTTTATAGCATTTTCGTTGCAAGTTACAAAACGTAAGCACCACGGGTTTAGTTGTGTTTAATTATAAGCCTATACTTCAGAATTTTCTGATCAAGTTTTGCTGGAAAACATTGGATTATGGCCTTTGCTCCTTCGTGGGACAACTGGGGAAGCTTGGTAGTGGACGGTAAATAACATTATTGTTTGTTTCAAATAAAATACTTCAATTTGGCAAAATTTGTTTATTTAATTTAGTGAAACATTTACGGTTATTTCGAGAGTTTAACTTCGGCCTATACACAATTTTAAAATATATAAATAAGCGTATTGAAAAAAAAAAGGTGTACCGGAACTTTGTTTTTTTCAAAAGAGATAATCACCAGCCAACATATCAATAGATACAAATCGCTCAATTCTGGTGCAAACAAAGTATAAACCGACCTTTCGGCAACAGATACCAGCTGACCTCATCAGGTTTAACAAGTAAAACGATAATGCGTTTGCCAGCTTATAGACTAAAAAGTATAAAAATAAAAAGATTTGGCTCTACAACATGTTTTCTTATTATTATGTATCTCCCTTTCGAAAATAACTAACTTGCCAGATTGAGCAGAGTCGAATTCGTCAATTTTAAAAGGCCATAAAGTTACGTCACAATGAAGGTAATGATAATAAATAATTATTAAAAAAACTTTGTATGGCTGGCTCACTTCGTGCGTAAACGTGCAACTGAAATCCACTTTAAAAATACATTTACAGCATATGGCCAATTGCCCACTGGATCCGCCACTGGTAGAGGGCAATGATAGTTAAAGGTTGCCATAAGGAGCAACAGTGTATATAAGTTTGAGAATTACTCTCCTACAGTATATTTTAAAATAACATTTTTGCTTAAAGGCCGAATGGGATTATCGCATCTTCGAAAATAGAAGTAAAACTTTTACACTTTGCACGAATCAATAACGCTCCAATTACACAACAATTTGTAGGCAACATTGTGCATTAAAAGCAGGGAGTCGAACCGCTTGACTTTTCCGGTTCAGGTTCGGTTCGGGTTCAAGGATTTTTTCGGAATCCGGTTCAGTTCCGGTTTCGGTTCGGAGTAATTTAAAAGTTCCGGTTCAGCTCCGGTTCGACCATCGTTATTTCAAAACCGGTTCATAAAGTTCCGGTTCAGATACAATAGGTTCAGGTACTTTTCAGGTAGGCCTACTTTCAAATTCAGGTACTTTCAAATTATTCGGTTCAGTTCCGGTTCGGCTCCTTAAAATCTTATAAAAACCTGTTCCGGTTCGGTTACGTTTCGGAAAAAATTGACCCAAAACTGGTTCATAAAGTTCCGGTTCGGTTCCGGTTCGACTCCCTGATTAAAAGTAGCGTCTCTCCAATCTGAAACTTGAGCAACTAAACGAACTGTGTGATTTTGGTAGGAGTACTTTTTAATGACTTCACGTATTCACGCATATTTGCAACATCACCTTTAAAGTAACTTTGAAAAAAAATCGTGTCCACCTAATAAAAATCCTAGACCGCGCCTGATCATAAGGTATCACTGCTGTCGCACGCATTCTGAAAACAGCTAAAGGATGTATTTGCTAGTTTAAAACTATAGTTTTATGACTTTGCATCTGTAGTACAATTAGGTTAGTTTTAAAACCACAAATACGAATTGTACGAAGATTTAAGCTGCAGAAAAATATAATTAGACTGACTATAAAACACAAAATAGAATATTCTTTATGTTTGGTTGATTTATATTGAAATTTTATTTTATTAAGACGTAGATCTTATTCCAATTTCGGTATTATTGCTGGACACCCCTTTTGAACATCAGAATAGTCAACAAAAACCGTTCTTGTCGATTGATTTTCATATGAGAGCTATATTTATTTACCTTATAAGGTTGGAAATACGTCAAAACTATTAGGAGGTTAATGGAATTTGGTTTAAAATTTATAGTTAAATTGTTAAAGTTAATTTGATTTTAGTCAAATGACCTTGCGGCATTGTTACTAAACCATAAATTGCATTAAAAAAACCTTGAAAATAAAATATATGGGTGTATTAAGGGATTAAGCGGATACGCGATAATGCACGATACAATTGTTAGTTTGTTTTTTTGACGTTATATGTCTTACTTCAGTTTATGGGCATTTACTTTTAGCTTGGGTTCAGCATTCAATAACATTTGTTTTTGTTAACGTTATCCCATATTGTACTCCCACGTATAAAGAATAGCCGTAAAATGTCCGCTTTTCCTAAATCTCCCAAGCCAAACGACAATCACAAAGATGCAGGTTTTTTTGCGTTGACGTTGGGAAGAAAAAAAAAGCAAAAAGAAGGTTTGCCATTAGTTAAAAAACGCATTAAACTGGAAAAGCTAAAATGGAAAGAATGTTTGCTGAAATGTAAAAAAATATAATACATATTGTTTTTGTAAAACTGCTGCAGTTTACTCAACCTATTTGAATTTAGCTTATTTATTCAAGAGAGAATTAAAACAGACCATTTACAGAATACCCAAGTATTGAGCTGCGAAATTTGGCGCTGGTCTAGAATCCTACTGGCGTTCAAATAATTATCAAATCAATGCATATTATTTGGGTTGGCGTGCAAGTTAGCGTTTGGGTTTGGGTAGGCCAAGTATTATTATATTTATTCTTCCAGTATGAATTATCAATTTTGACGACAGGTATTTTTGACTGTACCCCCTCACAAAAAAAGTGGTAAGGTTCTAGACCAGCACCCAAAATTTAAAGTAGGGCACTCCTTGATTTGAAATTTAGGTATTGCTTGGGGGAGATGTTTATGTAGCCTGAAATTGTCCTACTGTTATAAAGTTACTACAAAAATGTGCGCATGCAGCTTTAATACATTTAATTAAAATACTTGCATGACAGTAAAAATATAGAGGCTATTTACCTGGACACTAAAGTAGTTTAAATCAAAGTTTATTCATTAATGGGAGAAAGCGTGCAATAGCCATCCTAGCAAATAGCCTATAGGTACTTCACATGTCAATTTAAAATGATTTAGAAAATTATGCATAACTCTGGAATTCCTATACTTATTACTACCACCACCCAAACCCTAACCCAGGGGTTCTTAAACTGGGGTCCGTGAACTGATATTAGGGGGTTCATGAAGGCCTAATTAAAGAACTAGTGTATACTTAAAAGTAATTAATTTTTAAAAGAAAACACTTTAATTTAAAAATTAAACAATTTTGCACTGAATGTATAGTAGACTCCATTTAACTTTCACAGTTTTTGGACCGAAATAACAGAGTCATAAAGTCTATTTGTATTGTGACGTCAATTTATGACGTCATTTTGGAGCATTTCTTGTCTACCGGAGTCCATGCAAAGCCAAAAAAAATCTTAGGGGTCCGCGGTAAAAAAAGTTTAAGAACCCCTGCCCTAACCTTAATCATTGCATATGACATATGGGTGCAAGCGTGAAAGAGCGATTTGGCAAATAGCGACTTATTAAATAAATTACCACTGAACACAAAAATTGCAGCAAACTTTTGTGGTTTGATTAAATTTTTAAACCTAAACACATATCATTGGATTTTCTGTGTAAATACACTGCTTAATAAAGGTGCAACTGCTATACAATTTTTTCTAAATATAGAAAAATGTTCCAGGGACGGAAGTGCAAGTTCTATTTAACTTGCATTTCAGCCTATGTACTCTTTTTTTGTATAAATAAAACACAGATTTTTTTAGATGTTTCAGACAAGCACAAACAATTAACATATTTTGTTTTCGTAGAAGCATTACATATAAATTACTTGTTCAGGTATGCCTTTAACAAAATTCTGCATTTTTAGTGAGTGATTTGGAGCAGGAAGGCAGAGAAGCGATTGATGGGGGAGCAGCTCCTGTTGATTATGATCCAAACAGCTTTCTCCTTGAAGAGAATGAAGAAAGATCCATGATTGACAAAACCTCTCTTGAAGAACCTAAAGTGAAAGAATTAATTAAGGTTAATAAAGTTCATTACAATTATTATATCAGGCCCGGAACTCTTTAGTTTGTTAAAACGTTAACAATCAGCAAATATTATGAACCACAGAATATTTTTCCTTTGATGCCTTATAAAGCAGTGTATATATGAAGTGAAATAAAAAGTAATTAAGAACAGTACTTATTTATCCATAATATCAAAATGCAGTTTATTTCATTTTATTCAGGTAATAAATTGTTATTTTGTAGGGAGAGGGAAACAATATACCCAAAGGTTTAACAACAGCAATTAATTGCAAAACAATTTGCTAATGTTATATATTGAAAAACATATTAACTTACAAAATTTAAAATAATGGCTGTTTAACACCATTACACATTGAATTTCACATTCATAACTGTATAAGTGTATATTACCAAAAGGCTGCATTTAAACCAAGCAAAAAACGTTTTACCTAAACAGTAGGGGCTTTTCATCTTTGGCCACATGCATGTATAAATTAGGAGCAACAGGTTTAATTACCGAATATCAGCAACAGTCTTGGATTTAAATTCTGGGATAAAATATTTATCTTGAACATCCTTATTCAAAAATTATGGGATGTTCAAAGTAGTTCTTTGTATTTGTTAGTCGTCTGGCAACATCCTTTACAAGGTCTTTTTTGAGTTTATTTTATTAAAACAAGCAGAATTCAAATATCATAACATGTATGCCATCCATTAAAATATTTGTCTATTGATTTATGTGGTATATATAATATATATATGCTAAAAATAGTAGAATATTATACGACAAATAATCTCTTCCCTTGTTGAAGCAAGCATACCAATATGCTATTGCAATTCAAAAGAAGCACACAAGAAGATTAAACATGGAAAACTGTTCCTAAATCTTTTACTTCTGTGTTATCCAATGATTTGTGTTTTTGCTTAACAACTTTTTATTTAGACTCTTACTGACTGGGCAAACAATTCTTTGGTTGAACAGCGTATAATTGTCAAAGATATTCAAGAAGATTTGTTTGATGGACAGGTCCTTCAAAAATTGTTGGAAAAACTTGGCGGAATCAAATTACAGGTAAACATTGGGAAATAGTTAGTTTAACACTTATTTTTATTTATGTTTTAAAAAGTTATTAAAGGTACACTTCACAGTATTAGTTTATTTATTTGGTTTGTGGTTACTGTGTGCCTAAAAACGTTAAAAAATCCTTTAGATCCACAAAGTTGTACATGCTGGCCATGACCTTCCTAAATTGTTGCATTTGTTTTAAACATCTAACCGTAAAAAACAGGTTCCGGAAGTAACTCAGACTGAACAAGGACAGAAAGAGAAACTTTGTGCAGTTCTCAATAAAGTCAATGAAGAGCTAGAGTTGCCAAACTGGGATGACTCAAAATGGAGTGTAGACAGTAGGTTTTTTATTGTGTCCCTTTTTTGTTTTTTTTATTAATTTGTATAGTTGTATACAGACATAATGGTAAATTACATTGTTAATATACAAAACATCGATTCTGGTAAGGTACACTATGTAAAACAATTTATGTGGTCACCAATAGAGAGTTGTATAACTAGAGCAGGTTTGTTATACCCAAATTGATATCAAATATTTAAATAACCCCAGTTAAAGTAATTTGGCCTAACAAGTTTCCATATTTTTATACCTTTTCAGTATATTTGAGTGATTTCATGTTAATTTTTAATCTGCAATCTTCCAGGTATTCACTCTAAAAACCTGATAGCCATTTTGCATCTGCTAGTTGCACTGGCCACTCATTATCGAGCACCAATACGATTGCCTGAAAAAGTGGTCCTAAAGGTAGGATACCTGTATCATTTTTCTTAGTATAACAAAATTTAAGCACTATAACATATATTCATGTTGCTATTATCAACTTACTTACTAAGGGTGCTTTGAAATATGAATTTATACAACATTTGTACAAAAAACATTTTGTCAAATGTTAACCCTTAACGGATTTGATAAAAATTCAACATTTTCAATATGTAAAAGCCAATGTTTGTTATTTTATTAGGGCTGTCCAATGGTCTATCAAGTTTTATTAGGGTTTTTCACTAATTTATATAAAATATATTTTTGTTTTCTTAAACAACGGTTAGCGTTTCCATTAAAATATGCAAATGTGAGTATCTTCGACCTGGCAAAGTAGTGTACCAAAATCAAAAATACAATTAAAGAAAATCTCATCATACTTTGTAGGTTGTTGTAGTTACGAAGCGTGAAGGCAAATTGGAGCACAAGCTGATAAGTGAAGAAGTAACTTCTACAATGGAGTATGTTTTTGTTCTACTTTGTCAACTTTTGTCCAACATGTTTAATTGCCACAAACTAGCAAAGATTTGTTTGTTTGATAATTGCTGCAATACTTTTTTAACACGGCATGGAGACTAATTTTATTTAGAAATATCTGAGAGTTAGACAGGTGGATAGTATGGTAGACATATTACAACCAACACACATTTTTTTCAGTAGTTTTTAAACCATCACTAGTGATTAATACCATCTAGCCACAAGTAAAATTTCTAAAATTTAGATTGATATGCGTTTGGTTCTACTTATGTTGTGATATTGTCAGATAACTACATTACTGTATTTTAACGATGCCTTTGTATTTTATAGGGAAATGACTGGCGGGAAGTTTGGTAAGATATATTTTTTATTTGTACAAAGCTCTACCCTAATCACGGGCGCTTAGATTTATTATGGAATGAGGTACATGACTTTATCAAAATGTGGTATGCAGTATTGGACTAATAAAATTATTTTAAACAAAAACAACTTGTATGGTAATTAGAATTGTCAACGTTTCGGCAACCTATTCAAGTCACCTTATTCAGGGTGAATGACCAATAAAAATGTCTTGTTTACATATATTGAAATCTTTTTTTTTTTATTAGAACGTGATGCATTTGATACTTTGTTTGATCATGCCCCGGACAAGCTCAGTATTGTTAAAAGATCCCTGATAGAATTTGCAAATCGACATTTGGAAAAAGTCAACCTCACTGTTACAGATTTGGACACGCAGGTAGGGCTGTGGCATTCCCCTTTAAGTTGTATAAATTTTTACTGTTATCGGTTTCACGTTACCTTATGGGCCAATTTAATTATTGATATATTAGTATTTTTATGGAAGAAATAAATCACTGTGTTTTTATTGTTATATTTACTCTTTTGAAGTATAACAAATAGTGAAATGGTCAAAGGACACTTTTCTGTGCCCCGTTGTTTTAAAGTGTTTGCATGAACAACGCCTAATCATTTTTTTAATTGATCTGATTAGTTGTTTTTAAAAATGAAGGCAAAAATGTATGTTTTTTTACCAACAGTTTGCTGATGGCGTTTACTTGATTTTGTTGATGGGCTTACTTGAGGGGTATTTTGTTCCCTTGTATGGATTCAGTCTTACTCCGGAAACTTTTGAGGATAAAGTGCACAACATCCGGTTTGCATTTGAGCTCATGCAAGATGCAGGCCTTCCCAAGCCAAAAGCAAGGCCCGAAGGTTAGTCGAGATTGTGAAACATAGAATATTTTTTAATGTTAATGCGTTAGTTAAGATATATTAACATAGATTGACCTGCATCTTTTATTCTCGTATTGTTTATTGTGATTGTTTGTTCCTGCCCTACTAAACAAAGTCCCTAAAATGAAGGTACTTTTAATTTTGTAAATATTAGTCCTATTAATATTACTTTCTCAAAGAAACGTCGCTGTGTTTATTCATTATTTTTAAATAATTTATTGTTTTTGTGTGCAGTCCTCTTGTTTCCTTTCGTTGTTTTTTTGGCTATTTATCAAGTTTCGTGGTTAAAGTTGTCACAACATAATTTATATCTGAAAAATGTTTCCGCAGTCAATTTTGTGACAGAAGAATATCTATGGCAATTATATATAAAACGTAAATTTATGCAAAAAATTGGTTGTATAGCAAATATTGACAAAAAAATCCGCTTTATATTAAAAAACATCCCATGATTTTTTTTGGTATAAGTATTGGCGGGTAAGTAGCAAGACTTGTCCAGTAAAAATATAAGATTTAGGGACAGTATAATATTTTTGTCACAGACGTTGCCAACTGCGAACTTAAGTCGACTCTCCGGGTTCTCTATAACCTATTCACGAAATACAAGCGGTTGTGATGATCATAAACAAAACATTATTTGGTACCGGCTATGAATTGCCAGCAGCTGACGATTTACCGAGCCAAAATACGCTGTACGATTTTTTACTACCAAACATTACATAGATTGCGCTTACATTTTTATTCTGGAAAGGTTTGCGGTCGTTGTTTAAATGGTCGTGAATCTGCTGCTATAAATTGTGTTTAAATTGTTACCATTTTTATTTTACTGATTTTGTGTTTGTATTGTTAACGAAGTCTGTATTGTGTTACTAACGCAGGGCTCTTCATCTCCTACAAATAATTGTGGTTTATCTAAAATTATCCAAAAAAATAGCAATAAGCATTTGAACCAATCCACTTCTGTATTAACTTTATTATTCAACTTGTTTGTTAAATTATATATCTGCTGTTTAATACTGCCCGTTCCAACTTTAATTTTGTTAATCTATTCCTTCAATGTCAATGCGAAACCGCTGAGTTTTTACTTTTTTATTTCATGCTATTAATAAATATTGCTATATTGTTGTGTATATAAATATAATATAACCAAAGTTGCCTGTTATTTTGTTTCCTTATAAGGCAATAAAAATATATAAGGTTTTGTGACGTAACAACAAGAGTAAAGTTAAGACAGAAATTTAATTTTGGACTACCCTTTGATAATGTGAAGCCATACAAGTATACTTATCATAAATGAGTTTAAAGATACATGTGCTGGCTACAATCTGTTTGTAAAAGGAACTTAACATTGAAGCGGATCTATTTTGTACATGCAAAGCAACTCGTCTCCCTCCAATAGTCTAGAATATACGAAAACATTGCCAATTTTAAACGAAAAACGCTTGTTTGCCCTTTGTGCAAACACTTGCCACCCACTCGTTGTATGTAGGCTAAATTTAGACTCGATTTCTGTTTTAAATTTGCGCACGAGTTTAACCCTAAGCAGTTTTCGTAACGTTACCTTTTTAGCGAAGTATGACTTTGTGACGTCATCTCTAAATTTGTAATGCCACTCCTCCGACCCTAAAACAAAAATCCTGGATACACCACGATCTCAGTATGTTTTCGCAAAACAGCGATCTGTAAAAACAGGGGTTTCTTCATAAACTTGCGTTTTGTCTAATTTACCAAAAGATATACTTACCTTTAAAATGCCACACATTTCTATATATATTAGTTTAAGTATATAGGCAGCGGTCTGTAAGATTCAGTAATCTACACACTGTGTAATTATGTTATATTAATTTTTTGCATGCTAAATGTTTGTTGGGTTACGTTACGACTTTTTGCGTGCCACGAAATTAACAAATATTTTAAAAAACGAATACATTTTAAGTTTATCTGTTTTTGTTCAAAACGATTTCAATGGTCGACCATGTTTAGTTCGTTAGCTTTATGTCTTAGAACCGAAAATTGCAAAACCGAACTACTGTCTTTGAGTTAATTATTTGATCGATTGTAATCAAACTGGTCATGTAAACGACAAGGTCACCCTAATATATTGATCGGCATAATTTTCTTGTAATAGAAAAAATGCCTTCCTACGACCAACGAGAAATACATAAGAAGCTTTTTCTAATTGAACTCGACATTATTTCAGAGCCATACTTGTATCTATAGCTATTCTAAGCAGAGGTTTATATGCTACGTGCGCCTCAAAGATGTTAAGTGTGTCGCGCAACTTTTTGTTATTTTGCTCTTGAAGTTAAAAACAAGTGAAGTTAAATGATAAAATTTATAACTTGTCGGTAATTAGGGTTATATTCATGTTGTTTATTGATACACTTAGATATAGTTAGCGACGTTCTTTAAACTTCTTTAAATACCGGCGTTCTGTTTAGTGTTGCACCATGTCAGACGCGCAGTTTAGCGAGTCGCATTCTTTCGGGCGAATTCAAGTTTCGGAAAGCAAGATGAAGCGGCGGCAATTAAAACGACAGATGTCGATGAACAAATCGGTCAGAAGATCCAGTTTGTCAAACACTTTCGTGGCAGCACTTCAAGAAAAGTACGTTTATGGTATTTCAAAGAATAGTGTACCTTATAAGGCTTATATGGTTACTAGTTAATCTTGAAAATTGCATGTACGCCTTGTGTGTAACTATTAATTTGGGTGACCTTAAAGAGAACGTCACGGAATTAACTAGCTTACATAAAAATAAAATATCTAAGTCGACTATTCAGCACTACACTTCGCTATGTTTTAATTTTTCTTTAAAATCTTTCCGTTACTAAATTTACCGAATTAATTTGACGTCTACTTTGCCAGGGGCAATCACGGAACTTAAACAATATTTACACACCATGTATTATTGAAGATTTCCCTTTATACGCAATACATATATGGATGCTTGCTTGTTTAAAAAAAATAGAATCGATAACACCGATGAGCCTTTTGTTTAAAATAGATCAAAAGCTTCTGGTTTAAAATGACGTTGTTGGAGTTTTCGCTCGTTTGTTTTAATGCCATGCGTAATTCAATTTAATCCAAGAAAAGTAAAAATGCAACTGTTCTATATAGCAATGATTCTAACCTTTTTCTTTATCACGCCTCCTTTTGTAGTTGTGTCAACTCACTGGACATTTTAAGCAGCATACCAAGATCTATAATGATTTACCCATTATACACATTATAGTTAGTGTAGGATTTCAAAACAACTAGATTTTTGAAGCCAGGATTGATTTCTTGGAGTGCACAATTAGGGACGAATCTAGGATTGTTGTGTGGGGGGGACTATAATAATATTAAAGATGACGTCATACGGTTAAGCCGCTACGTGGTGCCATGAAACAATTAATCATAAGAAATCTGCTGCTCTCGAACGATCCCGTGAGCAAGTAGGCCTATGCAACCAAAGTTAACTTAAACATTCTGCGACGGTCGTTGATTGGGCAAGCTGCACAGAGAACACGCAAAATACATATCATTTATCTTGTTTTAAATGGCATTAGGCTTTTCACGATCGGAAAGAATACCAAAACCCTTTTGACCAACAACGTTCAGCAACTATAATTTGTTTTGAAAGGCAACTCAAGTTGTTTTTGTAACGATTCGTGACATTTACACTTATTTAGCGACACTGACAACGATTTGATTGATGATGAAGATCTCACCGAACAAAGTCCAGAGGAAATTCTAGAGATGATTCAGCAACAGAAAGAAATCATCGCTAATGTTAGAAGTAGACCCTGGCCAATGAGCAAGAAACTTCGAGTACTTAAGTAAGTGGTTTATTAATGCATTTTTCATGGAGTAATACTACTAGGACCACACAGACCTGACAAGAATATCCCACAACGCGTTTGGGAGCCCCAATAATGTATTTGAACAGAGTTTTCGTAAATAAAGAATTTATACAATGCATTTTTGGCATTATTATTAATTGGAACACTTCCAAAGTTGGAGGTTTTAATTGTCAAGAAACTGCTATTAAAAAAGTATTACTATTAGTAAATGTAGATTTGTATTTAACTTAGTATAGCATATACCAGATTCATCTTATCTCCGCTTTCCAAAACGTTCCGGGCACACTTACTATACTTGCTTAGGTTACCACTAGCTTTGCACTTCATAAATGCAAACATATTAATGCACATAACCGCGTTTGCCTGTAATCTCAGTGCAGCCCGAAAGTTTGTTGAAAAGCATGAAGGCCGGCTGTCGAAGACAAATAGTTACAGCGAAGCTGGAAAAGAGGTAAAATAGACCATTTACTTTAACAGAAAAATAAACTAAAGCGGTGACACTGATTAGTTTTGCTTGATGTTTACGCCAACTCATAGCTTTGCATATAATCAAGTTCTTAGTTATATCTTCTTGGTCTAGATTTGGAGGAAACTTGTTGGACTAAACAACTACTTGTGTGTTCTGTTTACGCCATGGAACCAACGAATCAAAACCATTGAAAGTAGGAAAACAATTTTAAACCTAAACCTTTTACTGGTCACTAAGGCTATCAAATTTTTATCAGAACAAGTGACGGCATTTGTCAAATGGTAATTTTTTATTCACAATAAAAAGAGAATTTCTTACTAAAATATCGTACATTGCGATTTACAGATGTGTTTACCTTAATTAAAAGTTTTTAATTAACTGAAAAAAACATTTATACTGTATGGAAGTCTTCAAATTTGTTCTACGAATATTGCAGGTTACTTTGGTTCTAGTGTGGCCTCTTACTTTATATTTCTTCGATGGCTAGTACAAATTAATGTGATTATGGGTACAATCACTATCGCATTTCTCGTGGTACCAGAGGTAGGATATTTTGTTTTTTGTAATATAATTTTGTATGGAAAGAAATCTTTTCTAACTTGGGCTTCGATCGTTAGTAATTTGAATGCTAATGAACAGGCTTCAAACTTTTTAGATTTTAGTGGGAAATCCCAATAAGCAGTACAAGGAGGTACCAGTAACTGAGAGAGCTTCAGCATGGGACCTCGGCACCATTTGGTCATTGGGTACGCCACACGAAACGTAAACCAAGAAACTAGGTTTAAAGGCAGACAAAATATTCATTAGGTTGTCAACAAACAATAATTAAAAAAACTGACATGTCCTACAGTCCGAAATTTTTTGAATTAGGATAGAAAATATTTTTCACTTTTTGGTACAATAGGTAATGCATTTATTACTTTTGACCAGGGATGCGGAGTTGGTTAAATAACCCGAGTTCGACTCCCTAGTCCTAATCCGGCCAAAGTAATAATTCCGAGTACCGAGTCCAACTCTGGCCAAATGGTGGGTGTGAGATTTCGCCGAGTCCCGAGTCCGGCTCCAAATCTACAGCCTGTATTTTACCCATTTACATAACAATAATAAGGTTAATATTCAGCAATTCACTCAATGGGCGTCATACATCTCACCAACACACAATACAAAGTGGGGAAATATTCAACCATATATGACATTCCACCTTTACAATTTATAGTTTGCGGCCTTATAAATTTAGAAATTTGGTACTGCGCATGCGCACGTCAGACGCGGTACTCGCGTACTTTTACGCAGTCGTACTCGAGTCTCAAATCCAAATCCAGCAAAACATACCGCATTTGTCGAGTCCCGAGTCCCGACTCCGCAGCCCTGCCTTTGACTCATGTTGTTTAAAATGGTAATTTCTTATACTAAAATTGAAGAAGTTTACACAACCCCTAAACAACATTAATTGAGAATCTATTTCAACTGACTTGCAGGTGGTTATATAAAGCGTTCGGTGTTGTTTTACGGTTACTATACAAACGACCGGGTTATTGGAAATGGATATCGACTTCCTCTTGCTTACTTTCTTGTGGGAATTTCCCTGTTTGCATACAGCTTTGCAGCCCTTTTGCGAAAGTATGTGGATAATGTTTTACAAAAACGAGCACACATATACCAAAATGTAGAGTAATGCTACATCTATGAAGATGGTTCAAATAAATATAGTAGTCGGATGTAGATAAATAAATATAAATTAATAACAAGAATAACAGAAGAATGTTAACTAATTTTGTTTCTATATAGCATTTAGTTATTATTCGATCTTTATAGTGGTAATGTTATATTAATTTGGTCAATATGACAAAACGTTTAAATCATTTCTTATATACATATGTTACTTTTACTTTTATTAGGATGGCCAAAAACTCAAGACTAACCAGGAGTGCATCATCGGAAGACGATTTCACCTTTTCTTGGCGTCTGTTTAGCTCATGGGATTATATGATAGGCAACCCCGAGACAGCTGAAAATAAAGCTGCGGCCATTGCAACTGCCATGCGGGTCTGTTTCTAGTTTTACAATGGCATGCAAAAACATTTTTCAGGAATTCTACAAAATAGTTTAATTTGTTTTTCGCAGGAGGCCATTGTAGAAGAACAGGAAAAAGAAAAGCAACAAAGCAGGTAGAGCCGAGATAAGTGTGACAAAAAATATATAAAAAAGACATACCCAATTACTATTCGTTATTTACTGTATTGACGATTTAGCCAAAAAGCTTTGCGAATATTTCTTCGTATTGTTGCCAACATCCTAGTGCTGTTACTCCTTGCTGGAAGTTTATATAGTATTCAATTTTCTGTTGATCGTGCTCAAAAACTCGAATTGGTTGAAAGAGAAACAAATTTTTGGGAACAAAACGAGGTATTGGCTAAATAATTAATATAGTACCATTCTAGGCGTGTACCAATTTAAAACTGTTGACATGTAGGTTAGTATTATCGTAACACTTGTTACAATGATCACTCCGTCGTTGTTTGAGGTCATTGGTTCAATGGAAAGTTATCACCCGAGAAACGCGCTCAGGTTACAGGTAACTAATCGTTCTTCCTAAAATCTTAACAACTTCGCCATACACTAAACATTGCGTTTCGGCCTTTTTTAGTTGGGTCGCATTCTCATGCTTTACCTCGCCAACCTCTACTCTCTTATGATTGGTTTGCTTGGTGCTGTTGCGGAGGCCACAGCACAACAGGACGTTGGTAACTTTTCCCAGTTTAAAGGTACATTATCTCGTACAACATACTATAACTTTAAAGTTTAAAAAGATTACACGTTACAGTATTGAGTGGCTATGTAACATTATGTTGTGGTGAACCTACTGGTATGCATGCTTGTGCATCGAATCGTGCAGATCGCTTTTTTATTTCGCCACTGTATGTTTATAAACGTGCCTTTGTGTTGCGAGATCTCTTTACTTCACCATGTGGCGGCTGTGCAATAAAGTATCCATTAACCGCTGTAAAGTGAACAATACAAAATAATGTGAATAAACACCAAGTTAAATGATGCATAGAGTTGCTGTAAAAATATGATTATGCTTTAATAAACAAGTACTTATTTCCCTCTTTTAATCTTTCTGTATTACACAAATATCTAAAAGCTGAATAACCCCTTTATTCTCAAAAAGTTCGAGAACCGCGTGGTTAAATAACGGTAGCATTTACAAATTTGGGCATTATTTTTAATGTACATTTATATAGTGGTATGAATTTATCATAGCCCCATGGCTTACAAGCTATACTATGCAGACATACGACCTCCAATATAAAGATGACCTATTTTAAGGTGATATTTTGCCTCCGCCATCAATCGATCAAGAAGCATGGAACACGACGGATCGGTTCATAGTTCCGGATTATGTATCGCGGAATCGGTCGCAGTTTCCAATCGGACGAAAAACGGAATGTTGGGAAACGCAAGTCGGCCAGGTAAGTTATTGCTAAAAACAAGCTAAGTTGGATACATTGTAACTTACCGCAGTCATTTTAGCATCAGAGGTATGGATAAAAAAAAATCTTTCTCAGGGTATTGTCACCAGTGCTGGCATTGGTTAAAACTGAAAAACGTTGTAAATCTACAGCCTGTGAAAAGATGAATGCTTCTAATAAAGTTATACAACATAATCCATTTTGCTCATAACGGGCGTTTTACTTGGTTTCATCAATGCTAATGGTATCTCACTGTTTATAATTCGATTTGATACCGAATTAACTTTTTAGGAACTTATGAAGCTGTCCGTGATCGACTTTATATCGACTGTCCTGACCATTTTGATAGTTGACTTCATTCGAGCTTTGGTTGTACGATATATGAACAGCTGTTGTTGTTGGGACCTCGAAAAAAACTTTGTAGGTATTGAGAGTTTGAACGGTTCTTTATTGTAACTAAGCTACTATCGTAATTTACTCAGTTCTTGTTCATAACCCATATGCTTGGTTTACAAAGAAAATGCTGACGTGGTTTACTTGTGTTTTTGTTGAAAAAGTTATTATATTTTTTATAGCGGCCAATTTGTTTGATTTTCAGCCCGAATACGGCGAATTTAAAATTGCCGAAAACGTCCTACATCTGATCTACAACCAGGGAATTACGTGGGTGGGATCATTTTTCTGCCCCCTTCTTCCAATGTTAAACGTTGTAAAGCTTATCACTATGATGTACATACGGTACGTAAAATAAGACAATTATCAAAAATGCGACATATAAGAATGCATTATTCTTTAGGGGTTTTAGAATGTAGTAATTTCGTACACCGAGACATTTTCAATCATTGTTTTCTTTACTTTAATCAAATGCTTCAAAAAATTTCGAAAATATTTTACAATGTAAAAACGCTTTGGTCTAAAATATAAAGTACAATCAAGATTCTGACTACACTAACTGGTCATGGTTGAAATTTTAATCGTTTTATAGATGTCTTTATTTCGTGAGTAGATGGTAGCCGATGTCGCATATACGGTCGGCGATGTCGCATATTATGCGGGTGTCCGCATAATGTCTCATACGAGGTAATTGGTCTATCAAATATCCTACTGTGACAATTTTCTTTTATGCATGGAAGTTTGCCTTGTTTGTTTAAGTTCCGTAAATCAACACGTACCCATGGGACCGGTTGTTCAAATTCTAAAGGAATGAATAAAGGAATATTTGCCATCTTAAGCTGTATACCTGATGCATATTTGCATTATGACTGCTTGTTACGATCACACGTATGACGATTATTGTAATCTCTGTAGTCGCCATCCCACAATTGTGACCTTTGACCTAAACAGAAAAATTGGGTTTCCTTGTCCACTTACCTTATAAACAATTGAAGTTGTGTATATCTTTATCCGCTAGGTATCTTTAGCAAACTCCACAATTGCTGCTTATCCTATAATATGTTTTTATACGACTTCGAACGCGATTAGTAGAGGGGCATTTGCAGATATTAACTTTGACCTTAAAGCTTCATGTTGCACAACGTAAAATGAGTTTCTTCTGGCAACCAATCGTTAGCCAATACAGCAGCAGCCAAATAACACTTTAAAAACATATTTTGTACTGGACAAATAAACGATAGTAGCACGTGTGTCGTGTACGAAAGAAGAAAAACGCCAAAGGTTATTCTGCTGAATCACACATTTGTGTTACTGTATTATGTTTAAAATCTTGTTTAACAGCCTGTTGAATGACTGGCCACTATACAATCCGCTTCAACTATAGTCAGCCGATTATGAGTGATTTGCTACAGCACTTGATTAAGGTGACGTTACGATGGAGGCATGAAAGGACTTCTTAACTGTCAGGCAACACAAACACATTCTACAGATCGACTAAAATTTTTCGAACGCCATTCCGACGCCATACACCGCATAGTACTTGGTAGACCGATTCGCCCCTTTATGCGACATCGGCTCCCAACCAATGTTGTTTTTTTAATTTGACTTTTTTCCGTTTTAGAAGTTGGGCAGTTACCACATGTAATGTTCCGCATCAACGCGTTTTTCGAGCTTCTAGGTAAGTTTTTCATTCAAGTTGAATCGTTCAACCAGAACTAAGACTAAATTGCGTTTCTTAAGAGTAGCTTTATTAAGAGGCGATTACACTTCATACATTTTAAACCTGATATTTCAGTAAACAATCAATCTTTTAACTTATGAGAAACTCATTCTAAACCTGAATCGATAATATTCGCAAACTGTGCATTGTTTGCAATGCCAATGTTAGATAATATTACAATAAATGTGAACGAAGGGTCTTCAAGTAACAATATAAATAAATACAGCATGTGTTAAACAACATATATTATATCGATGCTACGTCCGCTGATTCCTTTTTAGATCAAACAACTTTTATTTGGCGATGCTTCTCTTCATGCTTTTTCTGTCACTCCTCCCAACAGTTTGGGTGATCGTTCGCCACTCTCCATCGGGATGTGGTCCCTTCAGCAATCGACAGTGGATGTATACCATCGTATCAGGTAAGTATTTGTTTTTTTATGAAAACAAATGCAAAAAACAAGTAAAGAGTATAGTATTTATTAAATAATGAGTATTGAGCACAGCACGTATCAATATATAGCTAGCAAAACTTAATATTATAAATTGTAATTGACTTTACTTTCGTCAACCGCAATCGTTAGCCTGTTATACCTCTAAAACTGGTAAAAATAAATTAAAAAATTAGGCTAACGAAATCCTAAATTAATTTAGTAATTAAGGTTATTGGAGAGGCCTACAGTGTAATTAAAGAAAAATTAGCTATAAATTTATTGAAACAACATTTTTTTGTTTTGCAATCACGCAATAGAAAGTGTAAGATTTACTATCTTTCAGAAACCCTTGACAACGATGTGCCATCTTGGTTTCAAAAAGCGGTCAGTTACATTACAACACCCGTTGTGATTCTACCTGCTGTTTTGCTGCTGGTGTAAGTTATTTGGAAACTTTAAGACATAGCCAAAGGTTATTAAGATAAAATACCGCATATGTCCTGGTGCATTGCTCATTTCGTATTGTGTCTAAGATACTGCATGTTTGAGATTCGTTTTAAAGCAACAAGTTTCGTTTGTTTTTCAGGATGATTATTTACTATTTACAAGCAATAGCAAGCTCTACAAAAGATGCAAACAGCAGGTTAAAGCTTCAGCTGCATTACGAAAGAAAAGAAGGAAAAAAGAGCATGTTAAAATTCGGGGCAGCAGGTTTTCAATTCTAAAATATATTTTTTGTTCATCATAATGCAGACACGTTTGTCCAACCGCGGTTTAGACGCATGTTTTATATTTAGTATAGAAATGTCCAAATAAACTGTTGCATTAGAACAAAATAAAACTAAAAAATACCATCAAAATTTCCAAATATTATTCAACAAACAAGATAGTATTAAAATAAAACATATTTACGCTTGACAATTTATTCTGTTGTATACTTGTATCTATAGGTTTCAATTTACATTTTCTTTTGGCCTTGTAGGAAAGCTGCCTCCATTTCAAGAGGAAAAGTTCACGAAAGCTCCATGTCTTTCGACTAACAGCAGTAACGCATTGACCCCTATACTTGAAGCCTCTACTCCACAAGTTTGCGATGATTGGGAATTTTTTGGCAAGAAGCCAAGTCCAAGGCGCCGGGAAAATGTAAACACTTTGCTTTAGTATAAGTTTAAGCGTCAAAAAATACCTTCTTTCTTTCAACACAAAGATGACTTAAAATAGTAAAAACCCTTCTACAGTATATTATTTTTATAATACTACTAAATCACGACCTGAGTTTACTTTATACTTTTACTACAAACCCTTATATAAATATTGTGTTATATAAGGATATAATGTTTCACCGATTTGTGCCAACTAAAAGTGTTTAAACATATCTGGCTCTTCAGTCATTCAAAAATTTCTATCCATTCCGAATACTAAGTTTAAAATTTTCTAGCAATAAAATATAAAAAAAAAACGCTTTTTGTACAATGTGCATTTAAACTTATAAACATATTGGGTGCACTTTTTAAACTTTGTTCAACTGCATTTAGAAAGCGATGCCACCAACAAACTGTACAAATTTTCCCGGACGTCGGTCATCGCTGCACGCTAATCGTGTGCCCCACGCGGATAGAAATAGAGATACAAGGCGTTCACTTGCTGTTGCTGTGGAGAGGAATAACCACACCGAGGTTTTTTATTAGTTAGCATTTACATAAATATAATTCGAGATGAGCTATAGTCTACAGGTTTTTTAACGACCAGAAAAGAGGGTATATATTTATAATATGTTTTACTTTTCGACACACCTTCCAGCAGTTTTCTGCTTGTCATAAGAATAAACACGTCCTTAGCAAATTACTGGCAAACAGTGTACATCCTTGCGTGAAAATGTACTGGAACGGTGAATATCATACCAAAACAACATTTATTTATATTGAGTGACAGTTTTGTAAACAGGTCATTTAAAAAAGCCCCGTACCAGGTCAAGTTATCAATTGCCCAAGTGAGGTCCAAGTCAAGTCATTATGAGAGCAAGTGAATTTAAAATCAAGTTATTGACATGTTAATTAAACGAAATTCTATGCCTAGTCCGTTAATGAGCTCGCAACAGCTCAACTAAAAATAACAAAAACGCAATACACAGCAACAAAATTGTTTTATGTGATACTTTTATTTTATTTTTATTTTATCTATGGAGGGGGGAGTGAATCGTCAATATAATAAATAAGAAGTAATTAATAAATAGAGACTTAAATGTAAGGCAGTGACTTAACTTACTACAATGTGATGCTTTCTAAATCAAACAAGCTTTTACAGGCTGTAAATGAGTTTAAAACATTTCAAACTTTTCTTATGTGTACCTCTACAAGTTAGCGTGAAATGTTTATTTATTGTGCTTGAATATCATCTGTAGGACAGTAAAAGCGACAAAGATATCAACTTAGATTGCAGAACTCCGATCGAAGGTTCGAAAATGGGACATCAAGAAAAAAGGTATTTTGTTTAACCAAAGGCGGTTGATTGGAGTAATGTTTTAGACAAAACAAAAGAAGCGGTTGATTGGAGTAGGCTACTGTTTTTAGACAAACAAGAAAAGTATTTTCGCCTTAACATAGAATTATTGAATGCTTGATTTTTTTGTTGATTCCTTATTATTAAAATTGGACATGTAATTACTTATTTAAAAATCATTTACCTGTTTTGCAAGGCATTTTAGATAACTTGACTACACCTCGAGAAAACATGAAATAGCCGCTGGGCCTGGATTATTAGCTTGTTTTTCTGCGTAGGTCATGCTGACTGTTAAAAGCTTCGTTAAACAAAAATGAACAGCTAATACGACAAACGCAATGTGTTTACAGAAGGATATCGAAAGAACGAGTCAACGTTCAAAGAGAAATTAACTATTGTGATGTGGAAGATAAAGATGACGTCACAACAGGAGAAGGTGACTTTTTCCAAAAAATGTAGAAAAAACAGAAGGAAACACATCACAGTATCTCATCCAATAACATGGTTTATAACATTGCGAGTAAATGTGTTAAGACGAATGCTAGAGCTACGTTCCCAGCGAATTAATGTTTTCGAATGCTTTTTTTTATAATTTTATGGGGACAAGGCAATTACATTTTTAGCCAATCTGTGCGATTCGTTTTCTGAGTACATCTGTTGCTGATTTACAGATTCGGCGAACTGGCCGATGCCTGCTCCCAGGCGCAGCAAATATTATGACAACGCTGTCAACAAGAACTTAGCCAACAATTCTCACTTCAACGACTTAAACGTTCGATACGGGCATTCCCCAGAGGGGAACTTTCCGATTCGACAACCAAGATATGCGTATGTAAACCAGTTGGTTTTAACTTTTTAAAATCTTTGTGTTCGAATTTTGTGGTGTAACACATATGGCCACAGCACACTAGTTGTTTTGAACCTCATGATAGCTTATACTAATTGCGATTTTTGTTTATACCAATGAACCATGGAGTATATTTAAACGGAAGTAAACGTCTTTTGACTATAAAAGTACATTTAACTGTTTTTGACTTTTTTCCGGGTTTTTAAGTATTAGGGCTGAATCCAAATTTTAATCTGGCGACCCTGCTACGGACCGGTAGCAAACTCCTCGCGGACCGGCACCGGTCCTCGGACCGGCGATTGCCGACCACTGTCTTAGAGGTCCTAAAATCTTGCTTGCCAAAGTCGCACTTATAACAACATTTCGACAATAATGTGAACTATTCAGGGTAAAATGCTGTTTAAATAGCCAACTACCCCTCCCTACAAACTCCCACACGCACATATTTGTTACGTCCAGGTTGCATATTCTACTTTTTCAATTTTTACCTTCTGGCTATACGTGTCATCAAGCATATTAAGAATTACCTCGAAAGTCTTCATGAAGAATTATAGCACCTGGCAAAAATGCAAGTTGTTTTGCCTAATTGAACCAACTCAGTACTACAGCTTATTTTACAATAGGTCCGACGAGAACAATGCGGAATCAACTGCACCTCGCCCTAGTCGATTGGGTTGTCGTAAGGCTTATGGGACGGCGCATAGAAAAATCAGGGGTAGGTTGAAAATGCTAAACAACATTCTTTGTTTCACAGTCACAATTTATCTAAGTCCCGAACCAGTTTAACACAAAACGTTATGTATTCTAGTCTAGTTCACTCGACCGATTGCTATGTGCTTTGTATACGGACAATCGGACATAGATCTTTAATCTTCATACGTATGACAATTACTGCCTGAGACGGTTCCAATTACCATGATAGAAATATCATCTGAAACAGTAATATTTAGTAGGCAGTCGTGGTTTTTAATAAATGTTTTTTATATAAAATTTTAATAGTTTTCGAATTAAAGGTTATAGTTTTCATTCAAATTTGTTGCTGATTAAGTTGTGTAATTTAGTGTTCGTTACTTTGTACGTGTCATTAGGGTTACAGAGACCTAACCAAAATTGTGCTTTAATTTTCGGCCGTTTTAATGTTTTTCGTTGTTCGACTAATGTATAGGTGAAGACGGATGCATATATTTAAACACCGGTGAGCATCATGATGACCGAAGACTTCGAAAAAATGTTCCGACTTCTTTTGCGGAAGATTCGAGCGGTAAAAATTGTCGTAACGAACTGACAGAAAATCTTGCCAAGAATGTAATTTATTTGAAATCAAAACTTTTAGAGTAACGTTTACCATATGTGCCTTTTACCAAAACCACTCCACCAATAGCAAGCATTTCCGGATTAACCTTGACTAAAATCGTGATTAGGCATACCATTCGTGCCGGTTGGTACAGTTCGCGATTAATAGCACGTAAACCTGTTGTTGGTATTAGACAGTATTGCGCCACGGCTGGTTAATGTTTAACTTCCATAACGCATTTGCTGATGTCGTCGTTTTAAAAGTTAAACATGTTCGACGTGACTTAAAATCAAGCAATGGCAAATGATTTGTTGTTTCTCTCTCAAATCGATTTGTTGTTCTCCGGCAATACTGTTTCCATTGTTGATTCCATTAGTTCGAAGTGCCTTCGGGTTTACATTTACTGTAGTGAATTTAATGTATTTTAATAAAATGCAACTCATTAGGTAAATTTTAATTGATAAGGTATCGACCTATTTATTTGTTGGTATTTCATTTTGTCTGAATTCAGCGTGGTTAGACTATATCGACAGCATTTTCTACATCTAAAGATTGGGAATTATTTTGCGTTTTATGTGATTTTTATTTTGGTTGAAATTTAGCAAAATTACTAAAACTGTTTTTCAAGTAGGATTGGAGTCTCACACACTTAAATAATTTGTTTGTTTTATTTGTTGACCTTAGGTCCCACGTCACCCACACTTGTTCGGATTCCTCAAAATGAAGAGGAAGGACATCGTACAGACTCCAAGGAATATTTACATACGACTGACGGGTACATGATTATCGAGAGGTAAAATGCTACAACTCACAGCGGTGGCTAGTATAATTCATTAATTGGCTCATTCTTGTGACAGTGCATACATGTGTATACAAACGGTTCAAATACTACCTGGACACTTTAGTTAAGCGATTAATTTAAATATTGCAATAAGCCTAAACTATTGTGAGTAAACAAAGATACTTATAGCATAAACAAAATATTTCGATTGTTTGATGCAGAAATATCGAAACAGATCAAAATGAGGTTTTTGTTGAAGTTAAACAATTTCGTGATCAACCAGTCGGACGTCAACCTGCTGTCCTTCGTTCACCTTTCACCAAACCACGCCATCCCTTATACGACACATCATCCTTTGAAACCCAAGTAAATGCTTTAAATATTTCTGTTAGACTATATTTTTTAATCCATTTCGTTGTTTAAGGACCCATCAGACGGTGAAAGCATGACGTCAAGAAGTTACATGCCCCCAACAGGGTTGCGCAAGTATCGCACAATGCACAGTGCGCTGGAGATTGCGCAAGAGGGGGATTTTGTCTACGTCGTCGAGCCACGTCACAGCTACGTCAGAATGTCGTCACCACTTAGAACAAACAAGCGTCAAGCGCGTCATCTGGTAACAACACCAAGGAAAGATCGATACGTTTTGGTTTCAGAAACCCCATCTGGGTCATCGTCACGTCGTAGTTCGTTTACTGACGCCAGAAAACGGGGTCCACCCTCAAAGATAGGTTTGGGGCGCGAAGTTGGATCGCCTTGTTTCCTCCCAAGTTTATTCGACAAGAATGAGGAGCAGGTGATAAATGCGATGCCAAAAGACCTTGTTGAGGAAGACGAACTTATGACCAACGGACAAAACGAAGAAATGTAATATTAATGGCTATTGCCTTAGAGAGGTGATTTTCAACCTGGGGGTCGCGAGCCCCGGGCGAGTCATTTGCCTTTTCGGGTCGCGAAGATGACAATTAAAAACGTTTACTGAAGTACTTGTACACACCAGTCCTCGCAATTTGTCAAACAACTAAGTGAAAACTCTAACCTGTAATTCAGTTATTTATATTGCACTATGTCTATCCGTAGATTCAATAAACAATGAAATCACAAGCTAAACAAGTGTTTACTGTACTGCAAAAAAGCTATAACCGTGAGAAGAAAGTTATTTTTTAACAGAGTGGTATAATAGTTTGTGTTATTTTTGTGTGGTATTGCGCTTACAAAAATGTACTACATATGCCTGAATCAATTTTTTTTTAAGGGTGTGGTTAGTTACATTGGGTTGTTAAAATGGTTCGCGGTATGTGAAAAAGGTTTAAAACCATTGCCTTAGAGAGTAGTAAAAACAAAACGCCAGACAAACATAATAAATATTTTTTAGTTAATTTTGGAATAAAGCACAACAATTCTTACAAACCAAATGTAGCATTTACAATTATTTGCCGGCGTTTGGTAAGTCTTGGTGAAAAGTTCATCTTGAAAGAACCAAAACAGGACCACGTTCAAAGTGTCAAAGATATTGGTTCAAGGTGTAAAGCAACTAATGAGAAGAACATATTCATTGAATTCTGGTAGCACAGTGCAAACAAAGGTATTTGACGTATTTCGCCTTGAGCACTTGCAAATTAATTCATTGCGATGCCTGTTACTATAAACCCGCCTATATTTCCTCGATACTGCCAAGCCGTCACACAATCCAAGTATTTGCTTATCACCAACAATATTGACATTGTAGGGCCTTGGACTATTTAATGGACTTTCTAACCTTCAAACCGTTGCAAACTGCAAGTCAGCCTTGCGAGGCAAAACAGCGATTGATATTGATAAACGTGCCAATCGATTGCTGTACAAATAAAGGATTGCATTGGAGATTGAATCTAGGTTGGCGACGGATGGTATCAACCTGATTGGCATAACAAATCAAATTTGATGCACATCACTGCCTTTAGAGATAAAAACGGGTAAATACGCGTGCAAAAATGATTATTATCCAGTCAGAAACTAATTGAAGTCGCTCTGTTAAAAAATGTTTATGTAATTTGACAACAGCAGCTGACCGTAGAAAAAAGAATAAACATTCTTTTCAGAGAAGATGAGGTGCCTTTTCTCGCCAAACAGCGAGTGCGCCACTTTTAGAAAGGAATTAGAGCGCAAAATGATGGAAATCTTTCTTTATCCCGTAATTGTCTGTTTCCCATCACGAAAATGTTTTTCCTTTTTCTAACGTTTTGAACGTAAGTTGACAACATATATGGCGAAATTAGTGTTTTTGTTTAATTAGGACTAAATATTCTGTATAAAATAGGGGTTACGTGTCTACGACACGCGGGTAATCTTTCAGCACGCTGGCATTCTATGGAACAACGATTATTACAGGGAAATATTCCGAAACTAATATGCAACACGCCTACTCTAATATACAAACAGTTTAAGCATTTTGCGTATCTGACTCAACAGAGTCAATGACACTGCGAGTCTTTACTTGGTCATTTGTATGGTTTCGTTACTTATAATGAATTTAATTACCCATTGTGTTACCAAGCCGGATAATTGTTATACAACAGTTACGAAAGCTGGCAACACCTGTGTAGTTTTCGGTTTCATTCAACATTTAGTCGTTTACAACTTCACAAACTTTCTAAGTGAAACTTTTAAATCGCAGGAAACGCGACCTCTGGTATAAAACCAAAAGCATTGTAGAAAGCTAGTCCTTCAAAACGCTGTTTTAATCAAGTCATTCAAAGGCGTATCTGCCTGATAATCTACTGAGTGGAGCCTGTTAAGAGGCGTATTAAGCAAAGCATCATTGATCGACGTCAGCGCTGACGTCATAGATTGCGTGCGCAAATATTTAGAATTATATACACATTTAACTGTGAAAAGCATCGGCTAACTTTTTGCATAAACCGTCACCAAACAAAATTAATAAAAACAAGTGAATTTGTGCCGCGAACTCCGTAGTTTTAGCTTAAAAAGTGTCGACGTGCTGTTGTTTGTCCAAGCGATGGATCATGTCCATTATAATGCCGTTACACGAATTGCCTAAGTTTCCATTTTAAATGAGCAGCAGATTTGACAATTAGAGAGGTTCAATTTGATTTGATTTATTCATTACTTGGGCTTTTTTCTCTTACAACAGTATTATAATAGCCATGCGTCTGTGACATGTTTAAGTCTACGAAAACATTTAGGTTTTTGCAAAGTGATTAGCAAGGTCCCAGTGTTGGTCAATTTAAGTGTAATAAAGTGAATTTTCGATGTTCGCCGTATCGATTCGTTCAACTACCTGAAAATAAAAATAGGAAATAACAAAAGAGAAATAGAGAGAGAATGCGTGAGCCAGGCAGAGAAGTAAAAATGCAGAACGAGAGAGGGAAGAAGTTAGAAGAAAAACAAGTTTCTTGCAAGCTTGCAGGAAATATTGGGGTATCGAAACACTTAGTTTAACAAAATACTGATTTGATTTTCGAAGGCAATCATAAAAAAGCTATTCAATATTTTAAACCGATTTTGTGTCTGTAACTCAACACAAATGAGTGATATTTTGGATAAATTAACAATTAATAAGGTGTCTTAGATAAACTGTGTCTTACTAAAAAGTTCGGGTTTTTCAACAGACGAAAGAAGCTTACACCATATGAACACATTTTCTATTGTTTACATTCATATCATTCTATGGGTAGAAGAGTTACTAGCCAGTGTAGTATCACATTTCAAAGAACACTTTATCAAAAGGATGCCTTCCTACAAACAAGAAATAAGCTTCATACGTGTAGAGTGTGGACATACGGCAGTTACATTCTTTTCAACTAAGTAGAACTATATCAATATAAACGAAGTTATACTGATTGCGTTAAACGTTAGATGTAGGGTAGTCATAAAAAAATTCAGAAAATTTACGAAAAACAAAAGAGCAAACTGTTGACCAAGTTCACGCTTGCGATTAAATACATGTAGGACTAAATACCGGCGCATATTAGGGTTTCAAAATTTTATTAAAAGCAAACAAATATTGATTGTTCGTTACCGCAATTTATTGCGTTAAAACGAAGTCAAATAAACCATTTGTATTAGCAGTGAACAACAGAAAATACCCAACGTCTAAGAAGTAGTTACATTTATACGGCACTCGTCCAACACAGGTATTCGATGCAACTAATAATTAATCTAGCTTTCATTTAATCACTGCACCTTTAATCAAACCCAAAATATGTATCCGTGTCGTACCTGGTACAATAAAGAAAAAAAGGAACCCAGCTTTATAAAGTCTGGTCGCGCTTCAAAAACTGCTTAGAATGCAAAAACATGTGAGGCGAGTCCGTGCGTTTCGTTTAAAAGAGATTTGCTGCTGTAGGCATTTTGGGTTACGTTAAAAAAATGCAAACGCGAACTTGACTTGCAGTACTTTTGTGCTACTTTGTAGTTTCATTTTATAACAATTAGTTAAGTAACTCTTTGCGTTTTTTGCCGAATTTTAATAAATAATAGTTTTTACCAAATGCTTTTTGATAGGAAATCACTTTATATACCAAGAATTATGAAATCCTAAATTGAGTGTAGTGTTGTGTCAGTGTTTACGTTTTAAGTTAAATTGATTTAGGCGACATTACCGCAACAAAATAACGGAAGAAGCGCATTATTGGTGAAAAATAATCGCGTTGGCTAACATGCAGCCACTTAATTATGGCGATTTTTGTTAAGCTCTACTTAAGGTTTTCCAAAAGGCTATTGCGGGGTCAGAGGTACGTTGGTTTATACAAGCTACTTTCGCCCGGAGTTTTGCAGTAAAGTGGCTGTCGTAATGCGCTCTCTCGCCAGCTCAGTTGTCTTGTTGTGTCTCGTCAGTGTTGTTGTAGTATTGTTGTTTCGTCGGAACTCGTTGTTATCCTTCAAGCCATAATGGCGCGCCGAAACTTTCGTTAGACACGAGAAACAAAAGCCACATGCTTCAAGAGCTCCTCGGGTATCGGAAGGATTAATTATTGTCTACGTCATTGTGTAAGTTCTTTAAAACCATCCTTAAATGGATAATTGTGAAATAGGTATATTGCGAAACATAGATAAGAAATGTGCGATATGCAGATTTTGTTTTTAAACTTTTGAAAAACAAATTTAGATCTACGTCAATTTTGTGTTACGTTTTTATTAAACATTTCATAAAAACAAGTCTGTGTTGCGAAAGCGATCTATGTAAATGGAGAACAAGAAATACTCCGGTGGTGGATCAACAGCGTCAACTTGTAAGTATATTAGTTTACTTTCAAATTTCGTTAGTTTGATTAATTGACCAAGTTTTTAAGATAAAATGCGGTGTTTCGGCAAACTTTGTATACCTGCGCCCGAGAAACATATGGCTAGCGTATTGTCATAATAAGGCATAGATTGTTATGGCAGAATTTACAAGGGAGTCTTCGTCAACAAGCCATTCATGTTCCCTAATTAAACGATGATTAACAACATGTTGGTTAGTTTACTTATTGTCCGATTTGTCAATTGTTTTGTGCTTTAAATTTAAATCCTATTTAAAATGTAATTTGCAGCCATTTCTACTGTGTTTATTAAACTTGCTTGTAACGTATAAAATCTAAGAATCTATTCCAATGCCCAGAGTAAGCAAAAAATACTTCAGCGCAGATTTTCAGAATTATTATATAGCAATTTTGTTGCATTTTTCGTCATTAAACTATTTATTTTAAATACCAGAAAAGGTGTTAGTACGCATTTTAACATTGTTATGTTTTTACAGCTCTTGGCAGCGGCAAGAAAAAAGAAAATGGCCTTTCTCGCGAGGATTCTTACAAAGACAAAAACAAGTCAGTTTGCTTCGATCCTTCGGTGGCAATGTCTCTCGGCGAAACCACAATACCCATTAAACAAGTCTCAAAACACCACTACCTTTTCCGGCGGGGTTCTACTGAAGTTCATATCGCGTAAGTGACGGTTGTCATTATGAGCACTGAAGTGTAGGGTATCCACTTTTTTTTACATTTAAAAGATTACCTAAACACGTTTTGGGCAGACCTTTTTTTTTTTGAAATTTCGAGTCACAGTAAAATATAGTTAGTAGACAGTATTTGCCTTTGTAAAGTAGCACTCAAGCATTCTAATCTTACCCTAAAAGTTATCCTGTATCTTTAGAACGTACGACGTCACATCGGCAAGTGACGTGATCAATTTTGACAATCGAACTATCTATCACGACGCCTTCAAGTTTTTTTCCTGTGTTGAAGCTATGCTGATTATCATAATTACTCTGGTTATCAAACTGTCGGCCATTTTATCAAACGGGGTAAGTCCTACAGGGTTTAAAGTTTCGTAGATTTATCTCGTTTCAATCTAAAAATTTTAGCACAAAACTTACTTTAGGTTGCACATAGTTGTAGCCGAATCGTTCTACACGCTTTATTTATCTTTACGTCATTGGACCTTTAACGACATTTTATTGGGCACTTTAAACTTTGTTATTTCAATTATACCGATTGTATTACTAATTTCATTCGCAATTGATGAATAGCTCTACAGCTTTACGGCCTGAGTTTTATACTTCGACATTTGTGTGGTAAATTACAAACAAATCAGCGTGGCACATTAGCAGAACATCATACTATACCAGTAGTCGGCAAACTTTTTGTCGTACTATTTTCAGAAACTATGGCCCAACCACTACGAAAACGTGAGCGTATTCAGGATGTTTGTTTTGAATTGGAGGCGTTATAATGACGTCAAAAAGTTACGTTATAAAACTAATGTTCCTAGAAACACATGTTGTTCTCGAACGAACTCGTGGGCAAATATGGAGTTAAATTCAGTTTAATTGCTCGTAGCGCCAAATAAATTGGGTTTATTGTTTTTAAATTGACAAAATACGATTTGAATATTGCTTAAAATAACGGCATTATAGGTTAATAGAAATTGGAGTGTACAGTTATGAAAATCATAGAATATCGCTTTTGAGCTGAATAGATTTAAGTATAAAACTTATAAAAGTGCATAAAATTCCTTGCCACGCGGGTCTTAATCACGCTGAGAAATTAGATAATTCTTGAAACTTTTTAAATACAGTGCAATGAATGTACGACTATCACGCGGCCCACAACTACATGTAATACTAAGCTGTTTAAAAGTCACATTTGGGCCGCAGCCCACAGTTTGCCGACCACTGTACTATACTATAGGTATAATTAGTATCACGCCGCTCTAGGTCACCTATGGCCATGATTAATAAATAAAGATTACTGTAAAACACATAGCTAGCACGTGTTGTAAGAATAAACTGTGGCAGCACGGGTAATGCAGCAATTTGTGACAATCGCGATGTAGAGTGTTATAAGTTGTGAAAACACCTGCTAGCCTCAAGTACCTATAGATGTTCACAGAAAGCTTGGATTGAGAAACCGAAAAATATAATAACAAAATTTGAACTTTGTGTTTTGTGTTTTGTCAAATAGGTGGATAAGCACAACGAGCTGGAGTATATGTTAACCATGTACGTTGTGTGCTTTGTTTGGGCTCTCTACTATAATCTGAAAGGATTTTTCATTCATCAGAAATGCCTCCTTTTTTCGAAGAGTCACGAAAGTAGCAACAGGTGGCTCAAAGGTGAAACACAACAGAATTAAAACCGTAAACACTACTGCAAAGCCATCATTATTTATGTTTCGTAGCAACCTTAATATCAAATAAATTATGCTGATTATGTTGCTTTGTGTTAAAGTTATGACGCTCAGAAACAATCCATCGATAACGGTTTTAATTTTATTTTTGCAGGTGTTGTTGTTTTGTTTGGTTTGGCTATCATTCTGAAAGACAGCTTGCAACTCATTGCAGCCTTGATGGTGGATTTGTCTGCGTGTGAAATAAGTAGGCTTTTAGCTGCCAAAATCGTCTTCCATTCCGCCTTTATTATTACTCAAGTTAATTACCTTATAAAGTTCTCCAAGGTTTACATCAGGGATAGTCCTGCAAGCTCACGGTAATTAAAAACTTGTTTGGTAATGATATTTTGAAACTGACGCTTCCTGTGTGTCGGTTTATCTTCGTGTAATTCTTAGTAGTATTGGCTGAAGCCTATAACTTGTGCTGTTTTGCAGAATGGGTTTGATGTTGATAATTGCTGCTAACCTTTCATCGTGGATCGGAGCGGTCATAGATGAAGCACTGATAGCCCTTAGTGACTCGGAAGACATTCATTTATCCTCATTGGGTAGGTCAACCTTATATAGAAAACCTCAAAGAAAGAAAATAATGGCCGTTTTTCAAGTATTAACTATTGTTTCTGGTGAAGTAAGAGGTTAGAAAACAAAATGCAACTCTAAAGTAAGTCTACTGTAGCGCAAGTGCGGTCTGGTGCAACTGGGCGTTTTCAAGCAAAGTTTAAATCTAAATACGATTAAAGTCATCCGAGAAATATATACGTCGTAACCAGCTTATTCTGAATAAAGAGAGTAACGCTTACTGCAAATGACTGTTTTGACTGCCTACAGCTTTAGCACTAAACCGTAAATATTTTTAAACCTGTTGACAGATTCGCTCAGCACGACAGCTTATGGTGACAATACTGGCTCAAATACCACAGTGGGTACTTCAACGCCATCTTCCAACCAAAGCGAGAAAGGTATAGGCTATTTTTCACTGGATAATAATGAATCCATAACGAGATTTTATATTTCGTATTTCACGTTTTTGTTTTGTGTATACACGTTTTTTTCAATTTTTTTGTTTTTTTGTTCCTGAAAATCGGCGAAAGTTCAGTAAAATTCAAGCACGATGAAAAGATGCAGTTTTTAGTTCATTTGATATTAATATAGATTTTATTTGTCATTCAAGGTTTCCAATCTTCTATCGATCTGATCATTATTCTTTAATAAAGCTTCGTCAAAAATAACACTACATTATTTCCACACCTTAGATCCCGATTGTGTTTGCCATTCAAGTTTCTGTGAAGCAGCACATGTGGCAGAAAAATTTCTCTTTCCCTTTGAAATTGAATTCAGCCTTGTGGCTTCTTGTCTGTTGGTGATGACGTGGAGTAACATTGGCAAAAACCCTCCGCCCTGTGAGGGCGTTGTTAAGCCAAGTCACAAACTGTACAAGTCTTACACCGGTTAGTACTTGCTTAGCAGAGTGTTGTAAACTGGACTAGACGTCACACATGCAGTAGAGCAGGGGTGGGCAACATACTATGCCCTCGACGGGAATTTCAGCGGCCCGCAGACAGTTTCCAGTCTTACACTATAATGTGACCCGCGGCCGCAGTCTGCCCCAGTCCCCCACTATTTACTTACTACGTCAAATAATAGTGATTGCTAGGTATTTTTTTAGTTCTTTGTTTTCTTTGTTTCGGTTTAAATTGCATTTAGAATTTAGAATAAATAAAAACTTGTTGATAAATTTGATGCACCACAGATGTCTCATTGACTTAAGCAGCTATTGAAGTACATTACGCTAATAACAACATTAAATACTATTTTTTTGTATCTATGCTTAAAACTTAAAGCTTACATTAAATACGATTTATTCCTTGTATAGTTGGATAAATAGACGATTAATGTATTGATTCAGGAATCCGGCCCGCCAACTACCTAATTTTCTAATGCCGGGGCCGCCGACTAGAAAAGACCTGCAATAGAGCACAAAAGGATTTTTTTTATAAATAATACTACGAAAATAAGCAATTCATTTTTATATCCCACTCCCTATGCGTTGTACAAATGTAATGATTTAAATACGTTTACATAAAGGTTTGGTGCTTGGAATTCTGGCAGTATTCGCCACCACAATCGTAGTGGTTCTCCTTGGAACTTCACCTGCTGAAGCTGAAGTTCATTTAACAGAAACATTATCCAGTACATACCCCCTTAACGTTTACAGTGGATTCCTGGTACATAAAATATTTTAGACTATGTTTGCACATTACTACTACTATTGTTTAACAAATTCACTACTGGTTAAAACTCATATTATTAACTACCCTTAGGGATAGCAAATTTACCACATTTTGTTTTAAATAAATTCAACAAAATGTTTTACTGTCTCAGGGCAATCTTGAAATTCGCTTTGTTCGCAGATTGCTATCGAGTCTTGTATGTTGTTGGCTTGTCTTGTTGGATTTTATCTCTTTTCGAGAATACCAAGAGCCAAGGAGTCGGCAGCCATGCTCGACAACATCCTCCTCATAATCTGTGTCCTGGGGCCCCTTGCACTCAACTTGTTTTCGTTGGTCGCTGTCATTGTTGGTCCTGAGCACAGGAATAATCTTTGGGAGCTTACTTTGATTCAACCCTTCAGCGACATTCTGCTAAGTTTTGTGCAGGTATTAATAGAAGCGTTGAGAAAAGGGGATTCCCAGACCACAAAACAATTTCTAGAAATGGGAAAAATTATTTTTTGACCTGATAAATTTGACAAATTTCCTTTGAATGGAATTGCTAAATTTATGACAATTAAACAAAGTGTGTTTGAAGTATCAACACATGCAAATATTGTTTTATACTCTGAGTTGGGCATGTGAAGTCAAATATTATTAAAATAAATATTAATTTATGGGTTTGTCACCAACTGAATGACTTTTGTGTTTAGAGTAACAAAGATAGAAATTCTTTGTTTTATGTTTTACTGCTTACTAATGCTATGGTTATTAGTTATTGCAAGAAAACGTGTTTTCTAGTAATTCAACCCTCAATTGTTATATTTTGTGTAGCTCACCTTCATCATGTTCGGACTGCAGCGAGAACCAAAAACCTCCGAGGACGCCAAGGAAACGGCGTCCGACCTGATGGAAAAGTAAGAAGATCCTTAAACTTAGTTTATGCCTAAGTTGACAAGTGATTTACAGATGGTATTCTCTTTTATTCCATTTAGGATACAATATCAATTGAATCGAGCAAACCAAGAGGAAAACAGCGCAAATTCCGGCGGAATTGATAACACGTCATACATTGTAACGTCGCAAGGTGAAATAACGAACACGATGTCTGCTCTCGCCAACGACCCTGAAGCAGAGCTCCACCATTCCGTTATGATCGATAGCTGTAACGATGACGTATTTGACGAAACGGTTGGCATCGAAGAAGATGTAAGGTCTCATTGCACGTCGGCGAGTTCTGGGATTGCGTCACAGGAAGGCCATGATGACGCCATGAAACCGCAGAGGAGAAAGCGCACCGACACGATGCTCTCACGCCTCGAGATGTCTCTGGATAAGTTGAAAACAAAAGAGGCTATTCTAAAGATTGTGACTGAAACCAGAGTGGCAAGGCCCGATCGACTGCGACTCTGGTTGCGTGACGTCATAATGTTTTTGCTGTTGGCCAACGCTTGCTTATGGGTGTTTTTTTCGTTGGATGGAGTTGCTTTCCAGATTCATCTTTACCAGTCGACGTTTTTTGGAAGCAGCGCTTGGACCACCATCGTGATGATTTGCAAGCCACTGAACGTCTTCTTTCGAATGCACTCCACTGGTTGTTTGTTTGAGCTATGGTCGTTCGCCTAAATGTGCGTTCTGTAAACCACGGACTTTTACTGGCTTGTATTTTCATCTGTAAAGTTTGTTATTGATAGGTGTACATGTATTTATTGCTTCATGACAGTAAAACTATTTCATGTTACAATCGCTGATTTTACTATTTTTCGATTTTGTCGTGCTGATGCGCTACTTTATTTAAAAAAAATTGTTAGACATATATGTTTAATAAATAGTTAAAGCCTGAGGCATAATGTTTAACCTTATTGCCAACACTGCAACACGTTTTTGGAATCCCCATATATATATCACCTAAATTTAATTTTATTGTTCATCAAAGTTTTAAGGTTCATGTGTTTGTTAATATTAGACGACAAGGGTCTCTATCAAGCGTTGCACTTTTATCCATTAAATTTAGCATGGGATTGTAATAATTAACCGCTATAGATACGTTTGTGTTGCAATTTAATATAAAGAGAGCACTAAAGATTAAATGATTTTATATTGTTACCAGTCCTATATCGGTTGGAAGTGACCCAATTTTGTCGACCATTTTTAACACGATATTGGCCGATGCGTTTTGTAAAGTAGGCGATTCCACTTACAAATAAGATGTCACGCAAATCAGTATCAAGGATTAATTATTTCAAACTATAGATCTCGTTCAATGAGCCGTCTCAGTACAATTCTTCTTTGGCCCTACCAAAACATGTTTACCCCAGCGAGCGACAGCAACGAAAAGAGGTTAGCTTTTTAGCGGTTGATGTACTGCTTGTCAATCTATGTCGAACAACTTATTTCATTAGGACGATACGACAGTTTTAGATACAGAGCTATTATTGCCAGTGCAACTTGCAAGACTGGGGTTCACTTGTGCGATTGCTATAACTCAAAGAGGACGTTTACCTGCTACCATCATTTATAACGCCATGCAGCGTCAATATAAAGCCAGTGCCTGGGGCGGCATAAACACACCTCGCTAAGTAGAGGAAGCTTGCTAACAACGGACGAGAGACGACTTTTGGTATTACGAATTAACCCACTTCTTGTTAATCAAATTTCGCTAAATTTCGCGCCAACTAGCAAGCGGCTTAGACCTCTTTTTTAACGCCTAATTTGTGCTCTAACAACTTAATGCTGTAAATAAAATTAAAAAAAATCAATTAGGAATGGACGTTTATAATAGTTCCGCCACCTAATGGACAAAAGATTCATAATTAATTAACAATGATTCTAAATTAATTTGTGAACTACTCATGTCTACTGGTGTGAATATGGATTTAGGCGATCTCCCACCCGCATGAACGCCCGGTTTAAGGTGTTTAAAGTGCCAAGAGTATCCCTAGTGAAAACTTCTGGGGCAAATCTTTATGCAAAAATGTTTAATGGTAAATCCGACAGTTTAATTTTGGGTGAGGGCACCCCTGTCAAAAACAAAACTGGGCGTCTATATACACACTGATTTAAAACCAAAAGGATAAAAATAAATAAATCAGCAATTTTATATTATGACTCATTTTGTTGTTGCTTTAGGTCCAGTTTATTTAACACAGATATTCCATACTAATCAACTAATACGAAAATGTGAACATTTTTACAACAGAAAGAGAATTTTTATTATATTATAAACAGGCATGTATATTTTGCATCAAAATAGTTTTGTATCTGCTATGGTCCATTTATTGCGCAATGCACAAGGAACAAAGTAGCCTAGTTCTGTGTTAAACATGTAAACCTTTAAGGCCTGAAGTGCAATCAGAAATACAAACAAGATTCACTATTGTATTTAAAATATGTAGTTGTGTTGTATTTCGTAATCTCACAAAAACATAGTGTATAAGTGAATAGAAATTTGAAAGCTGTTGTTAAACAAAGCATTATTTCAATAGCAAGGGAAAAAATCACACAGCAAATTATTAAAGCAAGACATTAGCAAATTAGGTTCTCAAATATAATGGGTTGAAATGCAGCCCAATCCAATTCACAAAGAAAATCGCTTTTACCAAAGCTTCACAGCTGACATTGTATTATACCCATGTCTCGAACTTACAGAAAAAAATACACTTATGCCCACCAACTATTTCATTGTCCTGCTCTCTGCTGTCCTTTTTCTTGTGGCACATTCTCTCGCGCGTGCATCTTGTTCAAGCGAGGTTTTGGCGAAGACCTTTAGTAATACCAAATGCGTTTGTGAAATTCTCGATCGTTAATTCCTCGCTAAAACGAAGTCGTTAAGCGAGAAACTGTTATTAATGCCGCCCCTGATCACCCAGCAATCTTACTTATATACCTTCATATACCTAAAAACACTGCCGTAACTATTTTAAATCATAAAAACTGAGGTATGCCTTTCAAACGCGAGTAATATGTTTTTATTTGGCACATGCTTAACGCATGTGTATTCTTAAAAGTCTTACAAAAAACGCAGAATTATTTTCGGTATCTGATTTACGACGTAAGTTGAAGCTCAGCATGTTAGGTCTTATCTGGACTGTTTTTTTAAATACATGGAAAATCCTAAACGTATGATGTATGATGTATAGATTTTACCCCATGAAGTGTTTTTTCAGTCTTTACTCCTGTTGAGCGTCAACCAACAATTTTTAGGACAATTTGTTTTACACGAAAACCAAAAAAAAGTTTACATATGACCGCGTTTTTGTGTCAAAAAAGTGGCGATGTACGTTATTTCAGCGATGTACACTGGTACAATCAAAAGCAACAAATCGAATCCAAACTAAAAAAACAACATATTAATGGGGCTTCGGAAAGAATTTCATGCCGACTCCGCGAGGTTGAGCACTTTATAAAACGTCTTTTTTGTCAAAAAGTGGACGTTTAACAAAAATAAGAAAGGCATAAATAAAAATAATTTAGTATTGAAGACAAGTGGAATGACCCATATTACAGCTGCTCTCATATTTAGAGAGTGACATTCTCAGTAATAAATGAAAGCAGCTGAGGACGTACGGCTCACAGGCAACACTTTGTCATTTTGCCCCAAGCCAAAGCGTTTTTGTTGCTTTGTATATGACTAAAATGGTATAATTGCTACGGCCAGATAAAAATCATACACATTCTTAATAGTAATCTTTAAGTGGGTGCATTAAAATATCTTAAGTAAAATAGCATACCTCGATTTTGTAATTCGTTTTGCTGTTATTTGATCAAAAGTTTGTCAATTGACATAAATTTTGCCAAGTCACCAAGTGTCAATGGATTACTTGCTTCATCGCGCAGCAACCGTAAGTTCACTATGTTTGTCTTTCATGTGTTTGCATTACACTGGCTGTCGCTTTAATCCCAAACAGTGATTTATTGTGTCAACTTATAGCCATAATATGTTTTCTTCGCGCACCCTTGTCGAACTGCCCTGCACTGGTTGATAGAGGCGCTTGTAGGCTTAAGTGTTGTTACAAGATTTAAATTTAATTGCCGCCTGTGTCCGAGCGGTTTACTGGTTTGGCAGTGTTACTGGTCCTACCAATTTATATTTGATCGCATTAGGAGAAGATGGGGTAAAACAGACTTAACAGAGCTTAATATTATTGGATAGCAATCCTGTTATAATGTCTTGAGGCACATAAGATATTGTTAAAAGTTTGGCAGATAGTTTTTATTTTGGTCTATCGCTAAATAACTAATATATTTATCTTGTGATGGAATTTTAACAACGATTAAATGAGAACTTTCGAGACCAGGTTGTAAATGCTGATAAAGCAACAGTTTATAACTATAGATTAGCCAACCCTTATGCATTAGCACTGCGGGTGGTACACACTCTATTGTCGAGAAAAATCTGATTTCGTTCTGGTTAAAACACATGCAGCAAAATCGATTTTTCGTTTAGTGCGCTTGCGAAATATTCTTAAAACGTGGTGAAAAACATTAAATTAGCGTTATCGATTAGTTAGCTATGACAACCATTATGCATTTAAAAAAGAGAAAACGCTTGCGGAAAGGTTGTGACCCAGCATTGTGCTAAACGTGAGATAGTGTGATTAAACGAGTTTGACGCCTTCTGGGACATCCGCTCAACGATACGCCAATTATGACTAAATACACTAATTAATTTACTTGATGTCACGCTGATGTTTGTTTTATATATTGCTTTAAAAATAGGTTAATTTGTTTACGTTTATGTTGTTAGTTTTACGTTTTCATACCCACTGATTTTCTTACCTATTTTTAACTATTTTAATGTTCAGGCTAAAGTGGATAGATACCCAAATTACATTTCGGTTTAGGGATATTACCGGGTACCAATATAGATTTTAAAATTTAGATCGCCAAATTACCTTTATTTTAGTGCTTGTTTGAAGGTTTAGTGAACAAAACACCTACTTATTGATGTCGATTTGTAGCTTAGCATACGCACCTTCGTATGAGCACGAGAAACTTCTCAGTGGGAGTCCATTGTCAAACAGTAGAGGCGTGTATTGTTAGCGATTATATCAAGCATCGAATAAATATTTCTTGCAGAAAAATGAAAACCATGTCTGTATAATGTTCAGTTTTGTAAAACAGAATTCTTAAAGTCGCCTGTCGCCTCGGTTTATTATAATGATGATTTTAGTCAGGAAAGAACAGGGTTATTTCCGAAAACAGACAAGAGCAAAAATAGCAATACCCAAAGCATAGAATATAGATAAACAAGTTTTAAGTGGAATCTAAAGTAACAAGTGAAAAAACATTTTAAGAAAAGTTGTTTCTGTTTCCGTTGTATTTTACCCGTTTTTAAGACAGAACCTGTGTTGTTTGCCTAAAGCAGTAGTTCCTAATTTGGGGTTCTTCAACCAACAGACGGTCACCGGGAAATTTTCAAGGGTGTGTGGAGGAAAGCTTTTTATGTTTTGCTATTATGTTCTTTGCAAGTACATTTTTATTGAGTTAGTGACTAACTCAAACTACTCAAACTAACTCAAGCATTAGCCAAGAACACTTGTTGGAAAAAAGTTTGTTAACCCATGTATATAGAAAAAAATATAGAGTTAAAGTAACTACTGAACGCCCCAGCGAATCAACTATATGTAGAATGCAAAGAAGAATAGTTTTCGTTTATTTCCAACGACTTGCTTAAAATGAATATTGTTTCGAAACATCAATAAGATATCACCCGTTTATATGTGGCAATATCTAGGCAAATCTTTAGATACAAATAGATGGTGTGATGAGAAACAAACAACGAATGGGCCTATACATACTTCTATAAACGAATGTGAATCATTTCTTCGCCCCAAGAGAGAGTAACGCTCGGAAAAGCTATACAAGTGCTGCGCCCCGCTGCTTGGTAAATCACACCGAGAAAGTCATGCCACACATTGATAGACTGAAGATGTTGCATCCCGCAGTATGCAGACTTAAAGAACACTGCCATACTTTGCCTTCGCAGGATAGATTTAGGATAGAAATGTCGAATCCAGAATCAGATACAAAGTTTGAAACCCAAGAAGATGCTGGGAGCGCGGGTAAAAGTAAGCAAGAACTTGAACGTTTTTTTTGGTAATCGCATTATGATTTCGTGATAATCGCTTTCGATTATCGTATAGCGAATAAAAATTGCCCGAAAAAAGTAACGCGTGAATAATTTATTGTGTTTAAGGTTAACGGTTCACTTTATAACTTATTACTACAGCGTAGATAACGCTCAGCTGCTGCGATTATCCATCAATTTTGTTACAGCCTTACCGACGTTTCTCCCCGTAAATTTCACTAACCAATACCCATAAAGTTAAAAATTACCAAAGTCCAATTCTAAAGCTAACTTTCGATTTTACTACACGTTCAGCTTCCTATGCAACGTACAACGAATCGAAGGGCAGTACGACGCACAAAGATAAAAGCAACACCGTTTCATTCGAAACAGCAGCCCTCTCTCTTCAAGCTGATCTTCCAATAGAACAAAGGGAAGACGATCATTACGTGTTTAGACGTGGCTCCACTGAAGTTCACATTGAGTAAGTTCTAGGTTTAATTCGGAATTTTTTATAGGCTATCTTTAATGGGAAAGAACCACGAATAAAACGAACATGACATCATAAATTATTCAGATAATAGTAGGATATTTTAAGCGGTGAGCGACTGTGTCCTCTGCTGCGCCGCACTTACACAATGTGCTCGCCGTTGGCTGTAGGAAACACGACTTTTCCAGCGTACATTTTGTGCGTGCTACACCAGTGCGCAGTCGGTTCAAACAACGCTATATCTTCCATCCTGCGTTAGAGCCGGGCGGCATCGCCTTTGCGGGCTCCATAGGCAACTCCGGGTGAGGCCGCGATTGTTTAAACTTCTTTTTCAAGTTTGTAATCTCCACGAAGTCACTTCTTGGTCCAGGGGCTCAACCCAATGCAAAAAACTCTTTTTCGACTTGAGTCGCCACGATGCAGGTTGATCGCCATAAAACAAATGACGTGGATCGCACATCTGTTTAGAACGTTCCGCTTTGCTGGCTACATCCCTGCGGATTTCAGGGGGGGCGATGTCTGCCAGCAGATGGGGGGTACTGGTGTTAGTTGGCCTTAAGCATCTTGTAAATAGACGACAGCTGTCGTTCAAGACAGGATCTATGGGCTTGGCATGGGCCGAACACATTCTTTAAAACCAAATTATCTAACAGCCTTATATTCTTGAGATTAAAGTAGTTGCAAGAACAGGATGCAACCCCTGGTTCAGCAAATTATATAAACCAGCTAAATCCATCAGTGCTAACACACTAAAAAGCAGCAGCCGTCTCATGACTTGCACTTTTGACGCAACAATTCAATTTTCAGACAAAACAGTCACAAACGAAAAATAACTACAATAATAAATTAACACTATGTATAACTTTTACGTGACTTGACACAATAATAAAAAAACGTGTGCTACTTGGATCTCAAATATCGGTGTATCACCTAAGATGCAAAAATCCATTTACAGTAACCAGTACTGCTAAGCAGTTTACTAATCTCATAAAATGCCGTGAGCCGGTTCTGTAGACCCGGTGCATACCGGCGAAATTCCACCACTGATGAGTTGTACACCGGGTAATCAACAGACTGTCCACATAAAAAGTTACCTCAAAACTAGAATTACGTGGACTGCCGTCTACTTACAAATACGTTAGGCACCTCTTTCAAAATATAAATTGTGAATTACCGCCACACAAATAATTTTAAATGCTCTAAATAAAACTAACCTTCCATTATTAGGAGTTAAACAATATTACTGAACAACTTTTGTCCATTCAACTAAATGCAGGGCGTTAAACTATTCCTGATTTTAAAATATAACTTGTTTTTAAAATGTTTCATAACTGTCGGAGCCGATAAATGCCGTTGTTGCTAGGATAATGAATATTTCAAGGGTTACCGTTGCTTTACCTTCCAAAAGTTTTATTTTTTTTATATTAAAGCGACCAGAAACAAATTTCGACCTTATGATGTGGAAGAGTGTAAGAAAACTTTCAAAATTGTCTTCCAATAACAGTAAGTATGGAGAGAGCAGCCCCAA